>NC_050068.2:52572101-53172101 GCF_009764565.3 Dermochelys coriacea
AAAATCTAACGCATTTTCTAGCTAGATTACTTACTAACTTTATAGGAGTTGAATTGCTTGCTTTCTTGATCTGTCCCTAGCAGAGGCATCACACAGACAGACAGACAAAGCCTCTTCCCCACCCTATACCCAGATTTGAAAGTATCTTGTCCCCTTATTGGTCAGGTGCCAGCTATGTTACGTGAGCTTCTTAACCCTTTACAGGTAAAAGGATTTTGCCTCTGGCCAGGAGGGATTTTATAGCACTGTATACAGAAAAGTGGTTACCCTTCCCTTTGTATTTATGACACCCTCCCCCCAAATCACAGATAGGGTCAAACACAGGCACCTTCAGGCCAGACCAAATGGGCATACCACTCCATTGACACAGGTAATGCTCACCCAATTAGGGTCCAACCTTACCGGGTGTCTCCTCAAGCTAAAACTGCTATAGAATAGGAGATACAGGATATGCTATAGATGGGTGTAATCCGCCCTTCTGGCAGTGCATGGCCATCTCCAGTGGTTCTAGTTCCCAAACCGATGGGGAGATACATTTTTGCGTGGACTACCATAAGCTAAATGATGTAACTCACTGTCAAGGTTCCTTCCCCACTCTGAACTCTAGGGTACAGATGTGGGGACCTGCATGAAAACCCCCTAAACTTATTTTTACCAGCTTAGGTTAAAACTTCCCCAAGATACAAACTATTTTACCTTTTGCCCTGGGACTTTATTGTTGCCACCACCAAGCGTCTAACAAATATATAACAGGGAAAGAGCCTGCTTGGAAACATCTTTCCCCCCAAAATCCTCCCCAAACCCTACACCCCCTTTCCTGGGGAAGGCTTGAGAAAAATCCTCACCAATTTGCATAAGTGAACACAGACCCAAACCCTTGGATCTTAAGAACAATGAAAAAGCAATAAGGTTCTTAAAAGAAGAATTTTAATTGAAGAAACAGTAAAAGAATCACCTCTGTAAAATCAGAATGATAAATACCTTATAGGGTAATCAGATTCAAAACACAGAGAATCCCTCTAGGCAAAACCTTAATTTACAAAAAGACACAAAAACAGGAATATACATTCCATTCAGCACAGCTTATTTTATCAGCCATTTAAAAAAACAGAATCTAACACATATCTAGCTAGATTACTTACTAAGTTCTAAGACTCCATTCCTTTTCTGTTCCCAGCAAAAGAATCACACAAACAGAAAAAAACCTTTGTTTCTCCCCTGCTCCAGCTTTGAAAGTATCTTGTCTCCTCATTGGTCATTTCGGTCAGGTGCCAGCGAGGTTATCCTAGCTTCTTAACCCTTACAGGTGAAAGGGTTTTTCCTCTGGCCAGGAGGGATTTTAAATGTGTTTACCCTTCCCTTTATATTTATGACACTCACCCAGACAACTATCTAATGTCACACACAGATGAACTACTGGGAGGGCCCAGTTCATCTATACCTTGGACTTAACCAAGGGGTACTGGCAGGTACAGCTAGACAAATCCACCAAGGAGGGGTCAGCCTTCATCACCCATGTTGGGTTGTATGAATTTAATGTGCTCCCTTTCGGACTGCGGAATGCACCCACCACCTTCCAAAAACTTGTAGATGGTCTCCTAGCTGGATTGGGAGAATATGCAGTCTCCTATCTGGACGATGTGGCCATATTTTCTGATTCATGGGCAGGACACCTGGAGCATCTACAACCAGTTTTTAAATGCATAAGGGAGGCAGGACTAACTGTAAGGCTAAGAAGTGTCAAATAGGCCTAAACAGAGTGACTTACCTTGGACACCAGGTGAGTCAAGGAACTATCAACCCCCTGGGCCAAGGTGGATGCTATCCAAAAGTGGCCTGTCCCAAAGTCAAAGAAACAGGTCCAATCCTTCTTGGGCTTGGCCGGATATTACAGGCGATTTGTACTGCACTACAGCCAAATCACCGCCCCACTGACAGACCTAACCAAAAAGAAACAGCCAAATACAGTTCAGTGGACTGAAGAGTGTCAGAAAGCCTTTAACCAGCTTAAAGCGACATTCATGTCTGACCCTGTGCTAAGGGTCTCAGACTTTGACAAACCGTTCCTAGTAACCACAGATGTGTCCGAGTGTGGAAGCAGTTTTAATGCAAGAAGGACCGAATCAAGAATTCCACCTTGTAGTGTTTCTCAGCAAGAAGCTGTCTGAGATGGAAAGTCACTGGTCAATCAGTGAAAAGGAATGTTACGCCATTGTCTACGCTCTGGAAAAGCTACGCCCATAAGTTTGGGGACAGCGTTTCAACCTGCAAACCGACCATGCTGCACTACAGTGGCTTCATACCGCCACGGGAAATAACAAAAAACTTCTTTGGTGGAGTTTAGCTCTCCAAGATTTTGATTTCGAAATACCACACATTTCAGGAACTTCTAACAAAATGGCTGATGCACTCTCCCGTGAAAGTTTCCCAGAATCAACTGGTTAAAATCGTCCTTGAGATGTGGAAAATATTGTTAGTCTTTATACAGTTAGTAGTATATCTAGAGATGCATGGGTCTTATTAATTTTGTTTTCTCCTAGAGCTCCAGGAAGAAGTGTTTCACCCTATCTGTGATTTGGGGGGCATGTCATAAATATAAAGGAAAGGGTAACCACCTTTCTGTATGCAGTAAGGTGGTTACCCTTCCCTTTATATTTATGACAGCTCCTCATGTGGAAGCCGTTCCAAACACCTAATAATTTTTGTTGTTCTTTTCTGAAACTTTTCCAATTCCAATATATCTTTTTTGAGATGGGGCGACCACATCTGTATGCAGTATTCAAGATGTGGGTATACCATGGATTTATACAGGGGCAATATGATATTTTCTGTCTTATTATCTATCCCTTTCTTAATGACTCCCAACATTCTGTTCACTTTTTTGGCTGCCACTGTACATTGAGTGGATGTTTTCAGAGAACTATCCACAATGACTCCAAGATCTAATGACTCCAATGCCTAAACATTTTTGAGGGTCAAGGCTTAGGCCATATCCCTCTACTTGGCATTTCCTTTTAGCTAAGTTAGGTGTCTCTGTGCTCAATTTGCTGGCTTTTGTGGATCCCATTCTTAGGCGCCTACATTGTGTAGGGAACCTAGGCACCTAACTCGGGATTGGGAATTCCACGAGTTGGCAGGGCACCTAAAAGCTGCTGCAATGCTGAGCACTGAAATGCCTCATTCCCCTTTGTGAATCCCACCCTCGGGGTAATGGAATGTAAGCAAGAGACCTGGGTTAGGCCCTGGCAGAAGAGCAATGATTGGAGATTTGGGATTTGAGATTACAGCATGTATAGACATACCCGAGCTAGCTTTAATCTAGCTAGTGCAGTACCAATAGCAGTGAAGCCACTGCAACTTGGGCTGTATAAGTCCTCCTGGGACCCTGGGCACCTACTCGGGCAACTAGCCCACACTGAAATCTATGCTGCCCTGGCTTCACTGCTCTTGGCACCTGAGCTAGCTATATGTGCTGCAATCATGTCTCTGACTTCAGTGTAAACTTAGCAAATGGCGTTTGCACATGCACCCATTGTGTTTCATAGCTTTGGTGGGCATGTGCAGTTAGATTGGATGTACACTGAATTTACCATGACCAAATTATTTTCAATTATTGTTAGGTTTAGTGCTTTGCCACAGGAGGAGGAGAGGTTTATTGTAGCTTTTACCTTGTTTTAATAGTAAATCATGACTCTTGCCTTTTTTCCAATATGCTGAGCATTCCTAGTATAATAATGTGACAAGCCACTAAACATAATTATAGCTACAGTCCCATTTATTTGCAAATTGCCAGCTTATAGAAACTGTAGTTTAGTTTTTTTCCTTGGTGGCTAGGCAGTTTAAATATATTAGTGTTGGCTTTCAGAGGGAAAAATGAAACCTTCATGTGGAATATCAGGAGCACAATTGCTGTTTCAGTGGTTGATTGAGTTGCCATAGTAATGCAACCCTGTGGCTTTTGAAAGACTTGCTTCACTTAATAACCATTTTTGATTTTATTCACAATCAGATATAGTCAAAAGAACAGACATAATTTATTCTGTAACTGTGGTAAAAACCCAGAGCCCAATAAAGTTTTCTTTTGACCTATTTGTGGTCCTAGCAGAGCTTAACCCTGCATTTAAAAAGAAACTCTTATTGGTCCAAAGTAAATCTTTTGAATTGAACCAATGCTACCTACTCTGTAGTAGCAAATTTTCACTTCAAGGACCACATCCATGGTCCTGCCTAAGTCCTACCCCTTTGCATTGCTTTCACAATAGAGAGAATTAAAGTTCCTTCAACAGGCAGCTAAGCAGTTCCCTAGTATGGGTATTACTAATGGAAATAAATACCATACCTTGTGAATAAGGGTTGCAGGATCAGGTTTTATTTGGTTCTGGGGAAGATGTTCTACAAGGAATTTAAATGATGATCTTCAGGTTTTAAAGTGTGTGTTGTGAAACTAATCTCACATACAAAGGCTTGTGTTTAAAGATATTTGTAATCCTCTTTTGAATATAAAAAGGATACAGAATAATTAAAACCCATCTAACTTTTCTGACTTTGAACAATAGAAAAGGAGTAGTTGAGGCACCTTAGAGACTAACAAACAATAGAGTTTCCTAATTTCTTGTTCCTAGTTCTCTTATTTTTCATGAATAATGTGGTGTAATTCTTGTGATACAAACAATACAGTACATGCTCTCATTCTTATATTCTTACAGAGGGAAGCTGGTGCAAAAGAGGCTGAATTTTCTGTGCAAAGGATAGTTTTTACTTTTTGAAGCCAGACACAACACTTGATACCAGATTGTTTGAATGATTTTGTATATTTATAATTTCTACAATACAGATGATGCCATTGTAGCATTAAAAATATACCAGAGGTGGTACAAATCTGACTGGCCATTAAGTCAACTTAAATACTATTGAATATACAGAATTTTAATCAAATTATTGCTAATAAACCATGGTTAGCGATGCCAGCAAATTGCCTCAACCACCAGACTATGACTTAATCATCACATGCTGATCTGACAGCTGTGGCCCATGTCTTTGTGACAGTTAGGTTAAATGGCTTCAATGCCTTTGATGTGGGGTGATCCTAGTGACTGACCGATCACCTTCAGCTAATAGAAAATGCCACAGCTTGATAAACATAAAGGTTGTAAAAGGGGAATGCCTCCTAGCACCTGCCCATATGGCTGGAATTAAGTTTAAGAAGGTGATTATAACTTTTAAGGCTGAAAATAGACAGAGGGTAAAATTTGCAAAAGCACCTACGTGATTTAGGAGCCTAAGGCCCATTGATTTTCAATAGGAATTTGGGTCTAAGTCAATTTTCAAAATGGGACTTAGAGTCCAGATCTAAAATATATTTAGACACCTAATTCCCATCGATTTCAGTCAGAGTTAGGTGCCTAAATAGCTTTTGCCTAGGCTCCTAGGTCACTCCCTAAGTCACTTAGGGCAAGATTTTTAAAGAGGTTTGGAGGGCTATGGATGTCAATAGGCACTGTGCAATTTTCAAAAGCCTAGGGGCGAGGTGCCTAGGTACTTTTGAAAATCCCACAGAAGCCTAGCTGCATGTTTAGCTCCCTAAATACTTTTAAAAATCTGGTTCATAGGCAGCTTTGAAAATTTTACCCTGAGTCCCAGATACCTCTCTGAGCTTCTAGCTACCTGTGTGCTGAACATCACACTCTAGGATTTGAGGGGAGCTTTTTGAGTCTCTTTTGAAGGTATATGAGACACCACAAGAGCAGCCATTTTAAAAGTTGTTTTAAAAACATTTCTGTTTCAAGAGGAGTTTGTCATGGTGCATTAGTTTTATTTCTATCTTTGTTCCTATTTGGGGCAAAATTCTGCCATCAGATGCAGGAGTGAAACTCTCAGTGATTTACCTGGGAGCTGAGTGTGCCTACCTGGGAGCAAAATGTAACACTTTTTAATGACAGTTTTCAAAGTAGCAGCCGTGTTAGTCTGTATCCGTAAAAAGAAAAGGAATACTGAGTTATAGCTCACGAAAGCTTATGTTCAAATAAATTTGTTAGTCTCTAAGGTGCCACAAGTCCTCCTTTTCTTTTTACACTTTTTAGTGTAAAGCACCCATAATTCTTCTTTATGAAGGCCCTAATAAATAAAACATTATCTACTGCCTATTTGTTCATTTGCTTAAAGCTAAGCACATGCATGAGTGATTGCAGATTGGGAACTTATTTGTGTTCCTGCGGAAAGCAAGGCAGTTAGGCACATTGGGTCATGTTATATCACATGGTACAAGAGAATGGCATGCATTGCAGAGCAGCCATGGTAAACATGAATAGTGACTATGGGTAGTAGGTAGCATAACTATACTGAAGTTACAAATAGTGCCATTTTTCTGTGCTGGAGGGGAAGTTTAGTTGGGTTGTGACCAACAAGTCAGCAGTTTCTGTGTAAATGTGAAGGATTCTTTATTTCAGCTGTTTTCTAAAGCAGGGAATGAAAATACATTTATTTTGTTACTCCACACCTGTTATTTTTTTAATGTGATGACCACATGCTGGCCTGGACAAGAACTGCTGCCATTTGCATGGCACACCTTGGCTTTTTCAGGTAAGGGAGTGTCCATGTTTGGTTCCTTTGCATGTTGATAACTTAAAGTCTAACTGATTGAGTGAAGTGTAGACAGTAAAGGATACAATTCATTCTTAATACTGAAAGATATTATGACAAATATTAGTCTGTTCCAAATTTACATCACAAGGCTAAATTTCCCCTATACTTAACTGATATTTTTGTGTAGCGTGGGTGTGTTAAAGAAAGAGAGAGATAGTTCTGAGACTTCTAATAAGCAGTTTCCCTTAAGTGATGCAAATGACATTCCAGTGATGCAAATGTGTCTCCATGGTGCAAACATTATGGACTTGTTTTTATGGAGACAGGATAAGTTAAGGTTAAGTTAAGGTTGTGTGGAGGTTCGGTCATACTGCAGAACTAAAATCCTTCTGTTTTTCTCTTTAATGATTGAATTCAGTCCCCAAATCTGTCACCGGATCCCTTCAAGGAACAACTGAATTTGCAGACCAGCCCTTTGTACAGCCACCATTTAAAAATGCTCTCTTTCCAAAATGTTGATTGGATTCCTCCACATTTCTTTAGGTTCCTCTAATGTAAAATACAAATGTTGTACAGCTTTCTCATTTCACACAGTAAGTCATTTTTACACTCTTTCTGACAACCAAAATCTTTACAGTCTCTTAGATTTTTATACCCTAGATCTGCATGCTGCCTTTTGCCCTATCCCAAACCTGTTTGGTAGGACAGCAGTTCATTAGCACACTCTTGCCAGGGATAAGTCAGCAGGAGGCTAAGAGTTGTGGTTCAGCTTTGTATTGGATTTTATAGTTTGTCATGCCTGGAATCATAAGGAGCCTTCTGATTGGCTGAGATGGGGGGACACTCTCCACAGCTTGACATTGGGGAAGTTATGAGGCCTGTTTTGTGTCCTGGCAGTTGTATGCTGAGTGGAAGAGTTAGATGGGATTGCATGACTGTCCATGCCACACAGTTGTTCTACTCATATGTTGTGTAACTTTTTACATTCAATAAACAAAACTCAATATTTTCATTAATGATTTGGATAATGGAGTAGAGAGTGCAATTATGAACTGTATGGATAACATCAAGCTGGGAGGAGTTGCAAACACACTGGAGGACACAGTTAAAATTCAAAATGACTTTGACAAACTGGATAATTGATCTTATATCAACAAGATGAAATTCAGTAAGGACAAGTGCAAAGTACTACACTTAGGAAGGACAAATCAGATGCAGAACTGCAAAGTGGTGACTAATTGGTGGGGGTAGTACTTCTGATAAGGATCTGGGGGTTATAGTGGATTATAAATAGAATGAAAATCAACAATGTGATGCAGTTGCAAAAAAAGCTAATATTCTGGGGTATATTAACAGGAGTGTCATACGTATGACATGGGAGGTAATTGTCCCACTCTACTCAGTATTGGTGAGGCCTCAGTTGGGGTACTGTGTCCAATTCTAGGCAAAACACGTTAGGAAAAATATGGACAAAAGAAACAAAAATGATTAAAAAAAAAGTTTAGAAAACCAGATCAATGAGGAAAGTCTAAAAAATTGGGCATGGTTAGTCTTGAGAAAAGATGACTGAGCGGGGACCTGATAACAGTCTTCAAATATGTTAAGGGCTGTAATACAGGACTGATCAATTGTTCTCCATGTCCACTGAAGTTAAGACAAGAAGTAATGGGCTTAATCTGCAGCAAGGGAGACTTAGAAAGATTTTCCTAGTATCTAGCCTAAGACTATGTCTACACTAAATTATCACTGGTCAGTGATGGTCTAGGTTTATTTGATCCTGCCTCAGCACAGGAAGCTGGACTTGATGACTTTGAGGTCCCTTTCAGCCTTACATGTCTATGATTTTACTTTGCTTGGACTGATATTTCAAACAGCGTATCTGTGCCTATTTGATATAGGAAACCTATGCTAAGATTTGGGAATAAAGTCTGAGGAATCAGGAAGCTGAGGGAATATACAGAGGAGAGGTTGATATCTTGGAGCATTAGTTATAACGGCTAGAATGAATATGAGACATGAATGAAAATGGAGTACATGTTAATACACCTGTGCTTTCTGTCAGCCAGTCAACAGACAATTCTACTGAATGTCAATCAAATTTTGATTATTTGCCACATTATTGCAAATGTGTTATTAGCAAACTATCTATAATAATATAATGAAAGATAAGGAGTGCAACTGGGTAAGCTACCAACAAATTTATGTCAGCCTGAGAAATTTAGGAGACACTATTGTTTTTAAACTATGCTATTTTATGCTTATATGTATTTGGGGTCTGACCCAATTCCTGAGTTTTAACGAGTGCTGTATTGGCTCCTTAAATGCTAAGTTAAATAATGCTCTTTGTATGAAAACTAGCATGCTGGGACTCTCTAATTCTGCAAATGTTAGCTCCATTGAAAATTGCAAACAAATTTTGGGGTATTCTCATTAATGAGATCCTAAACAGGCTTCCAATGTCCATTGAATATTAATCCCTCATTGTATATATGATGCACCATCAATAAAAATAAAGCAGATCAGATACAGAAAATGTATGCAATATCCACAATGTGGCTTTCCTTATTTTTTTCTTAATGAAGTACTGCCAGTTGAAGTAAATGCTTAAATAAGGTATATCACCATATGCAAAGATGCAGATGTACTATATCTGAAATATCCACTAACTTTTCCTACTCACATTTAACAGAAATGGGATCCAGAAAACTTAAAGGTAACATTTAAAGTCATAAAAAAAATGAAAAGTGAAAAATATGCTATGTTGTCACAGGCACAGTGTCTTAAATTGGGTTATATTAATGGTGAAATTATTTTGACCTTGAGGTCATAAGTCATATCTGCATGGAGATATTATTGCAAATCTAGGGAAAATTATGATTTGGTCAGCTATGGCATAACCTTAGTTTTGTTCCCAAATTATACAACAGAAGATATTATTAGAAAAGTTTAGATGAATAATTTAGGTGGGAGCATCACATAAAAGTATAATTGTAGGAACATAAGACAGACCTCCCACTCCAATTATTACTTCAAGACCAAAATCTTAGCAATAAAAGCCAAAATACATTTTGTGAGGGGACCAGATTTTGACCCACACACACTGTTGTTCATTTGAAGCAACACCATTAAAGTCAGTGGAGTTACTCCAACTACATACTGATGTAACTGAGATCAGGATCTGGCCTAGGAATTTTTTCCTTAAAAATGTTTCAAGTGCAGTTAGTGAGATTGAGTCTAAAAATACATGCAGGATAGTGCTTTAGGCTCCCATCCAGAAAGCTTATCCACATAGAAGATCTCTGTGCCAACAGAAGCCCCACTGATTCTGTATCAGGGCTTCACTGAGTTTGAGGCCTCACATTCACCAGCATCCAAAATTAATCTGACTGTCTAGTTGATCATGTCAAGAGGCTGTTGTTGCAGTTTCAGGGTTAATGGCATCTTCAACCCCCTTCCTGGTCTTCTTTGAGGGCACATATTTAAGGTTTTAGGCTTCCCAGCTGTTGTCATTCTTGGAGACTCACATCTCTTTCTCTCCAGACTGAGGGTTTAGGCTTGTCCCTCTGTACCTCACTGTGATTTCCTAGTAGGTCTGACCAGGGTCCAGCACCTGTGGTTGACTCTTCCTGCATGGGCTACAACAATGTACACCAGGTACCAACCACCCTTCACAGAGCAAACTGCATTTTCCCTTAAAGTAAAAGTATTAGAGAGAAAACCTATAAAAAGAAAGTTCCCATATGCATGCTAAAAGCTCACCAGAGGCCACCCATCAGTCTTAGGGGGCCCTAGTAGGATAAAGTGTTTCCAAATCTCCTGGAGGATGAGGGCCCTTGGACAGAAGATCCTGTCCAAACTGAGTCACTCTTTCTAACAGACCAAGAGAACAAAGCTGGATTTGGTTTTCTAGCCCCCAGTATCTTCCATATTCCCACAGAGTCCCAGAACCTTCTTTGGTGTCCATATTGACTCAGGCCATGAGCAGAGCACCAGGACTCACCACACCCACATCTGTTTGCCTGCCAGTTGCTGAAGATATACACCCTCACATCCTTCCTCCTGGGTCCCATGGGTGTGACTTGACTCTCTTCTCCTGTTTCAGCCAGTGGCATTTGGCCAGGTCAGTCACTTCAGCTCTGCCTCCAGCTCCCTCTGTTTCTCCTGAACAAGCAGCCTTTTCCATTCCTGTTCCATGTCTCTGGATCTCTTGCCATCGCCACTCCCCCTGCTGGACTGTCTGTGGCACCATCTCCTCAGTTCCCTGCAGGACGGGAGCTCTTCTGCATCCCCCTGGTCTGGGTGCAGCATGGCTTACCACCTCCAATCTCTTCAGATCAGCAGCAGATGAATCCTGCTAAAAATTTACCAGAGGTCACCCATTAGCCATATGGGGCTCTAGGAGGCCCAAGTCTTTCCAACTCGTCTGCAAGAGTTGGGCCCTCTTTGGACAGAATATCTCATCTGTTTGCCAGATCAGAAAGAAGGCCCTATGTCAGTTCAAGTTAATCCTTTTGTATCAAAAGCCCTTTCTGTGTCTCCTAGTCTTTGGAAAACCCAACTTGAACCAGTATATGTAAGACTCTTCTGGGGGCAGTACCTTTCTAGAATTGTTTCATCTCAGAGAATTACCTTAATGACCCCTGCTGCCCGTTTTTTAGTTCCGGTAGGACCTGTGGTAACCCTCCCCCATGGAGTAGAGGACAATCTTACAAAAAACATTTATAGATTTAATACAATGGGCCCCAAAAATATTAGATGGCGGTTGCAATATCTGTCACTGTTGTCACCCGCATGGCTCTTGGATGACATTTACAAGAATGTATGTAATAATATCTCTGCATTTTTATTGTTAGGTCCTTTTTGCCAAAATATATGATCTACTGTAAAATTCACATAAAAAGTATTGTATCAACACAATGTGTTTGAAGCTACAGCCTGTAAAGCAAGGTTATGCATTTATGAATACTGCTGGTGTGTAAGGAAAAGAACTAGATTGGTTTCAATTCACTTTCTATCCAAACTACATCTTAGCAAAGACCAAAAAAAAAAGTAGGATTTTGATTAAGCAAAAGCTTTTCTATCATCTATATAGTTAGAATATGAAGAGGCCGGTTGTCCAGTGTTTTCTGGCAGTAGCCAGTACCAGATGCTTCAGGAGAAGCTACAGGAATCCGTTTAATTTATAATTATGGGGAAATCTACTCATTAAGAGAAGTTCCCCCACAACCCAAGGCATTTAAGATTTGGCTTATACGATGAAATCAGAAAGTTTCTCTCTCTTAAGATTAAAAAGTTATCTTATCTTAGTAACTGTGAATATTATCAATAGTCATATACATGATGAATCATTTTTTAATCCTATTTAGCTCTTGGCCTCAGTGATATACTGTGGCAATGAGCTGCATGAGTTAATTATTCATTGTGTGAATTGTATTTCATTTCATCCTTTTTAAATTTGTTTCCTTTCTATTTCACCACATGTCACTTTGTTCTATCTCATAATACTGAAAATGATCTGTCAAATTCTCCAGTGCCAATATTTGAGTAGACTATTAATTGTAGTACTCGCCACTTCAATAATTATGAATTAGGCCAGAAAAAAGCAATATGATTTTATTGATTAGGTTTTTAATTTCTGTTTCTCTTTTTGTAATTTGATGTCATGTATATTTGCTTGATTTTAAATCCCAAGATGTCTTGAAGTCTTTTTTCTCTGAAAGATTAAATTAATTCTAGGTTTGCATGACTTTCTAAATACCAAGGTTTTGACAACAACTATGAAATGATGAGATTTGTGAAATATTTTAACCAAGTAGTGGAGCTGGGCATGTTCTGAAAATAATTTTTAACTAATATTCTTTACAATTGATTTTAACTTTGTTTCTATCCAGGTTCTTACACTATGACATCTGAAGACCTGAGCGTGGTATTTATGCCCACAGTTAACCTCCTAAGAGGAACACTGCTGGGGATGGTTAATTGTAAGTGACTTTCACAGAACGATTGTGGAAAGCATATTCCAAGAACCTTATCCTGCAACTGCATCTGCACTGGTGGGCTGTGCCTGTACTCAGTTGTAGTGAAGTTTGTGGTGTTGTGAATGGATGTAGCCCACTGGTCAGTACATGTGTTACTCTTTGGGCTCAATCTGCAGAGCAGATGTGTCTGCTGCAGCCCCCGCCACAGAACTGGCTCTTTAGCTCACACTGCAGTGGCTCATGGTTTTTGTTCTGAAGAACACCACTTCCATCCCTGGTGTCATCCAGGATGCGGGCTGTCTGCAGGCAGAGAGGTCTGTTTGCATGGATGTCACTGTTGGCTTGGTGTCCAAATTTGTAAGTATGAGCATTTGCATAGGTATTCTTATACTAAGATTTGTCTGCATCCTGTCAAGGGACAGAAGCATACTATGTAGCCACTCCATACAAATCCAGGCTCCAAACCTTCCATAAATCTATGCAAGTGGAGGGATCCCCTCCCCAACATGGAGCTCAGTGCAGGATTGGGGCTTGAATATCCTCTATCAAATATTGCAACAAACTACTTGTAAACACGGTACAAACCTGGAATTATTCAATCATAGAAGTTAATTCAGTAAATTACTCTGCATGACAAATTAAGATTCAAAATCACAATCTGCTTAGTCAGTTCCCAGACAGAAAGGCAGTGAAATAGATTTAATATTTCATTATGAATTATTTGCTTATTTGTCCACTATCCTAAATAATAAAAATATATTTAGGCATGGAGATTTAGTAAAGAACCAATGTACTCTGTTTTTGCTACTCTTCCCTTCAGATTTGGGGAAATTAAATATCTTGATGGAAGACCCAGACTAAGCAAGGTACTTAAGCACTTCTGTAATATTAAGCACATGACTAGACCTTCTGAAGTAATTGAAACTACTCACAAGCTTGCTGCTAAGAATGTGTGAGAATACCTTTTCTAAAGCATCCCTATTCAGAAAGCACTTAGGTACATTGAAGTAAATGGCATTTAAGCATGTACTCTTTGATTGGGACTCTATCCTACAAAACATATGCTTAACTTTACTACTGAGAGTAGTCCCATTAAAATCAAATGGGCAACACACAATAGTAAAGTTAAGCATGCGGGTAAGTGTTTTCAGGATCAGGGCTGTGAGGTCTAAATGCAGTAAGTGCTGTACAAATCTGTCCACTGTGATGGTGAAAGTAGCTGGTAACAAACATTGAACCCAAGTTGTTGATCTGGCAAATACTTTATAATGCTATATATATAACTTCAATGGGACCACCAGAATGCATAAAGTTACATATGTGCCTAAGCGTTTGCAGGCTCAGCTCTTTGGTCCTGATTCTCGTTTCCATCTAGGCCTCTTTGCACTGCTCTTTGTGTAAATGAGAATCTGGCTGTATGTGTCTAAGTCTCTTTTGTAGACATGGACATTTCAGATTCCTGTCTGAAGGGATCATATTGCCTGCTGTTTGGTGTGGGTTCTCTCCAGCCTTAATCAGCACTAACTATTGAAATGATATTCCCTTTATTTTTTCTTTGAGTATTAAGTTGTTTGTTTATTGCTTTGAAACCTATTCTTTTAAATTCATTGTGCCCAATAACCTTGCCTCAAATGCATCCTGAAGTGGAAAGCATCTTTATTACCTACATAATAAAAAATGGTAAAATCTGCTTTTCTGTTTGTTCGAATTGACTACTAACATTGCATTAAAAAAGTACAGTGCCGTTTCAGTACTAATTCTTCAGTTTGCACCGTATCAATACCAAGGAGGAGAAATATAAAATGTATATAGATGGTTAAAATACCATTCAATTTAAAGAACAAGTCTTTTTTGTAGACCTGAGGTAGCTTTGTATTCAAATTATAATTCTAAAAAATTTATATGGACTATTAGTCTCCACCATATGTATAAATATAGTATTAATGAACATAAGAATGTGCTGAAATTATCTGTTCTGCATTACTGATACTTTACTCAGTAATTAAGTATGACTAATTAGCCACAAGAGAAGTCAGAAAAGTTCAGGATACTTTTGAAAGTTAAAAGCCTAAAACATATAATTTGATCATTTTGGCTGTTCAAACTGATTGGTTAATATATAGTACCATAGAAAACTGTTAGCAAAATATTGGGGATGGGAGAAGTCAGAATTACTAAGCTACTTAAAGGTTTGAAATTTAATTGCAGCTATGAGAAATCTGCTTAAAGAGATTAATATAATAAACAGCAAGATGGCAAATTAGAATGTAAGGAACAAGGCACAGATTGTGCATATGAAAGCTCACAAATGGTTCACTATGTATGGCAGACTCATTTTTTGATGCTGCTCTTCTACTTTAAAAAGTGACCAGGAAAATGGCACCTTCTCAGCAAACAATTCATCTCCCTGTGCATATTCAGAGACTTATTTTGTTATTAGCTTAAGAAGATATGTTTTACTTCTGCTTACTCCTGCTGAGTCCAGTGAGCCATCACAGGTGAGAAGGAAGGAGTTGGACTCTATTGTTTGATAGGTTTCAGAGTAGCAGCCGTGTTAGTCTGTATTCGCAAAAAGAAAAGGAGTACTTGTGGCACCTTAGAGACTAACAAAATTTTTTTTTAATTTGTTAGTCTCTAAGGTGCCACAAGTACTCCTTTTCTATTGTTTGAGTATCAGCCACAGAATTAGAGACTAATTTGCAGTGAACTCAAGGCAAAGGAGTTGCACAAGTGTCATTGTGGGCCTTTACTTTTGGTGATTAGTTGTGTGAGAAGGAAAAGACCCAGCTTGTCTTTCAAAGCTAAAACTCCAGGGCTAGAAGTTAGAAAATCCTTTCTTTTACCTGTAAGCTGTGTGTTTTTTGGAAAATTATCAGGAGACAATGAACCTGGAGCCCCACAATACCAATTTCACAGTCACCTTTTAGACTAGATCCCTTTTAACTCAAAGGGATACTTTTGAGAAACCCTGACTTAAGCCTAGATTCTGCTCACTGTTTGAATAAAGCTTATAAACTGGAAAGCTGATATTTCTAGTCAAGTCTGAGCCCAATCACGGATACCATAACCATGAATAAAAAAGATAGAAATGCAAATACCTGAGCAGGAATTTTGGCTCCAGCTGATGACTTCTTCTGCAATAGGTCTGCCTCTTGTCCCCAGTCCTGGGTGCCAGGTTTATATAAATTTTGGTGGTGCCCAGAATGGGTCCAAGCAGAGCCATTCTGTCCATAGGATAGACTGGGGCAACTGCCCCAGGCCCCACGCTTTTGGGGGCCCCATGCTTCAGGGGGACATGGGGTCCAGGGTGGCCTGGAGAGTTAGCAGGGGGCCTGGTGTCAGCAGCAGTGAGCGACCCAGCCCCAGCCCGCCCCGCTCTACTCCACTCCGCCCACCCTGCTGGCTTCCAGCGTCACTCGAGTGAGGGTGCAGAAGCTGGAAAGAGGTGGGGCAGGGGCTTGGGTGAAGGGGTGGAATGGGGGCAGGGAGGAGGTAGAGCAGAGCCAGGACAAGGCATGGCCGGGGTGGAGCAGGGGTAGTAATTTAGATAAAAAATATATTACTGCACATAAGCAAAGAATAAAATAAAATGGGGTTTCAAAGAAACCCAATGTACTTAAGACTGTTATAGCCAAGAACACAGGGTGCACTCTCCTTTGATTTATGAATTCCAGCTATATCAGGCTATTGATCTGAGAAGTAAACATTCTTTAAGCATTGTAGCCATTAGAATGATAGTAATGACTCAAAGAAGGGTTCTAGTTTATCATGGCTATATTCCTTTAGTTATTTACTAAGTATGTTCTAACATAACAAATGGCAACAGCGCCAAGGGAGCGATTGTGAATTATCAAACATAAAATAGCGGCTTTAATTGTCCATAGTCTGTAAGTTCGGCTATCTGGAAAGGACATGGAGCTTCAGGAGTAGACGTGTTGCAGATCTTCAACAAATACATACATACGCATTTGTTTTATTTCATTTCTTCCGATATCCGAACTGCTCTATAGGTGCCCACCACCCTGTGCACTGGGTGCTAATCCTAGAATTAAAACACACAGCTCACTATAAAGGAAGTCCACAGAGAACAGAGTACCCAGCTTTTCTGCTACTGTCCCTGCTACCCCCAGTGAAGGGGGCATGTTTAAAGAAATGCAGGGAAGAGAGGGGGATAGGCTGCTGCCAGCAGATCCCTCTTCTTTATGTTGATAGAACTCATATTTGTCAGGATCTCAACAAGGGCAGCCAGGACCAAGGGTCAGAACAGGGGCAAACCTGAGGCTGGAAATAGTAGAGAAGTTCTTAATCAGGTCCAGACCAGGGTCAATACCAAGGGTCAGAGTCTGAGTCGGGTTTCAGGGTCCAAGTCAGGAAGCAGTGGAACACAAGTTGGTTACAGCTGCCACTGGGTGGCAGCCTGGAGATGTCAGCTGCCTGGTAGCTCTACAGACTTGCTTTTTAATCTAGTGGGGGGTCTGACAATATTGAGTACCAGGTGTGGTGGAACTAGACAGACACAGCATCCTAGTGACCCTGGAATGGAAATATTGTGGGGGCTGATCTATGTTTCTGCCCCAGTGTAGGTCACAACCTACTCAGGTTGGGTGTCTGTAGGGGCTGGAGTAGCCACCACAGAGCCTGAGTCAGGGCTGGGAGCAGTTACCACCAGCCGGAAAGAAACCCTCCCCTCCCCCTCAGCCCCTGCCATTCAAACCCTCCCCCACCATTCAAAGCAAGCTTCCAGTGCCCCTGTTGAGCACTTCCAGTGATCTCTGCTATGGCAGTGTGGCATGGGGAGAGAGATGATCTCTCCGGTAGCCATCTCCCAAGCGTGTAGGGCTTTACAGGTTAAAAACAGGCTTTGAATTTTCCCAGAAGCTTATTGGAAGCCAGTGTAGTTCTTGGAGCATTGGTGTAACAAGCAGGCTGCCATCTGTGCACATACATATGTATATGCTTATGTATATATCCGTTTCCATGCAAAAGACTTCATTACTGTGAAGTTAAGCTTGTAGGCACATATCAGTGACTTGAGCGTGTATTGCTAAAATCTTAACAACCAGTTCCCTATAAAAAGTTCTGATTTAAGGGATGTGCCCCAGTATGTATTTTTTGTACCAACAGGGTTACCATACATCCATATTTTCCCATTTTTAAAATTTAAAAATTCCTCCCGGACGGCGATTTAAGAACCAAAAAGCCTGACCTGTCCAGGAAAATACGGATGTATGTTAACCCTGTCTAAAGTTCTTTTTTAAAAAGATGGGCCTGAACTAGAAATGAGCTCCGTTTCACATGTGTGGGTCCCCGCCACTCCCTGGGGGTGTGCTAGGGTGATCAGATGTCCCGATTTTATAGGGACAGTCCCGATTTTGGGGTCTTTTTCTTATATAGGCTCCTATGGCTCCCCACCCCGTCCTGATTTTTCACACTTGCTGTCTGGTCACCCTAGGGTGTGCACATGTGTGGGACCCAGCTGTTTCCTGCCCCTCTCATTGAAGCAGGTGTGCAGGGTTACTGCCCTGGGACCTGCAGGGCACCAGTGGACCGTGGGACCAGCTGCAGACAGGGGCGTGGGGCAGGGCTAGCTGGAGGCAGGGGGTGCAGGGCTGGCTGCAGGCAGGGCAGGGGGTGCGGGGGTGGCTGGAGACGGTCTGGCTGCGGGCAGGGCAGGGGGTGCGGCAGGGGCTGGTGCGGGCAGGGCAGAGGGTGTGGGGTGGCTGGAGACAGAGGCTGGCTGCAGGCAGGGCAGGGGGTGCATGCGGCAGGGGTTGGCTGGATACAGGGCAGGGGGTGCGGCAGGGGCTGGCTGCAGGCAGGGGTTGCAGGGCTGGCTGGAGACAGGGCAGGGGTTGCGGGGGTGGCTGGAGACAGGGGCTGGCTGCAGGCAGGGGGTGCGGCAGGGGCTGGTGCGGGCAGGGCAGGGGGTGGCTGGAGACGGGGCAGGGGGTGGCTGGAGTCAGGGGCTGAATACAGGGCAGGGGGTACAGGGGTGGCTGGAGGCAGGGCAGGGGGTGGTTGGAGATGGTGACTGGCTGTGGGCAGGGCAGGGGGTGTGGGGGTGGCTGGAGGCAGGGCAGGAGGGTACAGGGCTGGCTGGAGACAGGGGCTGGCTGCAGGCAGGGGGTGTGGCAGGGGCTGTGCGGGCAGGGCAAGGGTGGCTGGAGACGGGGCAGGGGGTGGCTGGAGACGGGGGCTGGCTGTGGGCAGGGCAGGGGGTGTGGGGGTGGCTGGAGGCAGGGCAGGAGGGTACAGGGCTGGCTGGAGACAGGGGCTGGCTGCAGGCAGGGGGTGCGGCAGGGGCTGTGCGGGCAGGGCAAGGGTGGCTGGAGACGGGGCAGGGGGTGGCTGGAGATGGGGGCTGGCTGTGGGCAGGGCAGGGGGTGTGAGGGTGGCTGGAGGCAGGGCAGGGGGTGGCTGGAGACGGAGGCTGGCTGCGGGCAGGGCAGGGGGTGGCTGGACACAGGGGCTGGCAGCAGACAGGGGATGCAGGGGGTGGCTGGAGACGGAGGCTGGCTGCGGGCAGGGTGCTGGGTATTCACAGGGAGAGCAGCAGGACGCAGCCCAGACCCAGCAGAGCAGCTGGGGACCCAGCAGGCAGCATCGGGAGCCCCAGGGCCAGGGGAGCAGCAGCAGCAACAGGGCTCGTGCCCAGGGCCAGGCGGCAGCCCACATGGCTCCTGCAGCGCAGCGCCCCCGGCGGCCGGAGGAGGAATTACATCACTTCCCGGCCGGAGCCCATCAAAGGCTCAGCGTCCTCTGCAGGGAAGCGGGTTAACAACCGGTTCTAAAAACTGCTTCAAAATTTAGCAACCGGTTCGCGCGAACCGGCTCCAGCTCACCACTGAATAAAGTTCATATTGCAAGCAGTGTGCTAAAATGAAAGCATGTTTTAAACAAATTTTATTTGCCATTGCATGCACCACAGTGCCATGTATCTTAAAGCAGATTTTTCTAGGGACAAATAATAGGAATGAGTCTAAGCCTAAAATTAATAGGAAAATGATCGAAAAGTAATCAACTAATATCATTTGATTTTTTTAAGCTCTTTGCTTATAAAATTGTTAAAGTCTTTCATTTTGGCATATATTTTAAAGAACATATTTGTTGGCAGAAGTTGGCAATAGACAAGTTTTACAAAAAGCACATTTGAACTTCATAAAAACATGTATTTGCTCTGAATTATCTATAGTGAAAAGAATTATCTATATCCTAACACTCATCTCATCGAGAAACAATAACTATGTGTCTCATAAAAACTAATCAAAAGAGCTGAAATTTTGAATATTAAGTACTCCCAGTGTACTGCAATCCACAGGCCAACCTTTATTTCACAGAAATTATTCTATCGTTAATCATGACAGTTTATTCTGAGCAGATTTTGAACAAAGAGAGGGGAAATCATTGATTAAGTAATTATTCATTAAGAAAGATCTATACCCAATTTTAAAAATTGCATATAGATGAGGAATAGTTTTATTCAAACTCAGTGTTATATTTGGAAACATTCTTTTATGTTGACTAAGTGTCTTTCTCCAATGAAAATATCATCAACTTCACTTTAGTATTTTCTCATAATAAGTTTTCTTAAACTAGGGCTTTATTCTGCTTTACCCTTCTAAGGCGCTCATGTCCCACATAATTCTCCCATGTCAGTTCTGAACAGTGCCTGAAGATATCAATAAGCTTTAATTGATGTCAGTCCTCTGAAGGATTCCAGTACCCATTTGCCTTTCTTACTTCAGTCAGACAGCAGTCTGATCACCTACTGGTTTTTTAAAAGATTTCCCCTAGTCCCTTCCTTTGGGTGTATCCAGCAAGGCTTTTCCGATAAATATGCATTCCTGAGTGAAGCGTTCTGTCCCCTCTAGTGGCATTAAGGTGACTTAGAGATTAATGAGCCTGCTACAGCCTTAGCTAAGAATCATGTGACTTTTAGCTCATGCAGTAGAGGCTCATGCATTTAGCTCCAGAGGTCCCAGATTCAATCCCACCCACCGATGACTGGGGTCTCTCAGCGTCACAAGTGAGGGCTCGTCTGGGATATCAGCTGGGAAGTCTCTGATGCTCAGGACATGCTTTCTCAGCTAGGGGAAGTATGTAACCCCCACACCTCCTGGCTGTGGTGTTCTGTCCTGTCTAGTGGCACCAAGACCACTTAAAGATTAATAAGAACATAAGTACAGACATACTGGATCAGATCAAATCAAAGGTCCATCTAGCCCAGTATCCTGTCTTCTAACTGTGGACAATGCCAGGTGCCCCAAAGGGAATGAACAGAACAGGTAATCATCAAGTGATCCATCCCCTGTCACTCATTCCTAGCTTCTGCCAAACAGAGGCTAGGGACACCATTCCTGCCCATTCTGGCTAATAATCATTGATGGGCCTATCCTCCATGAACGTATCTAGTTCTTTTTGTATCTGTTATAATATTGGCCTTCACAACATCCTCTGGCAAAGAGTTCCATAGGTTGACAGTGCATTCTGTGAAGAAATATTTCCTTTTGTTTGTTTTAAACCTGCTGCCTATTCATTTCATTTGGTGACCCCTAGTTCTTCCTTATTTAATTTCACCACACCAGTCATGACTTTATAGACATCAATCATATTCCCCCTTAGTAGTCTCTTTTCCAAGCTGAAAAGTCCCAGTCTTATTAATCTCTCCTCATACAGCAGCCGTTCCATACCCCTAATCATTTTTGTTGCCCTTTTCTGAACCTTTTCCAAATCCAATGTATCTTTGTTGAGATGAGGCGACCATATCTGCACGCAGTATTCAAGATGTGGTCGTACCAGGGATTTATATAGAGGCAAGATGATATTTTCTGTCTTCTTATCTATCCCTTTCTTAATGATTCCCAACATTGTTCACTTTTTTGACAGCTGCTGCACATTGCGTGGATGTTTTCAGAGAACTGTCCACAATGACTCCAAGATCTCTTTCTTGAGTTGTAACAGCTAATTTAGACCCCATCATTTTATATGTTTAGTTGGGATTATGCTTTCCAATGTGCATTACTTTGCATTTATCAACATTAAATGACTCCAAGATCTCTTTCTTGAGTGGTCAAATTGCCTTTCAAGTCTCTTGAGTGCCTAAGTCACTTTTGAAAATGGGACTTATGCTTCTACGTCAGTGAGGCGCTTTTGAAAATATTTCCCCCGGTCTAAACTGTCTTTACCCCATTTAATATGGTTGTCAGGATAGTTTGGTGATATCCTAAAATGTTTGTCTTCCTGTGTATACTGTTATTTACAATACAGATTGTGACAGCTGTCTTTGTGCTGTGCATTTTGTTTACTAGTCCCAGAATAGGTTGTGATGTTGCTATAACTTTGAATAAAGTAATAAAAATAAGATATCCCTATATATTCCACATGACAAGCCACTTTGCCATATTTAAAGACATTACGTTTGTATTTAAAATTAATAGAGAATTTCAAATGGAGAAAAATAGCAAAAAATAACAAAATTGTTTAACGCAGAGCAGATCACCCCACTGAGGTCAGCCTCATTGATTTGAAGGCAGGGACAAAACAAAGGGAAGTAATGTCTTACACTCTAAAAAAGTTCAGCAAAGGGCAATGCATCTGAACATTGCCTTAGGGCCGCGGAGATTAGATATACAGTCCCTGCTTCTCCATTCTGGCCAAGCAATGCTCAAGGCAGCAACAGGTGGGGGAAAGATGGCTTTAAGGCATTTTTATGGCCCCTGTATTGTCGAGTGAGCCTGGAGCAAGTTCAGACTCCAGCATAAATTAAGATCTGCTGCAACTGTTCTACGTGTCACATGACACAACACAAAGTGAAATGGGGAAATATCCAACACATGAAAGACTTCAACTGATATTTCACACAGTTACAGTGGCACAGATAATCAAATACCTTTTCCACCTAGCTTCGGTGGCTGCTGAAGCAGAAATTACAAATCCCACATGACTTTTTGTTTAGATTAAGGCATAACCCTAGTTTCCTGGACAACATTCCCGCCTCTATCAATATTACAGTTATACAATGACAAGCCTTGCATGAGCTAGTGCTATACGTATGGCTGCTGCATTTACCTGGATGGTCATTACTACCCTAGCAGCACAAAAGATGCTGTATGGGAACAGATTCCAGTGGGCTATATTTGGCAAGGCCATCTTTAAATAGTCTCGTTCAGATCATCTGTGTTCTCTGAATGATAAAGGTAAAAAGGAATTTTCAGGCCTGGTCCTAAGAGCTGTTGAACACCCTCTACTCCTACTGGGCCAGATCCTCAGCTAATGTAAAGTGATGTAGTTCCAGGGACTTCAATGGAGTTATGCCTCTTTACAGCCACTGAGAATCTGTCCTATTGTTTCCTGTGTGAATAGCAGATGTTCAGGACCCCACAGGACCAGGCCCATGTAGATTTAGTCACTAAGACATTTCAGTTTCCATAATGTACTCAATCAACCAGGCTATGAACAACACAGTAAGATAAAGGACTGTTTAATAATTTCTCCTCTGTTGTGATTATTCAAAGATCCCATGTAAAAAGAGATGTCACAAACATTATGCAAAACATCAAAAATACACTCAAGTTCACTATGTTGAAACCCACCCAACTGCATGTCCTAAATAAACAAGACTAGCTTAATGGAAAAACAAAGATCACTATTAACAAAGAAAATGTGACTAATAGAGACTATTCCCGTATATATGGCTTATTCCCAAGGAATGTAAGGGACGAAATCATTCTGGGAAAGTGTTGAAAACTGAGAACTTCTGTTTCAAAGGCAATAAACGAAGTATGAGACTAAGGAAAGCTTTCTCTTTTGGTTTAAATGATTTTTAATAATCATTTGCAATTAAACAAAAGACAAACAAGGTCTGGTAGCATATTTCCAAGAAAGTATCTGGGAAAGCTTACAGCACTCTTTACCATCTATCTTCATGTCAGCTTCCTTCTTGCACTGGCTTTAAAAGCACCAGCATGAATATGCAGTTTAGTGGATAAGGGGTAACGAATATAAACCAAGACCCAGATGGGACATGAAAATGAAACCCAAGTCCAGATTACATATCATTATTAATGATCAGATGGCACTTTCTGCGTGGGTAGGAGTGTTGTGCTCAGTGTCCTAGACAAATTGATTGGAGGTAAATGATATTCTGCTAGTTTAAATTCCACCTGCAGTTTCTATTGGCTATGGTGTTATTCACTTCTTGTTTTAAACTGTTGAGTGCTATTAAATGTGGTGGCACGTGTATCATGTTCAGATTTCACTTGAGAAAGAGGTCAACTATCATGAAGGTCTGTGCAAAATCAAGAGATTAGAGTGTGTGTGTGTGTGCGCACCCGCAGCAGGACTTCTTCCTACCAGCTGCTACTGATTCTTAGGGAGTGAGGGAGAAAACAAAAAAATTGCACTGTTTCCTGCAATATTTGCCTCAGCTTGGTCATCAAGATAGCAGGAGGAGATAAAAATCTGCCTTCTTCAGCTACATGGTGCATGTGGGGTAAATGGATAGGAGGGCGAGAATATTGGAAGAAGGTCTGATGGATTTCTGAGCAATACATTAGGAATGAATGAATAGGGGAGCTGACTGGAAAGGGATGTGCGAAAAATGACTGGACTGGGTGGAAGTGAAGAGAGAGCAGGGGTTGGGAAGGAACAAAGGAGAAATTTCAATAAAAGTAGAGTAAGAGATGTTAGAATAGGAAAAGGACATGGGGAATAAAAAGGCTGAAAGAACATGGGGAAGTGAACTCAACATGGAAAGAAGAAAGGAGGAATTATTAAACAGAGACATTAAAGAGAAAGGAACAAGAAGGCAGAATCAGATACATGTACATGATACATTTATAATATGCATCTATAGATGTTAGTGATTTACCTGTAACTGCAAGAAGACTTTATTTGAATGACTTCCTAGGGATTCCTGAAACCACACTAGCCAAAAATATGGACCACTTAACATTTGACTTCCCTGCTCACTTGTGGTCAACAGTCTGGTGCTGCAGATGTAGTAGGGGTAGTAGTAATAACAAAATAATTAGCACTAGTATCTCAAATCTATATAGTCTTTCAATTCTAAAGCAATTAAAATGCCATGCCATCTTAAATAGTCATACAAACAAACAATATGCAGCAATCACTCCATCTTCCAGTGAGATCCAGCTACCATCAGAGTGAGACATGGCCTGTGTTTAAACATGCAGCAACATTACACTATAGTTTTAGAATCAAAGTGAAGAATACCTTCTTGTATTAAAACTGCCTCTGTTTTTCAAAGTGAGAGGGAAACATAGTAAAGGGAGCTAAGTGAACCACACTCAAGTATGAAAAGTGGCAGCTCATGGTGTAGAGTATCACTTCCACTCAGTCTGGAGATGTAAGTCAATGATATTATGCTTTCTCTACAATTGATGTAGTTTCATAGCAGATCAAATGAACACACCAAATGTAAGATTTCAAAGTTTTAGTAATGAGAATATTTTAAGTGAGATTTTATTGCTATCTTTATAGGGAAAATTAATTTCCCAGGAAAAATGAGGACAGTAATTGCTTATTTCCATTCCACATAAAAGCTTTCCTCTCTCTCTTTCTCTTTTTCAGAACATTAGTGGTGAGGCTAATAATTTTTCTGTAATCAGCCTCTTTTTGTTGCTTAGTTCATTGTTGACTGATGGATAAGCCTTGGCTCAGAGTCATACATCTGGTTCTCTCTTCATCGGTTAAGGGTACAAGTGTGTGGGAATACTTCAGTTTTTTCGGATATTTGCACAGAGCAAAATAGGGAAATATAACAAACAAAACGACCCTCCGCCCCAGATGATGAAAACTTTTTTCCCAACATGCATGTTCCTCAGTGAACATACTTGTGCTATGTCTGTGTTCATATGGGAACTGAGCCAACCTGCAACATTTGAATCTGGATCCGAATTTCCAAAAGTTTGGCGGTGTTTGTTCTGGGGTTTTTCGTTTGATCCACTAGTGAATAGTGAAATATGATCATTCTCCACCTTTCCCCAATGTAGGAAGAGTGTTCACCTCTATATAGTGCAAGAGTGAGACATTAAGACATTACTCTAAAATCAGATTCTCCCACAAAGGTCCAGAGCCTGCAATTGGACCCATGTGGGCAGACACTTATGCTTGTGTAGAGTCTCTGCTGAAATCAATGGGGGCTTCCACCGACGCATATGCGATTGCTGCTCAGGACCAGAAAACCAAGAGCAGTGTATTCATTTGGGAAACTTACATGGAGCCATCACAACCTGCAACATCACATTCCTGTGAAAAAAGTCTCCTGAATCTCTCCTATGCCAGGATTAACCACATGATTCTGATTAACAAAACTGTCTCCGGGGCTGGTAGGTTCTTGGCTGACTTGTTGTACTTGAATGCCTGCTTTCGCTGATTGTTGTCTACCTCCTCTTCCCAATGTCTCCATTCTGGCTACAAAAGTTCTCCCCTCTTTAGTAGCAGAGCTTTGATCCTTTGTCCCCTCAGTGCCTGCACTGGCTTGGTTTGGCACTCCTTCGATGGGGTACTCCTGTGTGCCAAAAAAGCTAACAAAGGGTCAGAACCTCAAGACACAGCCTTTTGTAAAGACTCTTAGCTGTTTCCACAGCAGATTCCACCTTACCATTACTCTGTGGATATAGTAGGGAGGAGGTGTAGTGGTCAAACTTCCATTTGTGTGCAAATTCCTTGAATCCTCCCAAGACAAATGGGGTCAATTGTCAGTGAATATAGTGTCTGGAATGCCACATCTCACAAAGTGGGCCTTCCGTTTGCCAAATACTGACTTGTTTCTTATATCAGGCAGGGCATCAACCTCCCAAAATGTAGAATAGTAGTCCCCTGTAATAAAGTACTGCGTTTCCTTGAAGGTAAATAAGTCGAGTCCCATCTTTTGCCTGTGGTTGGGAAGGCAGCTCATGTGTTAACAGTGTCTCCTTCTGCTGGAGATTAGCACACAACCTGCAGGTGTGCAAACCCATCTGTCAAGAAGTGTAGTTGAGTACTGTAGCAGATTTCGGACCCACTGGTGCAGCACCTCCTGTTGGTCATCCAGGAATTAGCTCTTTTCCATCCTTCGGATCACCTCCTGCTGGCCAGTGTTATGCCTGCCTCAGGCCCCCATGTCCCTCCTGGACCCCAGTGCCCCTTACTCTGGGGTTCTGCCCACTGCATTACCCCCACACTCTGGGTCTCCCCTTCCAGGGGAACCCCTCCCCCTATGCCGACCTTGCCTCAGTGGCTACTGCCAGTCCTCATCTAGCCCCCATTCACTGGGGCAAACTACAGTCTGTAATGGCCCTGCATCATTGGCAAGGGGGTAGGACCAGCTGCCTCTGCCTATCCCCAGGCTGTATCCCTGAAGCCCCAGTACCTTCTTAGGCCTTAACCAAGGCCTCAGCCTGGGGAGTTGCCAGGCTGGAGCTCCCCAGCTCCTCTGCCCTTCACCAGCACTGCTCAGCCTCAGGTACACTTGCTCCTTCAGACAGCTAGGTCCTTCTCTCTCCAAAGCTAGAGAAAGACTCTTCTCTGCCTTCTGGCCCTGCAGCTGTTTTATAGGGCCCAGCCTGCCCCTAATTGGCTGCCTCCTAGACTTTTCCTATTGGCAGCCCAGCCCTCTCCAAAGGCTGACTTTTAACCCCTACTCTTCGGGAGTCGGGCAGCCACCCCACTACACGTACTTATTCCCAACCAGTAAACATACTCTTGTGCCTGTATAAGACAGCTGTTAATGCCCAGGTGTGAGGCATATATGCTTGACGTCTTCATGTAATGAGGCAGGAACAATATCTCTCTGTCCTGGAAATATGATTCTATCCTGCACACTCAACTCATCTTTAATTTGAAAATATGGTTCTGTTTCTACCAGTACTTGACTTTTGTCTTCTGGCCACCCTGCTAGTATCTGTCTCTTGACTGTCTGTAGCCTCATAGATTTCCATTAGCTTCACTATTGAGCCTGGGAGATAGTACAGCATGTTAATGGATTCAATGTCCTGGGCCCCAACTTGCTTATGTTGGGTATCTGTGACCTGCTCAGGGCGTCAGCTAACACCAACAGTCATCCTGGACAATATCTGATTTCTACCTGGTAGCACTAGATTCACTTTGACATGTGCTGCAATCTCTTTGAAGCACTAAGGGACTTGACTGTCTCTAGGGTTTTGTCATCTGATTTTACTATTCCTGGGTGGGTATACCTGTACTGATGGAATCGCTCCACTCCAAATACCACAGCCAGAAGCTCTTTTTCTATTTGGGTGTACCCCGGTTCAGTTGCTGACAGGGCTCTGCTGGCCTAAGCAACCAGCTGCTCCTGTAAATGAGCTACATCCAATCCTTTCTCTGATTCATCACACTAAAGTGTCAGTGGCTCTCCTGGCTGGTAATATTTCAGGCCAGGGGCATCTGTTATGATTTTTGTCAATGCTGGAAAACTGCCCGGTCCCACTCAACATCCTGAGCTGACATATGGATTCCTCTACTGCAGCCAGGTGTAGACAGAACTTGGACAGAAAATTTATCATTTCGATGAAGCACGGTACCCCTTTCACATCCACTGGAGCTGGCATGTTTCTGACTGTCTTGATGTTGTTGGGATCTGCTTTCAGTCCATCTCTTGTGAGCAGATGTCCAGTGTATGTCACCTCATGCTGATGTGTTGCATTTTTCCTGGGTTAAGTCCTTGCATTGCTGGAGAAAGGCTTGTAGTTTTCTGTACTGGTCTTATTCAGCTTCTGTATCATTGCTCCCAATAAGGATATTATGTGCACTTATTTTCACCCCAGACAGTCCTTCCAATATTTGGGTGAGTCATTTCTGGAACTCCCCTGATGCTGGGCTTATGTCCATTGGCACGTGCAGGCATCTGAAGTGATCAAATGGTGTTGCAAAAGCTGTCAGCCTGCTGGACTCTTTATCGAGGCTTACGTGCCAAAATCTATTCCTCTCATCACAGACCATAAAGATTCTGGCAACAAGTCATCAATCGTGGGCAGCGGATAATTTCAGTGCCCTGTTCATGACTTTGGGCCTATCCAGAGGAGTAATTTGCCTGATGGCTATTTTACGATCACCATGTGGCACTGGCCTCTATAGGTGCTATGATACCCCAGCTCTGCAGACGTTTGAGCTCCTCATGTACTGGTTTATGTACTGCCACAGGAATTTTCATTCATGACAGGAAATTGGGCTCAACACCTATGGGAACAGCTGCTCTGGGAAGGCAATCTTACACTAACAAGCACTTAGAAATTGCATGTGCAGCAGAAGCCTCAAGAAGCCTCCACTGTGGGATCTTCTTTCAGTCACAATTTCCTTTGAGGCACCTGTCACCTTTGAAAATATCTCCATATGCTTTTCAAATTTTGTCCATTGTCTCTGAGTCTCCCACTTCTGCTTGCACTGCAGTTATAAAATTCTGATGCTACATCCTGATCAGTTCCATGCGTTGTACAGCTGTATTCCCCAAGAGGGGTTTGTGGTGCTTACCATAAACTTTAGTTGGTACCATCTGTTTATTGCTATGAGGTCACATTTTCCTATAGGCTGCATATATGCTGCCATTGTACATTATTAGAGTGTACCTGTTCTCTGTCGTGGATGTGTCTGAGTCCAAGGCACTCAATGTTTTGACACTGCAGGAGGTATCACTACCCAGCTGACATCTCACAGTGAGTTTCCATACTAACATTGTTGTACACATAGAGGTTGATATTGTCCCCTGTTGCTTTCCTGTCCTGACTGCCTGAACTTGATAGGCTCTTGGACTCAGGGAGAGTCATTGCATCAATCCTGCTATCTGATCTGCCATCCTGCTCTTGTACAAGTCTGACTGAATCTTTCTGGAACCTTCCTTTGACCTTGCACACAGCTAAAAGCTAAATTATCAAATTCCTTTCAATGCTCTCCTGGTTAGGACACATCTCCTTTACCCTGTCATGAGGTTTCCCACAGTAAATGCATCTCACTATGGGTATGTAACCCAGACCACCTGCTCTCCTTTGCTGTTGTCCTACTTCATGTTCTTCTGTAGGTATCGTGCCTCCTTGGGCTTTTATCCTTTCTCTTGAGGTTTCTGCTGCACATGCAATTTTTAAGCATCTGTTAGTGTAAGATCGCCTTCCCAGAGCAGCTGCTCCCATGGGTGGTGATCCAAGTGCCACAGACTATTTTGTCATGAATTAGGGAGTCTGTCAAGTCCCCAAAACATCATGTAGCTGCCAGTGTGAATGAGGCAGTAACATAGGGTTCTATCCCCTCCCCTTTGGATTGGTCTCCAGTGAAAAACCTGTGTCGCTCATTCTGCCTTGAGGAGCAATAAGCCCCCAGGCCTCCTAAAGGTGCTGTGATACTTGCAGCAGTGATGAGTTTCTGAGTGCTGCAGATGTCTCTGCCTTGTTCCCCAATAAGAGTGAATAACAGTTTTACTTTGCTGCTGTTGTCTTCCTGCATGGCCAGGCCAGTGTGCAGCTGAAATGCCTCCTTTCACCAGGTACATCATTGGGCTAGGTTTGTGTCTGCAAAAATCCAGGATTCAGTGGGCTTCAGGCCAAGTTGCATGGATCATGCTGCCAGCTTCTGCACTGCAGAGAACGCACAACTCAGAGATTTCCATCACGTTTCATTCACAAAGTGAAACTGAATGGCAGTTAAGTTGAACAAGTGGAACGTTATTAAATCCTTTGTAGTGCTCTGTCCACATGGCTGTGCTGCTTCCAACCTAACTCCATGTGTTCCCTGTTCTACTGGTGTCCAGTCAATAATAGTCTCTCCAAGGAACATTGGACCTCTGACTCGAGTTCCACTGATCATGATACAAGTTTCACCACAGCTATTCAGGCAGCCTATGAGCCAGCTGGCCTGGTAGTCTGGAATCTCTAGGGTTCCCAGGGCTTTCAGGCTCCCTCCTGTGAATCCAGAAGCCAAGCTTCAGTTATAGCTTGGGCTCCCCGTGCTTTCAGGATCCTGGGACTCCAGGAACCCTGGAAGCTCCACTATGCATACTGCCCCAGAGCTGCAGACCCTAGAAGCCCCGGGGTCCCTAGTCCTAGCACAGTCCTTATAGGACTGCACAGGAGCTGCAAAAACTTGGAAGCCCAGAATTCCCAGCCTCAGGACAGTCTGTATGGTAGGGCTGTCCCAGAGTCATGGACCCTGAAAGTATGCGCTGCCTATTAGCTTACCAGGAAACCAGGCAGGTTTCCATCAGAACCCTGCCAATTCTTCAGTATAAGTCTGTCAAACCAGAGATGTTTCCTTGACACATTTTGGGTCAACTCATCAGCATTTTCTGATGAAATGGAGTTTCTGACTGACTTTACCACACATATATTGTCCATGCTTACTTACCTCTACTTTACTTAACAATGACATCATATACATCTCTTTGCTAGTATATGATGTGTAATTTATAAAAATGATTAAACTTTTATCCAGGCTGGTTTATTGTACTGTTCTGTGTATTAAAGATACCAATACTTACCCTCTTTGGGTTATATTTCAGAAGCCAAGTAGGCTATCCATTAGGTTTGAATAAAGTTAGTTGAATGTTTTCAGATATGCTAAAGGCATTATTGCACTAAAACCTGGAAAACCTAGGTCTGGAAAACTTATTCTCACATTGATCCTTCAGATTTTGCATTTGAAGCTTTAAAGCTTTTCTACCAGTTATCAAGGAAAGGCGGTGGTGGGCGCGGGGAGGGGGGGAGTCTTCTTTCTGCTGCGGAAGTTTAGATCCTAATTTTCAGAGGACAGTTTTATCCATATTAGTTAACACGGCTTTTATTGCCTGACTGAAAAAAGCATAAAATAATGTTGTATTACACGTTGTTTTAAGCTGACCACAAGAGACAAATCTAGTAGTGCTCTTCCTGTTTTTTTAAAATCAAATTAAATAATTTAGAATAAAATACAAGGTCTTATGAATTGATCATACTGAATTCATGGAGTGAGATAATATCCCATGAGTTCTGTCTGAGTGAGATTATATTACTAATTTCTTGAGCAGTGTACATTAGTGATCATACCCTCTTTGGGAGCTCAACTCTTCCTCGAGGCTGAAATGCACAGCGCTGCTACATCTTGAACACTCCATCTGTTGCAATTGCAAATACAACTCTGATGCTCCTAAAATGCCATACTGAACATATTTGTTTGAAGAGACAGTATTTACAATAGAAAGCTGCAAATTAGGGAGGAACAGATGACAGGTAAAAGAAACTAAAGAAGCAGTCATTTAGGGCCTGATCCATCTCCTGTAGTGGTGGCCACGAATGAACAGCTTTCCTCAGTTTAAAACAAAAATAAACATTTCTTTTTAGCTCCTTCAGAGGCCAGTGCATGAAAAGGAAAAACAATACCCTCCCCCCCAAATAAGCTAGAGTAAATCACTTAAAAAACACTTGACCAAATTAGTCATTTAGACCCACATCCTCAGATATTTTAGGCACCTGGTTCCCTTCGAATCATTGAATCATAGAATATTAGGGTTGGAAGAGACCTCAGGAGGTCATCTTGTCCAATCCCCTGCTCAAAGCAGGACCAACACTAACTAAATCATCCCAGCCAAGGCTTTGTCAAGCCGGGCCTTAAAAACCTCTAAGGATGGAGATTTACCTCCCTAGGTAACCCATTCCAGTGCTTCACCGCCCTCCTTGTAGAATAGTATTTCCTAATATCTAACCTAGACCTCCCCCACTGCAACTTGAGACCATTGCTTCTTGTAACCTTACCCTGGTTACAACTTGGGTTGGTTCCATGTGCAATGGAAAGATCAAACTATACAATACAATGGTTAGGGCATATGACAGGTATCTCTGTTAGGGGGCTTATTCCTTTACCCTCTCAATTCCCTGGTCCTGCTTGCATGAACAGAGAGCAACAATATCCAAAGTCCAAAAACGCAAACAATTTGATGTTTATTGGGGTGACCTTCCAGCAAGCTTAAATCCAAGTTCCTTTTTCCTTATTTTCGAATCCCAACTTACTTCCTGTTTACCCCTAATTTATATAGTAATAGTTTCAGCTATACCTTAACTGATCATTTTACTGAAATTTACCTAACCAGTCCTAACTTATTGTAACATGATTAGCTAACCAATTATATCCCACCACCTTAATTAGTTTACACCCAGCAAAATTATACAGCAGACAGAAACAATTCCATGGGAAGGGAGGTGGCCTAGATTACATCTTTAATTTATATCTGTTTACTTTTCCCCTTTACAAAGTTAGATGAGCTAATATGTCTCTTGGTGATCACTGCACTAAAATGAGAAGAAAATGGTACATACTGTATTGTGCGAGCAAATGCCAAGAACTGGATCAGACAAATGTATTGCCTTATTTCCTTCATTTCACATTGTGTGACTCAACTCTGACTTTTGCAATCTCCCCTACTCCTACACCACCCCGCTCCCCTCCACACATTGCCTTTCCAGGTCATAATTATATATTCAGCTGGGATACAGAAAGGAAATGGGTTTTTCACCCTACTGCCCAAATATGGCAGAATTTGAAGCAGAGGTCTAATGGGCTAGTCCCTTGCTTCAGTATCATGTGTCTGTGAGGGAAGGCTTCCCATGCCCTTAGGCAAAGATGTTGCCAAAGAGGAAGTTTTAGAAAGATCAGAAATTTTGTAGTATCTGCACTTTCACACATTCTGCATCTGTCTATAGTTATAGTTAAGGTACCAGATTCCCTCAGAATTATTCGCTCCCCAATTATAGGGCTTGTCTTATAACTGGGTAGGAATGTATTTGCAGAATTTCTTGTTTAACCTTGACCTACAAATATAAAACAAAAGAATGTCAAACTTCAGCTGAATGCCCCAAATAAACAGATGGGTGGGTGTCATTCAGCACACTATAGTAGTGATTTAAAATCTGAACTTTGTTTTCCGGGTCCACAAAGTGAAGACTGGCTGCAGATCTGTGGCTCCTGCTCAGTGTGACATATGGTTTTGCTCCCTCGTGATATCATATCCAAGGCAAATAGTGCGGCAGCATGCCTTCCGACCACAGGCTTTCCCAGTGTGAGCCATGTTAAGAGGGGGAGCAGGAGCACTGCAACAAGGGCAGTGTTGGGGCCAGTCTGCATAGTGCTGAGTTACAAGCTAATGCTTTTCAGGGTGGTTTATTTTTCTGTTCTTTTTGGCTGGTCCTATTGTATTAATGTTAATGGGAGCTGCACTCAGGGACTACAATTCTGAAGTCATTGAAGAGGAGAGGAGAAAGCAGAAGAGGAGAAAATACTTACTTCCACCAAGTTTAATACTAATAAGGGTAGTCAAAGAAAACAAGTTCCACTGCTGGAACTTACTCCTGCTTGGAAATCATTGCATGGTAGGAGCCGAAAGCATGAACATCTGTGCAAGCCTAGATTATTATTATTGTGGTTCCAGTTGTAAGCTCATTGGGACAGGAACCATTTTTTGTTCTGTGTTTGTACAGCGCCTAGCACAATGGGCCATGAGTGGGGTTCCTTTTATCTGAAGCTCCAGAGAAAAAGAGGTGCCTTTCATGGTTATGGTTTTGGTCCAGCTCAGTGTGAAGGATATGGCTGCTGCTAAAGGCTCTCCTGTGGTAAAAGTAGCATTTTGTGAAATGTTTATACAGCTGTATCAGACCATATAATTTGCACTAGCAATTATTTCTACTTTACAAAGTCCTATTGAAATGAATAGAACACTTGGACTTTTGATTTGGATAATGAGTTTGTACAGTAGAAGTATTATAAGGCAATATTGTTTGAAGAGACATAGTACCAACTGAGCATATTGTAGTTGCTGCCACATCATGGAATAACAATATCAATCTGTGAACTGTTGTGTAGCTAGCCTAACAATCAAAGGAAACGAAGAACACAAACATAGACACTATACTGTGAGGTATATTTTTAAAGGAGAGAATATTCAAATCCAACATTTGCATGCAAAACTCACATGAGCTCATGGTTACCTGTTTTCCACATGCAAGGGCACTTACATGTTGTAGGGGCCACTTAGGAGCTTTAGAAAATATGTCTGTAAACATCTGGTTTCTGCTCAGCTCACAAAAACAGGGAAAAGGTGCCATCCATGGTTAATTCCACCTTTGTTATGTACTTCCTGGGGTCCAGTATAATTCTGTCTGTTGGGATCCCCTAACACAGGACAATACAAACTGTAAAACCTACCATAACAAGATGAATTTAAGAATGGAATGGCTACCTAACTGTGGTGTATTCAAAAGTTTCTATGGGCCTTTCTTTAGTTTGTAGTGTACATTTTTATATTTATTCTATCTTAATGATATAGGACACCAGTCGCTGATTAAAAAGAAACATACTGTTTAATTTTAAAAATACTCATTTTGACTAAGACAAGAAATCACTTATCATTTATGAAAAATACTATCAGGTTTCTATTATACATTTGAATGTCTAAGTATTTTGTATAAAATCATCCATTAGGTTCCCCCAAACTCTGTGATGATCCAGAAAACTTCTGATAGGTTTGCCTTTCAAATATTCCTAGCAGATTGTCATATTTTTCTAATATTTAGAAGGATTTTTTTCTGAAATAATCTCGCCCTTAGCAAATGCAGTTGTATTATGAAGGCAGAAGCTAATGAGCAATTGTATATTGAAGTGCATAGTTTGTCCACATTTGGAAAAAGCAGATGTTTGGAGAAATAATAGCTGGTACTAATTGTGGATTCTTTCAGAATAAACAGTCATAAAATTGTAGCAAGCCATAAACATTTTGTTTACTATAAGAAAGGAAACATTTTATACAACCCAATTTTTTTGCAAATAAAATGTTAACAGTGTCATCAGTAGGGTCATAACTATATGGGGGAGAGGGAAGTATATTTAAATAACCAAATAGGAAAATTATTCATAATGTACAGTTATTAACACTCTTTCAATAAATAAATGATATATTATGTTCTCATTGATTTCCATAACATTTGAAGCAAATCAAATTTCTACCCCTTTAAATAATTGTATTGACAGAAACTGCTTATGTATTATTATGCTGCCCATTATCTTTAAGGAACTAAAAAAGTTAAGTAAAGGCTTACAAGTTTAAGCTACTTTTTATTTGCATAGAAAAATATTTATCATAGGAGTCAACTATCATATGAGAGAAATTGCATTTGTTTTAATTGAAAAAAGGTAGCTAAAAAGTTTCTGTGGGTTATTGCAACAGTACAAGAATACAAGATTAAAAAAAGTAAAACAAATTGTGAAAGCTGAAGCAGGCTACAAAACAGAAGGCTCCTCTATTGTCTTTCCCTCACCTAATTATGTTACAAGTTCATGTGCCATGGTTGTTGACTACTATAAAGTGTAATTCTATACTTTCTAATATAACTTTTAAAACATTCTGCCCAAAAAAGCACTTTGCAAAATATATATATTTGTATATGCTCACTCCCACTCGCATCACAACCTCGTTGTTACATAATCATCTTGAACAACTGTCTCTTCGTTCATCTCCGAGTCACTGGTAATGTCCAACTTCTTGTCCAGCAAATCCTCTGGTGTGGGGGAGTCTGAATCCTTTATCTCTGTCTTCTCGGTTTCCACAGCACAATCATTCTCCTCGTGCTGTGAATCCAAAGTCTCACTGTTGTTTTGCTTATTGTTTGTTAGCATGCACTTTTCATTGAGACCTTGGATGCTTAATTCACAGTTCATGACCAATTTTTCCCCTTCCAGTTCAGTAATTTTCTTGCATTGTTTGTCCACCTGTTGTTGTGAAACTTCTTCAGACACAGAGTATATTTTATTTGCACTCAGTTCCAGAGAGCTTGTTTTCGATCGTCTATGAAATAATCCAAAGCTTTTTATGTCTGTAACAAAGTTCACTCTCTTTTGTTTCTCCTTTATGGGCTTGGACACCATCAGTGCAGTTCCATTGCTTATGTTATGTGGTTCAGAGGCTATAGCAGCTGATCTTGGATGAATCAGTGTAGTTATTTCAAAAAGGCTCAAGTTCTTTTTCTTTACTTTCTCATTTCCTCCACTCTCACAGTTTTCATCAGTCTCTAACAAAGAAGAGGCTTCTTTGTTGATTTTTGAAGTTTGCAAATTAGAAAGTTTGTTTCCTTTCAACAAACCCAGGACTTCAAAACGAAAGCTGGAAATATCTTGCTTTAACTCCTAAAAAGTTAGGAAGATATAGGAAGCATTTAAAACTTGGGAATCTGTTTTGGTTTCGTTTGGTTTTCTCTTTGTAATAAAGAACACCACCTGAATGTTTTAGCAAATATGTTCATTTGTAAATACATAGTATTATGGATGTTAATTTTTATTTTTCTCTGACATCTTCTAAGTGCTTTGCAAATGCTTCTAATCAGTCCTCACAATTCCCATGGAAGGTGAAGAAACAAATATTAATACTTCCCAGAGGAAAGCCTGAGAGCTTACATAAATTGCCCAAGACCCCTTGTCCAAATCACTGGCAGTGCTAGGATGAGAACTCTGGCTGTCTTATCTCCCAGATCTATGTTTGGCTCACTAGACTGTGCTACTCCTATATAGGCAGAGCATTTTCACTGCTATTCCTTAACCCACTGACTGTTATTACCCTCTACAAGGTGCAGTAACTTCCAGGTGGATGGCCCCAGGAACTGTGTGTTTCAGGGATTTGGGAGTTCAGGAAGTGGTGCTAGTGGGTGAAATAGGGAGAGTTTGTGAGAGTGGAAAGGCACAGTAGTGAATGTAAGAGGTGTGGTGAGTGAGGTCATCCTCTCTCCCATTAGCTTCATCAAGATCTGCGGAATTTAATCTTTGATTAAAAAAAAGGAGGGAAGGGGGGATCAGTGATCCTAAGAGCCCCTCAATGCCAACTGCCGAAATGTACGGACAGAGGATGACTGGATAGTTTAAAGAAGCTTCCAGCCTTTTGGTTTAGCAAGTTTTAATAGCTGAATTTTGTGGTTTGTCACCCAGTAACACTAAGAATATCATTTCCTCTGAAGTCCACAGTTTGAGGAACCAGGACCAGTATAACCTCATCACCCTTCCAAGATCAGGTCATCATCAAATGATCTTTCCTCACTTTAGCACTTAACTGCCAGCATCATATTAGCCCTGATACACGTAATCCCCAACACACTGTTGTCATAACACATATCTAAGAGGTGTCATGTAAGGTATCACATGTAAACTGGTGACACACTGATCCCAAAAATCCTTGTGTGATGTATGAATGGGATGTGTACAAAGAGTTATGTATGTGTGCTGGAAATGTGTTCTTAAAATGTGTTTCAGAGGTAGTGTACAAATCAGGCCTGCTCTAGACACAAGAGTGTGGACTCCTCTCTCTGACAAGCTTGATTATAGGCAGAGGACAGTGAAAGTACATTTACATATAAGGTAAACCAAGCAATTAAACTAATAAGCAATGGAGGAAAGCACTTAGTGAACTCTCCAGGGTTGCGAGTCTGCAACCCAAGTAAGTCTGCCTGGCTTTTGAGAAAAAGACAATGGACTTTGGAAAAGATATGGGGAGAAAAATACATTCTGGTTATCCATCACTTAGGGGACATAAGGAACAGAACCCTCTGAGCCTGTGAAAGTTTGATTCTCCTGGCCTGAAGGGCAGGAGCTGCTGATAACTTGCTGTAAGTGACCAAATGTTTTTGGTAAAAGCAAAAGTTGCTAGAATTTAGTTTTAGTCATTAGAAAGTGTATTTTGTTTTGTTTAGATTGTAACCATTGCTGTCTCTCTTTCTCTCACTTAGTATCACTTAAATCTCTGTTCGTTGTTAATAAACTTATTCTTAGTTCTACTATAAACTATCTCTTATATTGTTATATTGAAGGATAAAGTGAATCCTCAGCTAACCTAATGGCCTGGTGTGTAGACTGGCTCTTCCATCCAGCCCTGTACTCCTTGGCCGAAGAGTTCATTTTCTGAGATGTAGAAGTATTTCCATCTTACTCTAGCAGTCTGGTCATTCACACAAGCTTTACCGCACTTTGGGATTCTCCGACACAGAGAAGATCCCCAGCTAGCCAATTGAGTTGTCTCGTTCTTCCACTGGAAAAAGCCCTGTTCCAAAATGTTTAAATGATTGGCCCAAGCTGACCTAGTAATCCACTGGCATAGCCATGCATAGAACACAGGTCATTTGACACCAATCATTAGGCTATGCTACCCATAATTCTTTATTAATTTAACAGCAGTGAAAGTCTAAAGACATTGTACTGGAAAGAAAAAAAAGGAGCAAGATTTTGTGTGCATAATGTATGCAACTAGTCAGGCAAGTCACACAGACAGTCCTCTAAGCTGTAAGTGAATGGCAGTTGCATGATTGTTTGTTTGATGCTCTGTAGTCATTTGACATTTTATTATTACATTGATAAGCATGAAAATAAGTCACCTTAAAATTCTCTTCTGTGAGTCCTTCTTCAGTTTTGGCATCTCTTATCATTGCGGCAACGTATCGCTTAACGAGATTTCTCATCACTTCCTAAAAGATTTAAAATAATGTGTTAGTTTCGCTGGCAATGCTAACTGGACATGCAGTCACTGAACCAACTGCACTTTTGCTTCCTTTTCTAAGTCACTACAAAAATTTTAAAATTCCTAGAGCCAGTCAAAATGTTTCATCAAAGTGTTTTCTGAATGAAAAATAATTGTTTCAATTAAAGAGATTTTTCTTGAAATATGAGGGAGGAGGGGCGGGGTAAATCTTCTCCCATCCCTCTCTAATAATTACCCATGCTAAAAAAAAAAAGGCGTTTTCACCTGGTATTGATGATGTCTCCTCAAATTATCAGCTGCACGCCTCTGAAAAGAAATAGATTGAGATACTGAGTGGTATTAATGCTAGTGAATGATTTTTGTTTAAAAAAAAAGAACAACTTCAACAGCTGGATGAAAGTGGCAGGACAGCAATACTATGCACTAGAGCAAGTGATGTGGAGGACTGATTTGAGGTCTCTGGGAAGTTTTGGTACTGGTGAAAGGCCCATCTTGGAGCTGGATAGGAGGGAGGACTGCTGACAGGCAAAATGAGAAGTGGATCCTCTGTGTCTTCTCCATATTGCAAAGAGGAGATCTGTGCAAGCTCTAAGTAGGACAGGGTGGAGTGGAGCATAGGATCTGTGATCAAACTGAGACGCCCTCTGCACAAAGGGGCTGGGGAAGGATAACGGCTACTATTCTGACCTTCAAAGCTAGGATAGCAGCTATATAGGGGCTGAGTAGTGCCCCATGACTACCCCACAGGTTAGAGAGTGAATTCTTCCTCCTCACCGTTAGCTTCCTGCACAAAGCCTGATTGCTCATGCTCGGTGAGGTGAAGAATGAATTTGGGTGAAAGAGAAAACCCAAGTAAACTTTTGCACTGTAATGCAAAGGCAGTCTCCTCAGATTAATGGTATGTTTCATCTCTGGATGAAAGGGTCAACATTAGGTCATCGGCCAGACTCAAAATAAAGATAAACCTTTCCACATTGCCAGATGGACAATACTCAAATGGTGGACAACAAAAAGAGGCTTCCCAGGAAGAAATGTGTAAAACACAGCACTACAAACAACAAAGTGATGGGCATCTCATCTGATTGTACTCAGATATCTAAGGGGTCTCAGGAAGAAGGAAAAAAATAATTTGATTCTTACTCTGCTCATGAATTAATGATCTCCTCAATAACAATTCAGATGGACTGATTGAAGTGTTTGCTTATTCTATACCTTTGATTGTCCCTAGTTTATATTAACAGATTCAAAATCCAGAAGAGAAAATTGTGACCATCTAGTCTGACCACCTGTACAACACAGGCCACAGGACTTTCCCAAAATAATTCCTAGAGCAGATCTGTTAGAAAAAAAAATCCAATCTTGATTTAAAAATTGTCAGTGTGGAGAATCTACCACAACCCTTAGTACATTGTTCCAATGGTTAATTACCATCATTATTTAAAAATGTATGCTTTAGTTCCAGTTTGAATTTGTCTATCTTAATTTCCAGCCATTGGATTGTGTTATACCTTTTTGTACTAGATTAAGAAGCCAAATATTTGTTCCCCATATAGAGCAATAGACTGTAATCAAGTCATCCGTTAATCTTCTCTTTCTTAAAATAAATAGATTGAGCTCTTTGAGCCTATTGCTATAAGGCAAGTTTTCTAATTCTTTAATCATTCTTTTGAATCCTCTCTGCACCTTCTCCAGTTTAGCAACATCCTTCTTGAGTTGTGGATAATAAAACTGGACACACTATTCCAGCAGAGGTCGCACCAGTGCCAGATACAGAGTAAGTTAGTGAGAGCAAGATTGATTTTTTTGATTTTTGCCTCCTACATTTGTCATCCCAAATGCAATTGGATGTCTAACCTATGGCAAAATCTGTCTAGGAGACCTGACAAAACCGAAGTTATAACACATCAGGCATTCATATATTTTCTCCAGCTCTTGCAGTCAAGGCTGATTTACAATTTACTTATGATTGGTAACATTCCTGTACTATTGGATGGTTTTGTAATTTGTGATTGAGTTATCTTTTGTAATTTACTGCAAAGTCATGATGAGACTCCAGCAGGATGTAGGATTGGGTGGGGGGAGGGAGGAGGGACATTATATTTTCTGTTGTGGTAGCTTCTCTGAAAAGACACTGCAGAGAATGGTTCCCTAAGTGACCAGCTGCCCTCTAGTTATTCCAGTGCTTTTTCCTGATTACATTTCTGTGTCTTATGTCATTTTATGCATGCTAAATACAAGTTAGTATGTCCCTTCTAACTCAATCACCTGTAGACTGAGTGGATATACATCCAGTACTATGCACACAGATTACAATGTTTCTGCTAAACCCCTTTGCAGAGAAAGGGATATAGCCCTCCCCCACTCTGCATTAAAGGAGCTTTGCTCTTGCAATGTTTTAAGGTGGGCCACCAGGTGGAGTTGTCTCCCTCTTGTTGGGAGAAGACTGAGGAAATCCTAACAGCATTAGGGTTTATGAAGACAAATCTGATTCAAAGAGAATTTGGTAATGAGGAAAAAATCATTTGAAGATATTAATGAAATGTGTTTAACTCGAGGTAAAGGTAGTGAACCCAATAAACAAAATAAATGCTGACTCCTGCATTGCAGAAAACATCACCACAGCTCAGCACTGTGGGTATTTACAGTGAAATACAAAATAAACACATCAGCCCTAGTTCAGCCTCCCTCAGTTTATGCTGCTGGGGAGCAAGATAACACTGATTAGCCAGATCAGTTATTTACTGATCCTGCACCCACTGAAGTCAGTGGCAAAACTCCCAATGGAGCAGTGCGGTGACCATTCAGCACACAGCCTGGTAACACGGGATTTTGGCTGACAGTACTAACCATATTTTTCAACGTGCAAATCTCTCCAGAATATTTTTACCACAATTACAATATGTATTTAATGCACAACACTGATAAACTGGAGAAGAATAAATGTGTGCATGTGTGTGCGCTTGCATGTGTACACATATAATACCAAACTAGTGTTCAATGCCTCAGTTCTCCCTCTCCAATTAAAATGCTCAGATCCTTTCTTCAGCTCCTAATTCCCTTTTTCTTCTTCCTCACAGCATCCTCACCTTCTGCAAACTCACTGCCATGAGCTTTCTACCCACTGCTGATTCCCATTTCAGGTTGGGAACTGTGAAAAACGTGTGCCAGAAACCTATGCGGGCTTTCAGCAGGGTGAGGGTGATGTAGAGTGGGACATGTTACAGACAAGAGACATGCCTTATCTCCCAACTCTAAGAAACCCCTCTGACCTCCCACACTAGTACTCCCATACAGTCCCCTAAAACTCCTTAGAAACAGGCAGTTCCCAGGTGTTATCTACTTAAGAAACAGACAGTTTCCTAAAGGCTAAGGCCCAAATTTTCAAAGGGAGCCTCTAATTTTGATTGCCATATTTTTTGGGTGTCCACACTTCAATATGCAAGATGTCTAAAGTTACACCCTCAAAATTACAGACTTTTTTGAGTATGATGGCCTCAGAGCTTAATTTTTGGATGTACTGATGATCTCCAACTTATCTGAGGTCAACGGCAAGGTTCTAGGTGATTAACACTGGCCAGGACAGCCAAAGACTGAGGTCACTTGTGAAAATTTGTCATCAAATCACTCAAAGTAAACTAAAATCTTGAGGTTAAGGCTGTTTTCCCACAAGGGACTATATAGTCTGCTTGTTCTCAGCACAGCTGTGTCTAAAACTTTCAATATGACTTCACTCACAGCTTTCCCTTTGCTATGGAGAAAGCTAAATTAGGAAATGTTTACAGGTCAAGATTTAGGTGGTTTTTTTTAATATAAAGATAAAATTAAAATTGGTGCTGCCAAGATTCAAAACTTGAAAGCTGCATACATGCCACGTGTCAATACCTTAAAACAGTCACTGTTTTCCCCTTCACTTTGTTTAGTGCTCCACTCCCAGATGGACCTCTTTGAACAGTCACTTTTGTTTAAGCAAGAAAAAGAGTGAGAATTCAAAAACCTTTGATTTCGATTTTTTTTAATGAATTTTATTAAAGAAAAGTTGATGTTTAAGTGCAGCTCAGCTGTATGTGAAGTGCAGTTGAAAGTTGTGGGTAGAATAGCCATGGGCAAAAAGTTATAGATATAGATATATATTAATCATTGTAACAAAGAGAAGGCATGCACATGTGATTAAAGCACAGCAGTGTGCCCTCTAAGATGCCGGTTCAGTTCCTAGCTCTACCACAAATTTTCCTTGTGATACTGGGCAAGTCACTTAATCTGTCTGTGCATGTGATAAAAAGAAAGGTAATAATAAGTCCTTTCTGATGTCCTGTGTATATATAGGACCTGGCACAAACCTCATATGAGAGACTCCAATTATTACTTTAATAACAGTAGTAATAATTTTTATTACCCCATTTTTTAAATTGCCAGCCAATCAATACAGTTTTGCAGACTTGGCAGCAAAATCTATTTACTGGTCAGAAATGTAATAATCCTAAATTATTTTTAGAGTCATGATCTTTTTCTGGCCAATTGTTTTTCACCTAGAAATTTTCATAAAGTTAGAATTCAAATTCAAAGTCTGGCCTTAACATCAAGGAGCTCAATGGTCTGGATGCAAGATACTCTGGAAGGTGTACCATGCTTGACAATGCCAGTCCTCAGGAACAACACAGCTGTCCATGGCTAGGGTAAAGCTTGTCTTTGAAGGTGACACTGCTTTCTCTGGGGCTGGTCCAGGGCTGTGCAAGAAGCTCCTGCAGAATCTAACCACCACCTCAAATGTTACCACTTTCCGTTCCAAAGGCAATTGCACTGCTTTGACCTAACCTTCACTAACAAACCACAGCAGATACATAAAAGCTAAAACCTCACATTATTTTCCCCTTGGAAAGAAAAGGGTGAGAAAAAAGGAGAAACATGTGACAAATGCTAGTCGCATCACTTAATACACGCTGGAAGGTGCTCAGATAATGTGATGATAAGAACCTGAGTAAAACGGAATAGAGGTAAATGATCATGTAGTGTTGTTGTAGCTGTGTTGGTCTCATGATATCAGAAACACAAGTTAGGTGAGGTCATATTTTTTCTTGGACCAACTTCTTTTGGTGAGAAAGATAAGCTTTTAAGCTTACAGAGAGCTCTTCTTTCTCAGACCTGAAGAATAGCTCTGTGTAAGCTTGAAAGCTTGTCTCTCTCACCAATGGAATAAAAGATATTACCTTACCCACCTTGTTTCTCTTAAATGCTTATGTAAGTCAGCAGCACGAGGAAATACTCAAGGTGTTCCTAGCAATCCCTTCCCCTATGTCCTTCAGACTACTTTAAGTTTAAAATTCAGAATGGAGAAATCTACAATTGGGTGATGGTGATAAAACACTAAATAACAGCTCTGAAATTTCATTTCATCCTACATCAATAACAAATCTGGATAGTAAAACATGGCACATAGTTGGAGGAAAATAATATAATTTATTCCAACACTATTTTTTTTTATGAATTAGGGCCTATATTTCAAAAGTGGTCACAAATTGTGGTTAGCCAAGTTGAGTACTGTAATTTTAGACACCAAAAGACATTGATTAGTCTGGAAAATTTAGGCCCAAAAAAGGTCAATAAAACTGCACTACAAATCCATAGTTTATAAAAGTACATCAATGCAGCTACTCTATATTGCTTAAACAGCAGCATACTAGTTATCTTTGAACAGGGGTAGTCAATTATTTTTGTCAAGGTTCAAATTTCTTAGTCAAGGTATAGTCAAGGTCCAGACTACAGAGAAACATTTTTACACCACAATCACAGTAATGATAATAATAAGTAAATAAGAGCTTTCGTGGTCTGTTCAAAAGCATCTGGCAGTCTGGATTTGGCCTGTGGTCTGCCTATTGACTATCCCGTCTTAGAGCTATGCAATAAAGTACTAACTTTGTACCATTTTGTGATAATAGTTAAAGACAATACTGCATATACTGGGCTATGTCAAAAAGACATTAGCAAAAATAAAAACAAATACATAAAAATAAATATAAGTGTGCAATAATTTTTGAAGGTAAAAGATCTTTCTGAATCAGCATTTAGTATTAGAACCTAAGTGCTGGTAAATTACAATTGAACATCACTGGTCTTTTTACACTGTCTGTGAGCAAGCTGCATCTGCGGTTGGAATAGATGACCTCAGAACAGCTGAGCAGTAGAGATGATTGGGTCGGGAAATGGAATTTCCATTCTATGGAATAGTTCAACATTCTGAAATCTTCTTTCATCCCGCATCAGAATGAAAGGTCAAAATTTACCATAAAATGAAAGATCCAAAATATTGCATGTTGGAAATCTTGAAATACCCTGTAGAAATGTTTAGACTTTATCATTTAATTAATCTATGATATTGTAAACATAAGTCAATAAGATAACATTTTGTTAATTTCCCATCAAAAATGTTGATGAAATCAATATATTCCTGTAAAATGTTTAGATTTAGTCAAATCAGCTGTTCAAATGATCCACCTACTGAAAAGCCTGCTTTTCCAAAGAAAAGCCATGTGACAGGAGAAAGATTTCATAAACTAGCTGTGTGTGATATTTGATCAATCTAGAGGATTGGCTGTCCACTGCACAGTGGACTCTGGGAGTTGCAGAGAATTTTCATTCAGGAAAAATGAAAATTAATAACTGGCAACAGGAGGTATATGAAAGACTCACATAGCGTACCCTGCACCAGCCAAGCCCACTGCACCAAGGAGAAATTTGCCCTTTTTGGAAGACAAGCTGTTCAAAAGGCCGGTATGTATAGAGCTCAAAAGGAAGTATCCCCAAGAAAGTGTGTGTGTCCGCTCTAGGACTGATCCAAAGCCTAATGAAGTCAGTAGAAAAACTTCACTGGACTTTGGATCAGGCCTTAGAGTCACAAGCAGAGAAAAACTTCAAGACTAAACTATGTTTCTTCTCACTAGTCATGTTCCAAACAAACAAAAAAGGGAGGCTCTGGCAATGAGAGCTGGTTGGAAAATTCCCCTCAAAAATTTGTTGGCAGACAAAAGCTTTTTTTTTTTTTTTTTTTTACACAAAAAGTTTTCTGGAAAATGTTGTTTCTTTCAAAATGTTTGTGTTTTTTTCTCCATGAAAAACTGGAAGACAAAAAAAATAACTTTTCAGTATTCCCCGCCCCCCTTTTTCCTCCCTTTGTCCTTTGTATCATATAATTTACCTGAAACCAAGGTTTGGAGTGGGGGAAGAGGAGGAGAGAAAGAGGACAGATCAGGGAGAAACAAAACAAAGAATCAAAAATATTGAGTTTTCATCAAAAAACAAAAATAAATACATTTAAAAAAATCACAGTGGATTTTGAATAAAAAGGGGGTGTTTTTGTTTGTTTTTTTCAAATTTTCCTATAAAAACCAATGGCATTTTTGATCAATTCTATTTGCAACAAAACCTATTTCACTGCCTGAAATACAGTCATAATATGGGCAGGTTGGGTGCCATCATGATATTACCTGACTTACTTTACCACTAACAGTATTTTTAAAACTGCTCTCCAAGTGATTAATATCTGTAAAAGGATTCAAGTTAATTAATTCTGAACTGATATTAATCACTAATCTCTTATAAAGACATAGTAGATCCCCAGATCCTCGGCTGGTGTGAATTGGAATAGTCCCCTTAAATTTAACACAGTTGTTTAGACCATCTAATAATCTGGCTCAAAATGTTTAATAAATGAATGTTATGTACCCCCCTTCAAATACACAAACACATTGCCACTGTGAGTCATATTTCTCTTTTAAATATAATCCCACTCTTTTTTAATTCTGTCTGGCTCTTATCTGCACTTGTTTCTTTATCTTCTGTTACTGGACTTTGCGGTTCATTGTAATTTTCCATTGTTCTTTCTGAATTCAGCTCATGGGTTTTGTTTTGCTTTTCTTTCTTTCTGAATCAATCTTTCTCTATCCCTGACTTTTCTATGTGAGTTTTAATGTCTCCATCTCTTTTCACTTCTCTGATTCTTGCAGTCTATTTTTCATAATCTGTTTCAGTGTCATTCTCATGCCCCCTTGTATTTTTTTATGCTGACACCTACTTTCTCCCTTTCTGTGACTCTCTCTTTTCCTTCTCTGTTCTTTCTTTCCTAGCTACAGTAGTGGCAGCTAAACCAATCACACCAGCCTTTCATGATGCAAATGCTGTCCTACAAGGCCACGGTCTGGAACACATGAATTCAGCATCTTTTCAGGAAATCTGGACTAGTTTCAGCTGTCATTCTGCATATCCATCACATGTGAGTCATCTCTGCATGCTTGGTTCTCTATACTTCCACCCAGGAGAAAAACCTCTCACTGATTAAAGTGAATGACAGGATATGACAGGACAATGAGTGGGGCAAGTCTAGACCATCATTCATTTGATGGGGGTTGGAAAGAGAAAACAGGTAAGGGGAGAGGAGTATATATGAATAGAAAAATGGTCCAGATAGGAGAATACATCAAATCCTCCATGTAATTTCCCCAATCCCTGCTCCTGGCGTAAACTTCTTCCTTCATTAAAGTGTGTAGGAGTTTTGCCACTGAATTTAATAAAGCCAGGATTGTATCCCTTGTATATTTCCTTTATAGTTATTTATATTCTCCCCCTTCCCATTGTGTCTAGCACTCTGCAAACTTCATAGTATTTATCCTGGCAACATCCCTGTGAGATAGGGAAGTACTATTGTCCCCATTTTACAGATAGGGAATGACAGCATAGAGATATGTAGTGACTTGCTCACGATCACACAGGAAATCTTGTCTGAGCTGGAAGTTGAATCCATGTCTCCCAAATCCAAGGCTAGTGTCCTGATAACTGGATCAACCAGTATTTGCCTCTCTTGTGGGGACCTCTCCCTTTTCCTTCTAATTCTTCCCCTAAAGGTTCCCAATTCCTTATGCTCCATGCATTAGGAGTCTGTGCTGAATGATAATAGGGGCATGTTTGATCTAGCATGACACATACAGGAAAATTAGAAAATACTTCTGCCTGCATCGTGTAAGTGCCCTTATCCTCCAAGAGGTTTCCTCTATAATAGGAATGGGTTTTCATGAGTAATGCTTCTAGATTCCTACAATACTTAATAGCACATTATCACATATTCATTATATACTGTACCATATTGTGGATATATGTTATTTGTCTGTGGTATGTCAGGGATACTTAAACTATGGCTGTGGAGCCACAGGTATCTCTTTTGGACCTCACAGGCAGGTCTTAGGCAAAGGTGCAATATTTGACACCATACTGTCATGTTTTCAAGGTGATAGTGCATAAATGTGTGATACATGTGTCTCTCTACTTCAACAGCATACCATGAATGCAACTCAGTGTCAGTATGGCACACCACAATGATATTGTCATGCTCTTCCACCCCATTTCAAACCCAAGGGGACATCTACACTGCAAGAAGAAGTGTGATTGCTGCCTGTGAAGACATATCCAAGCTAGCTTTGCTCTAGGTCGCTGGAATAATGATAGCTGTAAAGCCACAGCAGCATAAATGGCAGCTGGCCTGGGATCCTGGGTATGTTCTTGAGCAGCTAGTCAGCTTAAGATGCCTCAGCTTCACTGCTATTGTTATTCAAGCTAACTAGATCAAATCTAGCTCAGGGATGTCAATATGTGCTATAGTCACAGCTATGATTGCACTGTAGACATATCTTAAGGGCATGTCTATGCTACAAACTTTTGCCGACGCAAGTTACAATGACATAAAACTGTTGCAGTTAGTATATGGCTTGTGGGCATGCATACTTGTCTCCATGTGTCGGGCACTGCCCATATTCACCAGGAGTGCTGGTGAGTATGGGCAGCGCCGACACATGGAGACAGTACAGTGCACGGATAAGTATCCCAGTGTATAACTCGCCACCATCCAGCACGCTGTCTTTTGGGAAGTTTTGGCAATGCATGGTGGAGAAGAAACAAGTCACCCAGTGATGACTGGGAGTAAGGGGTCAACTTCCCAGCATGCAACGTTATACATCCCATAATGCCATTTTTGCACGTTTCTTAAAAATTCCACAAATCTGTGTGGCCCTCCTCACTGTCTGCCATCTCCGACAGAAGCTTACGCAGAAGCCTATGGCTCTGCGCTAGTGTTTTGAGCATTGCAAGCACAGGACACACAGTCCTGCAGTATTTGCAGAGCAGCAAGAAGAACCAAACCTGGGGGAAACACGATGATTTATTGAAGGACAGTTTGCTGTGGGACATCGCAAGATCCAATTCAAGGTTGTTGGTGGTGTGCACTGAGAAGCTGCAGATGGTGGAGAGCTTCTTGTGGGCCTGAGAAATGAGCATGGACTGTTGGGGTTGCATCATAATGCAGGGTTGGGATGACGAACAGTGGCTGCAGAACTTCTGGATTCATAAGGCCGCTTTCCTGGATCAGTGTGCCAAGCTTGCCCCAGTCTTCCAGCACATGGACACCAGAATGAGAGCTGCATTGACAGTGGAGAAGCGAGTGGAAATCACACTGTGCAAGTCTGCAACATTGGATTGCTACCAGCCTGTGGGGAAATCACTTGGGCATTCAAAAATCCACATTCGGGCCGCTGTCATATAAATGTGCACGACCATTAATCATCTCTTGCCATGAAAGACTGTGACTGTTGGCAATATGCACACAGTACATCAACAGAAAGGGCTACTTTTCCATGGTTATGCGAGCATTGGTGGATCACCGGGAACACTTCACCGATATCAATCTTTGCTTGTCAGGGAAGGTGCATGATGCTTGCATCTTTAAGTACACAGGACTGCTCATAAAGCTACAAGCAGGGACTTTCTTTCCCGACTGGTGGATTACCATTGGTGATGTTGAAATGTCAGTAGTGATTCTGGGGGACCCAGCCTACCTCTTGCTTTCCTGAGCCATGAAGCCGTACACTGACAACCTCAACAGCACCAAAGATAGATTCAGCTACTGACTCAGCAGGTGCAGAATGAGTGATGAGTGTGCTGTTGGTAGATTGAAGGGATGCTGGTGTTGTTTACTTACAAGATTGGAACTCAGTGAGAAAAAGCATCCCAACCATTATATCTGTCTGCTGTGTCTTGCATAATATCTATGAAGCAAACGGGGAAAAGTGGACACGAGGGTGGAGGTAGAGCAGTGTCTACTGAGTTTGAGCATCCAGACACAAGGCCTATCAGAAGAGCTCAACACAGAATTATATGGCTCAGGGAGGCTATGAAAGAGCACTTTAACCGTGAGCCACCTTAATGCATTGTGGTGTACTGTGCTCTTCCTGGCCCTGCTATTTTGCGGCGTTTGTGGGTGTTTTTGTTTGTTTTTTTCAAATTTTCCTATAAAAACCAATGGCATTTTTGATCAATTCTATTTGTAACAAAACCTATTTCACTGCCTGAAATACAGTCATAATATGGGCAGGTTGGGTGCCATCATGATATTACCTGACTTACTTTACCACTAACAGTATTTTTAAAACTGCTCTCCAAGTGATTAATATCTGTAAAAGGATTCAAGTTAATTAATTCTGAACTGATATTAATCACTAATCTCTTATAAAGACATAGTAGATCCCCAGATCCTCGGCTGGTGTGAATTGGAATAGTCCCCTTAAATTTAACACAGTTGTTTAGACCATCTAATAATCTGGCTCAAAATGTTTAATAAATGCAGGTTGCAGGTTTCCCACCACTCTGACAGGTCTGTGTATGTGAAGTGGTGGTTGGCCGTACTGTCCCCCTGTGTGGAGTGGTAGGGGTAGGGATGCAGACACCTGATGCCACGTTCAAGGGTGATGGCGATGAAGGAAGGTGCTATACTGGGGTTCTTCATGGTCTGCAAAGGAAGGCAGGAATGTGACTGTTGAAAACGAAGGTCCACAAGAGTCTGCTGTATGTGTGTTTGTTGCCAGAGAAGCTGTGTCATGTCCTGGTGCATCTTCCTCTCCTCTTCCTGCTGGGACTCCTGTCTGCTCTTTCCTTCTCCATATAGTTTGCAATATTCACCCTCCAGGCCCTCTGCTCATGGTCTGATATAGCACTGGCTTGCAGGAGCTCATTAAACATGTCATCTGGAGTCCTCTTCTTTCTCCTCCTTATCTAGCTCCAGTTCCACAGATATGGAGGGGGAACCCCCCTCAAGGCCACAATGGCAGCAGCTGCAGACAAAACACACAGAGGTACCGCTGTCAATATAGTCACAATGGAAAGTGTAAGTTAAGATTCAGAACTCCTTTCCCTTGCTCCCCTAAAGTTTTAAACAAGATGTACTTATTGACACTTCTGCTTCGGACACTTCAGCCATGGTGAGCATGGGGTGAGGGAAATGAAAATGAAATGAAAATTTCATCAAGATTTCTCAAGTGCATTCAGGAGCTATCCCTGTGTACATAAGCAAATTCCTGAGACTGTCCCCCACCCGAACCCCCCCCCCCAGCCTAACTCTAGACGGGAATGAAAAGCGGATAACAACCATATTGCTCTTTGTTGTGCTGCTACTTTTTCTAGTGCGAGTACTTTAAAGAAAAGTTGATAGCTGTGTCCTGTTAAGTTGGGAGCTGCAACAGTACATCACTGTAATGGGAAATACATTTACACACTTACCCGAGGTTCCTTCCCCTGCCTCAGGCTCGCCCGTGCTCGACTGCTGGGCCTGACTGGACTGTGGTGGAGTCTCAAGCAGCTCCTGGCTCATGGCATAGTTGAACCCCCTGATCTGATGTCCCCCATCTTCCTCCTCTTCCTCCTTGCTGTTCACAGCAGGGGCCTGTGACTCAGGCTCCTCGAAGGGATCCAGAGTTGTCTGCAGTGTGGTGGTGGGGTTTCCACCAATTATGGCATGCAGCACTTTGTAAAAATGGCAGATCTATGGCTCAGCACCAGATCAACTGTTGGCCTCCTGGGACAGTTCCTTTGCTCTCATGCAGCACCGCTGCTGATCCCTGTCGTCTCCCGTCTCCTGCACCCACGGGCAACCTGCTCACTGAGGTCCACGGTTCTACAGCAGGTCTGTCATTGTGCTTGCACAGCTTTTTCTCCCCACAGGCCCCAGAGACCCAGGGTGAAAAGTATAGCCGGCATGGTCAGCTGGGCAGTTACACACAACAGTGGAGAATGGATAGCTGGGCAATCAGGAAAAGGCATTTCACAAATTACCAGGGTTTTAAAATGGGGTGGGGGGAGAGAGAAGGAGCTTCCTGCCTCTGTGATCTCTGAGCAGTGGAGTTCAGAACTGTGACAAAATCCATCAGTGCCTGGCATTGTGGGGACAATTCAGTAATGCAGTGTCTACACTCATGCTGCCCTGACTGCCATACATCGACCATGGCTCAATGCTGCTCAGGGAAATGGGGTGACTGTGTTGCTCTTGTCACAATCCAATGGACCCCACCCCTTAGGGAGTCCCCTGGGAAGGTAGATCAGCACTGTATATTGCTAACGCTGTCGCAAGCATCACAAAGCATTTTGGGGAGGGTCAGAGGTGTGTGAGTGGGGAGTGGAAGTTTCCTTTGCAGATACGAGAGGCTCGGGGCGGAGGGAGAGAAAGAAGAGAGCAGAGAACGGGTTAACTCAACACTGCAGCTAGCAAGCTCAGTCGGAAGGTAAGAAGCTGACTTCAGCCCAAGGCCAGCTACTACCTGCCAAGACAGAAGGGGGAAAGTCCAACCCCCCACCCCCAACCAGCCGTAAGAAGAGAAAAACTAAGTGGAGCAAAGCTGCAAAGATAACAGCAAGAACAGCGAGTGCAAATGAGACGACGACAGCGAAGGCCAATAGAAGGGAAAACAAAGTCTCTGGAGCCGGATGTTTTGGGAAACCAAGAAGGCCACTGCAAGCCAGTTTGGACTGACACAAAGAGCACCAGGAACAGAGGTCGTTGAATGGAACACCCCCAAAGGAGCCCAGGGCTTAAAACCCTCTTGAGAACTGGAGCAATTCAGAGAGCACAGCAGATCCTTGGACGGCCTGGGCCCAGGACAGACTTGGCCAGTCTGGGAGGGGTGCGTGAGCATGAAAGTGGGTTAGGGCTTGAGGCATTAATGCTTTCTTTCTTCCCCTGAGTGACGTGGGAGTGTTTCCAACATTCTCTGCTGTTATTTTATTAATAAAGCTTTAACATTTAGACACTTGATGTGCCTCATCATCTCCTCCCCAGAAAACCTGATCAACTGTGGGCACAGGCAGATTGGTAATCAAAATCTCTCACACTCTAATGGGGCACTTACATTGCTGGGAGACAAATTTAAGTGTAGCCACACAAGGCAGCTTATGTCGATTTAACTGTGAAGTGTGGCCAAGGCCTACATAACTTTCCAGCTCTGCAAGGCTAAAAACCATCTATTTAGAAAGGGATGGGAAGAGACCAAGTAAGAACCAGGATGGTTTATTCCTTACCCCTATGGTTCCAAAACTTTCAGGTTTCCTTCTAATCTTTTTGTTGCACAGATGTCTCCATGTCCATTTGATCAGATACCAGAGAGACTTGGGGCTTGGTAAAACATTGAAGGGAGTAGGCAGAGTCCCTCCTTCTTCAAAGTAACTCATCCAAAGCTTTGTTCGAGCAAACTTCCATTCGATGTCTGCATGATCCTGTATACAAGAAACATAATAACTAACAAACTGCTAAATTAACAAGGTGAAAAAAACCTTACAGGGGTCCTATAATCTAAAGCTAAACATATCCTGAAGTGCTAATTAAATGGCTTGTAAAAAAACACATCTGTTTCTTTGTGATGTAAATTTTAATGCTGCAATTGACTTGTTTTACCCAGTAAGAAATAGTCTGGATATTATGTCACATTTAATTTTTCTTGCATTGCTACAGATATTTAAAATAATTAAATACCTCTAAGACAGCAAAGGAAAATTACAAATAGAAAAAATACTAACTGTCTAACAGTCTTTTGCTACACTAACATATCATCATAACAGCATGCATTCTACATGGAGCAATTCACTTACTTTGTGATGTACTAGCTTGAACAAGGCTGTGGGACCTGGGAAATGTGGTCAAAGTGGGTCCCATTTTGTGGGGGCTCTGTTAATTGCCAACCTCAAAAATTCAAACATCATGAGTGAGGTCTCCCAAAAATCATGCATTTAAAAATAATATTAGATTCTTTTAATTTGTTTTCTGGTTTTTAAGTCTTTTGGATACTCTCAGATGGTGCTTTGAGCTTTTCCCTGCAACCATAAGGGATGGAAACTTATATATATTTTTAAATGAAAGTTGAGATTCTCACCTAATCATACGCCTCCAGGAGCTGGGTATTTAAATAAACACCAAATATAGTGAGAGTTGCAATCAAATAGTGAGAATTGGCAACAATAATTGCTCTCCTGTTTTCAGGACAGTGCTTTATAGAGCTGTGAGTTTATTACCATATAAGTAGATATGGGCAGATAACAATTTGCTTTTCCCAGGAACATTTTTGAGATTACATTTTCCCCATTCTACATCAGAATAAAACAGTTCCCTATACATATTTCTTCATGGGGAGAAAAGAAAAGAAATTGCTTTCCTTCAAATACCCATTAACCTAGTGATCAGGGGAACTCACTTAGCAGAGGGGAGGCCCAGGTTCAGGTTCCTGTTTAGAGCATGGATTATAATAGACAACTTTTAAAAAGCCAAAATTGAAACAAAATGATTCTTTCAAAATTTTCTTTCACAGAGAATTTCAAAAATTTCTGATTTCATTCCTAATCAGATCAAAACCAAATTCTGAAATCCTTCCCGAAGTGGCATTTATATTCTTCACACAGTTCTAGTCATGACTGCATCTGCCAAGGATCAATCTATTTAATGAGTGTTAAGATATATAAAGAAATAACCCCAAAGTTCTGATTAGGATAAAGAGACAGTTTTCATTAAATGAAAAAACAGGAACAATGCAAGAAAAGTCCGAGGCCTCTACTGCAGCTTGCCTATATGTCATCAAATCAGATACCACTACATCTTTGCATTCACTGTTAGTAGGAGAGCCTGTGCAATGTGTAAAGCCATCACTTCGTGAAACTACACTAGTTTCAGTTACTGCACTCTCTCCTGCAAGGGATTAGCACTTGTATAGAGTCTTAGAGAATTGAAGGTGGAGAAGTAAATATTTTAAACCCTCTAGATGTGCTGGTCTGAAGACACACCAGATCCTGCTATCCCTACTTAAACAAATCTCTCTTTAAAGTGAATGGGTGCTTTGCTTGAGCAAGGAATGAAGGATCATTCCTACATCTACATTTATGTTTGTCCCAATGGCTGAAATTTTCAAAGTTGCCTGAGGAATTTGGACAACCAGTTCCCATTAATTCTATCTTTATGCTCTGTAAGAATCACTGGATATAGTACTAACCATTGATTTTGCTTGAAGTTTGGAAAATAGCCATTTAAAGCTTAATCAATCTTGAGTGTTAAGTAGAAAATATGCAACTAACCTTTTGCAGATTCCTGATTCTCAGGGCAGACCCTGTCTAGAACAGCCTGCACGAACCTATGCCAATCGATAGCAACCCTGATACATCCTGCCCTTCCCACAACACAACTGCTGTATCAGGCACAGCTTTGCACCATTCAGAATTCTGGGAGAATTCTCATCTGGCCAAATCCAGCAGTTTTCTAGACTGTTTGTGCTTGAAGGGCAGTGCAAAGGAACTAGAAGACATCAGAGAATGTGTCCCCCGTATTCCATATTTAAAGGGGATTTAATGCTGGAAAAAGCAGATATGGGAACTTAGAGAAAAAACTCATTACAAGTGATTTAATAAGGAGAAATAACTTACAGCAATGAGCTGGTAAGAGTTATTCATCATGGCTATTAACATATTGAGTAGAACAACCAGTGAGATGACATTATAGGTTCCAAACATGGTGGCCCCAACAAACTCAGTAAACTCATGTCGTGCTTTTACATTGGTCACATACAGATTGATGAGACCAAATATAGACCAGAATAATGACTGTAGTGTTTCAAATAATCTGAAAAATAAATAGATAATAACAGCAGCAAATATACATATATACCCAAATCTTTCCCCACATGCACAGTCAAAGCCCTTTGTGATAGCAGAGGACAGGATTTTCCCCAATATACACAAAAGTATGTAATTTCCCAGGGAAATTCTGGTAAACTCTCCAAACTTGAGTCCTTAAAGCAAGGTATCTAAATACATAAATAGGCCCTTCAGTAAATGGCTGATTCTATTCAAATCAGTGCTCAGCACCTCTGAAAATCAGGCCAGTTATTTAAATATAGGTACCTACACTTGAAATTTTTTGGCTCACATGCCTAAAGTTGATCCCATTGAAGTCAATGAGAGTGTTGCCTTAACATCTGTGGGACAGAACTGGACCTCTAAATTAATTTGGTGACTGAATTTCCGCAGTGGGTGTGCCATATGAAAGAAGCAGCAGCAGTGGATTAAAATTATTTGTTTGTATCAGTAAACAGTTTGTATATTCAACGGGTAGTGTGCTTTGAGAGTCTTCTAGATAAATGGAGCTGTATAATTCTAGGGGCATTCCCATGCATACATTTTGTTTAGTAAACAGCTCAGAAATTCAAAGATAAAGCAGACAATCATAAAATGACATTGTGCATCTGCAGTTAAATTATAAAACATCCCCTTAGAGATATGGCTAGGACAGCAGCTAGAATGTCAAATAACAAGGTGCCATCTTTGAAACAGATCTGTAGGAGCTAAACAGTTTGAAATAATGTCACTTCTTTGTAACACAAAGCTGTGCTAATACACTACAAATTATTATTTTGAGCTCTGATCAGCCCTATGCTCCTGGGCAGTGTGGAGCAAGGCTTTACTTTATGTCTATGCAAGTCCTAGGGCCTGATTCTCCTCTCTTTTATACCAGTGCAAGTCAGGACTAACTGAACTGGACTCTGGAGTTACAGATGTGTAAATCTGGTGCAAGTAAGTAGAGAATTGGGATCAGGGTACCTCTAAGGAGTGGCTGTGCAGCATGTCTTTCTGCAGTTCTTGTAAAGGCATAGACAGAATGCACCACTAAACTCCCCTGCTGGCAATTTCTCATGCACTGAAGAAGCAGGAGCCACCATAGCCTGACTAGACAACCCCTTCTACGTCCATAACCACTGCCAGTACCCCTCTTCGGATCCCCAAGGGAGACAGCCTAATTATCATTGCCTCCCTCAACGTCACCCTGGTGGGGAAGTGGCTCTTGGCACAATTTAAAGGCAGGTGAGTAGCTAAATATGACTTACAGAACTCAGGTGATAACAGCTGTTTGTATCAGAAGTCTGATTCAGTGTGGAAGATGAAAGTTCAAGTAGAGAATTAAAATGCATTTAATACAGATTGGGCACTAAACTTGTCACCTGATATAGCTAAAGAACTAAAATCACTGACTTTCAAAGTGAAGGAAAATAAATAACTGAAATTCATTACTATTTAGCCTGTAAGACAAAAGTGAGAATGTAGAGATTGAACATTTACAAGAAATTCAATTGAAGGGGGCCTTGCACTCAGGCTTCCTGGCAGCCTGGACTGATTTTTTTCCTTGTCCTGCTTCCATGGAACCTTGTACATTCAATTTATCCACACACAATCTTGACATTTTTGAAAACTGGAGTTGTTCAGAAGATGCCACTTTAATCTTAACAAACAGACATAGAAGAAAACCACAGCAACATTTGCCTGTAGAAGCAAACTCTTAGCACGTTATATTTATGTTTTTTGGAGCCAGATCAGTATTTTATTGCCAAAATTACACTATTATCTCATTTTCTCATTTTAGCTCATATCTTTTTAAGTTAATTCTGTGGACGTCTTTCTAGCATAGCCCATACATTATCATAGATTGCTGTCAGTATTAATTAATTATTATTAATAATTTGTATTGTATGATCTAGAGACAGTCATGGACCAGGACGCCCCTGTTTTAGGTGCTGTACAAATGCTGAACAAAAAAGACGTCTCTGCCCCAAAGAGCTTACAGTCTGAGCCAGTCTAAGCAGTAAAATAGTGCACGTATCAAATGAAAAGTAGATATGCCACTTACGTTGAAAATGCATTATTCTGCTTTTCACACCGTATTCCTTTGCAGCTGTTGGGTTCATTTGTTTCATAATAGAAATACAGCTGGTTCAACCCATTTGCAAAAGCTAGCAGCACAAGACAGTATATGAATAGAAACTTTAAAATGTCTAGTAACATTCTTCCTAGAGATATTTGCAGAGGTCCCAGGTGAGAATTTGCAGTAAATAATGAGATCAAGCGCAGGGAACTAAAGATGTTCGCAATAGCGAACAATGCCTCAGCCACCAATGTGGGGTGCCACATATCCCAGCTTTGTCGTGAGAGTAACCCACTATACTGGAAAAAAAAACAGAAAAGAGAAAGTTATACTTTTGTTTTCATATAGAAACCAAAATTGTTCAGTTTTTTTGTTGAGCCATTCTAATCAGGCACCAATACAACAAAAAATAGCCCTTTTTGGAATGTACTGTGTCTGGTTTGTCTCTTCAAAGGAGTTTATAATCTTAATATTAGAACAAATATGACTTGTGTGTTTGTCCTTATCCAGAACTTCATCTGAAGGATAATTTATACTAGTCTTTTTGTATTTTGTTATGATTTTGTTGCAGTGAAAGGACTACATGTCTGGTCTTTTTGTAACTGTCTGTGACAAACAGTAGAAAAGTAGTACAAACTGTAATTGTATTTTGCAAATTTATGAAGGTCTGGCTTTCTCAAAATGTAGAAAGTGGGTGCTGGATCCTGCAAAGTCAATGAAATGACTCAAATGAATAAGGACTCCATATATAAGCATCTGATAGATCAAGGCCTCGATAATCACTGAAAAGTTGCTATACAGTAGATAAAGAATAACAATATCATTTAATCTCCAGTATTAAAACAATGACAATATCTATTTGTTCTCCCTTTGAGCCATGCCTAATTGTTTACTTACCTCATTTTCAGTCAGTCTGATCCTTGTAATCATGAGCCTTAAGATTCCAAGCCTAGCAACAAGTTCCATGAAGTTGAAATGCATTTTAAAATAAAACCTTTCTAAATACTATTCTGTAATTTTTATCTATTGAGTATGCTTAATATGCTCTGTGCTGTACAGAACATATCGGAAGACACAGGGCTAAATTCACAAAAGGACTTATGTAGCTAACTACCACTTTAGGAACCTAAATCCCAGAATAAGGCCCAGTAGGATTCACAAAACCTCTGTTCAGCTGCTCCCAAACACTGTAGGTACCTAAATTCACTTGCTATCTATATTTTTTTCAGTCAAATCTCCATAGCCACTTATGTTTCTGCCTCTGCGCATACACACTGCTACCTCAGGCCAGGTGTCTGGACTTCTTAGCCCCAAAGCAATGCATGAACCAGGGGAAGAAAGGCATTGGAACTGTGGGGCCTGATTTGGTAAGCATGCTCAGAGTTTGCCTATGGGGGTCTGATCGGGTAAGTGAGATCACATAGAACACCCAGTGGGGGAAAGAGGACCTCCCTCAGAACTTTCACTTCAGTCTACACACCTGGGGTGTGGGAACTGACCAACTCAAGTTCCCACTCCAATTGAGAGGGAGAAGGGAGGTGAACTGGAGTCTGCTATCTCTCAGCTATATGCCCTAACCACTGAGATATGGGAGAGCCTGAGGTGAGGTTCCCTCAGTCTCTCCTGTTGAAACTGTTCCATGTAGATAAATGATGAAAGAATCATTGGCTCACAGAGAGAGAAAGAACAAGCAAGCATGAGAATAATTCTGTAGCCTCCTGCTGAGTGCACTCACCTGGGGGAGGTGGGAGATCCAGTATCCCATTGTCCAATGACTTTTTTTAACTCTCATCTATATTCGTGGGGTAAAGTTGTATCCCATAAGCATATATGTTGTGATAACTAATGAACTGGTAGCCCTCCAGCTATGTGGTTTTAGGACATTTTCACCTAGGCACATGTGAATTTTTTAAAATTTAGCATAAAAAACATTTTTCTGTATCAAAAATGTATGTGAGATACAAATATATTCCAGATGTGTTGCTCTATTATTTTGTCCCTTGGCTACACTGCCATATTTGCCACGGTAAGCTGACCAGAAGAGCCACAAGCAATGTGGAGAATGCAGTGAATTTGTATGTGATGACTACTCCACATTGATCCTCATGTGAAAATGGCATATAGGCTCACACTGAATGAGACTCTTGCTAGTTCTTTCAATTTGCTAGTTAAATAAAGTTTTATTTTATCTCAAACAAAGAATTGTTCTTAATTTCTGAATGCACTAGCAGGACAAAAATCCCCCATAACACAGTTAATGTAACTTTCTCATGACAATGGATTTTAAATAAAAACATTTGTCCTAAAACATTAATGATGTAGCTGCAGTGGAATAGCTTCAACAGGCAAGAGCGTCACATCAGCCCAGTAGTGAGGACACACACCTGAAAGGTGGCAGAACCAGGTCAAATCCCTTCCCCTCCCTTCTCTATGGGAGTGGAGACTTGAATCAGGAGCATCCCACAGTCAAGGTGTGTACCCTAATCACTGGGCTAAAAGTTAAGAGGGAGGTCCTCTTCTTCCCTCCCTCAGACTTCTTGCAAAAAGCACATAGGTGCCCACTACCAAGAGAGGGTTTGCCATGGAGAATCCCAAGCAGAGGGAGATGCCTCCATTCAGCCTGACTTAGGTGCCAAACTTCCAGGGAGGGAGGGTTTAGGACACATCCCTCTCTTCCGCATATCCCATTGGCTAGATTAGGAGAGAAGATGCCTAGTGTGCTGGCTTTTGTGAATCCCACTCTGAGGCACCTCTCTCTCCCTATTCATTGTATAAAGAGACTAGCTGTCAGATGTAGGCTTTGTGAATCCCAATGATTTTCTACATGTGTAAAAGGCGTGGCAATGTGAAGCTAGCCCATAATCCCTATTGAATTGCTTAAAGGGATAATAATACTTCCCTATCTCAAAGAGATGTTGTAAGGATAAATACTTTAAAGCTCATAGAGTGCTTTGAGATTAACTGATGAAAAGTGCAATATAAGAAATAGGTAGTATTATTATTATTATTACTATAGCTAGAGGCTAAGTCCAACAGACACAAGCTACATTTGCTCCCTTTGTATCAAGTCATATCTTGGTGCTTATATGGCCCTCAATACCACAGCACTTGAGCACCCAACAATCATTAGTGGATTCACCTCTTGGAGGTAGGGAAGTGCTATTATACGCATTTTACTGACACACAGGAGAGAAAAAGTGACTTAACCAGAGTCACACAGAAAGTCTATGATTGAGCTGTGAGGGGAGCCAGCCCTGTTGGAGTCCCCAGCCAGTGCTCTAGCCACAAAACCATGTTCCTTACTCTAATGACCTTCCTCATAAAATCAAGCTTTTATTACTGCTGGCATGGTAAAGCCAATACAGCTGTGCAAGAACAGGACAGATGTTATTCTGCCTCATGCATCGTTAACCAAATCATCAGTTCAATTCTGATTGTAGAATCCTTATTACTGGTGATGACGTAAGTGGCAGAAGGAGCACAACTTGTGCTGCAGAGCCATGGCTGAGAGTTTGCAATGCTAGCAGTCAGAAAAAAAAAATGACTTGCAAACAGAGAAAATTGAATATGGAAGTTACTAACAGAATAAAGGTGCAACTGCTCAATGTCCTTTTCACAATGTCTTTTCTGAATATTATTATAATATAGTATAATTTAGACATCACCGTAAACTTACATGGCACATTTATAAAGATATAATAAGAAACTGTCCATGTACTGAAGAGATGACATGATCTGATTGAGCATTTGTAGGTGGAGAAAGAGGGAGAGAACAGGAAACCTGACACGTGCAGGGGATATCATAAATGAAGGCATGTAGCTGAGAAGACTGAGCCCTGGTCTACACTAGGCGTTGATGTCGAATTTAGCAGCATTAAATCGATGTAACCCTGCACCCGTCCACATGACAAAGCCCTTTTTTTCGACTTAAAGGGCTCTTAAAATCAATTTCCTTACTCCACCCCCGACAAGGGGATTAGCGCTGAAATCGGTTTTGCTGGGTCGAATTTGGGGTACTGTGAATGCAATTAGATGGTATTGGCCTCCGGGAGCTATCCCAGAGTGCTCCATTGTGACTGCTCTGGACAGCACTCTCAACTCAGATGCACTGACCAGGTAGACAGAAAAAGGCCCACGAACTTTTGAATTTCAATTTCCTGTTTGGCCAGTGTGGCAAGCTGCAGGTGACCATGCAGAGCTCATCAGAGGTGACCATGCAGAGCTCATCAGCAGAGGTGATCATGATGGAGTCCCAGAATCTCAAAAGAGCTCCAGCATGGATTGAACGGGAGGTACGGGATCTGATCGCTGTATGGGGAGAGGAATCTGTGCTATCAGAACTACGTTCCAGTTTTTGAAATGCCAAAACATTTGTTAAAATCTCCAAGGGCATGAAGGACAGAGGCCATAACAGGGACCCGAAGCAGTGCCGCGTGAAACTTAAGGAGCTGAGGCAAGCCTACCAGAAAACCAGAGAGGCAAACGGCCGCTCCGGGTCAGAGCCCCAAACATGCCGCTTCTATGATGAGCTGCATGCCATTGTAGGGGGTTCAGCCACCACTACCCCAGCCAGGCTGTTTGACTCCTTCAATGGAGATGGAGGCAACAAGGAAGCAGGTTTTGGGGACGAGGAAGACGATGAGGAGGAGGCTGTAGATAGCTCACAGCAAACAAGCGGAGAAACCGGTTTTCCCGACAGCCAGGAACTGTTTCTCATCCCGGACCTGGAGCCAGTACCCCCCGAACCCACCCAAGGCTGCCTCCTGGATCCACCAGGCAGAGAAGGGACCTCTGGTGAGTGTACCTTTTAAAATACTATAAAAGGTTTAAAAGCCAGCATGTTTAATGATTAATTTGCCCTGGCATTCGTGGCTCTCCTGGATATACTCCCAAAGCCTTTGTAAAAGGTTTCTGGGGAGGGCAGCCTTATTTCATCCACCATGGTAGGACACTCCAGGCCAGTAGCATGTACTTGGGAATCATTGTAGAACAAAGAATTGCAGTGTATGTTTGCTGGTGTTCAAACATCATCCTTTCTTTATCTCTCTGTGTTATCCTCAGGAGAGTGATATCATTCATGGTCACCTGGTTGAAATAGGGTGCTTTTCTTAAGGGCTTAAATTCAGAGGTGCCCGTTCCTGCTTGGCTGTTTGCTTATGGCTGAACAGAAATGTTCTAATCTAGCCACGTGGGGGGGGGCAAAATGCAACATTGTAATGAAAGCACATGTGCTATGTATGTAATGTTAACAGCAAGGTTTACTGTGAAAGAGTGTACCCATTGTTCTATAAAATGTGTCTTTTCAAATACCACTGTTCCTTTTTTTTTCTCCACCAGCTGCATGTGTTTCAAGGATCACAGGATCTTCTCCTTCCCAGAGGCTAGCGAAGATTAGAAGGCGAAAAAAACCACACTCGCGATGAAATGTTCTCTGAGCTCATGCTGTCCTCCCACACTGACAGAGCACAGACGAATACATGGAGGCAGACAATGTCAGAGAGCAGGAAAGCACAAAATGACCGGGAGGAGAAGTGGCGGACTGAAGAAAGGCTGAAGAAGCTGAAAGGTGGCGGCAGCATGATGAGAGGAGGCAGGATTCAATGCTGAGGCTGCTGGAGGATCAAATTAATATGCTCCAGCGTATGCTTGAGCCGCAGGAAAGGCAGCAGGAGCACAGCCCGCCGCTACAGCTCCTGCGTAACCAACTGCCCTCCTCCCCAAGTTCCATAGCCTCCTCACCCAGACGCCCAAGAACGTGTTAGGGGGGCCTCCAGCCACCCAGCCACTCCACCCCAGAGGATTGCCCAAGTAAGAGAAGGCTGGCATTCAATAAGTTTTAAACTTTTAAAATGCTGTGTGGCCTTGTCCTTCCCTCCTCCACCACCCCTCCTGGGCTACCTTGGTAATTATCCCCCTATTTGTGTGAGGAATTCATAAAGAATGCATGAATGTGAAGCAACAATGACTTTATTGCCTCTGCAAGCGGTGATCAAAGGGAGGTGGGGAGGGTGGTTAGCTTACAGGGAAATAGAGTGAACCAAGGGGCGGTGGGTTTCATCAAGGAGAAACAAACAGAACTTTCAGACTGTAGCCTGGCCAGTCACGAAACTGGTTTTCAAAGCTTCTCTGATGCGCACAGCACCCTCCTCTGCTCTTCTAACTGCCCTGGTGTCTGGCTGTGCATAACCAGAAGCCAGGCGATTTGCCTCAACCTCCCACCCCGCCATAAACGTCTCCCCCTTACTCTCACAGATATTGTGGAACACACAGCAAGCAGTAATAACAGTGGGAATATTGGTTTCGCTGAGGTCTAACTGAGTCAGTAAACTGTGCCAGTGCACTTTTAAACATCCAAATGCACATTCTACCACCATTCTGCACTCGCTCAGCCTGTAGTTGAACAACTCCTGACTACTCTCCAGGCTGCCTATGTATGGCTTCATGAGCCAGAGCATTAAGGGGTAGGCTGGGTCCCCAAGGATAACTATAGGCATTTCAACATCCCCAACGGTTATTTTCTGGTCTGGGAAGAAAGTCCCTTCCTGCAGCTTTTGAAACAGACCAGAGTTCCTGAAGACGCGAGCGTCATGTACCTTTCCCGGCCATCCCACGTTGATGTTGGTGAAACGTCCCTTGTGATCCACCAGTGCTTGCAGCACTATTGAAAAGTATCCCTTGCGGTTTATGTACTCGCTGGCTTGGTGCTCCGGTGCCAAGATAGGGATATGGGTTCTGTCTATGGCCCCACCACAGTTAGGGAATTCCATTGCAGCAAAGCCATCTACTATGACCTGTACATTTCCCAGGGTCACTACCCTTGATATCAGCAGATCTTTGACTGCGTTGGGTACTTGCATCACACAGGCCCCCACAGTAGATTTGCCCACTCCAAATTGATTCCCGATTGACCGGTAGCTGTCTGGCGTTGCAAGCTTCCACAGGGCTATTGCCACTCGCTTCTCAACTGTGAGGGCTGCTCTCATCTTGGTATTCTTGCGCCTCAGGGCAGGGGAAAGCAAGTCACAAAGTTCCATGAAAGTGCCCTTACGCATGCGAAAGTTTCGCAGCCACTGGGAATCGTCCCAGACCTGCAACACTATGCGGTCCCACCAGACTGTGCTTATTTCCCGAGCCCAGAATCGGCATTCCACCGCATGAACCTGCCCCATTAGCACCATGATGCCCACATTGGCAGGGCCCGTACTTTGAGAGAAGTCTGTGTCCATGTACTCATCACTCTCGTCACTGCGCTGATGTCGCCTAGTCCCCCGGTTTCGCTTTGCCAGGTTCTGGTGCTGCATATACTGCTGGATAATGCGTGTGGTGTTTAATGTGCTCCTAATTGCCAAAGTGATCTGAGCGGGCTCCATGCTTGCCGTGGTATGGCGTCTGCACAGAAAAAAGGCGCGGAATGATTGTCTGCTGTTGCCCTGACAGAGGGAGGGGCGACTGACGACATGGCTTACAGGGTTGGCTTACAGGGAATTAAAATCAACAAAGGGGGTGACTTTGCGAGAAACTGAATGGCCGCCTCAAGGATAGAACTCAAAACCTCAAGGATAGAACTCAAAACTGGGTTTAGCAGGCCGCTGATTTCACAGAGTGGGGGAGGAGAAAATGAATACAAAACAAATCTGGTCTATTTCTTGTTTTGAGCCACTTCATCTATCTTTATACATCATGCTGGCAGCAGACTGTGCAGTACGACCACTAGCCATTGTCACCTCCTGGGTGCTTGGCAGAAGACGGTGCAGTATGACTACTGGCCATCGTCTTCTGCTGGCTGCAAATTAAAAGACAGTGCACTGCCGGTAGGACTCAATCTCCATGAGACAAAACAAGGGAAATGACCTGGCTGAGTCACTCCCATGTTTGCCCAGGCGCCCGGTTAAAAGAGCACCCAGGACTATGTTGACGATGGCTACCAGTCATACTGCACTGTCTGCTGCCAAAAGGCAATAAACTGCTGCTATGTAGAATGCAGTACCATGTCCGCCAGCACCCAGGAGACATGCGGTGACGGTTAGCTGAGCGGGCTCCATGCTTGCTGTGGTATGGCGTCTGCACAGGTAACTCAAGAAAAAAGGTGCAAAATGATTATCTGCCCTTGCTTTTACGGAGGGAGGGAACGGGGGCCTGACGATATGTACCCAGAACCACCCGCGACAATGTTTTAGTCCCATCAGGCACTGGGATTTCTACCCAGAATTCAAATGGGCGGTGGAGACTGCGGGAACTGTGGGATAGCTACCCACAGTGCAAAGCTCCAGAAGTCGACTGTTGCCTCGGTACTGTGGACACAGTCCACCGACTACATGCACTTAGAGCATTTGTGGGGGGGACACACACTCGACTGTATAAAAACGCTTTCTACAAAACCGACTTCTATAAATTCGACCTAATTTTGTAATGAAGACATACCCTAAGAAGTGAGAAGAGAGGCTTGGAAGGAGTTTAGAGAGTAGAAAAGTAGTGAACAAATAAAAACAAAGATGTCATTAGGGAGAGGAGGTTGTAGTGACTTGAAGGGGATGGCTAGGAACTTGGATATGCTAACAGACCAGAAGTCATTGAAAGGATTCACAAGGGGTATAATGGGCCCAAGGAAGTAGGAGAGGAAGATTACTTTAACTACAGGTTTGGATAGATTGGATGGTGGAGAGTTGAGAACAAGGGTGAGCAGAGAAGAGAAGTGAAGGAAAATATGATCGATATATGGACAAATATTTTAATAGTGGAGATTATGTGAAAGAATGGATTTTGTTGATTTTTAAAAGGAGAACTAGGAAGAAGAGAATTGAAAATGACTAGGAGATTGTGAATCTGTTATATGATCAGAAATGTGAAGTGATAGAGAAGGAAGAATGGTAAATTCTATTTTGGAGAGATATGATTTGAGAGGCTGGAGATGTCAGAAGGACACTTGGAGTTACAAGATTAAAACATAATGAAGGAGGTGAAGAGTGGAGATGTAGGTTTGGGAATGATCCACATAAATGTAGTAGTTGAAACAGGGGAGCAGATGATGTCAAGAGGAAGATGTATAGAAGGGATTGAGAACAGAAACTAGGCTGATGCCAATAACTTAGGTGTAAGCAGGGAATGAATTCTTCCCTGACAGCTAGCTGGGAGGAGGAGAGATTTTGGGTGTGTTTAATATAAATACAGTTTGCTCCTGGTCTGCTTAGACATCCAGCAAATAGAGTGATGTTTTGCTCAAAGTAATCAACTTTGGCTTGTGTTGGGTTACAAATTACTTTAGTACTAAATGCAGGGGGAATTAAATGCTGTTACCAAAATGTTGTAATTATTGTAGGAATACAAGGAAGCAGGACTGCCCCAAACGAGGGGGCTCACCTTCCGCTGAAAAAACCTTGTTAAGCCTGGGGCTCGAATGCCAGAGCCCTGTGAAAGTAAGAGGGTGGGGACAGATGTGCTACCCAGGAGGTGCGTGGCCTCTCCCTAGTAGTCCCCAGACTGCTTTGACCTGTTCCTCCCCAGTGTTCAAAGAAAGAGCTAAATAGGCTTCCTTGGGAGCCTCTTTGGTTATTTTAAATGCTCAGTCAGAGCTGAAATCACTTGAGATGGGGCAGTGTTTCTGCCCAGCCTGCAAAGAGCTGAAAATCACTAAGAGACTGATGTGCAGAGGTCACAGGAGAGAGGCAGGTGGCAGCAGAAGGTGACTAACAGTCGGCTGGCAAATGAGTGGCTGGTGAGGTGGAGAGGTGCAGCGAGCAGCCAGCAGAGTGGCTGGCAGAGAAGGTTCGCAGACGAGTGCCCAAGAAGTGGAGCGAGTAAGGTGCCTCCTTACCTCCACCCAGGGTGGGAGGTGAACGCTGCAGATGCACCTCTGAACTCTGGGTCTGCACTGACCAAGGACAGCAACTATGAGTGGGGGGCAGAGAAGGGATGGGCACGCTAAAGGGACTTTTGGGTTGCTGGATTTAAGAACCTGAGGGGAAAAGGACACTGCCCAACTTACTTCGGGGTGGGTCTTTTGCTCATGGTTTATGAACCCTGTTTGCAGTGTTTCCCCAAATTAATGCTGAGTTACTTCCCTCCTTTTATTAAAAGTTTATTTTCTACACTCAGACTCTGTGCGTGCGAGTGGGGAAGTATTGCCTCTCAGAAGTGCCCGGGTGTGTGTGTAATTTTCCCAAGTTACTGGGTGGGGGTTACTTGGGTGGGGTTCTGTTTTGTATCAATGGAAAGAAATCCAGCCCAGGTTGCTGCTGGCTTCGCCTGGCAGAAAGGTTACATTGGGAAGAAGGAAAGATGAAGAGCTATGGATGAAACTGCTGACATACTATTTGTCAAGGAAAGAGAAGAACCAAGAGAGAATCACAGATATCAAGAGGAGAAAAAGGAGGAGGAATGAGATTCACTGACCAGGTCAAAGGCAGAAGGAATATTAATAAGAGCAGAAGAGAATAATTACATGTTCAGGCCATGGAATGAAAAAGATACTAGAACAAATTGATACCTATAGTTTGAGAGACAGGTTATAATAAGCACATTTACTCAGGAGCTCAGTAACTCCTGGGAAGTGAAAGAGAAAAGGGAAAACAGATCATTTATGGAGAAAACAGCCCATTTAAAAAAACTAGTGAAAGAAATATTAGCAAATGCCTGCTCTAAAGATGCTAATATTTATTTCATTTTTGTTAGTTTTTTATGAACCACAAGTGGCTGTTTTCTCCATAAATTATGTCTTATGTCCTTTATTTCTCAGGTGTTACAAGGCGCCTCAAAATATTCTGATTATAATCTGTTATTCAAACTGCAGATTCCAATTTGTATTGCTGTATAATTCTCCTTCCTAATCATTATGACTGAAATCTGCATATGTTCATGGAGTGCAGTTAGGCATTTCACTGTATATCAAATGTAAAAGCTATCTAGGCCCTCAGCAAATCTAAGAGTTAACGTATTTCTTTGTGTTCACTGTAATTTTATAATTTGTGTCTGCAGTAATTTTATATTGAAACTGAATATAAACTGCATCTTAGATAAAGACAGACCATAATAGGACTGAAAATGGACTTGCTTAATAACAAGGCCAAAAAAATACCCTTACTACAAAAAGAGACCAAACAAACCCAATCAAAACTTCCTACCTCAACTGGCCTCCTGTAAATTGCTCATTCAATAGTTTTCTCAAAAACACTATGTGTATATTTAGTATATTAACTCACTTTAGTTCATTTGCACACTATAGAGTTATAAAAAGAATTGAAGAAAAGAAAAAGATATGAGATGGCTGTTTGATAGTATGTCGATATAGAGTCATGAGACATGACTAATATGAAATGACTACAGGAACGTGAGATTTCCCGTACAAAAGAAGATCATAGATACATCAAGTATTTTATCTTGATTACAGCAATGGCTTAGATTCAGTAATTCAAAGAAGGTAAAAACACAAATTTATCCTGCTAGCTGGGTAATGCAGAGTTTTGATTCTGTAATTCCACAGTGCATGGGCCTGACTTCAGTGGGCTTTGGATCAGGCCCTCTGTGGAGGGTTCATAACAGGTCATCATCTTAAACTGACCAACCTCTGATGAAGCATGAAATTTGATTTCTTGGATTGCTCATATTGTAAGAATTGATAGAGTTTCTGCACTCCACTTCTAGCCCACACACAACCCTTTGGCACATTTCAAAGGCAGTCATTTACTTAATAAATATTTAATACATAGGAGAAATGCATAGTCCACACCTATGGAAAACTGAAGAAAGCAAAATATGGACAGATTAGAACTATGTAAAGACTAGAACTTCAGAGCAAATTTATCATGTATGTTAATGATGCCAAAGGATTATGAAATAACAGTTCTTGATGATTATTCACAGAAAACCATACACAAGATTAACATCCAAGACAGTTGTAAGCATTGGGAAGGTGGCCAGATAATTACTTTTTACCCTCTAAAGCTGAAACAATAAATAGAAAAATTATCATATGATCCTAAGGAGAGACAGTGTGGTCAAGTTGTTATAAAAAGGAGAATAAGGAGACCTCGTTCTAGTGGAGGAGAGGAAAGTGATCAGGAACAGTCAGCATGGATTCACCAAGGACAAGTCATGCCTGACTAACCTAATTTGCCTCCTATGATGAGATAACTGGCTCTGTGGATGAGGGGAAAGCAGTAGATGTGTTATACCTCTACTTTAGCAAAGCTTTTGACATGGTCTCCCACGGTATTCTTGCCAGCAAGTTAATGAAGTATGGGCTGGATGAATGGATTATAAAGTGAATAGAAAGCTGGCTAGATCATCGGACTCAATGGGTAGTGATCAATGGCTACATGTCTAGTTGGCAGCCAGTATCAAGCCGAGTGCCCCAAGGGTCGGTCCTGGGGCCAGTTTTGTTCAATATCTTCATTAATGATCTTGAGGATGGTGTGGATTGCACCCTCAGCAAATTTGCAGATGACACTAAACTGGGAGGAGTGGTAGATACACTGGAGTGTAGGGATAGGATACAGAGGGACCTAAACAAATTGGATAATTGGGCCAAAAAAATCTGATGAGGTTCAACAAGGACAAGAGCAGAGTCCTGTACTTAGGATGGAAGAATCCCATGCACCACTACAGACTAGGGACCGAATGGCTCGGCAGCAATTCTGCAGAAAAGGACCTAGGGGTTACAGTGGATGAGAAGCTGGATATGAGTCAACAATGTGTCCTTGTTGCCAAGAAGGCTAACGGCATTTTGGGCCGTATAAGTAGGAGCATTGCCAGCAGATCGAGGGACGTGATCGTTCCCCTCTATTCGGCATTGGTGAAGCCTCATCTGGAGTACTGTGTCCATTTTTGGGCCCCACACTACAAGAAGGATGTGGAAAAATTGGAAAGAGTCCAGTGGATGGCAACAAAAATGATTAGGGGGCTGGAGCACATAACTTATGAGGAGAGGCTGAGGGAACTGGGATTATTTAGTCTGCAGAAGAGAATGAGGAGGGATTTGATAGCTGCTTTCAACTATCTGAAAGGGGGTTCCAAAGAGGACGCATCTAGACCAGTGGTTCCCAAACTTGTTCCACTGCTTGTGAAGGGAAAGTTCCTGGCAGGCCGGGCTGGTTTGTTTACCTGCTGCATACACAGGTTCGGCCAATTGCGGCTCCCAGTGGCCGCGGTTCGCTGCTCCAGGCCAATGGGAGTTACTGGAAGCAGTGGCCAGTACATCCCTCAGCCCACACCACTTCCAGCAGCTCCCATTGGGCTGGAGCAGTGAACCGTGGCCACTGGGAACCGCGATCGGCTGAATCTGCGGATGCGGCAGGTAAACAAACCGGCCTGGCCCGCCAGGGGCTTTTCCTGCACAAACGGTGGAACAAGTTTGGGAACCACTGATCTAGACTGTTCTCAGTGGTACCAGATGACAGAACTAGGAGTAACGGTCTCAAGTTGCAGTGGGGGAAGTTTAGGTTGAATATTAAGGAAAAAGTTTTCACTAGGAGGGTGGTGAAGCACTGGAATAGGTTACCCAGGGAGGTGGTGGAATCTCCTTCGTTAGAGGTTTTTAAGGTCAGGCTTGACAAAGCCCTGGCTGGTATGATTTAGTTGGGGATTAGTTCTGCTTTCAGCAGGGAGTTGGACTAGATGACCTCCTGAGGTCCCTTCCAACCCTGATATTCTATGATGCTATGATTCTATGATAGTTGCAGCTCTGCTATTGACCATCTGTCTGACCTTAATCAAATCACATATGACTCTTGGTATTTCAGTTTCCTCATCTATAATAAATGGATACATATTTTTCCTACCTCTGTAAAATGCTTTGAAATTCTTGGATGAAAGGTACTACATAATTCAAATTATTGTTATTAGGACATGTATGTCACAATTTGTTCTGTACATTTCAGAGAACCAGTAGAGAAAAACAGAATAATCAGCCAAAAGATGTTAAACAACAATGAAACTGAAGCACAGAAAATATATTTTTTCTTACTGTGCAGTTAATACTCCAGTGAAAGTGAACGTCTGATTTTCAGAATTGGCCAAATATAATATATAAAATGGTCAAAACCATTTTACAATGCCAGAGAGATGGGCTAAGCATCCTAGTGTTTGAAGCATGATATTTATGGGAAAAAAACCCATCCCTATACTAATTAGCAGAGTAGATTCAATATGGAAATGACTGAGACAATAAATGTAGTTCATATTTAGAGTCACTTTTCAGGATGGAATTGCACTCTGAATATCACCTCTGCCCCCAAAGTGATAGAATTACATAGCATTTCATGCTAATGGGTGAGAGCCACTTATTTAGTGACATCAGCTGTGTGCAATCTCTTATGTAGCTGAAAACACACAGTAATGGAAGACATGCTTCATTTTAATAAAACATTAAAAGCATCCTTGGGTGTAATGCATCAAAGCGAGAGAAGTAGTACTTGACTTAGCAGTGCAAAACATACTGTAGTTTCAAAATATAAACAGAATCCTTTGTTTTGCAGCATAAATAGTTCTATTTGTATTTATAATCCTCAGTCGAAGCAGCTACATCCCTTAAAATGAATCATGCCTTTATGAACTTAAAATGTATGAGACTACAATACATTTAGAACCATGTGACATTTAACTTGTGTGTTGCTATATAAACAGGTATAAGAGACCAGAGACCAGATCTTCAAAGGTATTTAGGCACCTAACTCTTTTGAGGATCTGGACCCTGGTCCTCAGATGAACATAAGACATACTTAGCACTGGGGTGGGAGAATGGGCAAAAAAGGCTTTAAGATATCCTCTTTTTTTTTTCCAGGCAGTAGCATTGAGCTGCTATGCCTCTTATACAAGGAAGCTGGTTAAGATGGGTGTCTGGCTGTGTTGTGCCACTAGAGTGGAACACATTTGAGAACAGGTGAAACACATTTGAGAATTGGGCCTATATAATTATATCAATAAATACGGGCAAAACTATATTTCAGAAAAAATAGTCATGCAGCATTTAGCAAATGAAAGTAAAGGTCATATATTGTAACACATTGGCAGTGTTTGTAATCCTAGGTCCTCATTTATTGTACAACTGGAAAACAATCATATTTTAAGAATTTGAAACAAATGTGATTGATTAATCAATTAACCACTCATTATTTCAGTTGCTTATATCAAATGCATTATTTATATACTCTAATTTAATCATTTTACCAAAGGAAAGGTGAAAAAAGCAAGGATAAAAAAGCTAGTTGGCTTTAAAAATAACAAATATAACAAAACAAATAATTGCAGAATTAAAGGTAATATTTTATGCACTGCTGTGTTTACATTTTGAGTCTGATTAGCATCATAACACTAATTTGGAGGGTAATGGATGCATATTATTCAGACACCATCACCTTGGAATCTGATTACAGAAGGCAGAAGCTGCCTGGGAGATGAAAGGATTATTATGGTTTCAAATTAATATTGTTCTAAAAGGAAAAATTGGATGTCTACAGTGCTTTAGAAAGGTTTGCATTACCAATGAGGTTGTTATTTTGCATTTTGGACCAGTTAAAAGGCTATTTCCTGGTCACTGTATATGAAACTGTGTCTGCACATCAAAGCACGTTCCATTAGCTTTCTGAATAAAAGGGGGCAGATTTTTCTCCACCTTTTCAAATACCTTTGCTCTACCTGAGTGATGGACAGGGACTCAAATCTGGCCACAGCTGCCTAGTTGAAAATTCCCTTAGAAGTTCTGAGTGTGTGTGAAATCAGCACAAGCAGCTACTATGCGACCCATCCCCGCCCCACACTGTTGAGACGCAATGGTTCCCAAACTGTTGGTTGCAATTCCAAATGGGGTTGTGCCATTAGTAGATGGGGTTGCAAGTCCAAAGGACCAGATTTGGCCCACGAGATGATGCCATCTTCCCATGAACATGTCCGGATCTCCTCCTCAAACCTGTGCTGGGAGGCTGCCATTTTGTAGATCTAATGGCAGCCTCCTCATTGCGGGCCCTTGCATGTATGGTGCATGCATTTTGTAAAATGGCAGCCTCCTGGTGTGTTGTGTGTACAGCAGGTCTTGACACATGACGAGGTGGCTGTGCGGATACCATTTGCCCCATCAGGCTGCGCAAGCATCGAGCTGGGAGACTTGAATCCAGAAGATGCTTATCTGTGGGCAGCAGCCTTCTGAACAGAGCATCCTCTCTGCTTGAGCAGGTAGGAATCTGTGCTAGCTTTTTCTGAGAGGGAATCTGCAGCAGCCTGTGAGCTTCTTAAGGCCTTTCCATATCTTTTAATGCTACCCTGAGTAGACTTGTAGCACTCAAGCATAAGGAATCATTGTAAGTCACTGTCTCTGTGCTGCCGTAGAATCAGCACACAGGGCCTTCCTAAGTCCTGGCCTCATCTGCTTAACAATCAATTCCTTTTTCTGACTTGTGAGCTGAGGCACAATGGACTTGTTTTTACGCAGAATATCTGCTTCATCCTCCAGCAGTGAGTCTAGTAATGCAGTTATGTGCGAAAAACAAGAGTGCAAGAAATGTGCTGGCAGATATGGTGAGGCTTTGCCTATGGCTTCACCAATGTTTTTGTCAAGAACGAAGAAAGGCCACAGGGAACACATAGGAAAACCACGGTCATTTTTCCAGAGTTGGAAAGAACTTTCACGTCAACAAGTGCAATTCAAGAGAGCCCTGTCCGTCTCTGACCACACACAAAAGGCATCATCTGAAGTGAGTTACTGCCTTGTGCAGGCCAAGTCTTACACAATTGGAGAGACTTTGATTTTGCCAGATGAAATTGATATGGTGAAGATAATGTGTAGGGAAACTGAGGAAACAAGCTCAAACACATATTATTTTCCAACAACACAGTGAATTGAAGGATTAAGGTGATAGCAGCAGAACAGGAAAACACACTGGTGGAGAGTCTGAAATACACAGGTGTTTTTGTTATTCAAGTTGATGTGAGCACTGAGGGTCCTGATGCACATTTCTTTGCTTTTGTGAAATACATGGGAGACTGCAATCCTTGAAGACACTCTGTTCTGTCTCCCTCTTCCTGGACACAAGACAGCACAAGGAATGTTCGATGTACTACATGCAAAACAAAAATGTTCTGGGTGATCACATTGTTGGCTTTTGCACAGAGGGAGCTCAGTCTATTGCAGGCCACCACCAGGTCTGCATGCCTTGGTAAAGAAAGTTGCTCTGTCTGCTCTGTGGACTCACTACATGATTCACAGAGACCAACAGGCATGTAAAGCTCTGAGTCCAGAAGTAGGTGAAGTTTTGCAGTATCATCTATTGTGAACTACATCAAGACTCAGCCTCTTTGCGTGCATCTGTTTGCAAAACTGTGTGAAGACATGTGATCTGATCATGACATGTTTTTATTCCACACTGAAGCTCGCTGAGGAAAAGTACTGGGATGATTTTTTGAACTGAGAGACAAGCAATGGACTGAAAAAAGAGTGAATTTGTTGATTTTCTAGGTGACCAAGGAAGTTGTGCCTTCCTGGCTAAGTCACAGACATATTTAGGAAACTGATTGAAGTGCATACAGGTCTGCAAGGAAAGAACACCCATATTCTTCAGCTGAAAGAAAAGGAGTACTTGTGACACCTTAGAGACTAGCAAATGTATTTGAGCATAAGCTTTCGTGAGCTACAGCTCACTTCATCGGATGATTGACTCACAGGATTAATGAAGAAAATTGTTTTCTGGAAGAATAATCTATTAGAGACAAATTAGGAATTATTCCCACAGTTTTCTAATTTCCTGGCTGTCAATGAAATTATTGAGCCTCCCACACAGGTAAAGGCTGAGTATCTCAGCCAGATGGAGGAACAGTTTGTATCCTTTCCCCTCAACTTGGACATGACAATATATGATTGGGTGTGAAACTACTTTCAGTGCAAGCCTGATACCATGGATTTGCCAACAGCTGAAATTGAATAGCTCATCAAAATATCCTCTGATCAATTCTTGTGAGTAACATATGCCCAACTTTCTCTCCCAGAATTCTGGTTCACTGTGAAGAATGACTATCCTGAATTCTCAGCATGCACCTTGAAAATTATGGTGACATTCATGAGCAGGTAATTGTGTGAAGCTGGATTCAGTGCACTTGTGTTCGTCAAGTCTCTGTATTGCTCTACCATTGATGTCAAATTGGAGATTAGATATATAATTTCTACCACAATCACCGGACTTTGAGAAGCTGTGTCGCAACGTGCAAGCCCATGTGTCACATTAGCGAGCATTAAATATATTTAATGTGCAAACTTCTTGGATTACTTGGTCACTATGTTGTTTTGTTGTGGTCTGGGGTCACAGGAAACAGTAAGTCTGAAAATTTTAGAAACACTGATGTGATAGAAGAGGGAGATGGCAGGTCAGGTGTGTGTAGGGCCTCTGTTTCACTCTGCCAATTATCAGCCGGGCATCTGGACACTTATGAACCATCGCTGACATAAATTAGAGAAGCTCCTGGGCTGCTCTCAACTTATGCCACAGCTGCAGCCAGAACAGCTGTGACTTGAGTATATGGAGCTATAATCAGCTCCTTTATGGATGCTCACTTTCTTCTTAGCCTACTGGATCCTGGCACAGGAGAGAATCTGGCCCTGTAGTATTGGATAGTTGATGGAAATAAACTTGAAGTCATTGAAATATAATGATGATAATGAATAATATAAATTAGAAAGTTACTTTGACTCAAAGGTGATTAGAGATGTGTGAAAGTGCTGACACATTTTTCTTGAGATGTAATTTGAATATATTTTTCTTTCATTTGAGACCATTTTGAAACTGGAATATTTAATTTTTACAAGGAATGTCCATGAAATTGTGACTTCAACTGGAAAACATGCAACATTCAACTATTCATGCTTTTGAAACAAATGGATGTTTCTCTGTAAGAAAGTTCAAATATTAAAAATGTCATAATTCTTATTCAAAATATAGGACAATGGTGAGCCAAATGGACAAATTTAACCCAACAATGCTTCTATTATTTAGCCAAAATCTACAGTAAATTTCAGTTTATTGATGAAATTGGACTAAAAGCATTCAAAAATGTGAAAATCTTGCTTTTTGATATTTTTAAAGTTTTTATTTGAATTTTTCATGCAATCCTGATACGAGGTTGCATATTATTTATTAAACTACCTTAGTAATAAAGCTTCAGTAGAAAAAATTATGCAAGGACTATTTGACATAAAATACATTTTTGTACAAATATCCACACCTAATAATAATAATGCTTGGCATTTTATAGTACCTTGCATCCAAACATCTCAAAATGCTTTACTGATCCTGAGGAATTAAGCCATTCAACATCCCGTGGCACAGATAAAGAAGATTAAAACCATTTTACAGATGGCAAAATTGACAGGTTAGTAAAGTGATTCATTGAGTCATTCTAGTAGTTTATCAATCTAAGACACTTTAAAATATAGAAGCAAGTCAAAAAGTATAACCTTAGTTACTTAATACATTTGTTTATAAATATTAGCTAACAATAGAATGATTACCTTTGAAAATGCAACAATTTTCAAAGAAATTGTTGCCAAGTATAAGGCGTTCATTACGAAATCCATTAGGTTCCACCAGTCATGAATGTAATCCTGTAGTCCACCATCCCACATCTGTTTAATTTCACCCCATATGAAACCTGTAAATATAAAAGAATTCATTCTAAGCATGAATATATTGAAGAAGAATTGTATGCAGATCAGTCATTTTAGACTTCATTTTCTGATTCATGTTTCCTACATGCATTCACTAAGCAAGCGAGAACTGACATGTCATTCATCTAAGCATACAGCTTAATTTTCTTTTGCTTTCCTTCTATTACTTTTTCATTACATTCTAAAGAGTGTATAAAAAGTGGTCTAACATAGCAACTATTGCCATATTCTGTCCTTAGCTGTGTGTTCCAATGGATCCTAGTGGAAAATGCATAACTGAAGAAACTGACCATTACAGTACTTCAATAGAAATTTATGCTATCATAGGGTATAGAGATTTCTACTTTGTTATCCACAATGGTAGGTAACAAATCTCCTATATCTTCTAAATCCTTAGTGTCGTCAGCAAAATATTTCTAGATGAAATATTAAAAAAACATAGAACATTCATTTTAAATCTGGTGATCTGTGAACAGTTTTCAGGTGTACTCCCCATGTATCGCTTTTGACACAGTAATACAGAAATATTTACAGCCACTGGGAAATGTTGCGTGTGAAGTGAGCTCAACTGAACAACTCCAAAGAAAGGCATGTGGAGACACTTTAAAGCTATAATAATTAAAGGCCTTCCTTGGGAGAATGTGCTGAATTAATGCTTGCATATTATGAGACTCTAAAACACAGCATTTAAAATGTACATTTAACGTAAATATGTACAGTCTTTTGGTTAAAGATACCAGTGGAAGTTTCACATTTTTCAGTTTTACTTTCTTTAACTGAATTTAAATGTTCATTAAAGGTGCAAAGCTGACAGCAATGGAGACTGAAATCCTCTATTTACACTTGGGTGAAATACCCATATGTTGTTTATCACCTTTTCCTTAGTCGTCTCTTTCAATAGCATTAGGCAGAGGCCTGATGAACTTTGTACCAATAAACTCTATAATTAGGAATTGGCTTTTGGTCAGAATCAATATTTTCACCTAAGGTGGCTACATGGAGGAGACATCAGACTCAACTCCAAGGAGGCATTTCCTCTTTTGCCTTCATTGGTGCCAAAGATAGTTTTGTTATGCTTTTCCCTGACATCAGAAAATAAAGGGCCTGATACACACAGTGCTCATAAGAAACTAATCTTTGTTCCCCTACCACATGTTATAAGTCATGGTTACAAAAGGTTTGAACGTTGTGAGATGGCAGGACTCAACGTACATAGACTGCACTGGTTACTGCTACATCATAGTGCAGAGATGCTGTCCACTTAGATAAGGGAAGGAGCATCCCCTATAAAGAGATACTCGACCCATTATAGCTGTACTGCTGAATGTCAGTCACTTTGGAGTGGGGAGATTGGAGTGTGACCAAGGACCTCTTCATGCCAACTGGCAGAGGGCATAAGGGGTTCAGAGGAGTTTACAGGGACCCCAGAGTCTGATATCTATATTATAGTGAAGTCTCTCTTGAGAGCCATTAACACATCAGTCCTCATAACCATTGCAAAATGTATGTAAGGATAATATTTAAAAAGTTTTGTATTTATACTGGAAATTATGTTCTTAAGGTCTGCAAGTAAAGCAGGTCACCAGGAGGCGACAAGCACGTTCCTTTCAGGCAGGAGGTAACAGACATTTTTCACTCTGTCTGGTTATATGTAAATTGAATATTGTATGCTTCACAATAGAAGGCTATTTACACACTGAGCCAGGTTCTCGCAAAACGTACAAGAAGCCTTCAGGAAAAAACAGCCAGTGGGAAGTCAGAGAGGCCTCCTGTTTATGAGTAAAGACAATGGATTTTTGGAATATATCTAGGGGTATGGGGATGTATCCATATTCTTCACCTAGGAGACAAGCTGCCAGCATGCATGTTTTATGTACCAAGGGTCACAGACAGACAGACTGTAAAATACTGGGAGAAAGACTCTGAGGTGAGCTAAACTCTACAGGCCCCAAAAATATCTTGTTAGATAAGTCTAGACTCTAGAATGGTGTTATTTTATATGTAATCATTTGGTTCCATTAATTCTACTTGCTTCTTCTTGAATCTCTAGTCTTCGTTAAATAAACAATTTCTTTGTTAAATAAACAAGACGTCCTCATGCTAAAGGCAGGTGATAATGAGGTGCCTTACAACCAAGGTACCCCTAGGAAGCATCACGCTCAGTCATCCTCTCTTCAAAGGACTGAGTGATAGAGGTGCTAACCTCACTAAGAGACCCTCAATTTGGCTTTGTCAAGGTTCCTTCCTCACTCTAAACTCTAGGGTACAGATGTGGAGACCTGTATGAAAGACCCCCTTAGCTTATTCTTACCAGCTTAGGTTAAAAACTTCCTCAAGGTACAAACTTTGCCTTGTCTTTGAACCATATGCTGCCACCACCAACCGTTTTAAACAAAGAACAGGGAAAGAGCCCACTTGGAGATGTCTTCCCCCAAAATATCCCCCCAAGCCCTGCCCCTCTTTCCTGGGGAAGGCTTAATAAGAATCCTCACCAATTTGTACAGGTGAACACAGACCCAAACCCTTGGATCTTAAGAACAATGAAAAATCAATCAGGTTCTTTGAGGGGAGGGATAGCTCAGTGGTTTGAGCTTTAGCCTACTAAACCCAGGGTTCTCAGCTCAATCCTTGAGGGGGCCATTTAAGGATCTGGGCCAAAAATTGGGGATTGGTCCTGATTTGAGCAGGGGGTTGGACTAGATGACCTCCTGAGGTCCCTTCCAACCCTGATATTCTAAGATTCTAAAAGAAGAATTTTAATTAAAGAAAAGGTAAAAGAATCATCTCTGTAAAATCAGGGTGGTAAATACCTTACAGGGTAATCAGATTCAAAACATAGAGAATCCCTCTAGGCAAAACCTTAAGTTACAAAAAGATACAAAAACAGGAATATACATTCCATCCAGCACAGCTTATTTTACCAGCCATTAAAATAAGGAAATCTAATGCATGTTCTAGATAGATTACTTACTAACTTAACAGGAGTTGTAAGGCTGCATTTCTGATCTGTTCCCAGCAAAAGCCTCATACAGACAGACAGAGCCCTTTGTTCACCCTTCTCCAGATTTGAAAGTATCTTGTCCCCTCATTGGTCATTTTGGGTCAGGTGCCAGCAAGGTTATCTTAGCTTCTTAACCCTTTACAGGCGAAAGGGTTTTGCCTTTGGCCAGGAGTGATTTTATAGCACTTTATATAGAACAGTGGTTACCCTTCCCTTTATATTTATGACAGGCTTGCTGTTGGGAAATTTGACCAGATTCAAGGATAGAGACAATTGTGTAAATGGAAAGACCCCAGCACAAGGAGGCCTTAGAGATTCATGGCTATATCAGCCTAAATAATTTTTTCTCTAATTCATATCAGTTAAGTATTCCACTTAGTATACTGCTTGAGGACAATGCAGAATGGCACTGGGATGATTAGTAAGACAAAAGTTTACGGGAACTAAAATAAAGTAGTGATGGAAGCATCGCTGCTGAAATAATTTGACATTGCAAACAGCCTAAGATCTGAGTTGACGCAACCTTAGAAAGGCTGGGGGCTGTTTTTTCTGGCAGACAATAACTTAATGACAAATGCTTTCAAAGCATTATCTAAACTACAACAGAACTATGTCCAGATGGTTCATAAAAAAAAATTAAAAATAGCTAGCATTTCTTTGTCAGTTTTATGAGTTTATGGGCAGAAAGCAGCCATATTACAGGAACCATTGTTCCAAGCATTTCCTAGGTTTCAGAAAATGATCATGAAATTGCAAATAGTCTCTTTAATTGTGAAATACAGGTCTCATGACAGCGACCAGCTCTGGTTTTATACATTCTCAGGTTGGCCTCAAGACAAAGTCCCATTCACCAGTTTTCTGCTTTAGTGGTAAGCGGCCAGCTTTGGGTCTCCACTATATCTGCTGTCTTCTATTGAATTGCATACAGCTTGCAGTGTTCCTTTTCTGGCTTGCAATCCATTTAGAAGTGAACAAATGTTTCATCTATGTGTGTTCATAATCTCAGCATGTATTTGCAGTGCCCAAGCTCTTTCAGCTTTCTATCTTTATGCTCCAGCATCAAATTATAAAGATGGCAGACAAGAGTTTAATAGTCAAGCTCTTTATAGGCCTTCTTGAAAGCTTAAAAAGTTTTTTGACAAAAAAAGAGAAGAAATTTAAAAATTGAAATATTTTTGGTTTTTCAAAAAATACTGTTTTGTTGTTTCAGATTTTTGTAAAATGTTCAGGTTTAGAAAAATTGGGGATTTCGTTGTCTGAAATTGAAAAATGTCACCAAAAAATCCCCACAGTGTTTACTGAAACATCTAAAAAAAATCAGTTTCCAGAAAATCAAAATATTTTTAGTTTTCATTTTTCCTGGAAAAACTAAAAAAAAAAATTCAAAGGAAACAAAAATTTCCTAAAAAAGTTATTATCTTCTTTGAAAACCCATTTTTCTCACTGAAAAACAGTTTTAACAACAACAACAAAAATCAAACGGCTCTTAAAAAAAACTAGATTCAGCTTAATTTTAAGAAAAGGACATTTCGTTATTTTGATACTTGTTTTTAAAGTAAAAAAAAAATACTGGTATCCGTTTTTATCTACCAAACACAAACAGCACAGACAACAGCAATACAAGTTTCCTTGCACGGCCTCACCAATGTGACTCTAATGGGGGAAGGGTAGTTCAGTCTCTGGCTTGTTTTATTCCTTGGCATCTATGGTGAGAGTGCCAATTAATTAAGGTATCAAATGTTGTAATGTTTTGGGTGATGAAGATATCCATCCACTAAGGTTTGGATTGAGACCAAAATCTCCTTTCATGTAAACTCCCAAATACCTGTCAGATTATAAAAATTTTTGGTCACGGATGATTAATCTCATTATCAATGAATCTCCTAAATCATTCACCATAAATTTTACTTTCAAACAACATTTTATCCCCCATTTCCCATTAAAACAATTAATCAATTACAAAGTAATGATATATAAATTGACAAAAATAATCAGATGCATCTTGGTTAAATCCCCTTTCAGAAAGCAAATCCAGAATGATTACAAAATAAAACAGATTCTCAAGCATGTGTGGAAACTTCATGAAAATGTTTTCCTGTCTCCACAACACAAAACTGCTTTCTGTTGTTTATAAGTATATTCCAGGATTCTCAAAGTCATGACTAATGTTTCACTGTAAATATTAATGTCAGGACTGGTGGAAAAAGAAGCAAGAGAAACAATATTTTGAACTAGTAAAAATACTTTTGGATTTTAAAAAATATCTGTGGATCCCATTCAGATGCTGGTTCTCACCTTTCCCACAATTGGGCAGCCACTCTGTTGCTATATCGCTTTGCACAACATCAAATGATGGGAAGTAAGATGCAAGGGTACTATCAAGATTTGCAACAGTGAATCTCTGACATGCCAAGTTCAACTACTGCCTTCAGGAAGGTTTATGACAAAACATTTTTTATGAAGCTGTAAAATAGTTCAGCTGACGAACTTACCTTTGATAGGTTTTTTTTCCACCAAATGCATCCGATGAAGTGAGCTGTAGCTCACGAAAGCTTATGCTCTAATAAATTTGTTAGTCTCTAAGGTGCCACAAGTACTCCTTTCCTTTTTACCTTTGATAGTTATTCACAGGTAAAAAAGCTCATTAAGATCCAGAGCCAATGCCCATTAAAATGAAGGGGAATCTTTCTACTGTCTTCAATGGCGGTTGGATCTTCCCCCTAAAAGGCCTTCCTTTGTACAGGTCTATTTTACATCTAGCACAATGAACTACTTTTCACATATGGAATACGAAGCCAAGAAGAGATGGATTAAAGGGCAGTATGGTCTAGTGAATTGAGCATGGGACTCAAAGCGAGCCATAATGGTGTTTTAATCCCTGCTCTGCCACTAAATCACCATTTGGACCTAGGCAGGCCCCTTTTTGCCTTCACTTTCCTATTTTTATACTTCAAGCCAGAGATGTGATTCCCAGCTCCAGAGGACATAATCACACTAACTCTGGTCGAGCTAGCTTGGTAACAGTACAACGTAGCTGTGGCAGCATGAGTGGTGGGAGGGACCAGCAGCCCCAAATGTGTACCTAGGTATGGGAGATATTAAATGTGCATACTGCACAGGGATGTACTTGCAAGTGCTAACAGCTCGGGCAATCTGCTTTGAAGAGTCCACAAAATATTTAGAGCTCAATTCTATCACCTGTAATGATATGGAGTAGTACCTTAGTACATGATTTTAGTCCAATTGTTGAACTACTTACATAGTGAGGTACTACTCGGTGCAAGTATAGGCAGTAGTATTGAGCCCTTAACCATTTGCCAAGATAGCTAAAATCTTTTAGGGGCGTGACAGGGTGCTTGCTAGGAAACCCTGAGCCAGCCCTCTGTCACAGCAGCTCCAATCAGGAAAGGGGAATTGGAGCTGACTGAGTAAGCCCAGGCCAAATTGGCAAATAGGGGACAGCTGCCAGCCTCGCTAGCCAGAGGCTGCATAAAAGCTGGCAGGAAGGAAGCCAGGGGAAGAGGAAAGGGAGGAGCTTGGGAGTTAGAGGCTGCTCTCCCTTGCTGGCTGCAAAAGCTAGCAGTCCCTGAGGCTGCGAGCCTGACGCTGTCTGTAGCTACAAGGTGGTGGGAACTTGTACTGTACATAAAGAGCACGGGTGATTGCACCAAAGCAGAGGTTTCTGGCTGATCTGTGGGTGCAGAAGTGGCGGAAAATAGAGGGGCCCACTTGCGCCCATTACAGGGGGATTGTCTCTTAAATAATTAATTAAATAAAATAAGAATCCTGCCATTTTCTGTACTCTGGCACTTTCCAAAACCAAGTATATAGATATAGTAGTTACATTAAAAATACATTGAAAGTCCTTTGCCAAAATGTTACTATCAAACACATAGGTTTCAGAGTAGCAGCCGTATTAGTCTGTATTCGCAAAAAGAAAAGGAGTACTTGTGGCACCTTAGAGACTAACACATTTATTAGAGCATAAGCTTTCGTGAGCTACAGCTCACTTCATCGGATGCATTTTCCACCAAATGCATCCGATGAAGTGAGCTGTAGCTCACGAAAGCTTATGCTCTAATAAATTTGTTAGTCTCTAAGGTGCCACAAGTACTCCTTTTCTTTTTATCAAACACATAGGCATTGTTGTTGATAACTATAATGGTAGCTGTAATAAGACGTAACTTAGTACATCTACCTTGCTTTAATTATGTTCCCTTTTTTTCCTCTCATTTTGTCATGCCACTGCAGTTCAAGACTCTGGCAAAGAAATAATACATGAGATGATGGTGTCACAGTATTTCTGACCTGACAGACCAGAAGCAGTAACACTGAATATCTTGTGAAATTTCAGCTCAGTCTGGTATGGCTAACTGTTTTAGGAACCTTTGGGTATTTCTGAAATGAACAGCTAAAACTTTTCAGATTTACCCATCTTGGGATCGTGTGAACAAGGAGTTGCCTCAGTGGATTAAATGAAGTTTTCATGGTCTTGGGCATATCAAAGGCATCAATTTTTATGTTTATTTTGACATAGACTTCTAAGTCACTAGGGGCCAGATTTTTAAAGGTCTCTAGGTATCTGAAAACGCAGATCGATTTCTAGTGGGATTCTCAAAAGGAACCTTGGCACTTTTGAAAATCCCACTAGAAATCAATCTGCGTTTTCAGATACCTAGAGACCTTTAAAAAACTGGTCCTAGATATTTTGAAAGTATTCTTTGGTCAACCTCTTGCAAAGGCCCTCCATGTGCAGTGCATTTGGTTGTGGCTAACTTATTTACACTCCCCAGGATATGAGACACTAGTAATAACCAAAAAAACAAAACAAAACAAAACAAAAACACAAAAAACCAGTATCTGAGTACGTTTCTTCAGGTTAATAAAGAAAACAAATTGTGCCATGGAGGCTACAAACAGAGTGTTTTATTAAACTACCCTGAAGATTCTAATTGAATATACCTATTGAACCGACAGTAATTGCTTTATTCCTTTTCATTCTTTGACATCCTCAGCTACTTTCTTTTGATTTACTGTCTAAATCTCATGTTAAGTGGTTCAGTAGTTTACAATCCAGGGAGGAGAAGACGTCTGCAGGAGCTAGCTGTACCAGACTCTTGTTGGAAATGGGCTGTGGAAGTAAATTCTTCCTGTAGCTTAATGCCAGGGTGAATGAATGGTTTTATTTGCCAACGTTTCCGAATCTTCCTTAAAATTCAGCCCCTTCATTTATATTACCTAATTAGACTCTGGGAGATTATGGACCTACTACAGGCAAAAGGCAATGAGGGCTGAATCCTGAAAAGTACTGTGCACTCTTAATTCCCACTGGCTTTAATGACAGTCAGGGTCCGCAGCAGCGCACAGGATCAAGCTGTTAATTAACTAGTTGCTGAATATAATTATAATAATAAATATTATTAAATATAAATATATAAATATTATGTTATAATAATAAAATTCATGACAACATCTAGCTAATATTTAAACCATCCATCCCCCTATCTATCTAATTGTATCCAAGTGGAACCGAAACAGACATGAACACTTATTTCCTCACTATATACACTGAATTGTGTTGCATGCAAAAGTCTCACTCTATGGGGGGAAAACAGCAAAAAGTAGGAGAAATTGTTTTGATTTGACTTCAGAAATTCAGATCCAGGCTAGGTTTTAATTTTAAAAATCCTTTTTTTCCCCTTTGGAAATGGTTAATTTGTGCCAGGAACAACTTAATGAAGACTCTTAATTTTATGAAGGCAGAATTGGAAAATCTTTTTTACATATAACAATGTCTTCAGTGTCACAAATGGAGAAATACTGGAATTATTGCAAAAAATATAGTGAAGCAAACAATATTTTTGCACAGTGCTGCTGTTGACCCATGCTCAACAAACAGGATATTGCTGCTTCCATGCTCTCGGATATATTCTGCACAGAAGCCTATATATACATATATATATATCAATTTAAAACAAAATATGTTCTGCACTCCATGTAAGGTGTAAATCTTGCAGAATATGTTTTATAATCTTTTAAAGTTTCATTGGCATTGCTTGTGGCTTTAATATGCCGAGCATTATTATGTTTATTTAACTTACAAATTAGTTTCTTGCTTTCACAAGTTTCTATGGGGGATAAAAGGGTAAACCTGGTCTTATATCTATATTACCTAAGAGAGCCTTAATTTTATACATGTTAACATCGAGCCCAACAGTTCATTGCTACAATCCTATACTAATTAATTTATACACTTCCTGTACACTTCTTGTTATTCTAATTAGTAATTACCGTGCTTCAGTGCCCGATAAGCAATTTAATGGAGATATTCATCTAGAATATTTATCATTTAAGAGTGGGATTTTCAAAAGAGCCTAAAGCTCAGATACTCAAAGGATCAATGAGAGGTAAATGCCTAAATACCTTTGAGGAGCTGAGCCCAAGTGATTTAGGAGCACAAACCCTGTTGCTTTTCAATGAAACTTGTGCTCCCAAGTCACTGTGGCACTTCTGAAAATCAGTAGGTACTTAATCTCATTGTTAAACTGAATATATAGTCATATTTGAATTTTAAATTGTCCTATATTTTTTCAAAATATTTTTTGCATGAATCCATAGTTCTATAGTAGTGATAGAATGAGTCACCATTATGAACTACATTAACCTTTTCAGTAGTACTTTTATGTGTACTAGAACAAATCATTTGAATAGTCCTCTAAGCTGCACATTTTGTAAAAAAATTATTTCAGTTTTGGAATAACATCAATGATGGCGCTTCCTTGCTTAAAAATATGACCAAGCTCCAGGTATTATGTACTGTCTTGCCAAATACTGACCGCATCAATAAAGTGTTCTGGCTACAGTAAAACAGCAGATTGGGATAAATGCTCGCCTGGATGCTATAACCTTTTATATTATCTTGTAAAAATAGAGTGTTTGCAATTCTAAGCCATTGCCATTGGGAGGGAAGTCAGTCATAACTGATAAAAGGCTATGTAAAACTCAAGGCTCAAAAGGTCATTGTTAATTAAAGGAACTACCTTTATTTTCTGAGCTATCTATTCATACATTATATATCAGATGCTATAGTTATGCACATCATAGAAAAGCCCATGAGGAAATTAATAATTCTTCCTTCACAGGGTTTGAATGGTTTGCAGTAAAAAAGGCCTAGGGTCAAGCACTGAACAATAAAGAGATTTAAAAATATTGAATACCTGTTGTTCAGTTAGCATCAGCCGTTCGCGACTACAAAATATGGCAGGGGGGCATAAGATGTCAAAGCTTTTAACATGGGCAAAACAAAACAAAAAATTTCTACCTCATTCTTGGAAATGGCTCAACCATTTCAGCTGATATCCTGCAAAGAAAATTGTAGCCCAAACAGTTATTGGCAAAGTTATAAGCAACTGAAAGCAGGATCTTATAATGTAAAGTGTTGGGCAATCTTAATATGCAGAACAAAGGAAACGAATAACATTATGTGAAAAAGCAGGATTTCGTTCCCTCTCATTTTTGAGCCCTGGGTTACAGTGGTTCCGAAGGTCACATAATTTATGCTTAACTTACTCTCTTACCTCACAGATATCATATGTATTCATTGAATCTTCTTGGCTAGAGATCTGTTCCATCACGTAAGTGTTTATTTTCCTCCACCATGCTTCCTTTGTCTCCACCTGACTGTGTGCTATTTCATCTGGGTGGCCACATCACCCTTTATCTCTGCTCCCTCTAACAACCCAATTTCCAGTACTTGCTGATCAATATTTTATGCTATGCTTTCCTGACCTGTTACTGGTAATGATGCCCCCGTTAATTTCACCTCTATAAACAGTTCACGCTGAACTTTTGCATATCAGTCTGTAGTGTCGCTAGATATAAGCAGACTAAGCAATTGCCCCAAGCAGTTCCAGGGTGCCCCAGTTTAGTACTACCCCAAAAATACCATTAATCTTATTTAACATGGACTTAACAAGTATATTATTATATATTGTATAAGTATATTTTTTGATTTGCAGAAATAATGCAATTATTATTTTAAGGAGTCAGTGAGAGGGGGACCAAAGATACTCTGGCTTAGGGGCCCCTGTGGGCTAGCACCACCTCTTGATTCAGATACATTTTGCTCTCAGTGCTCAACAAGACTATATTATCACACGCATCCCACCTAGAATTTCTTAAGCCATGAAGGTGTGTATTTTGCACCATTTGCAAGTCTCCTCCTTCCCTACAGGTTCTCACTCTCTAATAATCTAGATCAAACAATCTGACAGAAAGGACAAGGCATGGAAACACACTGTTAAAAAAACCCGAATAACGCCCTGTTCTTTTTACATTCAATACTATCCAGAGCCTTAGTAAGCTGAATATTCTAGAGAAGACCATAGAAATACACATTCAATTTATCCAAACAAACCCATGCTGATATATTAAAAGTGTTATGAAAATTAACAACAGAAAAATTAAGAACAGAAAAATAGGAATTTTCCATGCCCTTTCAAGAACGTGAGATGGACCCAACCTAGAAAATTCTACAATCTGAACACTGCTACTGCTACTGCTAATAAAGTTATCAGAACCCAAATTATTCTTCTTAAGAATTTTCCTCTTATAGAAGTTCCTCATCTTCAAGGAAAATATTTTATTCTCTTTCTTTTTCTGATGCTCTTGTTCACTCTTTCCCCCAGCAATCTCGCACAACTACAGTAAGTGAGCCTTATCAATGAAGTGATTTCTTTTTGTCAGAGAAACCTTCTCTCTTGTTGTTATGTCCTCTGAGGTCACTTGCAGAATGGTCCAGAAAAAAGACAGCCACCTGAAGACTAGTATATGCACGCCATCCTAATACTACTATGATATCAAGAGCCCATTGCCATTTGCTACGTTCCCACAGAACAGACTGGGAAAACACCAATGAGTTTATTAAAACACAGCTATTGATTATAGAATTCATAGAAGTGAATGTCCTTATTGTCTATTCCTCCATTCCTGCACTAAGGGCAAGACTGGAGGGGGAAAGACAAAGGTGGCTTAAGCCAACTTTGTTGTCCCCCTATTCTTGAATTATCTGGAGGTCTGACATAAATTAGAGCAGCCTCAGGGCTGCTCTAAACTCAAGACAATGACTGCAATGGCCCCCTATGGGTTGTTTGTCAGCTGAGAATAGTGTGACTGCAGCAGTGCTCCAGTCATGTATCATCTCTCCTCTGACTTGTCCTCTACATTGGGGGCTGTGATTTGGGCTCCTGTAGTGCTGGTTTGGCAGCTGTATGTTGGTTAGGGAAGCCCCTTACACCAGAGACATTTCAGGAGAGAGCTGTTTCTGTCTGGTTTCACCCACTTTACATTGCTGGCATAGTGAAGAGGGGCAACAGGGCGATCACATAGAAGCTAGTGATGGCACAGATAATTTTTTTGGGGAAGTTCTCTGGCCTGTGTTATACAGGAGGTCAGACTAGATGATCACAATGGTTCCTTCTGGCCTTGGAATCTATGAATCTAGTGATGAAAAAGATTTGTCTGTCTCATTCCCTCACTTCTGTTGTTTATTGTTCTTGCTCATTTCCTCAATGATAGTAAGATCTTCAGGGCAGGGATCATGTCTTTTTATTTTTCCTATGAAAACAATTAGCAAACTTTGGGATGCCAAATTAATAATTATTAATAATTAAGGCTGAGGGTTTGTCACAGAGATCATGGAAGTCATGGATTCCGTGACTTTCCATGATCTCCATGACTGGGCCAGTCGCACTGGTCACAGCTGGTGCAGTTTCGGGCCATCCCACTCTCCCAGCAGCAGCAGGAGGAGCTTGGGTGGGGGGCTCAGAGATAGGGGTTGGGGTGCAGGAGAGCATGAGTGCTCTGGCCGGCGCTTACCTTCTGGGGGCTCCCCGGAAGTGGCAACATGTCCCTCCCTCAGCTTCTAGCTCCCACGGTTCCCAGCCAATGGGAGCTGCGGAGCTGGCAGCTCGTGGAGCTAGGAGCTTAGGGAGGGATATGTCACCACTTCTGAGAAGCTGGATAGGGAGCCTGCCAGCCCCAACACTAGAGGGGGTCCCAGGCTGCTCCCAGCAGAGCACCCACGGTGCCCCCCGGACTCTCTCCCCAAGCACCCGTGCCACCCCCCCGGGGCTGGCCTCCCACCGCCTGTGTTCCCTCCCTACCCCTGAGCACCTGTGGCACTCCCAAGATTTAGTCGGATATATAGTATAAGTTATGGACATGTAACAGGCCGTGAATTTTTATTTCCTACCCATGACCTGTCCATGACTTTTACTAAAAATGCCCGTAACTAAAAAGTAGCCTTAAAAATAATACAGTTTCCCTGGCAGTGAAGGATTGCTCCCTATTGTTCATTTAGTCTTGTTTAAATAGAAGTTGCACACCTTCAACGGGGAGCCTGTTCCACAAATAAATAGATCTCCCTGTCAGGAAGTTTATCTAGATATTAAGCCTAAAAGTTCTTCTTTTTTAGTTTTATTCCTTTAGTCCTAGTTACACAGGCTTTTATTACCGCAGAGATAATCACCAGCTATTGTAATACAACTTGTGTAATCATGTAAATTGTGTAAAAGAAAAAAACAATGAAGAAACTTCCTTAAAATTCCTAAAAAGTCTTATAAAATTGACTGTCTCTTTGAGTAAGTAGCCCGATACACGTTCTTCCACAGCATTTCCTATTCTAAGGACTCATAAAATGTGTTAATTATACACATTGTCTCTTACATATTAGTAGGAAAATGGTAATTAATGTTTGATCTTTAGAGAGTTTAGATAATTATGGACAATTTTAATGCTTCCTAAGTATTAAATGATGGAACCATATGTATTATGAGATCCATACTGAGGATAAGTCAGGAATATGTATAGCTCCCATTTGTCTGTACTCACAGTAAGAGAGGTTTCAGAATAGCAGCCATGTTAGTCTGTATTCTCAAAAAGAAAAGGAGTACTTGTGGCACCTTAGAGACTAACAAATTTATTTGAGCATAAGCTTTCATGAGCTACAGCTCACTTCATCGGATGCAGGCAGTGGAAAATACACAGAGAATATGAAACAATGGGTGTTACCATACACACACCAACAAGAGTGATCAGGTAAGGTGAGCTATTACCAGCAGGAGAGCGGGGGAGGGAAAAAACGTTTTGTAGTGATAATCAAGGTGGGCCATTTCCAGCAGTTGACAAGAACGTGTGAGGAACAGTTGGGGGGGGGGAATAAACATGGGGAAATAGTTTTACTTTGTGTAATAACACATCCACTCCCAGTCTTTATTCAAGCCTAAGTTAATTGTATCCAGTTTGCAAATTAATTCCAATTCAGCAGTCTCTCGTTGGAGTCTGTTTTTGAAGTTTTTTTGTTGAAGAATTGCCACTTTTAGGTCTGTAATCAAGTGATCAAAGAGATTGAAGTGTTCTGCAACTGGTTTTTGAATGTTATAATTCTTGATGTCTGATTTGTGTCCATTTATTCTTTTCCGTAGAGACTGTCCAATTTGGGCAACGTACAGAGCTTGAATAAAGACTAGGAGTGGATGTGTCATTACACAAAGTAAAACTATTTCCCCATGTTTATTTCCCCGCCCCCCACTACCACCACTGTTCCTCACACGTTCTTGTCAACTGCTGGAAATGGCCCACCTTGATTATCACTACAAAAGGTTTTTTCCCTCCCCCCCCCGCTGATAATAGCTCACCTTACCTGATCGCTCTCCTTACAGAGTGTATGGTAACACCCATTGTTTCATGTTCTCTGTGTATATAAAATCTCCCCACTGTATTTTCCACTGCATGCATCTGATGAAGTGAGCTGTAGCTCATGAAAGCTTTTGCTCAAATAAATTTGTTAGTCTCTAATGTGCCACAAGTACTCCTTTTCTTTTTACTGTAAGATAGGTAACATTAAAATGTAAATTACATTCAGAACTGTCTTAATAAGGAGAAAGAAACATGAGTCTATTGTTTAAAAAAGTTAATAGCCTTGAGTTGTGTTGTAGGTGCTCCAGGATAACCTTTGCTTTGGGAAAGGGGATTAGTTGGTTACATTCCCAATTTTAAAATAAGACTTTTACCCTAGAGCTATATCAGTTCAGTATATGCTTCAAAACGTATCTGCATCCAGTAAGCAGAAATTCATAATTTACCTACATATATGTCAAACTGAGATAACGATACTATCCATTTTAAAGCATTTTAGATCTATATAACAGCTAAGTATTGATGATATTGATTATCCCCCAATCCAGGGACATTAGGGAGAGGGGGTATTGTGCCCTCCTGGCATTGTGATATTGGAAAACTGAAGCCTGGAGTTGCTAGGCTGGAGCTGAGCTGCTGGAGGGCAGCTGAGGAAGGCTCTCTGCTCAAGATAGGAGTTTCTATCTCTAGGGAAGGAATGTGCCAGAGCACAGCGCAAAAGGATCGGTACTTGGTCCACTGGGTTCTGTTTGTTTTGTTTTATGTTAATACAAAAACTGTAATAACTAATTAGAAAAGTTTTGTTTTTTAAAAAAAAGGAATCCCAAATCCTGACATTAGCTTGGCTCGTCAGTATGATTTGTAACTCTAACCAGCCTGACAGGCTGATTAATTTCTTGGCAAAAACAACAGCTATATTTTGGCTTCTTTTTAGATTAAAAACCAGATTTATCAAACAAAGGACAATAAATCTTGGAGCTCAGCTGTGACACTGAGGTGTAGTCCAGTGCTGGGGACTGAGGGAAGCTATGTTACCCCGTCCCCAGGGCAAACTCTAGAAGGCAACATACCTCACAAATCACAAACCCTCTCAGAGCATATCAGCATGCAGGAGTCTGTGCATGTTTCACTCTTCCTTTGGACATGCATCCCTGCTGCTGGGGAGTATAGGAGAAGTGCGATCCTACCCCCTCCTTGCCCCCTTTGGGATAGTTTTCACTGCTGGGGCTCAAATGAGAAATAGTCCTTTCTCATTCCCCTCCATGGGTGGTCAGGCACTATCTAGCTGCATTCTGAGGACTTCTCTACATGGGTCCACAGTTGGACCTCATGGATGTGCACTGCAGCGCGCACTATCATGCTGCACAGTAACTATCCCATGTGGATGCTGCAGATCCAGACTGAAAGGTATCTAGATTGCACCCACAGTTTCCACACGGGGGAGTTACAGCACAGCATGCCAGCATATACTGCAATTCACACCCACATAGGCCGAACTGCAGGGCCGTGTAGACATATCCTAAATGTCATGATCAACAATATCTGGAGCCCTCTCAATTTGGGCCAAAAATATAAAATTCATCACCATTTTCCTTTGAAGCTAACAGGTGGGGAGTCTAGGAAGGGTTGTGGAAGTGGACAGAGCAATAGCTTCATAGAGAACTGTGAGATGAAAAGAAAGTCAGGGGCCTACTGTGAGGAAGGAAGCCTTATTGATACTGGACAGTTGCACCAGTTTAACTGAAGTTGTGATTTTAAACCAATGTAATGATTTAAACATGTGTGAACCTCTGTGTGGACACTCCTATATTGGTTTAAACCAGGCTTATTGTAGATTAGCCTGATTTGATTAACTAAACCTGATTTGATTGAACTAAACCAAAATAAAAGAGACTACAGTACATCCTGACAGATGTAGTGTGGCTAGTGAGGAGGGGCTAAAGGCGAGAATAGGGACACGAGGGAACTGGAACTACAGCTCCCATGAGGCACTGCACCCGCTCAGGCGCACACACAAGTTAACAATCAGGTGACCTAAACAAAATATTTTGTTTTAGGTGAAGCCTGGCAGAACTGTTTACTTTTGATTTTCTGGACAGAAAATTCAGCAGAAATCATTCCTCCCCTCTTGTCCCCATTCGTGGAAACTTTTGACTTTAACAACACCCCATTTTCTGATGGCAAAATGTTTTGACTGAAATTTGTTTACTAGCCCTAATCAATAATTTTTCACAGAAAAAAATCCTGTTTGAAAAAAGACCATTTTTGATTAAAAAGCTTATTGGAAAATTTTGACCAGAGCTAATTATAATTTGTGCACCTTCATTATTGGTGAAATATGGCTGTGATCTTTGGAGATATTTAAAATTAGTAACAACACACTCTGAGACTATAAGTTCTGTAAGTACTACAAACTGTCTTGTTCTCTGTCACAGAACATTCTTACAGCTAAAATCAAGTATTCAATAAAATGTTAAAGGGACTATAAATTCAAAGATAAGAGAAGTAAATAGATACTTTTTTAAAAAAGTGAATAGTCTAGTAAATTTCAAATTGGTAATTTATATAAATCAGAATAACATCTGCACTACAGTGGATAGAAATCACAAAGTTATCAATCCTCATGCTACAGGGCATATATTAATCATCAGATCAGGTCAGAAAGAAAATCTCTGGAATCTTACTCCTTTACCCCTACCATGGCATAGAATTATAACTAGCCAGGAGCAGGCTGGCTTTTTTTAACTTTCCTCTGAATTATCTGATGCAATCCCCAAATACTAGATTAGATGGCCTACTGCTCTATTCTGGGATGGAAATGCCCATAATTCAATATTCCACTATATATTCCTGCTTCAATAATCTTCACAAAATATATCTGGATTAAACATTTTCCACTATATTTTCTTTAGTAATACATTTACCCAGGACCCACGGTAATATCATCCATTCAATGATAGTTGGCGGTGGCCCCTGCATGTTCAGCTCCGACCTGTTGATGTGCTGAGAGGCAAGGAGCAGCAGAAACAGAAAAGTCAAGTAGGATGCAGTATGGCAGATAAATTTGATAAATGGCTTTTTGATGAACAGCCCTAATGGACTTTTGGGAGCAATCAGGTAGCACACAGAGAAGACAGGGAAAAGGAGTCCAATCACGGCACATGTCAACATCTTCACTGCCCAGTGTCGTCTCCTCCAGCCTGGGAACTCATCGTACCAGCGGGACGCAAGCAGCTGCTGACAGTTGGGCTGGGCAACAAACTAAAGGAAAAGAAAGAGAGGACAAAGTAAATTCCATGTGATTGTTACCCATTCATTTCCTCCACAGGCCAACTTTAGGGCCATATTGTTATTGGCTTTTGGGTGGGCATACAAAGGAAAGCTTTTCAGAAAGCACCATGCTATTTACACAGCCTATGCAAGTACTGGTCATAATAGCAGCCCATGTGAACAAGGACTGATAAGCCCCTCCTTTCTCCTGTAAGCCAGTCATTGGAAAGAGGGTGGGTGAGGGGGACAGGAAGGGATTTGGCTCAGCCCCATTGTGGCACTCCAGGCATTTCTACCTCATCCTAAAGGATGGTGTTTGTGTGTGCCTCCATGAAGCCAGGGGCTTTTGGGAGAGATGTTGTCTACCAAAGGATACTCCCTCATGTTACTCCCCAGAAGTGGTACAGCTCACGCTGTGTTCAGCACACACGCTGGCCCTTAAAATTCAGTTTTCAAAAGTATTTACACTAGTAAATCTCAACTACTCAAGTGTTAATGGAAATCAGACACAGAAAGGTTGTGACATGGATGTATCAACATTTGTTTTAGATTCAAATACATATGCACAAAAAATGTTCCCATTATTCACTCAGCTCTTGAACAGAACGTGAAGATCATCAGATAAAAGTCACTATGGCAATGCAAAGAATTATTGTTGTTGCAGGACTGTAATTTAACATCTTCAAAAAATAGAAGTGAATACAATAATAAAAAAAAGCTTTTCCCCATCACGTTCCCTGACAATTCTCTAATTTAGTTCTATCTAAAGAACTTGCCATCCCTAATACTCCCTGCCTTTCTTCGTAAACCTTTTTCATATTCATTTTCATCCTTTACAATATTTTACAGTGTTATTTTATTATTTTACAATGTGTTTTATACTGCCTAGTGCCTGTTTTTATTTTTACATTGTGATCTTTTTCTTAAAAGTAACTTTAAAAGTACTTTCTACAAATGTAATTGTTCATATAGATATATACACTTTATATCCATTTTCAATGTTTCAGAGAAGATTCTAGTGTATTTCAGACTTCTCTTCATATGATTTCCTTTATCATATAGTTCATATGCTAAATTTGATACTGGGAAACAGATGTAATAGACCTGACATAAACAGACGTATAATAGAATTGACACTCACATCAAACAGAGTAAAGGTTAAAAAGGAAACATGCTCCTTTTTGCATCAAACACACACATACTTAGTGCAGTCAATCAAAATTAAAAACTTAATATAGCCATGCATTAACAATTTTTCATTTAGTTTCTGTTTGGTTCAAGGATTTTTTTTTAAAGCATCACTACTGAACAATTTTAGATGGCTTTGAATTCCAATCATATGCATTTAGAGTAATTATAAGTTTTACATGTATCATGCTTTTTGATAAAACCTTATAATTACAAAGGGCCAGATTCTGCAATCCTTACTCATGGTAAGTAATATATTACTTTTTAAATAGTCCCTGAAATTAGTGGAACTACTGGCAGGGGAAAGTATTACTCATTGTAGGTTTGGCAGAATCTGGCACTCAATTAAAATTCAATGTGCATCTTTCTTTATATGTGTGGATCTTGTTAGTAAAATTAAAGGGAACCAACTCCCTGGACCAAATTCAAACCTGATGCATGCTGGTAGAATTTCAGTGTTTTCAATAAAGATATACCGGCTTACCATTCACTAGCTCTGAGGCTGATCCCCTAACTATTAGTTTGTTATTTTTGAATGGGGAAAAAGGAAAAAAAGAAAAGGGGAAAAAAGAAAATGAGTTATACTGTAAGAATCATGAAAGGAAGAAAAAGAAAAATCATACAGTTCTCTGTTTCTTTCATTAGGAAAAATATTAAGCCCTAAAGGTTTCAGATGTTTATCTCAAGTTAGAGCTGCTTGGAATAATACCATATGCAGTTAGAGCAGCTTGTTTCAATGTGATGTGCTGCCAATGTTTTAACAAGGTGTCCCTCAAAAAATTTCCACCTCACTTGGCAACATGTGACATTCCCCGAATTTAATATTTTTTCTTCCCCCCACCCAAAGTTTGACAGTTCCATGCTCTTTCCCCTTCACCACAATATCTGTCAATTCTATATCAATCTCATTTCCTAAAAAAAGTTCAGTTCCATACTCCTTCCCTCTTTCCAGGCCTCACCTGCTTGATATAGGAAGTCAAGAAAAAGAACAACTTTTCCCTGGCTAATCTGAGATTTGCGGTAGAAGCAGGTGTCCCTTGGCTTGTCAGGGGTGGTTAAGGAGAATTAAGTTTATCCTGGGTGGTAGTGTTAGAGGGCTATCCCTTCACCGCATCCCCTGGTTCTTGTCACACAGACAGAAAGCAGAAGACTACAAGTCCGAAGTGCAGGCAATTCAATGTTTATTGGGGTTAGTTCCAAGCAAGCAGCTCCATACTCTACACACCAGCAGAGTCTGTTTCTCAGTGTTCCATTCCCAGCTCTGATGCCGCAGAGCATTTACCCCATGTCCCCCTTCCCAGATCTGACGTCGCAGAGCCTTGCCTGTGTCCCCATTCCGTAGTCCCCTTTCCCATTTCCCCCTCCGTAGCAGGCCCAAATATACCTTCAGTGCACACCCCTAATCCCACCCCTTACAACTTATGGTCATGTTCCATTTTGGAGGGTCGTAAGTTGGGGTCTTCATCCCACCTTTTTTTATCCCATGGGAGGGGTAAGGAGTGGAGTTGTGTTCTGGCCAAGGCCAGGCTTTTCTTCTGCTTTTAGTGTTTCTTATGACTCCCCCCCACAACCCCTTTGCCCCTCCTAACTCTTTGCTTGATCTTAGCTTGAGGGAAGAGCCAGGCAGCCTTCTAGTGAATGCTTGTATATTATACTCCCACCATACCTTATAACACCTTAACTTTATCCCTTATCTTTTCCCACTGAACTAAAAGCCCCATCTGGTTGTGAGAAATGCAACACACAGTCTCCTTGTTCATTGCTCTTCACACATATTAGTATAAGATATGAGAGTATCAAAATGTCAAACCCAAAATTCTATCTCAGGCTCACAAACAAGCCTATATGCTAACAGGTAGTAGTGAGGAATCTGGGGGAAGGACGGCTCCCATTTCTTCCCAGTGTGAGCTTGAGTCGGACAGGTAGGCACAGGTGAGAGACAAGTGGGCTGCAGCGGCTGTAGGAATCACATTCAGTGCTGCTGCTTGGTCCTGCCTCCCTTCCTCCTTATGGAGTTCTGGAGAGAGAACCTGGCAAAAATGGTGCTGTGCAGCTTGCGAGGTAGACACTGGAGGGGAGATTCACTTGCATCAGTGCTTTGCCAATACCAAGCGGACCTGGGGCATGGTAGCTGTAGGAGTAAGCAGCAGCTGCTCAACTCTCGTCTCAAAAAGGGCTAAAATATTAATGTGAAATGAAATTAAAATGTTAAGGTAACAATAAGGCTTGGTAACCAACTGGAACATTTTTGAGCTGGCCTGTAAAACAATGTTCTGCCCCGATACCCAAAAATGATTCTGTTCCTGCCTAATCATATGACTATTACATGATCTAAATAAAGGAAAATTGTGGCCTTCCAAACTACAAATTCTTCATATATGTGAACAAAACGGATAACTTCTCGCTGTCTGTTCACTATGTGATTTCTTGCCCCTTCCCCAAGAGCATCTGGTCCTGACTACTGTCAAAGAAAGGATACAGTACAGTTGGATAGCTACTCTGATCCTGCCTCAAATTTCCTGTCTTCCATGCCAATCTAAGGATTTTTGGAAGGGTAAGAAAGATGATTCTTTGGGATACACCCATTCAAAATGTGAGTTTGGTTTCTGCTCCCAACTAGCTTCCTGTTGCAGAAGTGTAGCCCTGATGCTTGCTTCTGCCAGGATGAGTTACATTGGCTGATAATGAAGTTTGTTTTCAAGGCCATCTTCACAATGTAAAAGGCTAGAATATTATTTTTAAATGAAAGTTGATATCCATTAGCAGAGTCCCTTGAGATCCCTTCAACTCAGCAGTGTGTTTCAATACAACTGGGAAAATGGTTTTGAGGGAGTTCATGTTCATATTCTCTGAAACCCTCTTTACAGGGCAAGTTTGGATTTGCTCACTGAGTCATTTTCACTGAGGCTGAAATTGTAATTAAAGTATCTTGCGGGCTTTGAAGGAAATCAAGTCCACTTCTCCAGGAACCAAGTAACATCAAGAATCTTTGATGTAATTTAAAAACAAATTTTAAATGAAAGATGTGATTCATCTCCCATTTATCTTTCCCTTATCTGTTTAGTTTATAAACAACTGCAAACTGAAAACAATGACCTAGAAGTCCTCTTCCAATAAATGCCAAACACCAAGTAACTCCATATACAAATACCAATGAGACATTAATCTAATGTACTTTAAATAAGCTAGCAGATGTAAAAACTTGAGAGAAAAATAATTGTGTGCATGTTTCAAAACATGTATAAACATGCCATGTAAGTCTTATATGAGCTGCAGACACAGTGAAGTGGCTCTTGTGGTGCAGAACACAGGCAGAGATATAAAACAGAATCCATGAAGAAGCATGTCCAGATGCAGATGATTTATTAATTTCCAAAAGGTCCAGACCTCCAATTTCATGCTTTTATATGATAACAGCATTGGCATAGCTAGTGAACAATTTCCTGAAGTAGCAATAAATCTTTTACTGCAACCGTTTCTTTCAACTACCCTGTTCTATCAGCCATATATATAATCCAGGCCTTCCCCAAGTGTTTTGTTTAGACCTCCTGAAAATAACTAAATCTGCTCCAGACACATTTTCAGATTTACATTTGTCGACTTTATGTCTAAAAGTATTGTATAAGTGTATTACAAATTTCCTGTATCATTTGAACAAGACTAAATCACTTGACTCATTTTTGTGGGTGGATGGTACATGCAAGCGTTGCGTATGATTTTCACTAGAGACATATAAATCCATTACACTACCTTAATAAGAAATAATATTAAGTAGTATGGTTCAGTGAATAGAGGACTGGTTTATTCATAGATTCTAAAGCCAGTCTGATAATCTATTCTGACCTCCTGCGTAACATGAGTCATACAACATCCTGCAAGTGATTCCTGTTTGAACTAGAGTGTATCTTTTAGGAAAACATCTGATCTTGATTTCAAAATGGCCCGGGATGAAGAAATGCACCCCAGCCCTTGGTAAATTGTTCCAATGGTTAATTATCATCACTGTTAAAAATATATGCATTATCTCCAGTCTACATTTGTTTAGCTTTAATTTTTAACCAATGGATCTTCATATACCGTTGCTAAACGGAAGAGCATGTTCTCTGTGTGTGTGTATATAAATCTCTCCTCTGTTTTTTCCACCAAATGCATCCGATGAAGTGAGCTGTAGCTCACGAAAGCTTATGCTCTAATAAATTTGTTAGTCTCTAAGGTGCCACAAGTACTCCTTTTCTTTTTGCGAATACAGACTAACACGGCTGCTACTCTGAAACCTGTGATTATCAAATTTTGTTCACCATGTAGATATTGATAGACTGTGATTAAGTCACCCCTCAACCTTCACTTTGTTAAGCTAAATAGATTGAGTTCCTTGAGTCTATCACTGTAAGGCATGTTTTCCAATCCTTTAATCATTCTTGTGACTCTTATCTGAACCCTCTCCAATTTATTAACATCCTACTTGAATGCTGGACACCAGAACTGGACACTGTATTCCAGCAGTAGTCACACCAGAGCCAAATCCAGAGGTAATATAACCTTCATACTCTTACTCGAGATTCACCAAAGATCATAAGCTTGGTAATCAGAAAACCTGGGATCTATTCCCTGTTTACTGTGTGACTTTTCTCAAATACATTACTCACTGAACACTAGTGGTTATAAATGGAAAAAGTTTGTGGTATTTTTCAAAAAGGTCCTAACAGATTCATTCATTATTATTAGTCTTTGTTGTTTACAGCTGTGGACTGCCCCTTCCCACACAAAAATATTACAGTCAAAAACCTTTAATTAACTAAGATTCAGATTCGTCAGTAACTGCAGAAAGCTGGCTGTTACAGGAGATGAGGAAACTTCAATGTCAGGGGCAGCACTAAATGGAAAATAAAGACACGAGACACACACAACAGAGCAAGAGCTCACTGGAAGTGGGAATGAAGTGGGACCCTGATGCACTGGACAAGACAAGCTGCCAATACCAGCAGTTAACCCCTGACAGTATGCATAACTTATCTGAGATGGTGAGCAAAAAAAGAGCCCAATCTCACAGGTGTTATGCATCTAGTAATAATGGACCTCTAGTTGCTATTGCTAGCTGTCAGTTGTTTACATGTGAGGAAAAAAACACACAAGCATTGGAGGGAAGAAGGCCAAGGATGGATACCACATGGGGCAACTGAAAAGGCAAGAGTACTGAAGGCCAGATTTTCAAAGGTATTTAGGCATCTAAAAATGCAGATAGGTGCCTAGTGGGACTTTCAAAAGCACCTAGGTGCCTAACATCTACTAAAATCAATGTGAGGTAAGCACCTAGGAACATTTGAAAACCTCACCAGGCAGCTATCTGCATTTTTAGATGTCTAAATACTTGAGCTGGTTGGAAAATGGATTTTCCATTTTTCAGGAAATTCTAAATTTTGAAATTTGTTTTCATTCTGAAATCAGAATGAAAAGTTGAAATTTCAAAAAATTTTGCAGAATGAAAATTTCAAAATAATTCATTCAGAAATATTACAATGTTTCATTATGACAAAAATCAAAAGGTCTTGCTTCAATAAGAGCTGGCTGAGGAGCTTGCTGGACCATTAATCTTTATTTTCAATAAGTCTTGGAGCACTGAAGAAGTTCTATAAACTGGGAAAAAGCTAATATTGTGCCAATTTTTTAAAAAGGATGACCCAGATAATTATAGGCCTATTAGCCTGACATCAGTCCCAGGCAAGATAATGGAGCAGGAGGAGTTGGTTAATAATGAACTAAACAACAGTAGTGTAATTAATGCAAATCAACATGAGTTTATGGAAAATAGATCCTGTCAAACTAACTTGATATCTTTTTTATGAGATTATAAATTTGGTTGATAAAGGTAATAGGGTTGACATATATATCTAGACTTCTGTAAGGTGTTTGACTGGGAGCTGCATAACATTTTGATTAAAAAACTAGAATGATATAAAATTAACATGGCACACATTAAATGAATTAAAAGTTGGCTAAATGATAAGTCTCAAAATGTAACTGTAAATGGGAAATCGTCATCAAGCAGGTCTGTTTCCAGTTGGGTCCCACAGAGATCCTTTCTTGGTCTTACACTATTTAATATTTTTATCAAAGACCTGGAAAAAAACATAATATCATTACTTATAAAGTTTGCAGATGATACAAAAATTGGGGTAGTGGTAAATAATGAAGAGAACAGGTCACTGATTCAGAATGATCTGGATCGCTTGATAAACTGGGTGGATAAGGTTAAATGTAAATGTATACATCTGGGAACAAAGAATGTTACAGAACTTACAGTATGTGGGACTCTATTCTAGGAAACAGTGACTTAGAAAAAGGCTTGGGGGTTGTGTGGATAATCAGCTGAACATGAGCTCCCAGTGTGACACAGTGGCCAAAACAGCTAATGTGATCCTTGGATGCATAAACAGGAGAATCTCAAGTAGAAGTAAAGAAATTATTTTCCCTCTGTATTTGGCACTGGTGCAACCACTGCGGGAATACTGTGCCAGTTCTAGTGCCACAATTCAAGAAGGATGTTCATAAATTGGAAAAGGCCCAGAGAAGAGCCATTAAAATTATTACAGGATTAGAAAATATGCCTAATAGTGATAGATTCAATGAGGGTCAAACTATTTACCTTAACAAAGAGAAGATTAAGGGGTGACATGATTAAAATATATAAGTACCTACATGGGGAACATATATTTAATAATGAACTCTTCGATTTAGCAGGGAAAGGTACAGAGAAGGGCTACTAGGATGATCTGAGGAATGGAAAACTTGTCTTATGAAAGGAGACTTAAGGAGCTTGGCTTGTTTAGCCTAACTAAAAGAAGCTTGAGGGGAGATATGATTGCTCTCTATAAATATATCAGAGGGATAAATACAGGAGAGGGAGAGGAATTATTTAAGCTCAGCACCAATGTGGACACAAGAACAAATGGGTATAAACTGGCCACCAGGAAGTTTAGACTTGAAATCAGACGAAGGTTTTTAACCATCAGAGGAGTGAAGTTTTGGAATAGCCTTCCAAGGGAAGCAGTGGGGGCAAAAGATCTATCTGGTTTTCAGATTCTACTTGATAAGTTTATGGAGGAGATGGTATGATGGGATAATGGGATTTTGGTAAGTAATTGATCTTTAAATATTCAGGGTAAATAGGCCAAATCCCCTGAGATGGGATATTAGATGGATGGGATCTGAGTTACCCAGGAAAGAATTTTCTGTAGTATCTGGCTGGTGAATCTTGCCCATATGCTCAGGGTTTAGCTGATTGCCATTTGGGGTCGGGAAGGAATTTTCCTCCAGGGCAGATTGGAGAGGCCCTGGAGGTTTTTCGCCTTCCTCTGTAGCATGGGGCATGGTTGACTTGAGGGAGGCTTCTCTGCTCCTTTAAGTCTTTGAACCATGATTTAAGGACTTCAATAGCTCAGACATAGGTGAGGTTTTTCATAGGAGTGGGTGGGTGAGATTCTGTGGCCTGCGCTGTGCAGGAGGTCGGACTAGATGATCAGAATGGTCCCTTCTGACCTTAGTATCTATGAATCTATGAAAGGCATATATTTTTAACAGTGAGAGTACATTGGAACAATTTACCAAGGGTTGTGGTGGATTCTCCATCACTGACAATCTATAAAACAAGACTAAAAGATATGCTCTAGGAATTATTTTGGGGAAGTTCTATGGTCTGTGTTAAACAGGAGGTCAGACAAGATAATCACAATTGTCCCTTCTGGCCTTAGAATCTATGAATATGTTCCTACTAAATTCTTCAATTTTGATGAAACTTCATCTTACGATGGAAAACTGCCACAGAATTTTTTTTAGCAACTCTGTCAGATATCTTTAAAAATCAGACCTAGAGTCACTGATAGAATTGGTTAATATATATTTAATCTTCATATAGTTCATTAGCCTCAGTGTCTCCACCAGGACTACAACACTGACTGTTCATAAATTTAGCAAGTTTCATTTTCAGCAATGCCAGATGTTCTCCATTATCTGGTAGTAATTTGGATAGCAGATCTTCTATAATATATCCTGTTATGCTAAAATTCCTTCATGCATGCTCTTCAAGGGGGCAATTTATGATTCCCAAAGTGAAGCTTACAAGATCAGCCCAGTATGATTTCTTTGCTTTCCAGTATTCCAATGTACAGTTTGCAATATCCATAAGTGGCTCATCAGTAGGATACTAACTCACAATTCAAGGAATGGATTGCTCAGCCTTTGGCTGGAATAGCATAAAAGCAATCTTTGCTAAATGTCTGTGAAACTGGCATCTGTAGCCTGATGTCTGTGCATTCGTGAGTCATAGAATTGCTGTTAATGTTAATGCTGGGAAATGCTGAGTGAAGAGAGAACATGGATGCTGTTGAAGCAGTTATTCGCAGAGCTCTGCCCCTTCTGTTAGAAGATTCATGTCATATCTTCTTACACTGTCTTCTGTTATATCGTGTCACAACTAGGAAACTTTGAACCTAGGATCTTGCACTGAGGCAATCATATGGTTTGTGGGTTTGATAATCCTCTTTAAGACACACACACATACACGCAGATAACCATAGATTGATGGGTCAGTAACTGTAGCAAATCCCTACTGTAAGACTATTCCATTTCAGTATAATATTCAGTAGATTCTACACTGCAGTTAAATTAGGCACTGATTCAGCAAGGTACTTAAGCATATGTCTAACTAAGTTTTTCGGGTCCTTTCTATCCCAAATTGTTCCTGGTCTATTGAATGAAAATTCTCTTTCATAAGACACTAGACACAGTTCCACAAATCCCAATGAATTAGCTCAAAGAGCAGATGGACAGGGGAGAGAGGAGGTTGGATAAGGAGAGGGGACAGCTGTGCAGAGAAGCAATGGCAAGAAGCTTTCATATGATGCGGGAGAGAAAAGGGAGATAAGTGGAGAGACCCAAAAAGGAGAATGAGGGCTGAGATTTACAAGCAAGTATTATAGTCTTTGCAGCGGTATTTGGTATGGATTGGATGGTGGTGATGATCAGTGTACAGTAGGGAAGAGAGGCGGAGGCTACAGGAATTCTATATAATCAATATGCTTTTTAATTAAGGCTGAAAAGCGATTAAAAAATAATTGTATGATTAACCGTGCTGTTAAACAATAATAGAATACCATACATATAAATATTTTTGGATATTTTCCACATTTTCAAATATACTGATTTCAATTACAACACAGAATACAAAGTGCACAGTGCTCACTTTATATTTTTTTTATAAATATTTGCACTGTAAAAATAAAAGAAATAGTATTTTTCAGTTCATTTAATACAAGTACTGAAGTGCAATCTCTTTATCATGAAAGTTGAACATACAAATATAGAGTTAAGTACAAAAAATAACTGCATTCAGAAATAAAACAATATAAAACTTTAGAGCCTACAAGTCCACTCAGTCCTACTTCTTGTTCAGCCAATCGCTCAGCTATTGTAGCCAGCGTTGCAGGATATTTACATGCCAGATGCACTAAAGATTCATATATCCCTTCATGCTTCAACCACCATTCCAGAGGACATGCGTCCATGCTGATGATGGGTTCTGCCTGATAACGATCCAAAGCAGTGCAGACTGACACATGTTCATTTTCATTATCTGAGTTAGATGTCACCAGCAGAAGGTTGATTTTCTTTTTTGATGGTTCGGGTTCTGTAGTTTCTGCATCGGAGTATTGCTCTTTTAAGACTTCTGAAAGCATGCTCCACACCCCATCCTGATCAGATTTTGGAAAGCACTTCAGATTCTTAAACCTTGGGTCAAGTACTGTATCTATCCTTAGAAATCTCACATTGGTACCTCCTTTGCATTTTGTTAAATCTGCAGTGAAAGTGTTCTTAAAATGATCAACATGCTGGGTCATCATCCAAGACTGCTATAACATGAAATATATGGAAGAATGCGGGTAAAACACAGAGCAGGAGACATACAATTCTCCCCCAAGGAGTTCAATCACAAATTTAATTAATGCATTATTTTTTTAACAAGGGTCATCAGCATGGAAGCATGTCCACCGGAATGGTGGCCAGAGCATGAAGGGGCATACGAATGTTTAGCATATCTGGCATGTAAATACCTTGCAATGCCGGCTACAAAAGTGCCATGTGAATGACTGTTCTCACTTTCAGGTGACATTGTAAATAAGAAACGGGCAGCATTAACAATGTAAATAAACTTGTTTCTCTTAGCGATTTGTTGCACAAGTAGTAGGACTGAGTGGACTTGTAGCCCTAAAGTTTTATATTGTTTTGGTTTTGAGTGCAGTTATGTAACAAAAAAAATCTACATTTGTAAATTGCACTTTCATGATAAAGAGATTGCACTATGGTACTTGTATGAGGTGAATTGAAAAATAGTATTTCATTTATAATTTTTACAGTGCAAATATTTGTAATCAAAATAATACAAAGTGAGCAGTGTATACTTTGCATTCTGTGTTGTAATTGAAATCGATATATCTGAAAATGTAGAAAAACATCCAAAGTATTTAATACATTTAATAAATTTTGATTTATATTCTATTGTTTAACAGTGCAATTAAAACTGTGATTAATCACAATTAATTTTTTTAATTGTCTTTTTTTATTTAATTCCGTGAATTAACTGCAATTAATTGACAGCCCTAATTTTAATTATTGGTTCAAAGAAAGTAATTGTTCATGAAGCTGACCTGTTACATCTACCTCCTCCACTCAGGTAGAATCTGCTATTCATTTACATTTTCCCTTTCTCACATCTATGGACCATATTTTGATCTCATTGTAAAACCATTGTTTGCACTGATGTAACTGAAATCAGAATATGCCCCATTACCTTTTATTATGGTAAAATAGAATGTACATACTTGGGGGAGGAGGGGCGATAATAAAACAGGTAAATTCAAAAGGGAAAATCTTTAAAAAGTTAACTTTGAGAAATTAATGATGAGCATCATTACATAAATGAAGATGCAACAGCTTTTCACTTCAATATTTTGTCATCAAATCTATGATCTTCATTCTATGCTTTGTGACTGCTCAGTAGAGTGAACCACCATATGCCAAACTATTAAAACATCTGTAAAATCAGCCAAGACTTATCTATAATTACAGTGATTCTAATTAATATCCTAGAAAAATACAATGAGCATTGAATATAGCTCTTAGGAACTAGTTATGCATGAAAATATAGTTATACATTAGACTTCCCAATGCTTATGGAAACACATTCACTTGGACAGATTTACGGATGAGTGTACAAACAGTGCAGTATAGTCATAATTAGGATGTTGCTGCAGTTTTTATGACAGTGGAGTACAAAACACACTTCACATTTTTGTCATGAGCTTTAGGCCTAGACTCACAGTACTAAAAAAACAACAATAAACAAAAACCCTGTAGTGGTAAACTATTTTTAAATCTTATTATCTGCAGAGATAATAGACTATAAACTAGGTGCCTCTTAGCTTCAGAGATTAAGCTAAACTGGATAATCTAAAGGAGGTACAGTCCCTGTTTTAGCATATCTAGTAGATGTGGGTTTTATGTGCAGCAATTTGAGAATTACACCAGTGCTGATATTATGTATTTTATAGCATTATTGTAAGCAGACTGTTTTATGCAAACTGATTCTTAGTAAGTGCAATAGCAATTGCTTCTCCTCCTCCTCCCCAGTAGGGAAGGTATGCTAGGTATTTCTGAGATACTGTTAGGGACTAGGGTGTAGACAGTCTAGTCTAGTGGTCAGAGCAGGAGGCAGGCTGAGGGGTTGGAGAAGGCATCCAGAGCAGGAAAACAGCAGCCAGGGTCAAAGCCTGAGTAAGAGCTAGGAATCAGAGCCAGGGGTCAAGCCCAGAGTCCAAACCAGAAATCAGAAACAGGTTATCTGGAGTCAGAGAAGGCAGGAGCAAGGCAGAAGCTAACACAGCTACAGGCTTATGCTTTAAGCAGCCAGCACCATGCTACTGCTGGCCTTAGGAGCTGGGTCTGCTGATCCCCTCAGCCAGAGGTTGGACCAATCAACCAGCTAAACTGGGGTCCAGCTGTGTTCATTAGACTGTCTAGGGGTTAAGCTAGCAGGTAAGCAGGCTAGCTGCAGGCCCTTACTCCTGTCAGTTCTTTGCCACCCGTGGTTATTCCATTTGATAACAAACAGGGCCTGTCTGCTTCATATCATCGAGACATATTATTGCCAAATGCATGTAACTATTTAACCACTTTCAAACATTTATACTGTAATTGTCTGTGCATCATGTGTAGGGATAAAACACAGCAGCCAAAATATTTACTTAGCTCACTGTCAGTTCAGACATACTACTCCCAATATCAGAGCTTCAGGGGGAGTGTATAGGGCATTTTGGAGAAATCCACCCATCTTCTCCTCCAGCCAGAGGTTTAAGGTAGCTCCAAGCATGGGGTTGCATCCTTAATTACCTTGGCTAATAGCTATTGATGGACCTATTCTATGCACTTACCTTGTTTTGTTTTGGGTTTTTTTTTTTTAACCCAGTGACCCTTCTGGCCATCACAACATCCCATGAAAATGAATTCCACAGACAAATTGTGCATTGTGTGAAAAAGTACTTCCTTATGTTTGTTATATACCTGCTGCCTATTCATTCCTTTGGGTGACCCCTGGATTTGTATTGTGGGAAAGGGTGCTTCTCAATTCACTTTTCCTACAGCACTCATGATTTTATACACCTCTGTCATATCCCTGACCTGCCTCAGTCATTTCTTCTCTCACCTCAACAGTCCCAGGCTTTTTTAGTCTTTCCTTGTATGGAAGCCGTGACATACCCCCGATCCTCTTTGTTGCCCTTCTCAAACCTTTTCCAGTTCCACTGTGTCCTTTTTTGAGATGGGGCGACCAGACCTGGACACAGTATTCAAGGTTTAGGAGCAACATGGATTTATCTAGTGGCATTATGATATTTTATGTCTTACTTTCTATCCCTTTCCTAAAAATACCTAATATTCTGTTATCCTTTTTGACCCTTACTGTGCACTGAGCTGAAGTTTTCAGATGATGACTCCAAGATCTCTTTCTTGGGTGACAACAGCTAAATTAAACCCCATCGTTATATATGTGTAGTTGGGATTAATTTTTTCCAATGTGAATTAGTTTGCACTTATCCAGGTTGAATTTCATCGACCATTTTTGTTGTCTGTCTTCATGAAGCCAGTCTTTGGAAAGCACAGACTGATTGAATAAAGAATTAAATACATCAGGGATAAATAAGAACTCAGCACAGTTACAAAGGAAATTTAATTAAATAATATCATATAATACTTCTCCTTATAATACAGCTATTTGGATATGGTAGGGAAGTCTGGTTTTCTAGTTCAGTAAATAAACATGAACACGAGGTATGCAATTGCCTATATATATATATATTTTTTTTTGCAAGTAGTTTACTGATTTTCATCTTTAACTCATAGTTCCTGTTTTACTAAGATGCATATGCTTGTCTCATAATGTTAAATATTAAGATATCAGGTTAATCATAACCACTAGTGAGTGCATGAACAGTAGGTTGTAACTGACTCTCAATGACCATTGTTCTGAGACCATTAGCAAAAGAAATGCTAGTCACCCACTTAGTGCTTTTTCCAGATGATAAGAGATGCATGAATTATTTCAGCCGCCATTATAAACATGCTCCTATTGGAGTTTCCATCTGGCATTCTATGTAACAGATTTGGTCTTTCACTGTCTGTGGAGCTCTACATGTCTTTACATTTTTATACTATGCAAGTCCCACGTCGCTGTTCTTGAAGGGTGAAATTGTGGACACCGGCATGCAGCTTGAGTGGCCTGATAGTACTGTAGAGATCTCCTGTCTCTCTCCAAATCCATTCCTTCAGCTCTCTGTGTGGCCTTGCTCTGCACGCTTGTACCCCTCTGCTTTTATAATCACCCAGTTTCATGCCTGTGGCTTGTGTGAATTCTTGCCGCTAATGTGGGAAGCATAATCACAGATCCACAAACCCTGCTCTCCAAAGATCCCTGTGCAATGTGGCCCAGGAAGTCTATGCAGACCAGAGGTCTGTGTTACTTTCTGTGTAGGTTTCCTAAAAGTCTGCCTTCCCTTTGAGCTCTGCCATAGTGAGATCACATAATGGGCCAGACATCTCTGAGGCTAATGGGTAAGGAGAAAGGAGATGGTTTTGGCTATCAGCTGCTGATATAATAGAAATTAGCTTCTGCAACTGTAGGCCCATAAATGCTTTGTGGGCCTTCTGGGCTCCACAAAGGTTAACTGCTCCTGTGAAAGGAAATTTGCCCCTCTCCTGTGTATATGCAATGTCCCACACTTTCCCCAACGGTGAGGTCTCCTATATCAGTCTCTTGGAAACTGGTACACTAATGTATTTGGTACCTTTTGGGATACTCTGGGGTGGTTGCATGATCAGAGTGGTCTCTTCTATGAGCTTCACTGTATTGCAGTGTTACGTTTCTGTACCAGATTGATCTTTCCAAAATGTGTAGCCTCCCAGTGCATCATGGCTCAGAAAGTTATGGATATATTTGCTCAGCTGGACTTATGAACATGAAAGAAAAAAAGTCTTTGCTTTTAGTTCTCAGTAAACAAATATATTTTATTTTGTACTCTTAAAGATATAAGCCTCTGCACATATTAGCAGTGTAGGGGTAAGAAGCAAGACAGGTGGAGGAGATTTGTACAGTATATGCAGAGCCAGAAGCAAACACCTCTTTTCAGACCATTTAAGGATTGAGGGCACATTCTCACATAGAAAGTACACAGGACACTTGTTTGCCTGCAGAAAAACATACACCAGAGACTGCTGTCATTGCCTGCATGGACGCACAAACTGCTGCTCCAGTGAGTCATACAGGATACATTTTTAAGAGAGGGCCATTTTAATCACTCTGATAGACATCCCACTGTTATTTTAAAGGAACATTTTCTATTCAACTGCACTGTACTTTGCTGTATTAAGTAACCCTGTCCTAATCATATGTATAACATTCTCTAAACTCAGAATTTTGTTGTTATTTTTCAGAATGTGATTCCGAATATCCTATTCCATACTAAGTGCTACATGAAAAGAGCCCTAGGGGACACAACGAATCACTTAAAAGGCTGGACATGCCCAAGTTTAGATGGTCTATGCAAGCTTCACCCTGCACATCCCTCAGACCCCCACGTGTCTGCTACAGTTTTTAATTATATGATCACATCCTATTATCCGAGCAGGACGTCTGCCTCGTTCACAGCACAAATTGGATGGTGCTCAGTGAATTAGACTGTTATTCAATCGCTATTTTTATCCTCATTGGTCACATTTGTGGCCCCATAAGTCATACTGCTAATGCTACTGAACGCTGCACCGAATGAGGAAGGAGTTCTCATTCACTACACACCCCTGCCTTATTCTATATAACATTTGAATTGTGCAGTGAATGAGAAGACCTCAACCTGACTAATTCACTACACACCATTCACCTCTGTTGCTGAATAATACTGTGGTCCTCTGGACTCCAGTTTCATTAATTACTAGAGATGAAGACAATGCAGCGAGATCCCTCCTATTATACTTGCAGCCAGAATACCAGTGCTTGAGCCTTGTTTACACAAGGGCAAATTTGTATACGCAAAGCTACCATGCCGGATTTCTTCATAAAACAAAGGGAGTGGGACTGGGCAGGGTAAGTGAATAGTGAGGGCTCTGATCCTCACTACCAGCTGGTGAAGGTTGCATATGAGATGCTTTTAAGCACATGGCACAATGCATGTCACTCCCACAGAAGAATGGGAGTAAGGAGTACTTGTGGCACCTTAGAGACTAACAAATTTATTAGAGCATAAGCTTTCGTGAGTTACAGCTCACTTCATCGGATGCACGAAAGCTTATGCTCTAATAAATTTGTTAGTCTCTAAGGTGCCACAAGTACTCCTTACTCCTTTTCTTTTTGCGAATACAGACTAACACGGCTGCTACTCTGAAACCACAGAAGAATGCTTCCCGTCACTGGTAGGGCACCGCTATGCATGTTGTAAAAGCTACAATGGAGCATTCAGTTTTTAAAAGCAACTTTGGCTTCCACTTAACAAAATCTCATATCTGAGACCTCGGCAAGGTCTTATCTAACATTCATGTAAGTTCAATACTGTAAAAATGATTACACCTGAAAAAAACTGTTGTCATAAACAAAAAAACACTCCCACTCTCCAACCATTTATGCCTAGGCTTCGTACTGAATAAAGCAGCACATTTTTCAGCTGGGTTACAAAGCCTTTGAAATACTGCTTTAATGGGAAGGAGGATAGGCTATTCTCCTTTAAAGTATGATTATGATACTTGGTGTTGTAATTTGCTTTAGTTCCTTTATTTTTGAGTAGAGCCAGTCAGATAGAAAGGGAAATACTTTCAGAGATATTTAAGAGCTTGCTTTATGTGTGTGTGAGAGAGAGATTTCTCCTTTGACTTAAAATAAGCTCACCATAAGCTTTCAGGCTTGGAAAGAATGACCAAGAGTTTGTTCAGCATTGGAGGGTTTTTGCAAGCTGTCACAGCAGTAGCTACTTTCTTATCTTGATCTCTCTCTTTCCCTAGCTGATCCTTCAGCAACTCTCCCTGCAAAGCTTTTCCCACAAAGTAATCTTGAAAACCATCTGATAGTACAGGAAATCTTCCTCAAATCAAACCTACAGCAAAAATGTTACTTGCTAAACCATAAAACAGAACCTTGAGGCACAAGTAAAAACTCACTGATTTTTGCATAGCACATCTTTTGACACATGGGCTCCATCCGGCCAGGTGCGGAACACTTGGTGAGGTCCTTACCCCCAAACTGTCCTCTGTGCATCTGATAAAAGAGTCAAGTGGTTAAAAGTCCAGGTTGTGACTGGAAGATGGTTCCTCCTGTGTAGGCACCACAGAGACACCAATAATACTGACGTCCAAAGACCTCACCAAAGCACTGGTGTAAGGGCATGCCTGGGGTGGAACTGGGGATAGATTAGGATATGCTGAGGGTGAGGCTACAGCATGCAGCATTGTGGAGATCTCTAGGGTAGTCCAAGTTACATCTGGGACTCCTCTGGTCCCCAGAACAGCACAAGACCGGGAAGGCATAAAGGTGGCTTAAAATTACCACAGCCACCTCCCCTCTTCTCCTCTGTGAGTTCTATGCTGTAACTCATAGGCTATGCCTACACTAATGGCAGCTTGTAGAGTACATACACTGTCCACATCTCTAGCATGGGTATAAATAGCAGTGTAGATGGTGAAGCATTGCTTAGGTGAGTAAGGACATTCCATAGCCCTAGGGAATGTACTCTACATGGCTCTCTGCACACACAAACAGTGCCTCCAATGTCTACGTTACTATTTTTAACAACACTGTCTGTCCTGCTGCCTCCCTGCCTCTCTGATGAATCGTGCCATTTGCTATAAATTACAGAGGAACTTCAGAATTATGATCACCGCAGGAAGAGAGGTCATTCAGAACTCTGAAAAGTTTGTAACTCTGAACAAAATGTTGCAGTTGTTCTTTCAAAAGTTTACCATTGAACATTGACTTAATACAGCTTTGAAATTTTACTATGCAGAAGAAAAATACTGCTTTTAACCATCCTAATTTAAATGAAACAAAGACAGAATCAGTTTTAGCTCACTTCATCGGATGCATGCAGTGGAAAATACAGTGGGGAGATTTATATACACAGAGAACATGAAACAATGGGTGTTACCATACACACTGTAACAAGAGTGATCAGGTAAGGTGAGCTATTACTAGCAGGAGAGCGGGGAAGGGAAAAAACCATTTGTAGTGATAATCAAGGTGGGCCATTTCCAGCAGTTGACAAGAACGTGTGAGGAACAGTTGGGGGGGGGAATAAACATGGGGAAATAGTTTTACTTTGTGTTATAACACATCCACTCCCCGTCTTTATTCAAGCCTAAGTTAATTGTATCCAGTTTGCAAATTAATTCCAATTCAGCAGTCTCTCGTTGGAGTCTGTTTTTGAAGTTTTTTTGCTGAAGAACTGCCACTTTTAGGACTGTAATCGAGTGACCAAAGAGATTGAAGTGTTCTCCGACTGGTTTTTGAATGTTATAATTCTTGATGTCTGATTTGTGTCCATTTATTCTTTTACGTAGAGACTGTCCGGTTTGGCCAATGTACATGGCAGAGGGGCATTGCTGGAACATGATGGCATATATCACATTGGTAGATGTTCAGGTGAACGAGCCTCTGATAGTGTGGCTGATGTGATTAGGCCCTATGATGGTGTCCCCTGAATAGATATGTGGACACAGTTGGCAACTGGTTTTGTTGCAAGGATAGGTTCCTGGGTTAGTGGTTCTGTTGTGTGGTGTGTGGTTGCTGGTGAGTATTTGCTTCAGGTTGGGGAGCGATCTGTAAGCAAGGACGGGACTGGCAATTCTTCAACAAAAAAACTTCAAAAACAGATTCCAACGAGAGACTGCTGAATTGGAATTAATTTGCAACTGGATACAATTAACTTAGGCTTGAATAAAGACTGGGAGTGGATGTGTCATTACACAAAATAAAACTATTTCCCCATGTTTATTTTCCGCCCCCTCCCCCCCCACAACTGTTCCTCACACTTTCTTGTCAACTGCTGGAAATGGCCCACCTTGATTATCGCTACAAAAGATCCCACCCCCCCGCTCTCCTGCTGGTAAAGCTCACCTTACCTGATCACTCTCCTTACAGTGTGTATGGTAACACCCATTGTTTCATGTTCTCTGTGTATATAAAATCTCCCCACTGTATTTTCCACTGCATGCATCCGATGAAGTGAGCTGTAGCTCACAAAAGCTTATGCTCAAATAAATTTGTTAGTCTCTAAGGTGCCACAACTATTCCTTTTCTTTTTGCGGATACAGACTAACACGGCTGCTACTCAGAAACAGTTTTGTTAATGTCCAATTTTTTTAAACTTATCCTTTTAAAATAGTTAATGTTTAACACAGTACCCTATTGTATTTGCTTTTTTTTTTTAACTGTGTGTGTCTCAGCTGCTGTCTGATTGCATACTAGAGGTTCCAGATGAGGTGTGTGGTTGACTGGTCAGTTCGTAACTCTCGTGTTTGTAACTCTGAGATTCTCCAGTAATTCAATTAATATCTAGTGTTTTTCTAAGGAATTTGTTTTCAAAGCTATTTAGCATCTGTCAGTACCTTTGGTGGATTGCCAGTGTTCACATCCGTATGGTAAGAAGGGAATGATGTCTGAGTTGAAGACGTGTAGTTTGATCTTTAAACTGTACATTTTCGATAACCGAGTTTTGTTTAAACTGGTGACTGCAGTTGCTGCCTTGCCAGCTCATGATAGGGTTGCTGACTTTGGTTGGATGAATTCCTGGAGGTTTCATCACATGACAGTCTTTAATTAAAGATTAACCTTTAATTCCTGGAGACTCCAGGATGATCCTGGAGGTTTGGCAACCCTAGCTCACTTCAATTTCTCTGGTCACTCGATTACAGACCTAAGAGTGGCTATTCTTCAATAAAAAATGTCAAAAACAGACTCCAAGGAGAGACTGCTGAATTGGAATTAATTTGCAAACTGGATACAATTAATTTAGGCTTGAATAGAGACTGGGAGTGGATGGGTCATTACACAAAGTAAAACTATTTCCCCATGTTCCTCAGATGTTCTTGTCAACTGCTGGAAATGGCCCACCTTGATTATCACTACAAAAGGTTTTCTTCCCGCCCCCCCCGCTCTCTTGCTGGTAATAGCTCATCTTAAATGATCACTTTCCTTACAGTGTGTAGGGTAACACCCATTGTTTCATGTTCTCTGTGTATATAAATCTCCCCACTGTATTTTCCACTGCATGCATCAGATGAAGTGAGCTGTAGCTTACGAAACCTTATGCTCAAATAAATTTGTTAGTCTCTAAGGTGCCACAATTACTCCTTTTCTTTTTGCGAATACAGACTAACACGGCTACTACTCTAAAATATAGCTCTTGGCATTATTTCTTTTTGGACATTCCCATTTGCTAACACATTACGTATATATGTCACAGAAAACGAAACCAATTTGGGGTCCAGTTCTACCCTCTGATATACTGATGTAACTGTTATTGACTCTATACATCTTAGAACAGTACTGAGTTCTATAAGCCTGATTTTGCTCAATTTCCTGAGTTTAAATTAAATTATGATTAAATTTCAGCTGGGGGAAATTTGTAACAGTTGCTTTTCTTGGGCTCAAACTCATATTTTTTTAAAACTATTTTTATTTTAGTGCAGATTGTATTAAAGCAGAGGGAAATCAAGCCAAGACTGAAAACTGATGGTGCAAAATGGAATTGCTCCATTGGCTTCAACTGGTGTAAATTGGGGGAACTCCATTGATTTCAATGCAGTGACCCCAATTTACACCAGGAGAGAGTCTGGCGTTACATATACTTACTGTGACTTATTGTATGTACAGTTGTGTAAGACAATCTGGTGTGCATTCCATATGATATTATCTTACAAATAATTTATAGTGATATAAAATGATCCTATTATAAGAATTAAGCCTTCCCATGACATCAATAAGTGCAGAAAACACTACAAATGCTCAGCAACATGCAGGTGAAACTCAGAAGGTTTCAGGATTGGACATTTAGATAAGCTGTGACACTGATGATATCTTTTCTGTGTTATATCTGGAAATGAAATCTTTTGAAGGACAGGATGGTTTTGGTGCAGTGTATAAAATAGAGTATTAACATTGCAAATCCTCAACTGGTTACCCCTTCCTTCTACTAGGCTGCTGATACCCAGGTAGCCAAATCAAATTCAAACACCTGTGAAGTCAGATGAATAGAGCAGTTGTTGTGCCACTGCTGATCATTGTTTGCAGCACACACCACCTGTTACCTGTTCTATTTCAAGTGGACTGGTGAGGGAAACAGTACTGTATTATAAACAGTAAGTGAAGAGCACTGTTTAAGGACACATGCATTTGGGTGCTCTCTTTTCCTTATTCTGTCCCTTCATATTTCTGTCCAGTGTTTATGTCACGTCAATTCCAGTAAATACGTCACTATGTGAATGCAAGAAAAGAGATCAGAAATTACAAGCAACATAGAGGAGGAAGAGCTGGTCACAGTCTATATCTCTTATTCATATTAGCAAAAAGCAAACTCATCCTGCTCCGTTACAAAACCCAAGCAACATCTCATAAGATGTAAATGGACATTGACTAAAGCCAGCCTTCCTTCCTTATTCTGCACACCCTCTGGCTGAATTTATAGACTTTAATGGATTAATTTCAAAGGAACTGAAGCTGTAGTTAACACTACAGCTATTTCTTCTGATCTTTTATTACCAAAAGGCATGATCTTCTTTGCTTCTCTACAACATGATTTTTAAAATATCGTTTTCTCAATGCATCATTAATCTAGGCAAAGTTTTACTATAAAATAAAGAAATGAATGGGGCCAAATTCACATAAACAGGTAGAGGATGTTGTAAATTGCCCCTCCTTGCACCAATTAAGTTCCATAAACAGGAGAAAAGATTCACTCAGGCAGAGATCCAAGCTGTAATAAGGCCTGAAACTGCCTTCAGGGTTACCTCCAGAGCACTGTTCACTTTTGCAAAGGCTCATCAAGAGCTTTATCTGATGCTGAATCAGGGCATTTCCTCAACCCTCCTGGTGATGAGCCTTTACCAATGAATGCCACTCACTTTTGGAGTTGCTGGCTTTATTCCTCCCAGTCCCCTGTGTAGTTGAGGCTCTGGATTATTTGTTCTGCCAGAGTCTTGCAGTGGATTAGCCACCATTGAAAACAAAAATAAATGGCATTAGCTGGGGAGAATCTATCTTATAATTTATTTATCTTGAATTATGATTAAATAGGGAGATTATAAAAATGCTCTCTGTGACACATTAGGAATAATAAATACCAGACTGTGAGAGTCTCATGTTATTTATTATTGGAGAACAGGGTTTCTCAAACTTCATTGCACCGTGACCCCCTTCTGACAACAAAAATTACTACACGACCCTGGACAGGGGGAGGAGGGGCAAAGCCCAAGCCCCACCATCCTGGGATGAAGCCCTTGGACTTTGGCCCCTGGGCGGTGGGGGTCAGGTTTTGGCTTTGGCCCTGGACCCTAGCAAATCTAACACTAGCCCTGGCGACCCCATTAAAACAGGGCTGCAACCCACTTTGGGGTCCCGACCCACAGTTTGCGAACCACTACTGTAAAACAGAGAGGCTCCACCTATGATGAGAGCTTGATTGTACTACGCACTGCTCAGAAACCTAGTGAGAAACAGTCAAATCTTGAAAAAAGAAAAGGAGTACTTGTGGCACCTTAGAGACTAACAAATTTATTAGAGCATAAGCTTTCGTGAGCTACAGCTCACTTCACTTATGCTCTAATAAATTTGTTAGTCTCTAAGGTGCCACAAGTACTCCTTTTCTTTTTGCGAATACAGACTAACACGGCTGCTACTATGAAACCAGTCAAATCTTGCAATCAAATAATAAAGATAAAGGGTTGGAGGAGACAAAATGGCTTTGCCAAGCTCTCAAACAAATTAGCGGTAGAGCCAGGATTAGAATCCAGGTTGTGCGACTACTAAGCAAGGGCCCTGGTCACTGGACCAATTGCCTCTTATATGGGGATAAGGGGAAAGTATAGATTCACAAAGTCCTTTAAGTAGCAGTCCCTCATCCCCAGATCCTCCTCTGCACTGGACTACAGAGTGGGTCAGTATATGAGGGGGAGCAACCTATTCCATCCTATGGAGTAAGGAGACACAATAGGAGCAACTGCAGAGCTGTCACAGAAGTGCCACTGTCTAGCTCTGCAAGCAGTGTGAATATGCTATCTCATTAGAACAATAGGGCCCTTCCATCTGTGTCTGGTCCTAAAGCAGTGGTTCCCAAACTAGGGGCGCCACTTGTTCAGGGGAAAAGAACTTTTGAATTGTTTTCTCCCCTTACATCTGTTTGCGAAGTACACATAATTCTTTCCCTTGTTTATTAAATCAGTTTCACCACCGCTCTGGATGCAATCCTGACTCCAATTGTATTCCCACCCATGTAAGTAAGAAATCAGTACAATTAACCAGGAATCTGAGAGAGGCAGACATGTATCAGTGGAGACAGTAATAGGTGGGTTGATGCATATAGCAGGGGAGGGATCTTGTTGAAGTGTGCTAGGAAAGAGGGGAGCAGATAGGCTGGAGTTTGCCAATGGGGAGGTGAAGAGGAGGGCACTGGCATGTGCTGTGAATAGAGAGACTGCAAAAGGTGAGCTAAGGATGAAGAGGGAGTGGCTAAAATTTGCCTTGGGTCCTGGAGCATGCATGGAAGAAGCAGAGAGAATGCTGGAGTATGCCATCTGGGAAAGGGACAGGGATGGGGGAAGTGGAGTAGATAATTCATAGTGAATAATTTATTCAAAGAACGTTACATCTTTTTCTGGTTTCAGAGTAGCAGCCGTGTTAGTCTATATTCGCAAAAAGAAAAGGAGTACTTGTGGCACCTTAGAGACTAACAAATTTATTTGAGCGTAAGCTTTTGTGAGCTACACCGCACTTCTTTTTCTGTTCACAAATTGTCCATGAACTGCTCCTGATTTTCTCAAATTTCTCTATTATTTGAAACTATTCACTGCAAATTATTTACATTCTGTAGACTGTTCACAAGCAGTTAAATGCACAGGTTCAATATTAAAAATGTTTGCTGTGTTGGTTAGTTTATAGTGGACAATTTGACTGGACAATTATATTGTGTTGCCTAATCAGATAAAGGTTCCTCTAAGAAATGCATTTCTGACATAAATGTTCAGATTTACAAGTTCCAAATTCATTTTCTGCTGATATTCTTCAATAGTCACTTGAAAGTCACTGTTTCTGAGCATTCCGGCTTGTTACATCCATTGCTAGAATATTCACAGTAAGCTGAACACGAGGTCTGCGAGCACAGTCGAAGCTAATTAGTTTAAAAATTCAGATGACTATTACCAGAATTTATTTTGCAGTATTTACCAGGTTAGAGAACGCCAGAGGAGAGAGGATGCAGGAGGCATTTTGAATTGTGTCAGGGATATGAGGAGGTGGATTGAGGTTATCTGCTGACTGACAACAGGGAGTGGAGATGGGAGAGATATCATCCCTCACTTTGAAGAAGGAAAATGGAGTCTCCCTGTCAGGAGGAAGACATCCCATTTTTATGGGACCATTTTCTTTTCATTTCAAGCAGAACTTTTTATTCTGAAACACATACACGGAGATGGGCATCAAAAGGCTTTCTGCCAAGGGTTCAAAATCAGAAATCAGACTTAAAAATCATGCAACTTTAACAAGAACAAACATATTATTTTAAAACCAATTCCATTTTTGGCACACTCTAATAATTATTGAAATGCTGGAGTTGGCAATATGGAAATGGTTCCTTTTCAGTGATGATCATTCTACATGGACATATGGACAACAAAACCAACCCCCTTCATTTTAATTTCAGAATAAATAAAAAGATGCATAATGGAAGTCTGTTCTTCACACAGAATTCACATGGAACTCTGCAGATGCTAATGGACATAGAGTCACAGGGGAATAAACTCTATTACTGATTCTATCTACTAGGACGGACCATACTAACAGTATTCTCAAGGAAGATATAGTTGCATCCAAATGCTTATAGGAAGGGAACTGAAAATGGAAAAGAGGGCTGTTCCTTATCAGTGGTGTGTACTGTGTTATTCTCTCCAACTTAATAACTTGTGCTAGGTGTCAGGAGTTGAAGAACATCAGCATTGTTAACAGTTTAATTGGAATTGTAATGAAATGGAATAAGTAGGCACCTGGCATTCATCATTCACAAAAGCTTGTAGACACACGCTGAACAATTATAAAAGTTAAAACGTTGAGATTCATTTTCAATCATGTGGATCCTTATACTTCCATAATTATGGTATGCCTATTGCCACTGTTCTGGTAACTGTGAGTAAATGTGATCTTTTTAATAAGAACCACTGCACCTTCCATTGGGAGATCCAAACCCTATTCAGCATAGGCAGCATATAACCAATTATAGTCATACTTCAAAACTAGTGAAGCAGATAAGCTGCTTACATAATTTATGCTATTTAACAATATGTGGAGTCTTATCTATAAACACAAAGGCTTCTAAATGATTTACAAAGCAAACATATGGGCTATTTTAGAGTAACTTGCCCCTGCCTGGAAAATGTTTATTTAAGTGCTTGAGGACTATGACTGAGAGTTTGCAGAAATGGGAGTTTTGGAGACATAGTTCCAAACTTGAATACTTCACTTCTTACAGTTATGGGCTGCACAGACTAAACAGACTTTCCTGGTGTTAAAATGTCCAAATATTATCCAAGTTAGCTTTTCTGGAGTTTGGTAATTTTTTTTTATTATTATTATTAGATGGAGACGCCCTGACTAGGCTGCACCTTTTTGTTCTTTTACTTAATGCTTACATGGCTACGCTCATTACCTGACACATGGCTGCAAAATAACCTACGTTCTTTACTTCTTCCGGGTTTCTTTCAAACAAAGGACTGACCAGAAGTGTTATTTTTGACCTGTTATTTCTCTTACATATACAATCATTCAGTCTTTTGATTCGGCAAGGATGTTAATTAAGAAGGGCTGCTGAAGTCATTCAAAGTATATCTGCAACATTAAATACAAATTCTAATCTCTAAGGTCCTCACTAAAGTACCTCAGGTTTTTGAAATGTATTACTATTTTTGCCTCAAAATCACTGAACAGTTTCTATTTCTTGCTCTTAGCACAAGTGTTAATGTATATGAACTCAAAAAGCACTCATGGATAATTATCCATGAGGTTACTGGAGAGCCTGAATACCCCTACCCCTAGTATTGAACTGAGAACCTTAGGATTTGCCTGTTGTCATCTGCTGCAAAGTACACACTACGTTGTAAAGAATAGACTGGGCCTGATCCTGACAGATGCTGAGCACCTGGCACTCTTGTCAAAGCCAAGCAGAAATCTTGAGCATCTCCCAAGATCAGGTCCAGAGTATGTGCCAGTACCATTGGTTCTGTTTTAGCTAGCAGGGCAGCAGCAGTTGTTTGGCTTGTCTGGTATCAGATCACCCCATCAACTGTAATTATTAATCCTGAGCCATTTATTCAGGCTCCGGGTCTCCACTGCTTCCAAGCTGCACTCAAATCTAGCAAGGAGTGGTGTCTATAGTGAACTGGTTGTGACTCCTTTGTCTCCAGACACCTACCGCAAATTAGAACTGCAGAGGGACTACTACTCTAACCTCTTCTGCTCTGGAGTTTATACATCAGTGAATCTAGTGTAGTGGAGATTGGCTCCACCATGTCCCCTTCTATCCTGCTCTCAGCACCCGCTCCCCCGACATTCCCCCTTACATCCTTTACCTGGCGCAAAATGAACTTTATGGACTGTAGAATCCATACTTCAGTGTTTAATCAAAGAATACCTCATAGCGGCTTCATTAAGGAAGCTACAGTAAGAACTGAGTTCACACTGAGTATGGTGCTCAAGATTTGGCTTGGGAAACTTATTAAATAGACTGAGTTATGGGTAATCTAGCCACTAAAGGATTATTGAGCTTTCAACATCACGTTGCTCAAAAATATAATATGGTAATTTGTGGCTGCTTCTTGTTTATGCAGTGCTAGCCAGGCTGAATAAGCTCAGGAGTCACAGGCCAAGATGTTAATAGAATGTAAACACCAAGGCTGAGCTGTTTATTAGCCTAGATTCTCAGAAGATCGTAACCTCTTAGCTACACAAGAAGTGAACTGGTTGTGACTCCCGTGTCTGGAGAAGCACCATCATCAAATTATTTACATTCCATGTCAGATAAACTATATTATGAGAATATTGTGGTAAGCACTCAAAAATCAGAAAATGCTGGCCAACGTTTTTAACCTTGACCTTGAAGGTCAGCTCTGAAATTCAGTTCAAAGCACCAGATTAAAGGAGCCTGATTTCCAGAAGTCTGACAACACACTGAAAAGTCATTAAAGTCAATGTGAGTGGCACTTGTGAAAATCAGGCTACTTTTACTTACATGCATAAATATGGATTTAGGAGTCTAACTTTCGGCATTGGGTTTGCAAATGTTTAATATATCTAGCTCATGTATGCCTTGACTCACAGAGAGGAAAGAAAATTGGGTAAATAAGAAACCAAGAACAAGATTTCTTTTTAAAAGAAAGGAAAACAAACAAAAATGGGGTTAACCTTAAATAATGAAGCTAAAACGCAAAAATCAATCAAAGTTAAATATAACTCTGAAGAGTAAAACCAAACAAACTGTAAAAATACTGGAAAATCTTATTTTCTAGTACATAACATGTGACTGTGCAGCAAGCAGCTGATGTTTTGATCCCTGTAGGTCTCCCTCTGATCAGGAAAAAACAAACAAACAAATATGGCCATCATTAGTTACAAATTGAAATGTGCATGTATTTCCTCGGCGGGACCCAGTCACAAGCTTAACTACTGTAGAGCTAAAAAATTAAAATCTCATGCTGTTGTATATTAGGTACAAATAAAAGGGAGATGGTACGGTATGTGTCAGTTTCTCTGTTTTTGTGTCTGTAGGAAAGGAGGACTAGTGTTCAACTAGTATAGTCTTGCTCACATTTCTTAATCACTGGTGAATACAGAAAAGCCAAAGCCAGGAATAGTTAGCTGATCTAGAAAAGGGGAGGGATAGCTCAGTGGTTTGAGCATTGGCCTGCTAAACCCAGGGTTGTGAGCTCAATCCTTGAGGGGACCATTTAGTGATCTAGGGCAAAAATTGGGGATTGGCCCTGTTTTGAGCAGGGGGTTGGACTTGATGACCTCTTGAGGTCCCTTCCAACCCTGATATTCTATACTCTTAACATCCCTTGCATGTAGTGCTTTTCCTACCTCAGGTATGCTCTCCACTGGCACCAGCATCAAAGTGATAAAACTATGAGGAAATAGTGCTGGACTGAAGCTGGAATTTCTACTATGCTGGAAATTCTGATGCTTTGAAATTTTTTTTGCTTCAAACTGGAATGAAAAGCCAAAAATTCAAAATTTCCCCATGGGATGAAAATCCTGATAAAAATGAATTCAGGATTATTTAAATGTTCTGTTTCAGCACTGTCAAAAAACATTTTATTTTGACTGTCATTTTGATTCAACTTTTCTATTATATCAAAATATTATAATATATACATACAATTAAATATAATATAGAAATGTAATATTTTAATTCATATTTTAATATGAAAGTCTAAATGAAATGAGCAAAACCAAATTATTTTAACATTGTCAAATCAAAATGCTTTGACATTGTCAAAATGAAACATTTTGACTTTATTCCCGGTTGAAAATTGTATCAAAATCAACATATTTCCACAAAATATTTAGATTTCCCACAACACGTTCCCACAAAAATGTTTAGATTTTAACAAGACTGCATTTTTGGACAGAAAACTGTTTCAGTTAAAAGATTTTGGCTAGCCCTAGTGGTGAAGGAAATTGGTACGAGAATAGGAAGGAGAAGAAACAACTTGTCTGCCTGATCAAGAAGAATGTTGAGGCTGTCAAATACAAGTTAGGAAAAAAATATCATATAGCATTTACCTGGACTACAACTGGTGGAGGGAAAATTCACTGAACTAACATAGAATTCTGCTCCACCCTCACAGAAGTTGATGAAAAAACTCCCATTGATTTAATCTGAAGCATGTCTGGACCCCAAAACATAACACCACTAGAACAACATCTCACTGGTTAACTATAACCTAAAGCCATGACACTGTTTCTACCATTTTCTGAAACCTATCTTTTCTGTATTAATCCTTTCACATGAACCACCTAACTAAATAGGGTGGGTACCCAGGATTCCATCCTGTAACTCTTACGACTTACTGAAGTCAATAGGACCTCCATTAAAGATTGCTTGAATGAATAAGGTTTGCTGGGTCTCAAAAGAACCATTTAGTGACTACAGATAGAATGAGGAGCACTGGAATACAGCATGACTGGCAAATTTTAACAAATGCTCGCTGATCATTCAAAAATGTGCTTCTGATTTATCAGTCACCCCATAAACAGCTTCACTAACAGCACAAAATATTGCTTTAACGTCTCTTGAAAAATAGGGATTGGAGCATTAAGACATAATATTTACTGTAAAGTCTGCAAGAAAATTCTGTGGATTTTGTTTACCATTGACTGTTTTTATGCTGTTAATAGGTTTCAAAGACCTCCCAAAGGCCTTTTACTCTGTGTGGCTTTTGAAATTGAACAATGTTTATCTTTCTGGTCTCCTAAAAGCTCTCTGCTGTTTCCTGATATTATTTCTCAATTTATCATATGCTGGCTTCTTCTTCAACCCTTGCACACATGTTAGATTGTTGCTTTTGACTTCTCTACTGCTGCTCCTCACCATCTACTGGGGTACTGATTTTCCTAATTGCTGGTGTTGCAAAAAAATTAATATATTTGTGTAGAGAACATAGCAACAACAAAGAGAAGAGGTCAGCACCTAGGCCAGACTAATACCTGCTGACAGAGTCCCAAGAATGTGGACTTGGAAATGGACAGTAAACAGATGCACTTAGATCAAAACTAAAATGAATTGCTGGGAGAAGCCAAGCAAAGCACTCTGGGTAACATAGGACAGACAAGGAGATTCAGCCATATAGATATGCAAGGGAAGGAAAGGAGGATTACAATAAGATAAGTATGTAAGGGGGAAAAGCAAAATAATAAGCAGCAATGAAACCTGACTTTATTCATTTGACTTGCATTAAAATCAATGACCAAATTCTGAAAATGCAGCCAGTGGTAAAAGACCGAGGACAGGAAGAAGACTGTTCAAAGAATAGAGATGAAGATTGAACAAGGACGCAGATGTGGAAGAAAAAGACTGAGAATAATCTTAAAATTCTGTGTTTCCTCCATGCTGAGACCTGACTATTTGCTAATAAATTGTCCACAGAAAGCAGTACACAAGTAACAATACTGATAATGAGAAAAACCAAATTCTGCCCTGGATGTGTAAGCATGGGTCTCACTGAAATCAATGGTAACTATAAATATGTATCATTAGAGCAGGTTTGAATCATACTCATTATGGAGACAAAAACAGGGAGCAACTGTTTCGGGAAGTAGTATAAATCAGGACTAAATACATTGAATTCAATGCTATTACATGACTGTAAAAACTGTTGTGATATCAGACACCAACTCAGAGAACATTCATCCATTCAAGCATCTTTTTCCCATTTCACATGTTTTACTGAGTACATTTTTTCCAGATGTACAGATACCAAGATATAATCCCTGACAAAAAAAAGATAAAAGGGAGTTAAAACTGAGATTATGTAAAAATAATTTAAGAGTAATAAACATCACAAGGGTTTTGTACTCATCTCCAAAAGCAACCACTGTAAACCCAGATATTTCAGAGTTAAGATTCACTTAAAAGAAATCCAAACATGTCAAGGTATGGAACTGTATAGCTATAGCACCAAAATAACCTTAATTCTGCCCTTTAGTGATATCAAAAGGAAAAAACAATCTTTAAAAATCACTTTAATCTAATCTTGAACCACAAACATTAAAATACCTTTATTGTAAGAGTATAGTTAATGTAAGGCATCACTATAATAGAAGCAAAGTGAGTGTGTGGTGTGGGTGTGTGTTTGTGTGTGCACACGCTTGACAGAGCATGCACATACATGTTTTCTATTGGCTGGTTGCAGCTTCAAAAGAACACATATTGGCATTCAAGCTCAGTGCCTGGTTAGATGATAAAGTTTCTCAAGGTGATAGTATTTCCTGTCATTCTTGAAGTACCATTTTAGATCTGTGATACCATGTAAGTACATATCTCTGAGGAAGTAATACAGAAATATAACTCTTCCATACAAATCTGTCTGTATATATCCCTCAGGTTTGTAATATGCATTTTGAAATCAATGCAAAAGAAAAATGATCAATTGATCATTGTTTATGATTTATTTATTTTTATCCCCTGTCCTGGGCAGTTTACAATCTACATGCCTTCAGACTGACCATTGGATTTGTTGACAGAAAAATGTTGGCCTGTAATTCACATATGGGGTTATATGAGGGGAGTGGGAGGGGAGGACTAGATGACCTCTTGAGGTCCCTTTCAAGCCCTACAATTCTATGATTTCTTACTATCCCTTCTATACCTATGAAAGGAATCATATGTGAATCTGATAAAGTTTTACACTTGATTCAGGAAAACAGAAAGCTTTTTGGCATTGTCCATCATGCCCCATGATCCTGCCACAGTGAGCAGAAATGACTAATCAGGTCATTGTCAATTGTCATTGTCAATGTCAATTGGTGTAAACAACTGAGACTAGTCAATTAAATGTTCACACTGCACATTGCTGTATGGTTGTGGGACATTAGGGAACAGCTGATGTGCATTGCTAATTGTTACCTAGCAACAATAGATGTTAGAAGCAAGCAACAGGCAAGTGGGGGAAGGAAAGGACAGGAGTCAGACTAGCAGCAGCAAAGTGTCATTTCTTGCAATCGATCAGCACCAGGAGTGTTAACAGAGTGGGGAAAAAACTCTAGCTTGGGGGCTTTACACCTGTGTTAAATATTGCAACTAAGTAGTCCAAAAATACAGAGTGTGATATTCCAGTCACTGGACTGCTAACATCATTATCAACAGAAGCTATCAATGGTGTCATCGGGCATTCTCCATCTCAAAATCTAAGTGTCCTTCAACCTTGTTATTTATTAAAAAAGCAAAAGAGGCAGGCTGCCCATCGGATAGACTCCCCACTTAGTGATTCATTCTGAGAGGATTCCAAGAGCTGGGAAGGAATTTTGCTGGGATACCTCCTGAGAAAGTCTGAATGACATGATCACCGTATTGTGGCAGACGTCAACAGAATAGAAATGCAGAACATGAGCAACTTTTACTGCACAGAGCTTCCAAAATGATTTGCATACATTTTTGAAGGCTTTTCATTTTTTCTTTACAACGGGAATTTGGCACTCAAGAAAGATGTGGACTAACAGCATTGCAAACGGATGTTCACTATTTATCTTTATGCAGGATAATGTACAGACAATAGCAGCAGCTTGTAAACCACCACATTGCCTTTAAAGGGACCACATCCATTTGAGAGAGGCTTTTTCAATCTCCATGTTCAATCAAGCATTCTGTCCTCATTTTTGAGGCCCCTCCATGACTCCACTTTTCCTTAGTTATCCTGCCTTGTGTTTTTAAGAGTCACCCTCCTTTGCACAACAACAGTGCAATTCTTCTTCACCCATTTGTGTACTTCTCTCACAAGCACCTCTGAACTAGTACCATGACAAAACTGGTGCATGGAACACTCTCCCCCCATGCCAAACCATGAAGTCACAAGCCTGATCTACTCAAATCCTTCTCTAGACCCACACCTGCTATGATGCCTATGGTAAACCACCTATAGATGTCAGTGCAAATTAGTGATATCAGAAATAAACAAAAATATTACCATCTTAAAACTTAAAAGAAAAAAATATCTGAACCACTCCTTCCTCCAGTTTTTGTTATGTTGACTTGTTGCTTCTTGTCTTAAATTAGACTGGATGCTCTGCAGGACAGAAATTGTCTCTTACAGTAACTCCCCACTTAATGTCCTCTTGTTTAATGTTGTTTCAATCTTACGTCCCTGCTCAATTACAGAACACGCTCCATTTAAAGTTGTGCAATGCTTCGCTTTAACGTCATTTGGCTGCCTGCTTTGTCCACAGCTGGCAGCCTCCCTATCAGCCCCCCTATGCCTCCTCCCCCCAACAGTGCCTCCCGCCCACTGGCAGACCCCACGGATCAGTTCCTTCCCCCTCCTCCCGCTGCCTCCTGCCCGTGGCAGTCAGCTGGGTTGAGGCGTTCAGGAGGGAGGGGGGAGGAGCGAGGACTGGCGCATAGCCTCCCCCCTCCCTCACAAAAGCCACAAATCAGCTGAATGCCGCAGGCAGGAGAGGGAGGGGGAGGAGCGAGGACACGGCGGCGGAGAAAAGGGGGAGGAAGAAGAGGCGTGTTAAGAGTGTGGGCTTGGGGGAAGGGGTGGAGTGGATGGGCTGAGGGTTGAGTCCCCCACCCCTGGTGCTTGCAGAGTCAAGGAAGCTGCTGCAGCTGCTTTGCAATGTGTCTCTCCTAGCCTACAGCACCTTCAGCCTCCTTGTCTGCCTCACTGTCTCACATGCCACCTCCCAACTATAGTACTGTACTGTACTGTAGGGCAAAACAAATTTTCCCTGGAACCTAATCCCCCGCTATTTACATTCATTCTTATGGGGAAATTGGATTCGCTTAACATCGTTTCACTTAAAGTTGCATTTTACAGGAACAGAGTAGCAGCCGTGTTGGTCTGTATTCGCAAAAAGAAAAGGAGTACTTGTGGCACCTTAGAGACTAACAAATTTATTAGAGCATAAGCTTTCGTGAGCTACAGCTCACTTCATCGGATGCATTTGGTGGAAAAAACAGAGGAGAGATTTATATACACACACACAGAGAACATGAAACAATGGGTTTATCATACACACTGTAAGGAGAGTGATCACTTAAGATAAGCCATCACCAACAGCAGGGGGGGGAAGGAGGAAAACCTTTCATGGTGACAAGCAGGTAGGCTAATTCCAGCAGTTAACAAGAATATCAGAGGAACAGTGCGGGGTGGGGTGGGAGGGAGAAATACCATGGGGAAATAGTTTTACTTTGTGTAATGACTCATCCATTCCCAGTCTCTATTCAAGCCTAAGTTAATTGTATCCAGTTTGCAAATTAATTCCAATTCAGCAGTCTCTCGTTGGAGTCTGTTTTTGAAGCTTTTTGTTGAAGTATAGCCACTCTTAGGTCTGTGATCGAGTGACCAGAGAGATTGAAGTGTTCTCCAACTGGTTTTTGAATGTTATAATTCTTGACGTCTGATTTGTGTCCATTCATTCTTTTACGTAGAGACTGTCCAGTTTGGCCAATGTACATGGCAGAGGGGCATTGCTGGCACATGATGGCATATATCACATTGGTAGATGCGCAGGTGAACGAGCCTCTGATAGTGTGGCTGATGTGATTAGGCCCTATGATGGTATCCCCTGAATAGATATGTGGACAGAGTTGGCAACGGGCTTTGTTGCAAGGATAGGTTCCTGGGTTAGTGGTTCTGTTGTGTGGTGTGTGGTTGCTGGTGAGTATTTGCTTCAGATTGGGGGGCTGTCTGTAAGCAAGGACTGGTCTGTCTCCCAAGATCTGAGAGAGCGATGGCTCGTCCTTCAGGATAGGTTGTAGATCCTTGATGATGTGTTGGAGGGGTTTTAGTTGGGGGCTGAAGGTGATGGCTAGTGGCGTTCTGTTGTTTTCTTTGTTGGGCCTGTCCTGTAGTAGGTGACTTCTGGGTACTCTTCTGGCTCTGTCAATCTGTTTCTTCACTTCAGCAGGTGGATACTGTAGTTGTAGGAATGCATGATAGAGATCTTGTAGGTGTTTGTCTCTGTCTGAGGGGTTGGAGCAAATGCGGTTATATCGTAGCGCTTGGCTGTAGACAATGGATCGAGTGGTATGATCTGGATGAAAGCTAGAGGCATGTAGGTAGGAATAGCGGTCAGTAGGTTTCCGATATAGGGTGGTGTTTATGTGACCATCGCTTATTAGCACCGTAGTGTCCAGGAAGTGGATCTCTTGTGTGGACTGGTCCAGGCTGAGGTTGATGGTGGGATGGAAATTGTTGAAATCATGGTGGAATTCCTCAAGAGCTTCTTTTCCATGGGTCCAGATGATGAAGATGTCATCAATGTAGCGCAAGTAGAGTAGGGGCATTAGGGAACGAGAGCTGAGGAAGCGTTGTTCTAAGTCAGCCATAAAAATGTTGGCATACTGTGGGGCCATGCGGGTACCCATCGCAGTGCCGCTGATTTGAAGGTATACATTGTCACCAAATGTGAAATAGTTATGGGTCAGGACAAAGTCACAAAGTTCTGCCACCAGGTTAGCCGTGACAGTATCGGGGATACTGTTCCTGACGGCTTGTAGTCCATCTTTGTGTGGAATGTTGGTGTAGAGGGCTTCTACATCCATAGTGGCTAGGATGGTGTTTTTAGGAAGATCACCAATGGACTGTAGTTTCCTCAGGAAATCGGTGGTGTCTCGAAGATAGCTGGGAGTGCTGGTAACGAAGGGCCTGAGGAGGGAGTCTACATAGCCAGACAATCCTGCTGTCAGGGTGCCAATGCCTGAGATGATGGGGCGTCCAGGATTTCCAGGTTTATGGATCTTGGGTAGCAGATAGAATACCCCAGGTCCTGGCTCCAGGGGTGTGTCTGTGCGGATTTGTTCTTGTGCTTTTTCAGGGAGTTTCTTGAGCAAATGCTGTAGTTTCTTTTGGTAACTCTCAGTGGGATCAGAGGGTAATGGCTTGTAGAAAGTGGTGTTACCCTCTGATCCCACTGAGAGTTACCAAAAGAAACTACAGCATTTGCTCAAGAAACTCCCTGAAAAAGCACAAGAACAAATCCGCACAGACACACCCCTGGAGCCAGGACCTGGGGTATTCTATCTGCTACCCAAGATCCATAAACCTGGAAATCCTGGACGCCCCATCATCTCAGGCATTGGCACCCTGACAGCAGGATTGTCTGGCTATGTAGACTCCCTCCTCAGGCCCTTCGTTACCAGCACTCCCAGCTATCTTCGAGACACCACCGATTTCCTGAGGAAACTACAGTCCATTGGTGATCTTCCTAAAAACACCATCCTAGCCACTATGGATGTAGAAGCCCTCTACACCAACATTCCACACAAAGATGGACTACAAGCCGTCAGGAACAGTATCCCCGATACTGTCACGGCTAACCTGGTGGCAGAACTTTGTGACTTTGTCCTGACCCATAACTATTTCACATTTGGTGACAATGTATACCTTCAAATCAGCGGCACTGCGATGGGTACCCGCATGGCCCCACAGTATGCCAACATTTTTATGGCTGACTTAGAACAACGCTTCCTCAGCTCTCGTTCCCTAATGCCCCTACTCTACTTGCGCTACATTGATGACATCTTCATCATCTGGACCCATGGAAAAGAAGCTCTTGAGGAATTCCACCATGATTTCAACAATTTCCATCCCACCATCAACCTCAGCCTGGACCAGTCCACACAAGAGATCCACTTCCTGGACACTACGGTGCTAATAAGCGATGGTCACATAAACACCACCCTATATCGGAAACCTACTGACCGCTATTCCTACCTACATGCCTCTAGCTTTCATCCAGATCATACCACTCGATCCATTGTCTACAGCCAAGCGCTACGATATAACCGCATTTGCTCCAACCCCTCAGACAGAGACAAACACCTACAAGATCTCTATCATGCATTCCTACAACTACAGTACCCACCTGCTGAAGTGAAGAAACAGATTGACAGAGCCAGAAGAGTACCCAGAAGTCACCTACTACAGGACAGGCCCAACAAAGAAAACAACAGAACGCCACTAGCCATCACCTTCAGCCCCCAACTAAAACCCCTCCAACGCATCATCAAGGATCTACAACCTATCCTGAAGGACGAGCCATCGCTCTCTCAGATCTTGGGAGACAGACCAGTCCTTGCTTACAGACAGCCCCCCAATCTGAAGCAAATACTCACCAGCAACCACACACCACACAACAGAACCACTAACCCAGGAACCTATCCTTGCAACAAAGCCCGTTGCCAACTCTGTCCACATATCTATTCAGGGGATACCATCATAGGGCCTAATCACATCAGCCACACTATCAGAGGCTCGTTCACCTGCGCATCTACCAATGTGATATATGCCATCATGTGCCAGCAATGCCCCTCTGCCATGTACATTGGCCAAACTGGACAGTCTCTACGTAAAAGAATGAATGGACACAAATCAGACGTCAAGAATTATAACATTCAAAAACCAGTTGGAGAACACTTCAATCTCTCTGGTCACTCGATCACAGACCTAAGAGTGGCTATACTTCAACAAAAAAGCTTCAAAAACAGACTCCAACGAGAGACTGCTGAATTGGAATTAATTTGCAAACTGGATACAATTAACTTAGGCTTGAATAGAGACTGGGAATGGATGAGTCATTACACAAAGTAAAACTATTTCCCCATGGTATTTCTCCCTCCCACCCCACCACCCACTGTTCCTCTGATATTCTTGTTAACTGCTGGAATTAGCCTACCTGCTTGTCACCATGAAAGGTTTTCCTCCTTCCCCCCCCTGCTGTTGGTGATGGCTTATCTTAAGTGATCACTCTCCTTACAGTGTGTATGATAAACCCATTGTTTCATGTTCTCTGTGTGTGTGTATATAAATCTCTCCTCTGTTTTTTCCACCAAATGCATCCGATGAAGTGAGCTGTAGCTCACGAAAGCTTATGCTCTAATAAATTTGTTAGTCTCTAAGGTGCCACAAGTACTCCTTTTCATTTTACAGGAACATAACTACAACGTTAAATGAAGAAAAGGAGTACTTGTGGCACCTTAGAGACTAACAAATTTATTAGAGCATAAGCTTTCGTGAGCTACAGCTCACTTCATCGGATGCATTTGGTGGAAAAAACAGAGGAGAGATTTATATACACACACACAGAGAACATATAAATCTCTCCTCTGTTTTTTCCACCAAATGCATCCGATGAAGTGAGCTGTAGCTCACGAAAGCTTATGCTCTAATAAATTTGTTAGTCTCTAAGGTGCCACAAGTACTCCTTTTCTTTTTGCGAATACAGACTAACACGGCTGCTACTCTGAAACCTGTTAAATGAAGAGTTACTGTACTATGTATTTGTACTCTGCTTAGCACAATGGGCCCCAATTTCATCCCTGCTGTAATTTTAATAATGAATGGTAATAATAATAAAGGATGAGAGGTATGAGATGATTGATGTGTCAGGGAGGGAAGGAAATTTATTGTTCAGCTGGTTGGTTTGTTTTTATTTTGTGGGGTTGGATGTAAAGTAAAGTCTTTTTTCCTTCTATTTCTTGACTGAGTTAAGTTGAGAGAAAGAAAAACAAAAACCAACCACCACCACCACAAAACGATTAGAACTCAAATAAGATTGCTGAAAAACAAAATCATATTTTTTCCTGATACAACACAAACTTATCTGGCCATAATTCTGATTCTCAGTGGCTGAAGCCCATGGAGCAGGGAGAACGGTTGTATCACCCAAGAGATGATGTTCTAAGACAGGTCAGATCAAACAACAGAATATCTAAAGAATAGCCCACATCTTTCCCTGCTATTCCTTTTACATAGGAATAGCCTACTTTGCCCCAACACCTTCTGCCAGTCACCAGAAATGCACAGAGGAGATGGGACAATGATCATATCCTCCGCTTGGATGGCTACAGTACTAGGTCAGGATCATTGGTGGGATCCTGGGTGCAGAGGATTTGACTTTCTGATTTCTTGGGGGTGGTCAACCCCTGATCTGCCGCAGGCCCCGCCCCCACTCCATCCCTTCCCCCGAGGCCCCACCCCTGCCCCACCTCTTCCTGTTCTTGCTCCATCCCACCCCGCCTCTTCCCACCATGTTCTATCCCCTCCCCTGAGAGTACCCCACCCTTGCTCTGCCTATTTGTGCCCCCGCTCCTCCTCCTCCCCCACAGCACCTCCTGCCTGCCACTGAACAGCTGATCCTCAGTGGTGGGAGGTGCTGGGAGAAATGGGGATGAGGCGATCAGCAGGGCCCGCCGGCACCCACTAGTTTTTTTTCCCCGTGGGTGCTTCAGCCCCAGAGCACCCCGGAGTTGGTGCCTCTGCCGGAGTGGATACAATGGATGAGGTAAAATGGAATTCCCAGAATACAGCTGCACAGGACACGACAGAATTTAGCCCTGAGTTTGCTGTCATAGAACTGTTTGGTTTTCTAGGCTTTCCATATTTGTATCTCATACAATGCCTTCGCTTATTGTAGTCATTAGAAATAAAACAATGGGTCTGTTGTGTTTGACAATATTTGTTCCACCATCTAATAGGCAAATAAAAAATATGGCAGAGAAAATAAGCAGAACCTACTTCCATTTAAGGGGCTGCTGAGGGGAGAAATAGTGAAAAAGATTAATAGAAATTGAAAAAAAAATATCAGAAATGTAGATGATCCAGTGATTTGGAATCATTACCTTGAGAGTCAATATTGCTTTAATGTTTGCCATTACAAGGACTCTATAAAGGGTAAACATCTGTATTACTGCAATTTAATTAGGCATGGAAATCAGCTGGGACTATCCAAGCCATTTGTACTTGCAGATGTCTCTCACTACCTAAGACTCAAATTAGGAAAATTCAAGCTTTGCAATTAGGATTTCAAATCACTGTTCAAAATCAGAACTGCTTTTAAATGCATGAATCCATTGGAAGATCCAAGTCACAGCTAAAATTTGCTAAATGAAGTATAAATTATAAAGTAGGATTTCACATTTTAAGAAATACAAATGAAACACACAGAGATTGGCTTCTAAAAAAGGTCTGACGTACAATTTCTGAAAGTACATCGCAGTAAGTAATTTAGGAAACTGGTGAGCATGCTTCCTGAAATAATGAAACAGCTAGTGAAAAATATTGTCAACCACTTCTTGCTATACTAAAGGCTAACTGTAGGTCCTTCTCCAGAATTAGATCATATGGAGTGGTCTTAACCATGGCATACCATGAAATTTAAATATGACATAAGTAAGCAACATAGACCTTTTACAAGTCAAATATATATATATATATCAGTAGATCATTAATTTGATGTTGACTTCCATGTGTTGGTAAATGTTATCTTAAATGAAACCACAACTTACTAGGTTAGGCCCAGATTCTGCAAACTCTACCTGTGTACTTAATGTAAAGCATGCAGGTTATTGTTTGCAGGATCAGGGACTTAATAACTATGGGTGAATAGGTTCAATTAAAGTAACAACACCTTGAACCTTTGCCCATTTTTTGAATCCTGAATAGAACCATTTTAAATTATTATTATTAGTAGCAGTACTACTAAGGTTTGAAATGCTCTGATATACTTTTCTGCTTGACTTTACTCTTCTGCATTGGAGCTGCTGTTGAAAGCAAAACTCCCAGATGACATTTGGTAATTTCCAGCTAGGATCAGATGCACAGATTTTGGAAATCTCATGAAAAACTGATCTTTCTATCTAGGTTCTTATACTGTATCACAGCATATAAGAACCTTACGAATTTTAAAAGACACGCAGGGGATTTCAGATTCTCATTACATTTCCAATCCAGTTTGGCATACTTGGAAAATCTTTAGAATAGTATCTACTTTTGGATGCTTATTCAAACCAAAAATGAGTATCAAACTTTTAGGATTTACCTATTGATATTAGTCACCAAGCCTATAGTAACAACAGACATGTAATTTAACTAGCATGTAAATACGTGACACGCCTACTTTACCAGCCAGACATTTAATGAATCGGTTTTGAGAAGTACTCTTTGCAGTTCTTACTCTGTTACCAAAGACTTGCTTAATATTATTCTGTGCTAGTGATAACGTATGCTCAGGTGAAAAACAGATAGTCCTCCAGGATCTGTGATATGATACAATATTTCAAATTCCAGTTTTAATGAACCATAACAACCTCTTACGTTCTTCCAATAATAAAAAGAGGCCCTTAGAGAACAAAAAATAAGCAGCAATCTGAAGTTGTCTCTCTTAAAGGGCTGTATTCCAGGCAATTATCTATCACATTATTGCTACTAAATATGCCTAAATATTCTCCAGCACACTTACCTCTTTTTGTCGGTATTTAATTGCCAGCTTCAATCGTGCAAGATCATTACCATTCTGTTCTTCTATCAAGCTATTGTCGTCTCTGTAATTAAGAATAATTTCCAATTCTCTGGAACTCCGTGTCTGATCCAGGAGGTCTTTTGCAAATTGCTTGCATTGACGCGACAGCTCTTCGTATTCTGACTTAAATTCATTTTCCACTTTACTCAGTTCCTGAAGCTCCCAACTCAGTTGAAATGCTGTAAGGAAAGGATCCTCACTGGACAACGCAATCAAAGATGGACTTGCCAGAGCCTTGTAAATGTTGAGTCTGGATCGAGAATGGCGAAGGCTGTCCACATCTGAGCTTGAGACGCATTCAACACAGTTGCAGCGGACTTCATGTGGTCTAGGTACAGAAACCCCCTTCTGTACAAGAAGCTTTATGATCTCATAATTGTTCGTATGGGCAGCCAAAATAATGGGTGTAATGTCTGGTGTGAATTCTGAGAACTGCTTATCCAGCAGTATTGGTGGCACCTGTGCAAAAAAGTGAGAAAAGTTATAGATTCTTATTTCAACAGCAGCAACAGTAAATTAAGCTACGAGATAGTTCTTCTTGTAAAAAGTTGCACAAAACAATTTGGAATTAATATTCTATTTGGCAAATGCAGCTCCTTTTTTGATTCATAAATTGTGATCTAGGTGATCTTTTCACAACATCTGTTTGTTATTTATAATTGTATAATTAATCATTTGCTCTAACAAATTGTAGCCTATGGTTATTCTCAAACAATCGGCTACAGCCTTTCATAATGTCTATCTGGGCTGTGTGATGAGTCACTTAAGAAAGATTGTTTTGTTTCTGGTCCCTGATGAAATAATCTAAATGTTATAAAGAGGAGGCATGGCTGGAGAAATCACTGGAGCTTTGAGTCTCCCAGTCAGAGAGAAAAGGAGGTCCCTGCCACAATAAGCTTGAATTTTTAAGGCCCAGTCCTGAATACACTTATTATGAGGTGTCAAGATCAGTCTAACTGAAGGAAAATGGGATGGTTTGTATGATAGAGCCCTAAGTAGATAACATATAAAAGGACAGACAATAAACAACACAAGAGAGTTTTAAAATACTCTTCCTTTTTGTGTGTAGGTTTTTTTAACCCTTAGCTCATAACTGTTCTTTTTTTTTTTTTGCACCAATTTTTGCATTCACATTGTGACATGGTGCACGAGGAATGATCCCCCCCGACACACACACGGCTATATAAACAACACACAGAACATTTTGAATGGTGCCTGTGACGCTTCCTAGGGGTACCCAGGATTGGGAGGCACCTCGCTACCACCGGCCTTTAACATGAGGAAACCTTGTCTCTGCCTGCTGGGGGTCATCTCCCAAACCCACTGACCATGGCAGTACCAGCACTTGCAGGCCTCACAAGCCCCACTGTCACTCTACAGATTAGCAACATTCAGAGAATGCTACCCTGGGAATGAGGAAAAGTTAATAACAAACAGGGAAAGTGCGTGAGAACAAAGAAGGGAGGAGAAGAAGAAACCAGCAGAACTAGGCAGAAATTAGCAGAGAAAAGAAAAAAAACAGTGAAATGTATCTTAAAAGAAATATGACTGTTGGTAATAAAAATGGGTATTTCTTGCCCTGCTGTCAGTGAGTACTTCCTTCCTCCCCCCATACCTGATTTTTCAGCCCTTCTTCATATAGAGCAGCTTTTATAGACAAACACCTTCAATTTCTTCTGTGACTAATTTCAGAGTAGCAGCTGAGTTAGTCTGTATTTGCAAAAAGAAAAGGAGTACTTGTGGCACCTTAGAGACTAACAAATTTATTTGAGCATAAGCTTTCATGAGCTGCATCCGATGAAGTGAGCTGTCCTTTTCTTTCTGTAACTAAGTGCTACTCAGTGTATGGATTGCAGAACTGGGCCCTAAGGCATTAATTAGCTGCATTCTGGCAATGGGAAAGTAAGTTCAGGAGGCAATACTGCTGAAATATTTACGTAACGTGGTGCACAAATTCAGGGTCTCAGCTATACACATCCTTAGGTGAAATGCCTTCTGACTTTGACTGCTAAAATCCAGAGCATGTTGCTAGACCAGAATAACTAGATTAGATGCTGAGAAGATGTACTGGAAGGGGAGGAGATAGATGGAAATCACACACACACACACACACACACACACACAAACACACACACACACACACACACACACCTGTGCAACACTGGTGAAGTGCAGCACAGAGCCTACAGCAGCCCAATGGCAGGAGTGGGTTCTGGGATGCCTGACATGGCCCTTCCACCTCCAGGGGAGAGTACAGGGGAGCAGGTTGCCCATGCCTTGTGTCCATCAGACGTGCTGGAAAACAGAGGGCCCATACAGGGCTCAACTCTGTGCTGGGGATTCAACCCTCCAGCTCAGAGGTGAGTAGGTTCTACTCTCATTCAGTAACATTTTGCCTTATTACTCCTGATCTGGAAGTACCATTTGCAAGTGTGCAAGGAGAGAGAGGAAAGAATGTACTATTTGGGCACTTTAGATACAGCGAGATTGGGGTCCTTCAGGCTGGCCTTTGTGGAAGCATGCAAGAAAAGGTGATGGGATCAAGGTCCCCCCATTGTCCCTGTATCACAATCAGGAGCACATGCACTGCATTAGATCAAGGCTATCCTGGCAGTAGCCTTTCCAAAAGATTCTTTATAACCCAGCCCTCCTTTGCATCATACAGTAGAGCTGGAGCATCTTGCCAGGAGCTCAGGGTGACAGGGTAGCAGAGCTTCTCCTTCAGTGTAAACTCCCCCAGAATCCCTGGAGGAACTCTGGCCTCTGGGGACTCCTGCTCCTTCACACCTCTTCTTCACACAGTGCTGGGTGGACTGGAGACTTATAGATTCATAGATACTAAGGTCAGAAGGGACCATTCTGATCATCTAGTCCGACCTCCTGAACAGCGCAGGCCACAGAATCTCACCCACCCACTCCTATGAAAAACCTCACCCGTGTCTGAGCTATTGAAGTCCTTAAATCATGGTTCAAAGACTTAAAGGAGCAGAGAAGCCTCCCTCAAGTCACCCATGCCCCATGCTACAGAGGAAGGCGAAAAACCTCCAGGGCCTCTCCAATCTGCCCTGGAGGAAAATTCCTTCCCGACCCCAAATATTGCCATCAGCTAAACCCAGAGCATATGGGCAAGATTCACCAGCCAGATACACAGGAAAGAATTTTCTGTAGTAACTCAGATTCCATCCATCTAATATCCCATCTCAGGGGATTAGTCCTATTTACCCTGAATATTTAAAGATCAATTAATTACCAAAATCCCATTATCCCATTATACCATCTCCTCCATAAACTTATCGAGTAGAATCTTAAAACCAGATAGATCTTTTGCCCCCACTGCTTCCCTTGGAAGGCTATTCCAAAACTTCATCCTCTGATGGTTAGAAACCTTCGTCTGATTTCAAATCTAAATTTCCTGGTCGCCAGTTTATACCCATTTGTTCTTGTGTCCACATTGGTGCTGAGCTTAAATAATTCCTCTCCCTCTCCTGTATTTATCCCTCTGATATATTTATAGAGAGCAATCATATCTCCCCTCAACCTTATTTTAGTTAGGCTAAACAAGCCACTCTCCTTAAGTCTCCTTTCATAAGACAAGTTTTCCATTCCTCGGATCATCCTAGTAGCCCTTCTCTGTACCTGCTCCAGTTTGAATTCATCCTTTTTAAGCATGGGAGACCAGAACTGCACACAGTATTCTAGGTGAGGTCTCACCAGTGCCTTGTATAATGGTACTAAAACCTCCTTATCCCTACTGGAAATGCCTCTCCTGATGCATCCCAAAACCGCATTAGCTTTTTTCACAGCCATATCACATTGGCAGCTCATAGTCATCCTATGATCAACCAATACTCCAAGGTCCTTCTCCTCTTCTGTTACTTCTAATTGATGCGTCCCCAACTTATAAATAAAATTCTTGTTATTAATCCCTAAATACATAACCTTTCACTTCTCACTATTAAATTTCATCCTATTACTAATACTCCAGTTTACAAGGTCATCCAGATCCTCCTATATAATATCCCGATCCTTCTCTGAATTGGCAATACCTTCCAGCTTTGTATCATCTGCAAACTTTATTAGCACACTCCCACTTTTTGTGCCAAGGTCAGTAATAAAAAGATTAAATAAGATTGGTCCCAAAACCGATCCCTGAGGAACTCCACTGGTAACCTCCCTCCAACCTGACAGTTCGCCTTTCAGTAGGACCCGTTGCAGTCTCCCCTTTAACCAATTCCTTATCCACCTTTTGATGTTCATATTGATCCCCATCTTCTCCAATTTAACTAATAATTCCCCATGTGGCACGGTATCAAATGCCTTACTGAAATCTAGGTAAATTAGATCCACTGCATTTCCTTTATCTAAAAAGTCTGTTACTTTTTCAAAAAAGGAGATTAGGTTGGTTTGGCACGATCTACCTTTTGTAAAAACATGTTGTATTTTGTCCCATTTACCATTGACTTCAATGTCCTTAACTAATTTCTCCTTCAAAATTTTTTCCAGGACCTTGCATACTACAGATGTCAAACTAACTGGTCTGTAGTTACCTGGATCACTTTTTTTTCCTTTCTTAAAAATAGGAACTATATTAGCAATTCTCCAATCATACAGTACAACTCCTGAGTTTACAGATTCATTAAAAATTCTTGCTAATGGGCTTGCAATTTCAGGTGCCAATTCCTTTAATATTCTTGGATGAAGATTATCTGGGCCCCCCGATTTAGTCCCATTAAGCTGTTTCAGTTTCGGCTTCTACCTCAGATATGGTAATATCTACCTCCATATCCTCATTCCCATTTGTCATGCTACCATTACCCCTAAGATCCTCTTTAGCCTTATTAAAGACTGAGGCAAAGCATTTGTTTAGATATTGGGCCATGCCTAGATTATCTTTAACCTCCACTCCATCCTCAGTGTTTAGCGGCCCCACTTCTTCTTTCTTAGTTTTCTTCTTATTTATATGGCTATAGAACCTTTTACTATTGGTTTTAATTCTCTTTGCAAGGTCAAACTCTACTCGACTTTTAGCCTGTCTCACTTTATCCCTACGTGTTCTGACCTCAATTAGGTACTCTCCTTGCTGATCTCTCTCATCTTCCACTCCCTGTATGCTTTCTGCTTCTTCTTAATCACCTCTCTAAGATGCTTGCTCATCCAGCTTGGTCTACAACTCCTTCCTATGATTTTTTTCCCCTTTCTTGGGATACAGGCTTCCGATAGCTTCTGCAGCTTTGATTTAAAGTAATCCCAGGCCTTCTCTACCTTTAGATCCATAAGTTCTTCAGTCCAATCCACTTCCCTAACTAATTTCCTTAATTTTTGAAAGTCAGCCCTTTTGAAATCAAAAACTCTAGTTGCAGATTTATTTTTGTTAATCCTTCCATTTAGTTTGAACTGAATTAGCTCATGATCACTTGAGCCAAGATTGTCCCCTACAACCATTTCTTCTATGAGGTCCTCGCTACTCACCAAAATTAAATCTAAAATGGCATCCCCTCTAGTCGGTTCAGCAACTACTTGATGAAGGAATCCATCAGCTATTGCATCTAGGAAAATCTGAGCCCTATTATTATTATTAGCACTGGTCCTCCAGTCTATATCTGGGAAGTTAAAGTCTCCCATGATCACACAGTTTCCATTAGAATTTACTTTATTAAAAAAAAATTAAAAAGGGCTCTATCCATATCCAAATTAGATCCCGGAGGTCTATAGCACACCCCAAGCACTATCGTAGGAGAGGCTTTACTAGTTATCTTCCCCAATGTAAGTTTTGCCCAAACGGACTCTGTCTTATCCATTGCATCGCTTCTTATTTCTTTACATTCTACCTCATCATTGATATACAATGCTACTCCACCACCTTTACCTTTGTTTCTGTCTTTCCTAAACAGCACATACCCTTCAATACCTGTAGTACAGTCATGACTACTATTCCACCATGTTTCTGTTATCCCTATACTATCTGGTTTCACTTCCTGCACCAGTAGCTCTAGTTCCTCCATTTTGTTACCTAGGCTCCTCGCATTGGTATATAAACATCTTAATTTTTGCTGTTTGGCCTCGCTCACATTTTGTACCCTATTAGGCACAGTCATTCTACAGCCAGTATAACCTATTAGACTAGAATCCACACCGCCCTCGCTCCTTATATACATTCTCCTATCCACGGCTGTATCCTTTCTTACTTCGTCTTCTTCCCTCTCAATGCTAAAATCTGGCGTGGAGATTACCTGGACATCTCCCAACCATCTCCCCCTAATTCCTAGTTTAAAGCTCTCTTTATCAGTTGTGCCAGCCTTGATCCTAGAAGTCTATTTCCTTCCCTACTCAGATGAAGTCCATCCCGAGAGAACTGTCCTCTGTCCGTGAATGCCTCCCAGTGGCCATACATCCCAAAGCCCTCCTTATAGCACCACTGCCTAAGCCATCTGTTGTTAGTCATAATCTTGTCACACCTTTGTTGCCCTTCTCTAGGAACAGGAAGGATCCCACTAAAGATCACCTGAGACTCAATTTCCTTAAGCGTCTTCCCCAGCCTAGCATAGTCTCCCTTAATACTTTCCAGCGAGAATCTAGCCGTATTATTTGTTCCCACATGAAGGATAATTAGGGGATTCTTTCCCACTCCGTTTAGGATCCTTTTCAACCTCAGGTCTACATCCCGTACCTTAGCACCCGGAAGACAGCACACCCTTCTATTCTCTGGATCAGCTCTAGTTACAGGCCTGTCTATTCTTCTCAATAAAGAGTCCCCTATGACATAGACCTGACTTTTCCTGGTGACAGTGCTATTCTCCAGTCTCTCCCCTGTTCCCTCTGGCTGCAAGTTCTTTCCATTCCTATTTTCCCTTATAATCCTCTTCAGCCCATCCTGTATCCTCTTGGGGCTCATATTTGGTGTAGTCTCCCTTGACTCTTCCGCTTTTCCTATAGGACTAGCCTCTCTTCTCTTCTTCCTTACCCTTCCACCTTCAACAAGTACCTGCTGAGCCCCTTCTTCATTTTCCAACTCTGCAAACCTATTCCTAAGCTCTACTTCTCTTTCACTAGCCCATCTTTTCCTCTGCCTGGTTCTTTTAGTCACATGCTTCCACTGACCACTTTCCTCACCCAGTCTCCCCTCAAAATTCCCCAGCCCTGCTTCCATCTGTGAGTCTGAGCTTTTCCCTTCAGATACCTCATATCTTTGCTCCATCATCTGCTCAAACCCCTTCCTAAACTCAACCAGACTTTCCATCTGCATCTCCAAACCTCAGATCTTTTCCTCCATCAGCTCTATCAGATGGCATTTCATGCAGAAAAAACTCTTACCAGGTCCCCCCTCCAGGATCATGTACATACCACAGCTTCCACATCCAGTCATCCTCAATGTGTCTTTCACTACAGGAGTCACTCCCACTACTGCCTCCGTATCTGTCATCGCCTTCCCACCTAAATCCTGTTAATCTAGGAAACACAAGTCACACCAACAAGACCACCCCCCCCAGGAAAAGCAAACCCCAAACAAGCACCACAATACAAACTCCCCTTTCAAACTCCCACTCAAACTCCCCTATTTAGAACTCTGTTTGCTAGCTCCTGTGCCGCTGCCTGACTGGCTGGCTACCTTTATAGGACCTCTAGTCAGAAGCCCCACCCCCTAAGCAGGGCTCAGCTGCTCTCCCAGCACAAAGCCAGTGTTAGTGGGGAAAAGGGCATCAAGCTGTTTTACCACTAAATTAATCTGGCCTGGTGTTTGTTTCTTTAATAAATTATGTTTGTCCCCTTTTTTCTCTCCTCTAAGTTTCAGTAAGCACTTTCCTCACCAGCTCTGGAAACAGATGGAAATGCCAGCTGACTAGTGCAAGCTTGCAGCTGTCGAGGATGGTACAATACTTTGATTTCTGAAGTCAAAGTAAGGGTGAGGAAATTGAAGTTATTTTAAGTGATTTTCTGGACCCTTGTATGGCAGAACAACGGTTTACTGTGAGTAAAGCCACTGCATTTTGACAGCATTTGCCACAACCAATCAGTTTTGCCCTGGGCATCCAAATCAGAGGGGAAGAGGGGAGAGATAAAAGAGTAAAACACAAGGGTATAAAGATAGAAGTAAAAACCCACAGATTTTTCAAGATGATATTTATATGTCTCTATGACTGGTTATTATTTTTGTAGTCTGACTCTTCTAAACTAATATTTGTTTCTAGACACACTCGAACCCAAGGCTCTCTTAACATGACATTAATTGCAATCTTCTCTGAAATGTTAATCTGGATGCAACTTCAAACAGCATAGCATTACAGTGATTGACTGGTATATCTGGTCTTTTCACCTGTATATCTGGTCCATTAGCTGTTTGTTTTTCCTCATAGCTTATCAAAGTCTTTCATCTTGAAGTAATTCAGCTAAAGGCTGATGCCCACATTCTGGAATTCAGACCATCTGAATTTACCCAAATATAGAAAAGTCTCTTAATCATTGCAACATTAACTCACAGAAACATTTACACTTAAATGGTAAGTCCGAAGACTGGCTTTTATTACATCGTGAAGTTAGCCCCTGAATCTACTTCTATTAATTTAAGATTTCCCATTCACTTTGACTAAATATGTATGGAATGCCAAAGTGACTGAGTCAAATTGTTCTCTCACTTACAGCATTATCAGGCATTAATCCTGTTGAGAGTTGACTGCTCTCATGGCACTCAGCACCTTTCACTATTACTCCAATTCCACTGCAGTTAATAAAGTTATGCCAGTTTTTCTTCAGGGTTTCTGAGCACAGGATCTGGCCTATTCAAATTTCTAATTGGAATGAGGCACACATTTGAAATCCTTGACAGCTCTCAGAAAAGATATGCAAGGCTTCCTTAAATCCTGAGAGGATGGAAAGCTAGCAGGTCTTATTGTAATGGTGACTCTCACAGGCTCAGCAACAGTTTGGCTATTAGACATATCCCAGAGTTAAGAAGGCTTTCTAGGGCGCAGCTGTTTACATTTGCCCAAAGTCAAATGATTTTTGTTATCTTGTTACATTTTCCTGAAGTTTTTGCAACTGAAGATTATTCATATGGATGAGCAGACAAGCTAGGGGAGTCCAAGAACTCTGTGTGTGGGTGCATGAAAGAGAGAAGCGGAAGAAACAGACGTGCAAATTTCAGTGCTCGGTCTCTTTCATTTTTGTTGTATTTCATTCCCCATCCCTTGTTTGCACATTGTCTTCGTAGATTATAAGTAGACTGGGGCAGGGATCTTGTTCTAATTCATCTGTAAGTACCTAGCACACTAGTGCAATAATCAAAAGAAGAATTCAGAAGTCTTGTGTACCATGATCTCAAACTTGCCTCTTAACATTTTTGAAATCCATCTAAATCTCTGTTGTGATGACTGCTTCAAATTCACTGAGTGTTTCAAACCGTTCCTGGGGTAAGAGTGGGGCATTCTTGAGCACTTCTGACCCAGGGAAACTGTAGAGTGCATAAGATATTTAAACAGGGAAGCTGATATTTAAACAGGGAAGCTGACCTTGTAAAGAAAGCACCAGATCTGTTCTGTGTTTGTGCAGCACTTAGCAAATTGGGGTCCTGGTCAGTGATGAGCTGCCAAAATTTTAACAACGGGTTCCCTCCTCATCCCATGAAGGGGTCGTTGCCCACTCTCTCCCCCCAGGACTCCTGCCCCATCCGATCCCCCCACGTTCCTTGATTTCCCCGCCCCCCAGACCCCTGCCCCTGTCCCCTGACTGTCCCCAGAACTGGGCAGGAGGGTCTTGTGGGCCACCGTAGTGGGTGCCCAGCCCATCCCTAAGAGCCAGAGACACCTGCTGGGGGGCGAGGTGGGGAGTCCCGGTGGTGCTTACCTGGGGCAGCTCCCAAGAAGCATCCGGCAGGTCCTTCTGGCTTCTAGGGGCGGGGGAGCGTAGCTGGGGGGAGCAGGGGAAGCGGCTGCTCCCCCACTGATCACATCAAAAGTGGCGCCTTAGGCACCGACTCCCTGGGCGCTTCTGGGCTGGAGTACCCATGGGGAAAATTTGGGGGTGCAGAGCACCCACCGGCAGCTCCCCGCCCCTCGCCCAGCTCCGCTCTGCCTCCTCCTCCTCCTCCTCCGCCCCTGAACGCGCCCCCCTCCCCCCCTGGCATCCTGCAAATCAGCTGTTCGGCGGGAAGCTGGGGAGGTCTAAGAAGCAGGTGGCAGCTTCCCACTCAGGCCGAGGGTGGCGGAGGTGAGCTGGGATGGGGAACGATTCCCCTGCGTGCTCCCCACCCCGGGTTACCTGCTGCGGCGCAAGTGGCCCTCCTTGCGCCCCCCTCCCCCCGCCCCAGCTCACCTCTGCCTCCCTGGGCCTGAGTGCGAAGCTGCCGCCTGCTTCTCAGCCCACCCCGGCTTCCTGTGTGAACAGCTGATTCGCGGGAAGCCTGTGGGGGGGAGGGCAGAGAAACAGAGCCAGGTGGCACATTCAGGGGAGGAGGCAGAGCGGAGGTGAGCTGGGTCAGGCGCGGGGTGGGGAGCTGCCAGTGGGTGCTCTGCAGCCACCAAATTTTCCTCTTGGGTGCTCCAGGGCTGGAGCACCCATGGAGTCGGCACCTAAGGCGCCACCTTTGGCCAGTTAAATTTAGAAGCCCTTTTAGAACTGGATGTCCCTCGCGGAACAACCGGTTCTAAAAGGGCTTCTTAATTTAACAACCGGTTCTAGCAAACCCATGCGAACCGGCTTCAGCTCACTACCGGTCCTGGCCCTTGGCTAGGGCTCTTAGGCACTATGATAATACTAATATTAATAATAAAAATAGATCCAAGATTTTTTTCTGTTCCTTACAATGCGATATCATGGAAAGGGGACTTACTCCTGAATGCCCATAAGATATTCAAGACGTCCTTCGGGGACGTCTACACTTGGAGGTAGGGCTGTGATTCCCCTGCTTGGGTACACATACTCACACTAGTTCTCATGGAGCTAGCACAAGTATAAATAGCAATGTAGCTGCCATGGCAGGGGAAGCAGTAGCGAAGGCACAGCTGAGCTGTGCTGAGAACATACCCACTGGTTTGTACTTGTGGGCAGGTTTGTACTTGTGTAAGTCGGGGCATGGTCCCATTATTGTGGGGAACTTTCCTGGCTTATACACTACCCTGGTGAAATGGGCTAGCGAAAGGATCTGAGTCCTCGCTCCCACTCCCTTTACCCAGAGGTCTGCCTGACCTGAGGGTCCCCTTCCACTCTCAGGTGTGAGAGTCCTCGTAACCCCAACAAGGCTGGGCCCAGGATTCTTGGGGGGGCTCGACCCCCAACCTGGTCGGAGTCAGGGCAGGGGCTAGGGTGTCCCCACTCTCTGCACTGGATGCTTCCCTGACCCACTGATCATTACACACAGTTCAAAGCAAATATGATTTATTAAACAACAATCAATTTAAAAAAATAAGGAAAAAATGGGAAAGGTTAAAGGAAAACACATAACCCCGCTCTGTGGCATGGGGACATCACAACCAGCATCTCTGGGATGTAAGGAAAGTTCACATCCTGTTCTTCACAAATCCCAGGCCCCTTCTCAGGCCCTGGCTGTGCTGCAGGGATGCTGTGGGTCGGACACTCACTCTGGCAGTGGCCACACGCTCTCATGCTTTAGGTGGCAGGACCCTTCTTCCCAGCATCACCCCGTCCCGTTGGGGTTACGATCCCCCTCCAAGTGTGACCTGCAAAGCACCTTGGCTAGGGGCATCTCCCTGCGCTGGGCCCACTGCCCAGGGCCCCCCTCGCGCTCCTCAACTGCTCACCACACCCGGCTCTGGACTGCTCTAGCCTCAGCTCCAGCTCCACTCTGCCTCCAGCTCCCTGGGCTGCTTCTGTGACTCTGCTCCCATCATTAACCTGCTTCCTGGGCTGCTTTTCTGGTCCCTCTGGGTCTGGCACGGCTCTGCTCCCAGCTCAGCATGGGCCCCTCCTTTCTCCTTAGCTCAGCCCCACTCTGTCTGACCCAGGCAATTCCAGCTCACATGGAAGATGGGACACCCCCTCCCTGGCTTCCTGACTCCCTGATTAATCTGCCTGCCCTGTCAATCAGGCTGACCTAGAGCATTGGCCTCTCCCCATTGTTCCTGGGGACTGTCAGTCTCAGGGTCCTGATTTCCCATCCACCCTTCCCCTTTCTTTTGGTACTGGGAGCTAGCCAACCAAAACACCCCCACTGAGTTTTAGTAAGGGAACAACAGTCCCCTCACACTTGGCATGGCTCAGCCGTGCCCCTGCTGTTACTGCCTGTGCTAACACAGTTACTCTGCTATTTATACTCCTCCTAGCTCAAGGCAAGCTAGCGTGAGTATATCCCCGCAAGCAGGAGAATCACAGCCCTAGCTCATAGTGACAGGTTTCAGAGTAGCAGCCGTGTTAGTCTGTATTCGCAAAAAGAAAAGGAGTACTTGTGGCACCTTAGAGACTAACAAATTTATTAGAGCATAAGCTTTCGTGAGCTTCATCGGATGCATCCGATGAAGTGAGCTGTAGCTCACGAAAGCTTATGCTCTAATAAATTTGTTAGTCTCTAAGGTGCCACAAGTACTCCTTTTCTTCTAGCTCATAGTGTAGATGTAATCTTAGAGAGTCAGGGAATTGGCTGAGAAGATGTAACTGGGACTCAGAAAGAAGGAGATGAGACCCTAGGCGCTAATATCTATCCATCCATTCATCCATCCTGACACTTATATGGTTCACCCACAGCTGCTACTTACCTTAATTTTAGGTGTGGCTATTCAGCACCTATGAAAATGAGCCCGCTTCTTTGAGTGCCTAAATAGCTAGGTACCTATCTTTAAGCTTCAAGGTTTTTGTTTTGTTTTGAATTATTTGTTTTAAAGGGAAACAAAGATGAGCTGTAACAACAGCAAATAAATAAGGAAAAAAATACAAAGGTAAATATCATACAAAGCCAGATTCATTATCTCAAACAATAAAATTGTACATTTGTTGGCTGCTGTATATTGTCAGAAAATGCATAGAAAAAGAACCAAAGAGAACAGAGAAACGAGGTATAAGAAATGAAGAAAGATAATAAGCATAATGTAGTGCGGCAGACAGAAAAAGTACCATGCTAGCCTGGGAAACTGTCACTATACAGCAATGACATCCATCTGTAACAATCTCCTGTGCTCCTTCGCTAGGCCAACCAATAGAACATTCCTTGTACATCTCACCATTCCATAGTGACCTGTCAATCCAACAATCCTAAAACTAAAGACCAAGGCCCCAGTCCATGCAGAGCTCCACCAGGAGCTCTATGTGGGCAGCGGGGTGCTCCTACACAGATTTAGTTGCAAGTTCAGGGCCTCGAATTTGTGGAGTTCTTCCCTTCTTTTATATTCTTGTTTTAAAATTTTGGCCAAAGTACTTTATTCATTATTATTAAATACTTGGGTCCACTTAGAACTGAACTAAGAGCCACCAAAGACATTTCATATATAGCAAGCCACTGAAAAGCTCTCCGATGGGTTATAGTTTCCAAGCTAATACAAAGGGCACACATTCATCCTCTTATCACATGCATATTAGAGTTGATTGAAAATATTTCAGTGGAACAGCTTTCTGTTAAAAAATACAGATTTGTCAAAATCTAAGTGTATTGTGGGAGCACGCCAATTTCAGTTACATTTTTTATGAGAAAAAGTTAAAATGTGTTATTTTGACAATGTCAGAATGTTTGAGTCTATGCAGGCAATCACACTAACAATGCTGAAATGTTTTGATTCATTTTGTTTTGACTTTTATATTCAATATCAAATGCAATTATATATATATATATATATATATATATATATATATATATATATATATATATACACACACACACATAATATTAAATGTAATATTAACCTTATTATTTTAACCTAATAAAGTAAATATAAAATTAATTGAAATGATAAAGTCAATAAGAACAATTTCAATACTATTGAAAATACATTTTAATGGTTCTAACCTTTTAAAAAATTCATTTCTCAGGAAATGTTGGATTTTTGTTCTCATTTGAAATGTCAGAATTTCCCACACAATGGAAAGTCCAGTTGGTGGTGATTACTATAAACTAGTGCCCAATTAAAAGTAACTAGTTCAAACAGACATAACTAGGTAAAAATGTGACATCATAAATCTATTCCAAGCATTTTTAGCTTTTGTTTTCCATGGGAAATAGGTTAAATAAAAGCCATCCAACATTTTGTCAACCTCTGCCTTCCTTTCCGTGGCTTCCAAGACCTCACTGAGAAGTGTTCTACCTCATTAATAATCCTCTGATTCACCCAGTTTCCTAAATCTAAAATTACAATAGAAGAAAAGCACACACTTGTTGTGCCAAAGGAACAAAACAAAGTCCTAGTAACATATTTAGTAACATAATATTTTTGTAGAAAAACAATAACTATCACCCTTTGTGATTTGTAAGCAGAGTGACAATGATTGGGACTAAAGTCTGCAGTGACTTACAGATGTACAATCACATTTTAGAGACATGCTCTGATTTTTTAGGATTATGTCCATTGAATGTTAAGCAACTACCTGATGTGACCGATGCTGCCTGAATAGACCCAGCACTTCAATTTCCAATGCAAGAGGTGTCTTTTCAAAAATTATTTTGGCCACAGCTCTGATTGACATTGGCTAAGTGAAGTGTGTATATCCTTCACTTTCTGTTTTCTTCTCTTTAGGGTCTAATTACAACTAACACAGGTAATAAAAATGTATCCGTACATTTAAAAGGCTAAATGATCCATACATTTAAAAGGCTAAATTTAAAAGGCTCTTTTAGAAATAGATCAGTTACAATTGTATTGGTTCCTAAATAAAATCCACTAGCTATAAACCCTAACGGTCTGATACCCATAAACGCTCCCTCTTGTATTAAATCACAGCATGGAAATATTGCAAAAGAAAATAACTCACGTTAGTTTAAAATAAAAGACTCTCTAAGATGAGTGCTTGTCGTCCCCTAAATCTAAATAGAAAACATATTTTAAGAGTTTAAACTCTCTACATGGTACAATGATGTCTTTAACCTATCACAATCCCAGGATCTTCAGTGACGATTTGAATGGGCTACAAGAGTGAATACAAATACAAGGACTCCTTTGTCAGTGCCCTAATCCTTTGCACAAAGAAACAGTGGGATGATATCAGTCTGAGGGCAAATCTTGATAGCAGGCTATGACAAGGGCACTTAGAGAAGCCGCAAGGTCCAAGAGATAAGGCACTGGACAGGGACTCAGGAGATTTAGGCTCTAAGTCCTGAGTTTGCTGCTGGGTCACCTTAGTCAAGTATATTCACCTCTCTATGCTTCTGTTTACCATGTCTATTTCAACTGTAAGTTCCTCCAGCTGCTACTGTAATATAAATAACAATAATAAGCTGTGGATAGCCTTCCTCAAGGTAAAGACTGGTTTTGCATGTCTGTTTACTTTTTTCAAAATAGTGATTCAACTCTGCTGGGATACCAGTAGTATTAATGATACCTTCTTTTTTTGTCTTTGGTCACATTTAATCCCCCCTTGCATTTTGATTCCATTCAGCTGAGTTTAACTCTTCTCTTATCATGTGCACAAAGGTATTTTGCCACGTTAAATGTATAGGTTTAAGCTGTTTTCCATCTGTTTTATCCAAACACTAGATTCATGACAGTTTTCAAACCTGTCACCTATGATTTTTCTTCTTTTTAATGAATGATAAATGCAATTCCTATTTGAATGGGAAATTATGATCCAACGGTGAGCACTCTTCTCACCTCGTGAATACTCATGCTCTTTAAACGGAACACACTGGTTTTTCTTAATAATTACAGTGTGGACAGCTGACTTCAAGCCTCTCAAATAGCTACACTATGCAAAGGGTTTCTATTATATCCTAAGGAAAAGAACTGTAATAACAGAAATAGGAATCCCTAGCAATTCTTGCTGCTCATCCAAACAATGGGGCTGACTGGTATCTCACAGTGGTATAATATCAAGACTAACACCACTACAGACAATGGAAACACAATGGTGTAAATGACTTTGGAATCAGGCCCAATGAGTGACACTAACCTACACTCAAACAAGTCCCCATCACCCCCCCAAAAAACAACAACAAAAAACACTAAGGCTGGATCTGCTGAAGGTTCTTTCTTTGAAATCACCTGGTGACAAGAGCTTTGCCTTAGACCACTTCCGCTGCCCTCACTTCATCAGATTACAAAAAATGCAATACTTTGCAGCTGCAGATGTGGCTATTGTGTCAAGGTTCCTTCCCCACTCTGAACTCTAGGGTACAGATGTGGGGATCTACATGAAAACCTCCTAAGCTTATTTTTACCAGCTTAGGTTAAAACTTCCCCAAGGTACAAACTATTTTCCTTTTTCCCTTGGACTTTATCGCTGCCACCACCAAGCATCTAACAGATATATAACTGGGAAAGAGCCCGCTTGGAAACGTCTTTCCCCCCAAAATCCTCCCCAAACCCTACACCCCCTTTTCTGGGGAAGGCTTGAGAAAAATCCTCACCAATTTGCATAGGTGAATACAGACCCAAACCCTTGGATCTTAAGAACAATGAAAAAGCAATCAGGTTCTTAAAAAAAGAATTTTAATAGAAGAAAAAGTAAAAGAATCATCTCTGTAAAATCAGGATGGTAAATACCTTACAAGGTAATTAGATTCAAAACAGAGAATCCCTCTAGGCCAAACCTTAAGTTACAAAAAGACACAAAAACAGGAATATCCATTCCATTCAGCACAGCTTATTTTCTCAGCCATTTTAACAAACAGAATCTAACGCATATCTAGCTAGATTACTTACTAAGTGCTAAGACTCCATTCCTTTCTGTTCCCAGAAAATGCATCACACAGACAGAGAGAGCCTTTGTTTCTCCCTCCCTCCAGCTTTTGAAAGTATCTTGTCTCCTCAGTGGTCATTTTGGTCAAGTGCCAGTGAGGTTATCCTAGTTTCATCCGATGAAGTGAGCTGTAGCTCACGAAAGCTTATGCTCTAATAAATTTGTTAGTCTCTAAAGTGCCACAAGTACTCCTTTTCTAGTTTCTTAACCCTTTACAGGTGAAAGGGTTTTTCCTCTGGCCAGGAGGGATTTTAAAGGTTTAAAGATTTTACCCTTCCCTTTATATTTATGACAGTGCTGCACCAGAAAAGTTATATTAGTAGGTGAGTGGAAGGTGGGGGGGGGGGTGGAGCAGCATTTTGGAATTTGTGTTAATAGAGATTACAAGGAGAGGAGATTACAAACCACATCCTTGAGTCTGATGACCACCACTCTAGCAACACAAAGCTTTAACACTACCCTAACTGGGCATCTGGAGATTTCTCTGGCATAGAATAATCCCAGGGTGGCATAAAGTCAGCCTAGCTTGTCACAGTAAGTGCCTGTGGAGGCAAGAGTGACATGGCTGAACCATGATGTGTTCCAGCAATCCTCAGTTGTCTGACAACAGGCTGCCATACATTAGGGCTGCCATGAAGTTGCTTTAAGTTACACCAGGGACCAAACTGGCCACCTGCCTGCCCTACTGAAGGTACATCACACAGGCACCATTGCCCAAGCCTGAGGTCCTGGAACAAGCATAACTCAGCCAGACCTAGGGATTAGGTCCTATAATCACTAGATTTGGACAAAATTGGATCAAATAAGATACCAAAATTCACCTCAAATTTAAAATGAATAAGCAAAAAAATTAAGTCACTATTTAAAACAAGAAAAATTCACATTATGCCTTTGCAATTCCTGGGGGTGCATGGCAAATATCATATGATTGTGGTCTCTCTGACCCAGTTGAAACAAAGAAAAGGAAAAGAAAAAGCAAGTTATAGTATTGTTATGTCTTTTTTCATTTTGGTTGGTTTAGAGAAAGTGAGTAGAAGTTGGTGTAGAGAAAGAATGTGGCAGCTCAAAGACAATGCAATCTTATTCACCAAGGGCCAGATTTTTAAAGGTATTTAGGCACCATAAGTTAAGTGCCTAAAATGCTTTTGAAAACCGCACTAGGCACCTCTCTACATATTTATACCCCAAAGTGGCATTGAAAATCTACCCCTAAAGGGGCAGACACCTTTGCATGGGAACAGAGGAATACAGGGCATAGGATTGTTAAGAACCTCCCGGATCATCAGATCCTCTCCCATTAATGCAGGCAGGAGCCCCATCATATAATCCCATTCACAAATTTATCAAGCTCCATCTTAAAGCTAGTTAGATTGCTTGCCCCCGACTACTCCTAATGGGAGGCTGTCCTGGCTCCTCCTGCTCCTCTGATGGTTAGAAACCTTCTTTGAATCTTTTAAAGCCTAAATTTACTCATGGCCGGGTTATTCCCATTTGTTCCTGTGCCAGCATTGTAATTAGATAAATAGCTTAAATAGCTCTTCTCTCTTCCTAGTGGTTATCCTCCTGATGTATTTATAGAGACCAATCATATCCCCTCTCAGCCTTCATTGTACTAGGCTCCTTTATCCACAATTGGTCCCACTGACTTCAATGGGGCCACTTGTGGAGTAATATTACTTGGAGTGATTAATGGGATCAGAATCTGACCTAAAAAAGGTACATCACATCGCCTATTTTGGCACTATATTAGCCTCACAAAGATAGAAAGCACAGGAGGGTAAAGCATTGGTCCAAAGCTCATTAAAGGGTATGGCTACATAGTGGCTGGGAGTGTGCTTCCCAACATAGCTAGGACTCTGCTCGCGCTAAGATGTTAGAAATAGCTCTGTGGCCACAGCAGCATGGGCAGCGGCTTTGGCTAGCTGCCCAAATATGGATCCAGGGGGTATTGTACTTGTGCGACTGGTCCAAGCTGCTACCCGCGCTTCAGCACTAAAAAATAGCAGCGAGACTGCTGGTCCGTTTACCTGTGCTGGGGAGTGCCCTCCCAGCTGCTGTGTAGACTTATCTTAAGTAAGAGCTAACAGACGTTAAGTGACATATTTCCATCAAGGGTAAGAGTATGGAACTCTTGTTTTGTTTTGTTTTTCTGAGGAGGCATGGCATATGAGGATTAGGAATGTGTATGAAATGATGGAATTTGGGGAGGGAAGAGTAGAGACTGGATGAATTTTTTTTGGAGGGGGCAGGAAAGGTTACGGAACTGATAGATCTGGGCTGGGGAAGCAGGGGAGGGTTTTACCCAGGGAATTACAAATGTAACACTGACTCAGGCAGAACATTTTTGAGGGGTCAAGGGTTTCCTGCAAAAAAAAAAATGTTCCCCTCCCCAAATGCGTAGGTACTATTTTGCTCCCCTTCCTCCCATAACATGTAGCGGGAGAAACAGAAGGCCACATATATTTGTGTCAGTTTAGATTTTTCTAGTGTGTGTGTGTGATTAGTGACAAAAGAAGCCCTCAGCATTTTATCAGGTGTCCTCTTCCTCCTCTCTTGGGTCTGTAAACTGCTCCAAAACATAGCCTGTAGGTAAAAACGCTCATTTTCAATGACTTGTCAACTTTATTGGTAAGCAGACATGTCCTTCCTTCAGTTACTGTCAACTGCTTTAGTGGCCTGGAAGCAGACACTACAAAAGTGGCAGCTAAAATATTCTAACATTCTTGAGAATTGCTTCTGATTAAATCCATGTGCCCCCACATTGTGCCTCTTTGAAACTAGTCAGTAACCAGTATCACTGGGCACTTGCCCGAGTGCACATAATGACTAACGACAAGCATAGAGGCATGTTTTTTCTCACTAAGCAGTTGTGAAAAAGAAACCCAAAGTGAAAATGGACTGAAAAAATACATCAGCCCATGAATACACTGAAAAGAATATGATAGTGTTAAGGAAAAACTATTAAAGGAAAGCTAGAATTCTTGCTGTCACATCGTAACACTGATCAAGCAAGCCCTGAGTGATGTTAGCATATTAGGAGAAAGACAAATCAAACTGCCTGAATGTTCAAAGTAGAATTGGTCTGAATATTTCCAAAGAAATGTTTTTGAAATATGTTCTTTTGTGCAAGCTGAATCATTTTGTGGAAATATATCGATTCTGATAAAGCTTTCTTCCAGAAAACTTTTGAGGTCCAGGGTTCTCTGGTCACTTGTGATGAGAGAGAGCGGAACTGAAGAAAGCTTTTAGAGTGGAAAACGGATGTTTTGACACAATTCCATTTTGCAAAAACATTCGAAGGCTTTTGGTTTTGCTCTAATGAGGAATAAAAACAAAATTTGAAACCTCAAAAGTGCTTGTGAAATGGAATTGTCCTCTGGTTGGTTCTAGTTCAAAGCTTTTAAAAAATGTTTTACTGTCACTGTTCAATGCTCACCTTTCTCTCAGTATTATAGCACTTTCTTTTGCAGTACCAGCTGGGACCAGCACATGTGCAAAAATAATAAATAATGAAAAAAGTTAACTAAACCTTTTGAAACTTTGAAAAACATTTTACATTTTTGGTGGAGGGTTGGCTCAGTTATCTATAAGAAGGACTATATATGAACTAAGTATTACACATATTAGAATAAAGTTATTGAACTAGTGCACCGAACCCTAATAAAATAAGGACTAGATCCTTAGCTAGTGTGAATCAGCATCAGTGATGTCACTCACTGAAAATCTGGTTCATCATTTTGTATGGTGCTAGATGCTCCTGTATTCCCTCTTCCTTAGCCTCTATTCCAATTTAGAAGCATAGGATTTGGCATACTCAATAAGGTCATTGGTCCATCTCGTTTGGCATACTGCCTTCATGAGTGATGAATACCTGCCAATGTCACTACGAAACCAAAACACTGTGACAGCAATACAAGAGGAACTGGGAACATTCATGAAAATTAATTCATCCTATGGGAGCCGAATCAAAAGTTTTGCTTTAGTAGTGATCACAATTTTCTCTGCAAAGCCACTAACCCCACTACTGGCGCACAAAAACATCTACATTGTTAATGCTTCTTGCCAAGGGGGTTAGAGCACTTATGAACAATTCTACCGCAAACATAAAAAGAAAATCTTCAGAAAAAACACTCCTGGAAAGCTAGCCACAAACCCAGCTTTCCATCTAGCAGACAAATAATCCTCTCCATCGTCACAGTGTATCTCTCCCTAGCAGTCAAATGTACACTTCAATTAATCACATGATTACATGAAAAGATGGTACATGTGAGTTGACTGCTTTGGGTCCTCTCTTAAACTAAACTAACCCCTAGCCTCTCGCATCCATTTCTGCCTATCAGGATTCTCAATCTGTCAGAAAATTCTGATTAATCAGATACCACTGGGGAAAAATCCACTGCTACTGCTCAGGCCACTTAGCAGGAGGAAGAATGAACTCTAATGCCCCCACGTTCCACATCAAGATGGTCCTCTTCATGCTCTACAAAATGGCACCACATTGCTTCCTCCACCCTCATTACCATATGGACTGCAATTAAGCAGCATACTTGGTATCTACTGTGTGGAATTCAGGTTATGAGCTTCTGTGGGAGACATTTTCAAAACAAATACCACAGTTGGTGCCTAATGGATAGAGTGCAATTTATGAGCTTCTGGGGGTGGCATATTCAAAAGACTGCATGAACAGATTGCACTGTTTACTATATGTACAATTTATCATATCTTACTTGTTTACAGCCCCTTCTCTCTTCCTGCCTCTGCCTCACACCAGTAATTCCCTATTCATTAATTTAGGGTATATTTTGAATTAATTTCTTAAGGCCATTCCAAAAGAGGCAGCTTCCTGGCCTAGTATTGGCTATGTAGAAACCCTCTTGCTCTGGTGCATAAACCAATTGCCAGAAGACATAGAAGAAATACTTGCCTTTCCCCGCCCCTCAGTCCCTTAGTGAATCTCAGCACAATTCTAGGGTTTTCCTGCTTTCCTCTGAATCACCAATAACTGGGCAAGATTGGAAAGAGCTTGCAGGAAAGCAATAGTTAAACATGGCCCCCCTACAATATATTCTTATTTTCCTTTTCAGATAGTGGTTATGAAGAAAAAATGCTACAAGACATGCTGTAACAGAATAGGTCTAAGTCAATCACATTGCAAGGTTGTTGTACAGTTACTGAAGCTAACTACAGTATTTTCCAGATCAAGCAGTTTCCTGCATTCTGGTTCTGGGTGTCTGATTTTCATAATCGCAATACAGTTATTTCCCAGTAGTTGTATACCTATACTCTGATTGGCTATTAATGGCTGTCAGAATTCATGGATGTGAATAAACACAATGTGTGGTTATTTCTCAGTAACTGTATGATGAATATGCAAACCTCTTCTTTGACTGGTGGCAACAATTCCACTGCTATAGTTGTTTACTCAGAATGATCAAATGATTTGCCACTAGCAAATGGGCAGCCTCAGCTTTTCAATCTCCTCAGCTGAAGCCAAATGATTTGAATATGTATCTTCAAGAGAAGAAAAAAATGCAAGGAAGGAAAGTGAGTGGTGCTGTGAAAATACAAAAGGGATCTCTTTTAAAAAAGATTATCCCCTGCTTTCTTGCATTTCCCCCCTTCAGACTTAACCCTGCTGTTCATCCCTACCCCACCTCATCTTGTTTTCTGTCCTTCACTCGTGCCCTGCCTAATATCTTGCACTGCTAATCCTGCAGGGCAGTGTCCTTGCTTAATTGTATGTTCTGTGCTACGTCTAGTGCAGACATTTGGACATAGTAAAACCATCATGGTAAATAATTGCAATATTATTGTCTCATTATTGCAGATATCCTCTTCCCATGAAAAAGCTGAACATTTACCAACTAAGGTGTTGATCCTGCAAGGAATTCTTTGTGGACAGACCTCCTTGCAGGACTGGTGAGTAAATATGGCTATAGATAGGTATGTATGTATGTTATATTATAAGCAAGGCTGGGAGCACCACCTATTATTAAGGTTACCTGACACTTCCCATTATAGCATGTTTTCAGTTGCTTGTATCTTTGTCAAATTTTAATTGTTCGGCTGAAATTTTCCAGGTTAAGAGTCTGCCTAAGGATGGAATTTTTTTGGAAAACTTTCAGCTCAAACAGTTCAGCCATATCCAAGGATGAGGCTAATGAAAAATACATTGTTTTGGCCCATGTTAAAAAAATTCTTGTGACCTTTTCTTTGAGACGCTTTAGCACCTCCACGCTTTGAGTGTTGATTTGGGCATTTGAGTACTGGGACTTGACATTTGACAGCATGTGGCCTTTTTTTGTCAGGTATGTGCTTTTTGCTATCTCTGTGAAAATCTGCCCAAATTTGACTAAGTTATAGGTAAGGCTACATTTTAGTCATGGGTATTTTTAGTAAAAGTCATGGGCAGTACACAAAAATTCACAGCCCGTGACTTGTCTATGACTTTTACAATATACCCCTAACTAAAACTTGGGCAAGGGACCATGGGTGCTATCGGGGGCGGGCAGTCCAGGGGCACTGGGGGGTGCTGAGGGAGGTGATCCGGGACCCTCTCCCGATGCTGGGGGTGGGCTGGGGTTGCAGTGCATGGCCCAGGACTCCTGCTGGTGCTGGGCGGGGCGGGGCTGGCAGGGACCCCCTAACTGGTTCCGTGTGTCCCTGCAGCTCCTAGGCAGCAGAGCAGCCTGGGTCTCCATGCGCTGCTCAGCTGTGCAGTTCCCATTGGCCAGGCACCACAGCCAATAGTAGCTGCAGGGGTGGAGCCTGCAGGCACAGGCAGTGTGCAGCGTCCCCTGGCCCCTCCGCCTAGGAGCTGCAGGGCAATGCCAATGGGACCCAGGGAGCGCCCCACCCCAAGGTAAACGCCCCCCCTTACCCTCCAATCCCCTGCCCCGAGCCCCCTCCCACACATCCAAACTGATGCTGCTGGCCCAGGGGCTGTCCTGAGTCAGCACTGGCCACTGCAGAAGTCATGAAGGTCATGGAATCTGTGATTTCCGTGACCTCCATGATAGACTCGCATCCTTAGTTATAGGCCTTTGAAATATTGTAGTTGCACATGCTCAGCAGAGACTTGCTACATTCCCCAAAGATCCCATCCACACTAAGCATGCTCCAGCCAAGGGCTGAGCAGGATTCTTCCTGCAATTGCGGCTCCGGCTTCTGTGAGCCATATCATGGCTAGGCACCAGGACTGAAAGCAGGGAACCTATCTATGGTGCCCAGGTGACAATGTAATTCTACACTCCAGGTCAGAGAAACATTTAAATACACTCTTCATATTATGCATATCCACTTGATACATATTTTTATGATGTACCCTCTGGAATTCCAATAGAATAACTTAACAAATTAATTCCCCTGAGGTACTAGTGGAAGAGTTACAACACTGATTTGTCACTCCACTAATCAGCTATTTCAAAGACTTTCTAACTGTCTAACTTTCTCAAATATTTGGTTTCAAAAATACCCATGCACACAATTGTAATGAAATACAGTACATACCATATATGATGCTAGCTGCACACATCTTTAACATTAAATTAAAGCTATGGAATTCCATTCTATTTAATTATCTATTTAAAGCAGGGGTCAGCAACCTACGACATGCATGGCAAAGACGGCACGAGAGCCGATTTTTAATGGCACGCTGTAGCCTACCGGGTCCCAGCTGCTGGCCCCGCTCAGACCGCTGCCGTACCCAGGCTGGCAGCATAGCTGAGCGGGCACAGCAGCCGGGACCACAGCAGGCAGCAGCATGTCATTAAAAATCCTGCCCACCCCGGCTCGCTCTTCTCCACCCCCCCGCGGGGGTAGGGTGAAGAAGCTTGGTTCTGCTGGCTGCTGGTGAAGGGCAGACAAGGTCCCTCCTCCCCCGCCTCTTCTCCCAGCCTGCCCCTCCTCCTCTCCCTCCCTCCCTGACGCCCATCAACTGATGGCCCTTGCGAGGGTGGGGGAGAAGCGCCCGCTCGCTGCTCCAGGGAGGAGGCGGAGAAGAGGTGGGGATGGGGCCTTGGTGAAGCGGGTGGAATCAGGGCATATCCCCTCCAGCCTCCTGCTGTGAGCCGCTCTGGGCAGGAGGCTGGGAGCATCCCCATGATCCTAGCCCACACCCCCAGCCCTCTGCCCTGACCCCTGCACTCCGCCACACTCCCAGCGCTCTGCCCTGACCCCTACATCCCCCTCACACACACACACCCCTGCCCTGACCCCTGCACCCCCCACACATACCTAGCACCCCCACACCCTATGCCCTGAACCTTGCACCCCCACATTCCCACCCTCACCCTGAGCACCAAACGGGAGCTCCTGCACAAACACACACACCCCACATTCCCACCTGCACCCCTCTCACCAAATGGGAGCTGCCCAGGTAAGCACTCCACACCCAAACCTTCTACCCAAACCCAGAGCCCCCTCCCTAATTCTAGCTCCTGGCCAGACCCTACACTCCAACCCCCAACCTGCTCCTTCACCCCCCAGCCCTGTCATCAGTGCACGTCCAGCCTCAGCTCAGTGCAGAGAGAGAAAGAGAGGAAGAGAAAGAGCTAGAACCAGGGAGACAGTAGATACCCACTCTATGTTGGTAGGGCCGGGATCCCAGACCGGCAGCGGGCTGAACAGGGCCGGCAACCGGGACCCTGGCTGGCAGGAGCCTGCAGACGGAACCCCAGACTGGCAGTGGGCTGAGTGGCAGCAGGCTGAGCTGCTCAGCCCAGTGCCGGTCTGGGGTCCTGGCCACTGGCCCCGCTCAGCCCAGCTGCCAGCTGGGGTCCTGGCCACCAGCCTGCTGCCAGCCTAGGTGAACGGAACCCCAGGTTGGCAACAGGCTGAGTGGGTCAGCGGCAGAAGATCAGCATTTTAATTTAATTTTAAATTAAGCTTCTTAAACATTTTGAAAACCTTGTTTACTTTATATATGACAATAGTTTAGTTATATAATATATAGACTTACAGAGAGACCTTCTAAAAACGTTAAAATGTATTACTGGCATGTGAAACCTTAAATTAAAGTGAATAAATGAAGATTCGGCACACCACTTCTGAAAGGTTGTCGACCCCTGGTTTAAAGTCTCCTCCATTCTATTACATGGGTGTGTATGCACGGTGCAAAACAGCATGATATAACAACCAGTTATTCATCCTAAAGTTGAAAGGAAAACAGCTTTTTTTCAAAAAGATATTCCACTATCTGTCAGGATAATGGGCAATAAGATCTTGGCAGATAGTTTTTGAGACATCTGGTTATGAAAAATTAATAATTTGGAAGAACGTGGATAAGTTTAGACAGCTCAGCTACCTTAAATCCTGTTATTCGCTTTTACATGTGATCCAGCAGCTGGGGAATCTAACAAAGTTTAGAAAACATAATGCAAGTGACAAAAATGACCTTTTCCTGAATTGCTATAATGGATGCCACAAAAGCCTCACTCACTAACTGAATGACAGAAGGAGTCAAGTGGAATTCAAATCGATTAAATATATATACCTCATTAGTAGGCACCAGATACCACCAAATAGATACATATAATGATAATAAATTCAAAATCACCATAATACACATGCTATGGTGTCTGGAATGCAGAGTATACTGAATGTGGAAAGTAGGTACGGTCTGGGGACATAGTGGATGGCTGGTGATAGACCCTTATCTAGGAATTTCTAAACTCTAAAAATATTTAATAATTAGTTTTAGTTTAATTAAATGATCTTATGTTGCTTTTTGAGTATGATGCTGAAGTAAGTTTTAGCTACAACCTTCCCACACAACATATTATCCCCTTATCGAATTGTAAAAAGATATTGATACATGAACACTTCTATAAATAACAACTGCAAGTTTTTTAACTATAATTCTTAAGCCATATTCATTGTTATTTGCAAGTATTCAGACAACTTCCATGTATTAATGAAAATCCTGAACGTTCCATGAGCTTTAGCAATATAGTGAAAATGGATAAATCATTGTGCACTGTTTATTTTTCTCCTTTTTAAATGGTTTCAGTCATTCAGTCAAGGAGAGGAAACAGTGCTAGGGCTGAAATCCTGGCCCCATTGACCTCAGTGAAGCCAAGACCACCATAGGGTTTATGGCAGCGTGTAGAAGTACAGACACTGTAGGCACAGCTAGCGTGGGTGTAAACAGCAGTGTAGATGGCTCAGGTGAATAAAGTAAAATGCCCTACATGCGTGAACCCTAGGATATGTATCCTACATGACTGTCTGTAGGCTCAAGCAGTGCCAACGTCTACACTGATATTTTTTGGTAGTGTAGTGTTCCGCTGCTTACCTGCCACCACAGCATTTTCCCCCCACAGAAAAAGGCTTTGGCAGTGGGGAAAGGCTCTGGCAGTGGGAGGCAGCAGGGCGGCTCTGGCAGCAGGGAAAGGCTCCTACAGATTACTGGGCCTTTCACTGCAGCATGAAGCTATGCACTGCAGTGAAAAGTGTGGATGCAGCCTGACTTTCACTGTAGCATGTAACTATACGTGTAGTGCCTCTACTCTAGACCAGGGGTGCTCCCAGAGCAGATCACGGCAAGGGGCTGGAGGGGATATGCCCTGATTCCACCTCCATTTCCCAAAGCCCTATCCCCACCTCTTCTCTGCCTCCTCCCCGGAGCAGCGAGCAGGCGCTTCTCCCCCTCCCTCACAAGGGCCATCAGCTGATGGGCGGCAGAGAGGGAGGGAGAGGAGGAGGGGCAGGAACCCAGCAGGCTGGGAGAAGAGGCGGGGGAGGGGAGACCTTGCCTGCCCTGCACCAGCAGCAGGCAGGACCAAGCTTCATCACCCTGCCCCCGCGGGAGGAGGGCCGGGGGATGGAGAAGAGTGGGTCGGGGTGGGCAGGATTTTTAATGGCACACTGCTGCCTGCCAGGGTCCCGGCCATCAGCCCTGCTCAGCCCGCTGCCAGCCTAGGTTCAGCAGCGGGCTGAGCGGGACCAGCAGCTGGGACCCAGCAGGCTGCAGCGTGTCATTAAAAATTGGCTCGTGTGCCGTCTTTGGCATGCGTGACATAGGTTGCTGACCCCTGGCCTATTTAAAGGGCCAACATAAGAACAAAAGAACAGCCATACTGGGTCAGACCAATGGTCCATCTAGCCAAGTATCCTGTCTTCCAACAGTGGCCAATACCAGGTGCTTCAGAGGAAACAAACAGAACCGGTAATCATCAAGTGATCCATCCCCGTCATCCACTAATCGTTACTGATGGACCTATACTCCATGAACTTATTAGTTCTTTTTTGAACCCTGTTCTAGTTTTGGCCTTCACAACATCTGCAGGCAATGAGTTCCACAGGTTGACTGTGCATTGTGTGAAGAAATACTTCCTTTTGTTTGTTTTAAACCTCCTGCCTATTAATTTCATTCAGTGAGCCCTGGTTTTTGTATTATTCACTTTCTCCACACCATTCACAGTTTTATGGCCCTCTATCATATCCCCTCTTAGTTGTCTCTTTTCCAAGCTGAAAAGTCCCTGTCTTTTAATCTCTCTTCCTACAGAAGAGGTTCTACATCCTTAATCATTTTTGTTGCCCTTTGCTGTACCCTTTCCAATTCTAATATATTTTTTGAGATGGGGTGACCAGAACTGCAGGCAGAGTTCAAGGTATGGTTGTACCATGAATTAGTATAGTAGCATAATGATATTTTCTGTCTTATTATCTATTCCTTTCCTAATGATTCCTAACATTCCATTAGATTTTTGTTTGTTTGTTTGTTTTTTGACTGTCCCTGCATATTGAGTGGATGTTTTCAGAGAACTATGCACAATGAGCCCAAGATTTCTTTCTTGAGTGATAACAGCTGATTTAGATTTCACCATTTTGTATGTATAGGTGGGACTATGTTTTCCAATTTGCATTACTTTTCATTTATCAACATTGAATTTCATCTGCCATTCTGTTGCCCAGTCCTCCAGTTTTGTGAGACCCCTTTGTAACTCTTCACAGTCTGCTTTCGACTTAATTATCTTCAGTAATTTTGTATCATCTCCACATTTTGCCATTTCACTGTTTATCCCTCTTTCTGGACCATTTATGAATATGTTGAACAGCACTTGTCCCAGTACAGATCTCTGCGGGACCCCGCTATTTACATCTCTCCATTCTGAAAACTAACCATTTATTCCTACCTTTTGTTTTCTGTCTTTTAACCAGTTACTGATCCATGAGAGGACTTTCCCTCTTATCCCATGACAGCTTACTTTGCTTAAGAGCCTTTGGTGAGGGATCTTGTAGGAGGGTTTCTGAAAATCCATATTCACATGCCAATGTTTGCATTTGCAATGTGGAGGTTCATGTTTGTGCAGGAGGAATCTTGCATGCCCACAATGGAGGCACATAGTTAGAAATACAGGCCACAATCTCTGATAAAATGCCTTGCAATGTTTATAAATACCTCATATTTTGGGGAAGATCTGCACCTTTTGTGTCTGTAAAACATTTAATAACTATTTCAAAGTATGCAAACTTATTCATAGATTTTGCAGTGTTTGCATAGCCCGCCCACAGGGTTTCTATCGTGTAAGCTGGGGTGTGCTGTTTGCATGAGTGAATGTGTTGTTGTGGGTTGTGGAATACAAGTCTGAGTTCTCCTCTAAGATGAGGTACAAAAAGTTTCAAACTGACAGGAGGATTGTTTTGCCAAAGGCAGTGGAAGTTCAAAAACTCTCTCAGGATAGGTTATGAACTTACAACCTTATCTATGGCTTCCCATCCACATGTTACTGTGCACAGACCACTACCTATCATGCTGACCAACTATGTCTCATTGTACTCCCCCACCTGTCTATATCCATTTGTTGTTTCTTGTCTTATTGCTAGACTGTAAACCTTCTGGGGCGGGAACCATCTTTTCGTTCTGTGTTTTTACAGCACCTAACACAGTGTAGTCCTGGCCGAGGGCTGGGGCTCCTATGCATTGTCATAATACAAATAATGCATGAGAATAGAAAACATAACACATGCACAAAGGGAAATCCTAACTTCATCCTGCTATATCGTGAATTCCTGGCATCAGGCCACATGATTACCAACCTATAGCATATATCGTTATTAAAAGGCAATACTGGGCCCAGGTATTAAAAGGCAATACTGAGCCCTCTGGGCCTGGCAAGCCCTTTCCAATTGGAAAAGAGGGTTAAAAGAAACTCAGAACCCCAGGCAAAGGGTAGTGGACAGGCTGTAAGAGAGATGAATCCTTCTCTGGGAAGTCAACCTGAAGGCATAGCCTGTGAGGGGACCACAAAGCAGGTAAAGTCTCAGGCCGTGCCTTCTCCATCCATCCTGCCCCCCTTTGAAACCTGCAAGGCCCTGCTTATTTAGACTTTCTGTTAACTGATTGACTGGACTTTAGGGGCCATACCGCAGGAGCACATAGGTAGGCAGTAGCCCAGGCTGGCAGGCTTTGACTCTCTGCAGGGATGACTCTCCCAGTGTTACTTCCCAGAGGGAACTATCCTGGATCGGACCTAATGGAAAGGAAAAGCCAGGGTCCCCCATACCATGCCCCACTTAAGAGAAAAGGCCCAGATGTAGGTAGAGGCTCCAAACATTTGTGACTTAGGATCAGGCATCTCTATCACTTCTGACAGGAGCACAAGAGTCTGGTATGCTAACTGCTAGGCAACCTGGCCCTCTGAGAGCCTATCACATGCTCCTATTTCACAGATGAGGAATTAAGGCCTTCAAAGTTTACGTGAGTTCATGGAGAGTTGAACCCAATCTTGCTGAGTCCTAGTCCAGTACCTTAACCACAAGACCCATTCTTCTCCTTTGAATTGTCTTCTCATACCCCGTGAGCTATGCAATCGGGTGAGAAATAACGGAAATAAAGCAAGCATAAAATGAATCTAATTTCCATCCATTTATGCTGAGATAAAGCCATTTAAAGATAAAGATAAAGATATTATACTTTTACTAGGGAGCAAAGAAAGCAGACATACACAGTTGGGTAAGGAGCTAGCATATTGTATTCTTTCACCAAAAATAACATTGAATTCCTATTATTTTATTGACAAAAAAATTATACTTTTTACTTATCATCTGCAATTATATCCATAGCAAGTACCAGATACTGTAATTACATGATATTGTAAGCATTGCCTATGAAAGGGCTCCAATCATTTCAATTCACTATGCACTAATATAGCACCTAGTATATATGAAAATTGGAATAGATAATAGAATAGAATAGAATCTTACATCTATTTATAGAGTGGTTTTCATCCCAGAGGATCCCTAAGAATCTGACAAATTACAATTTACATCCTACCCTGCCTCAATAGGGCCTTACAATGGGTCTGGCATGGAGGATGTTGGCCACCTAAAGGAGGATGACTTAGTGCAGTCACGGGGAGGTATAGAGGGACACACCTTAAAGCCTCTTTCAATTTATTCTAAAAAAGATTTTCTATATAATGATGCATCCTTAGAGGAATGATGGGGAGAAAGAACAGGTTTGCCTTCACTCCTATGAGAGCGGGTTGAGGGCCTATTGCTATGCATGCAGACAAGGCTGAGGTTCTGACCATGAAGACCAGGGGTCACATTGACCAGGCCTCACAGTCACTGAAGTGGTTGATGGTCTTCACATCAAGGGTGAAATCCTGACTCCATTAAAGTCAATGAGAATGTTGCCATTGACTTCAATGGGACCAGGATTTCACCCCTAGTATTCTCTTTCTATTAGGTTGCAATTCTGCATGAAGCAGGATTTTGCCCTAATACGTCCAGGAATCATTTCACCAATGAAATGGCAGAATTATCTGAAATAGAATTAATGTTGAAAGGAAACACCCAGTTTCAACAAAGCCGTTCACCTATCCCAGAAAAGCACTTATTTTTATCCCCCATGTATTAGCATGAATTATATTATCTTATTGAACAGAATACCCAATGCTAAGAACAGAGACACTGAATCCAAAATGAAAACGATACAGATCATACTGAAAACACTACATGTTGAATTTGAAATAGTCATTTTTTTAAACTCTTGGCTTCCTTTTGACAATTCCTGGCATATTCCAACAGAAACTGGCTTGCAAACCAAGAGCAAGAGTGAATTTTGCACATACCTGTTTCTCCCCACTTGGTTTTTTGTGATTTAATAAAAGTTCCACAGCTCCAACTACCTCCTTTCGTATGGCATGCAGCAGAGCATCTCCGAGATACACATTAAAGCTTAAGAGCAACTCAATGAGCTCCAGGTTCTCATTTTCAATTGCAATAAGGAGAGCTGTTCTTCCAAGAGGATCAATGCAATTAATATTGATCTTGAAATAAATTTTGGCTTCCTCCAGAGCTTTCTTCACACTGGCATAATCTCCTTTCTCCACAGCATTCAAGTAGGCTTTCTCGGCAGGGGAGAGTTCGGACTCTGCTCGCACTATACGAAGAGGGATGCGGTCTCTGTACGGGGCGTTGATGCTTCTTTTGTAATAGAACTGGGCCATATTTTATGCCATACTAATACTTTGTCTCTGCAATTTAAAAAAGAAAGTGTGCATCAATTATACATTCCTGGAATACAGTTCAGCTTATGATTACTATTATTATATATGAATTATAGTAGCATTTAGAGGTGCTGTACAAACACATAATAAGAGATGGTCTCTGCCCAGAAAAACCTGTGGTATAAACAGACAACACAGACAAAGGCCAAAAGAGGAAACAGAGAATAAAAGAGATGAAGTGCTTTGGCCAAGGTCACAGTGATCAAGCCAAGCACTCAGGTCTCCCCTCGTTGAGTCTGGAGCCATATCAACTAGATTTTGCTTCTTCCTGGCACATTCTGTCAAGCCTAAAATGGACCTAATTTGCACAGTTCAAATCCAGATGTGAACTTTCTAAAGTCTGGAGTATTTGTATCTGATTCAGCCTTATTACTATGAAACTAATATATTCTAGCAAGTATCCTGAATCTGATTTGTAAGCTAGAGTTAGAAATTAAAAAGGTAAAATAACATTTATACATTGCCAATGATATGCTTAATATGTAAAAATCCCCAGAATTCATAGATAATGGCCAAGAGTTTGGTCTAATCCTTAGCACATTCTAAACTAAAACAAATATCCAGTCGCAATTCTAATATCTTTAAACATCACCAAGCATGTATTGCTTCTGTTGTTGTATTCTTTGCCCATGGGAGACCATGGCAATGTCTGTTCCTTCTCTCAGGGCAACAATTAGCTGGTTACCTCTGTGGTCTAAAAGAAAGTAGTAACATGATGGGATCTAAACTGTTAGGTTACATGATCAATAAAATACCCCCTTGCAGTTCAAGTAGAGAGGCAGCTTTCCCCAGTGGTTAGAGAGACTGGATGTCGGGTGACCTAAGTTCTTTCTCTCTCTGTCTTTCTCTGTGAGAATTTGCGTAGCTCACATAACACTTAGCCTCTGAGCGGTAGTGAGCCCCTTATTTTATAACCCCGCCATCCAATTTAGGAGTGGCATTGATGGGCTCCAGTCTTGCTCAGGAAGAAGGAGGAATTATTTCTAAGGGCCTTGAGAATGGTGAGTCATACAAAACAAGAGGATAATGTAGGGAATCTTGAGTATTTGACAGAGACACTGAGAAAATCCTCTGAAGGAGGGGGAAAACCCAGTAAAACACCTGCATATCAAAAAGGGTTGCCAACCCTCCAGGATTGTCCTGGAGCCTCCAGGAATTAAAGATGAATCTTTAATTAAAGAGTATGTTATGTGATGAAACCTCCAGGAATATGCCCAACCAAAACTGGCAACCCTTGTATCAAACCCTAGTTAACAAATTACAACTAATTTTACATAATCCTAAGTAAGTGGTATGAGGAAAGTCAGTAACCAAGCTGCATATGTCCTTGTTCTGTGTACCTTCTTTTCTAAATGTTTCCCTTTAAGTGACTCATCAACCTGCTCACCATCCCCTTCCCACCTGAGTTCCACACCCCTACAGCACAGAACCCTCCAACCCCCAGGCTGGAATTTATTCCTCCCTCCCCCCACATGGCTCTTCTCCTTCCAGAGTTAATACTTGGGGCAGTTGATCTGATAAACCTAGGCTTTGTTATGTCCCCGTTCCCCTCCACCTTCTATTTCTCACGCTATCCCTGTTTCCCCCTCCCCATCTACATTCCTCCCAGGTCCCTGCTTTCAACCCCCACACACCCTCCTCCCCACTTCCCCCCCTCTACCTCCACACAGCTCTCCCACCTCCACACTTCCCCCCGCAAAAGTCTCTGCTTCCTCACCCTAGATCCTAGCTTCTTCCACCTTCCATCACTCCCCCACCCCAGGCCCCTGCTTTCCCTCCCATCCCCAACTCCAGTTTGCCCCACCAGATCCCTGCTTCCCCAATCACTACCTTTCCCCCACTCCCCTCTGGTTTCCTGCTTCCTTACCCGGCTCCATTGCCTCTGTCCCCCTTCCCCCATGGATCCCTGCTTCCCCTACCACCACTGCCCCATTCTTCTGGTCCTTGCTGCCTTCCAGCCACACACTCTCTTCCCTCTCCAAGTCCTCACTTTTTCTCTTGCCATTCTTCTCCCCCCCATTAGGTCCTTGCATCTCCCCCTAAAAACCCTCCCTCTAAGGCTCCCTTACTTCTCTTAGACTGCAGCCCACAGACAACCTCCCTACATAGTAGATCACCTGCTGCATCTAATATGTGTAGGTAGCTACGGGGGGGGGGGGGGGAGGAAGAAGGGGAGAGTTTCCTCCCCCTGCAGCATCAAGCAATCTGTGTCCTGACTTCCTCAGAATCAGGCTTTTCTGGTGCTCTGATTTTCACTGAAACCAGTGGGGTTCTGCACACAGATGACTAGAATATTCCTGGAAATTCTGGGATTGATTGGGTTTGGTATTCAAAAAGTATTGTGCTACATACAAACAGACAGAGAAATGCCCTGAAGTTGCATGCCAAGAACTCTGGATGTTCCTGATATCCTTATAAATCTCCAGTCCTTTGTGAATCTTAAGTTATTGGCTTCAAAGATTTCCTTGGGCTCTGAGTTCCACAGTTTAATTACTAGCTGTGTGAAAAAGAATTTTCTTTTATCAGGGATGAGTTGCCCACCTGTTAATTTGAATTATTTATGTTTGATTTAAAAGAAACTGTTATTTCTCTCCCTTTCTCTCCTGGGCATGGTACAAAATAAATGGGGTATATTCATTTCTATTGCAACTCCATTTATTTGAAAGAAAGTCAGAGATTAATTTGACCCCATGAGATCAGAGAAGATGGAAATGCTTATGGCATAATATGAGCAGAGTGGTTTATAGGAAGAAAAGTTTTGACAACATTATGATGAACTTTTCATTTTTTTATGGTATTAGTCTTTCTTAACTCTTAGATATGCATTAAGGTGGCCTCAGGCTTTCAAAAATCTCTAGAGAATATGTGATACTAACATCTTCATTCTTGGACCAGGGAATAACAAGGAAGAACAAAAACAAATTGTAACCTTTTTCCCCTCTTGCTGCTGACATGCGTTTAACAAACACATTTTCCTAAATAACACTTTTCCTTCTTTTGATAATTGTTGATTATTTTTATTGTTTTTCTCTTTCTATTTTCAGCAAATAAACAGATCAGCCTCATGATATGAGGAGCTCATCTGAACTAAAATGTTTAAAAAACATAATTAATTCATAGAGCTTGATTACTGGTGTAGTGTCCCCCTGAATGATTAACAATATATTCATGAGTCATAATAATGGACATTGTGTTTACAGATAAGAAAAGGAGTACTTGTGGCACCTTAGAGACTAACAAATTTATTAGAGCATAAGCTTTCGTGAGCTACAGCTCACTTCATCGGATGCATAATGCATCCGATGAAGTGAGCTGTAGCTCACGAAAGCTTATGCTCTAATAAATTTGTTAGTCTCTAAGGTGCCACAAGTACTCCTTTTCTTTTTGCGAATACAGACTAACATGGCTGCTACTCTGAAACCTGTGTTTACAGATGTATCAAACTACCAGTTTCGTGCTTGGCCCTCTCTACAGATAAGTAGAAGTGCATCGTCAAGCATCTTGAAATATAGATTGACAGTGGCACATGTTGGTATCTTTACTCAGAGCTAGATGTGCCCTCATGCAGAAATAGCAAACAAGGACAGGAACTCCAGAGGTTTTCCTCTGAATTCTTCAGCTGTGGGCTGGATTTGTTCCCATCATGAAAGAAACCAGAGATCCAGTCCACCAATCCACTGGGATGGGGACTGAGAGGAAATGAGAACACTGATTTGTAAAGTGATGGTTCTTGAAGATCTGTGTGCTGGTCATAAGGACTGTGCAACCTTTGCAGAATCATTGCAACAGAGAAGAAACACCATCCCTTAATTTAAAAATCAAGAGACAAGCCAAAAACCCACTGCTTAAAGTACAGAGAAGGCAGAGCTAAGCAAATGTGGATCTACAACTGATTTAATCTGCCACAGACTCTACAGATCTGCTACAGCACCACAGAGCATTCCAGAGGAAGGATACTGAAGAGACAAATTAGGTGCTCTAAAAATTGGAACATTAGGAACCATAAGATGCTCATCATACCCAGAAGGTAATATGCATCTTTTGTGCCACATTTCTGTCCTGAGTTGCACACAAGCATTAAAGTCCATGGGATTTCACTTGGTGTAGTAGAGGGCAGCATTTGGCCCTATGAATCTAAGATATAACTTGATGAAGCAAACCAGAGACTGAGAAAGGAGATCTTGCAAATAAAGGGACTGATCCCGGCAGGTGCTCTGCTTCTTGGGCAAAATGGTCAGTACCCACTGCTCCCTATGAACTGAGATGAGCAGAGGGCACCTTGCACCTTCCAGAAAATGCTCATTACCTGGCAGGATCAAACCTAAATGAGCAAGATCATCGACTGGAGCTATAAATGAGCAAAATAGTCTTAACGTTGAACTGGCTCACTGGATGTCAGTGTCGCCTACCCCTGTGTTGTACTTAGGAAAAATCAATCAGCTAGAATTCAACATGCAATGAGTTCAGGGCTCCTGCTAACCTACCTACAATGAAATAAACAGTGAAAAATAATGTTACTTTAAAAATTAATAGAACAACATTGATCAGCTCTGACTCTCAATCTGTAGGCTCAAATTTGCATGATTTCCTTCAGTTTATTGTATCTTTCACAAATGACTCCTCTGAACGTACCTACATTTATTTTGCAAGACTGCACAAAGCAATCTGTGTTTTAATATAAAACAAAAGACTTAACTGACATATTCAGAAACACAAACCTCACTCAGTAATGGAGACTTTACACATTTCAGAATTATCTAGGGATGATTACTTTTAGATCACTGGGAATATTATGTTTTGAAAAATCTGCATTTTGCACAGATCTTCAATACAGAATTACTTGCAAAACACAATTAGCCCTGGTTTCCATATTCAGAAAAATGATCATGAGCACAGCTGGTCAAATTATTCAGTCCAATCATTTAGCTTACAAATGTTTCTATCTTTCTACAAATATTTGCAAATAGTGATTTTTATGATGGAAATAGCTCTAGAGATGGTTGAACAAACAATTAGTAAATAGTTTCATTTTATATATAAATCATGTATAATTCTGTGATTAAATTTGACCGGCTTACAATACATACTATATAAAGTGTGCACTATGCAATTTAAGATACGTTAAAAAGACAAACTTCCAAATTATATTGCTGTCTGATTAATAAAATAAACCACTAAAATTACTGTTAAAATGGGAAGATTTAGATACAGCTTATTCTGAACCTAAGTGGATGAAAGTTGGAAAACTAGTGCAAAGTGCTAAATTAAAGCTAATGTAGTGTAGACCTCTGGCTCATACTCTGGACCCCATACAAAATGAATTGTCTAAGCTTAGGAGGCACTGCTTCATATTTATGATTCCCTCACCAATGGACCAGTCTTGAAGTCCTCAGTACTTCTATTCAGTCTTGGCTGCATGTGCAGCTTTAATTCAGCACCCCCCCCCCCGCACATGCGGATTATGATATAGTCTTTAATTAAACAATCACATACTATATTTTTCCACTGCATACTTCTCCCTGGCCTTAGACAGCACAAGGGTCCCTCCATACTAACTGCATGAAATTGGATCTCTACCCTTTTGGGGAGGGCAGAAGGTGGCTGGCTTCCAGGTCATGCTCCCCTTAGAATGAGAAAGAATTATTTGGTAAATTGGAGTTACTTTTGGTGGAACCGACACTAACTCTCCCCGCCCCCTTGTGCCTTCTATTTTTGGGGGCATAGGTCTGGGGAAGATGGCGAATGACAGCATGTCTCCTTCAGGTGCTGTACAACTGGATGGAGGTCAGGCCCCTGGGAGGATGGTAGGGTGCTCTGAAAAATACACAGGAGTGACTTTTGAGTTCACCATTGAGCCATTGTTCTTCTTGAGGGAAGAAAGTTACTTTAACTCCAGCAGCTTTAACTCATGTAGGTTTGCATGTACATTTTACCCTTTTGTGGGATTAGCAGTGAGAGGGTAGCAAGTGCTACCACAATGTCTAAGGAGCACTTTGGATTTTGTTTGTAGGTTTGCTTTTAGGACTAGTTGTGTGAGTAGGGCGAGGACCTCACAGGTAGTGAATGTGGAACAGTATACTCAGGAAACCTGCACATTTAGGACAAGTGCAGAACACATTTCTCTGTGATCAATGTAACATATTTTATGTGTAAAAAGAAAGGGAGTACTTGTGGCACCTTAGAGACTAACAAATTTATTAGAGCATAAGCTTTCGTGAGCTACAGCTCACTTCATCGGATGCATAAATTTGTTAGTCTCTAAGGTGCCACAAGTACTCCTTTTCTTTTTGCGAATACAGACTAACACAGCTGCTACTCTGAAACCTGTCATATTTTATGTGTATTATTCATGGCAGGGATTGATGGAAGAGTGAGATCTTTTAAAATCTATATCTGTAATATAATTTAATCTGACAAGAAGTCCTATTTGATACAAGACCACTATTAGGGCCAAGGACTGGGGGAATGGAACTAATTTCATCTGAGAAACAAAAAGCCATTTATGTGGCAAGAGAAACTGAATTTTGGGGGTTGCCCTTTAAGTTGGTAGTTCTTACTTGCTCTAAAGGTTACAAGAAGCCAGGAACCCCAAATGACAACAAACCCCATTGATTCTAAGGAGTATGCAAGGAACAATGGAGGATGGAGATAGATTGTCATGTCTCCCTCTGAGATCAACTCTCTGAACAAGATCACACCAGGTCACAAAGTCAACTAGCGTACCCCTAGATGGATTCAAGAGATACTGGACTTGAGGGCTAGAATTCTCATTGACTGCCCTACTGGCTGCCAGGTGTTGTCTCCCAATACTCAGTCCTCGTGGTTGGAATGGAGGTTGAAGCCAGATTTAGGATTGGGATTGGGCCAAGGGTAGTGCTGGAACTGAGATCTGAGGTCAGAATCAAGAGAAGAGTCCATAAACAAACCAAAACCAGTACCATAGCCAGAGTTCAGGTGCAGGCAAGAGGTCAAAGCTGGGTGGTCAGAGTTTGTGGACAAGGCAAATCAGTAGCGTAGCTGGAGTCTAGATACAGGCGTAAGGTCGAAGCTGGGTGGTCAGAGTCCGAGGGCTCAGAAGGCAGAGAGAAGGCTAGAGCAGGTCAGTGGCCAGGCTGGAGCAAGGTTTCAATAGGGAAGGACAAGACTGGAATAGGACTTAGGCAAGACTGGGACAGGAACAAGAACTGCATTAAGAGCAGGCTGGAAATCGAGAGAGTCTGTTACACTACAGTGCAGCAGGAGGGCTCCTGACTGAGTAGTGCTGTTGCACAGACTGATCTGCAGCTCTGCTGAGTCTGGGAAACTACCTGAGCCTGGGGGTCATGTGCCCAGGCTCTGCTCAGAGGTAGGCTGCTGCCACATGCCTAAAGGCTGAGTCACTGCAGGCTCTGTGGGTAAGGTATGTTAGTCCTGTTGAAATGTTGCCGCCTGCCTGAGGGATGACTCACTGAAGCTGTTTTGGGGGGGTGCTTATTGAAGCACTGGGAATGGAAGGGCATAAATCTGCCCACATCTAAAGGCTGCACCACTCAGCCTAAGGGGAAGAGTCACTGGACCCAGGCATCAAATGAGTTCAGGGGACAACAAATGCAAAAACAGGGATGGGAGTGAGGGTGACAGGTATAAAAGCAGGGATCCAGAGGGTGACACTCAGCAAAGAACACCTGACAGTGCCCACTGCTCCTCAAAGGTGTCCAGGGAGCCAGTGGACATGGCCTAGAGGAACTCTGCATGGAGACATGACTTCAGGAGGGATTGGAAATAGGCCCCACAGACCCAAAGCACCTTGCCATCCAGCTTCCTCCTGCTGACATGGTGGAAGGTCACCTTGGCCAGCACCAGGAGGAGGTTGATGAAGAGGTCTCTTGACTTTGTGGGGATACAGCTAGTGTGTGTAAATCAGGAGGTGTGGGGGAAAGTGCAACAAGAACTGGAGGAGGAGGTTCTGGAGGAGCCAAGAGAGGAACTGCAAAGTGGTGCACTCAATATAAAAGTGTGCTAGGGTCTCCCTCTTGCCACAGAAAGAGCAGGTGTCAGGAGAGTTGGTGAACCACTCCAGGTACACACCCATACTCACAGCTCCATGAAGAAGTCTGTTGCAGGGGCACCTACCTGAGGCTCTGGGGATGGGGATGTGTAAATCTGCCCACATCTAAAGGCCCTGCCTCTCAACCTAAGGGGAGGAGTTACCTGACCCAGGTCTCAAGTGAATTTAGGGGACAACAAATGAAGAACAGGGGTGGGAGTGAGGGTCACAGGATCAAAAGCAGAGAGCCAGAGGAGGACACGGAGCAGAGAACACTGGACAGCACCCACTGCTCCTCAAAGACATCGAGGAATCCAGTGGCTACAGTCCAGAGGAACTCCGCCTGGATACATGACCTAAGGGAGGAGTGGAAATAGGCCCCAAAGTCACAGCTTCCTCCTTCTGATGTGGTGGATGGCCACCTTAGCCAACGCCAGGAGGAGATTGATGAGGAGGTCTCACGCCTTCATGGGGCCATGGATGCAGTGTGCAAATATCAGGAGGTGCAGGGAAAAGTGCAGCCAGAACCTGAGGATACAGTTCTGGAGAAGCTGGAAAAGTGGCAGCAACCTGGTGCACTCAATGCAATTGTGTGCCAGGATCTCCCTCATGCCACAGAAGGGGCAAGTGTCGGGGAAGTGGTGAACTGCACCATGTACATGCCTGTGGTCATGGCTCCATGAAGGAGTCTGTTGGAGGGGCAGCTGAGCAAGCAGCCCTGGTTTGGCTGTGGGTTTGCCTCTCACTGACATCGAGTAAGAGACAAACAAACTAGCAGTCTGGAGAACAGAAACAATGAAACTAAGACATAAACTTTGAACATGATTACATAGATTGTACCTTTCTAGATTAGCTCTTGTCAAATTTAAGACTGGATATACTTGCATTACTTTGGTTTGAATAAATTATTTTCTTAATAAATGTTTTGCTACAACCCATTGGTTTTAGGTGGTTGTTTAGAAATTTGTTGCAGGCTATCATAGAAGACATGAAACACTTCACCTCCAGAGCCAGTGTCACTCGAGATGTTGGTCAAAAAGAATACAGACTACGGGCAGGTCTACACTACAGGGTTAAGTTGACCTAAGTTACGAAACTCCAGCTACATGAATAATTTAGTGGGAGTCAATGTACCTTAGGTCGACTTATTGCAATGTCTACAGCGTGCTGGGTCGATGGGAGAAACTCTCCCATTGACCTACCTTATGCTTCTCGTTCCGATGGAATATCGGAGTTGATGGGAGAGCAATCGGCGGTCGATTTAGTGGGTCTTCACTAGACCTGCATTGATTGCCGCATGTGGAGACAAGCTCTCAGGGATCCTCTCTCAAGAGGGAAAAATGTCTAATGACCAAGTTTAAGGGGCTTATGAGAATTATATCATTAAGTACTATATACAGGGTTTGCTTTCCCAAGTGTGAAGTATGAATCAGTTGGTGACTTAAGTGATATGGAGACATTAGAGTGGAATTACCTCAGCTGGTGTAGATCAGCATAGCTCTGAAGTCAACAAAGCTATATGAGTTTACAGAATCTCAAGAACTGGCTTGTTTAACACTTCTTCAAATAAAGCCCAAGTTGGCAGCAACACAGGATCAAATCCTGCTTGCATCACTCACACAGCTATCCCCAATTAGATCAGTGTGGCTACTTGTGAGTAGAGCGAGCAAGGTTCAGCTCAGAGTTATTTGATGATAGCTGCTTAGTGGTATATACAGGTTTCAGAGTAGCAGCCGTGTTAGTCTGTATTTGCAAAAAGAAAAGGAGTACTTGTGGCACCTTACAGACTAACAAATTTATTTGAGCATAAGCTTTCGTGAGCTGGTCTCAGTTCTATTATTACTGGACAGCTGCCTTCATTAAAAAATTGACTATTGCAGCTAGCTCTAACTGCACTCATGCTGGCCTTCTCAGGAAAGAGAGGGAATGAACATGGAACCTTCACCACTTGCTCATCCTTACTGGTGGATCTTTCTGGATCAGGGTTAAGGCATATTGGCGGAGCAACCTAAGATAAACTTTCTTGCAACTGTCTGAATTGGACTTTTTCTGTGAATTCACAGAGGACTCCAGTCTGCAAGGCTGTCAGCCTGGCACCTACCATTGATTGGAGGCAGTCAATTTGGGTGGGGGGGGGGAAAGAGAGAGCAGAAGATTACCCAGAGAATGCTTTAAAGGAGAGAATACTCCATCCAATTTAGTTGACTTCACTATCTCCTTCGCCAGTGTTATCCTCCAGTTTAAATCAGAGGGGCTCTCTCCAACTTCATCTTTTACAAAGCAAAGCTTTCAAGGTTCGCTGCACTAACCAGAGTTTCTTTATGTAACAGTTCCAACAATAGCACAGAGATGGTGCTCTAATGGTGAAATCTTGAAGTATTCATTCCATATAGGCTTCCTTCTGAAGAGAGACCTGAGAGAGGTGTGCTGCAGTGATTCTTCGACACTCTAGGATGTTTATGTGCAGATTCACATGTTTTCTGTGCTTCAGATAGTGAAGCTCTAAGGGGAAGGTGTGATTTGGTCAAAAAAGGGGTGTGACTGGCATACTGCCTAACCATTATAAGCTCTTCTGGCTAATAAAAACTTTCAAATGTGGCCCATGTCAGACACATAAATTAAGCCCCCCCCCCGCCCAAGATTAAACTTAAACTGTCCACAAGCACCCTCTACTGATGTAGAGCTGATATGGAGCCAGCAGTGAACATGTCTGTGTATAAATATACTCACTAGTATAAACATCCTAATGCAGCCTGCTGCACTCGGAATCTTATGTGGATTTTGAGGGGGTCCCTAGAGGAGACTGATTTTGTTAAAGAAAGACAAAACAGCGTAAAATTTGAGAACCAAGGATTAATGAGGGGGAGCTGGGCAGGCTTTTAAGTTGATTGGCTAATATTCTCCCAGGTCCTCACAGATACTGGACCCAGGTTGAATATTGAAAGAAATGTGACTCAGAATCTCTTCTACATTTTATTAAAACAAAAATAAAATCAAGACAATATATCATTGAAGCAAAGGTTCTATTAAAAATATTAAACTAAACTAACAAAGCGTTACAACTATCAGACCAAAATCAAACTGAGATTAAGTAAAAAAAACTAGACTCAATATTTGATCTTTCTTCTATTAGCCTCCTGATTGCCTTCTATGATGAGATAACCGGCTCTATGGATATGGGGAAAGTGGAGTGGTGTGTTTGTTGGTGTCATGACTTCCTCTTCCTGAGGTGATCGGTTCTGGGGGTTCTGGAATGTCAGTCTTCCCTCAGGTGGCTTGTTGACCTGGAAAGTAAGGCTTCTCAACCTTACCCTGGATTCTTATGGTTTGCAAACTTGGCTTAATCCATCTGCGTTACAACACCTCCCTCCAAGGTCTTTGGGCAAATCAAGCACAGCACTATCTTGAAGCCATGCACCCTGGTCCAGTCAGGTTTGAATTAAGTCACCCTTAGTAAGTCTCACTTAAATCAGTGATTTTAAAAATATTTGGTGTTTTACATACCCCAGAGCTGGTAACTCTGTGACAACACCCAAAATATCAAAAATCCAGATACATGAAAAGGTCTTTAAAAAGACATTATGCCACCACAAGTTTATGGAAAGTTCAATGTAAAAATCTTGTAAAATAGCTAATGTGGGGGTGGGGGAGGAGGGACGACAAAACTAGCAACCAAACCCGGTCACTCAAAATTCATCCTTTAGTAAAATTAAAAATAAATTCAAACTCATTTTAAGTCTCATCACCTCCAGCTCCTTCTTAGAGACAAGGCATTTACAATCAATTTTCTATTTTGGAACTGGGCTATAAATCAAACAGCTTATCTTCTTCATCTCAGTCATTGAAAGTCATTTTAAAGCTCACTGAGATGAAACCTACTTGTAACATGACATTTTAAATTTTATATAGGGTCTGTATTCCCATATAAGCTATTCCTCTCCTATTCTATGACACATAATTCTGCTCCAATATGTTTCTTGTTATTTAAATATAAAACTACCCATTTGCCTCAGGACAGAAAAGGGAATTAACTAATACAGGAACATTTATAATATTTAGACCATATATGATACCATGAATTCTGGTTGGTCAGAAGCTTGATTCACACTTTTACACTCCATAGGCTTCGAAGGAGTTACTTCTGGTTTTCCCTGGTGTGACTGAGTAGAATTTGATTTATGGAGTATGATACTTCCTCTTTGAGAGGGAACTAAGTAGGCACACACAAATAGGCAGTATCCACCTTTGTGGTACGCCAAACCTGGGGTTTGACTAGGCACTGGTTCAACCAGTGTCAAGCCATGGAGTTTGAACCAATTTGTGCATCCAGGGATTAGTCTGGATTGAAGTCATACCCACAGCTGTATTCACACATTGGGAATACTCACTTGATTTAAGAATCTGGTAACAGTTGATGAAACCAAAAAGTGGTTTAGAAAATCTCAACAAGAGGGGTCATAAGAACCAGGAATTCCATGTAGCAGGATTTCATCTATAAAACTCAGAAGCCAAGCTAAAGTCATAGAGATTGGGACTATTCTGAACAATTCAGCTAAACTCCCACGTAACACAGGCCAAGATAATCTCACCAGTGATTCCCGTACCTACCCCAACCACTTGTGATTGCAGAAGAGCGTAACTTTCAGAAAATTATGTCATTGTACAAAAACCTCAGTACATGGATTAGATAGAAGTGCAGTACTTTCTCTGATACAAGGCCAAATAATTGATGATCCAAAGAAAGGCAAAAGCAATCTCATGCTGCATGTAACTAATTGTACAATGATGCACATATGAGAAAAAAATCCTTCCTTGATCCTTGTGGCAGTCATCTTTCATCTTGAAGCTTGAGTTTTGATCAGCTTTATCTTAGAAAGCACAGCAATACCAGCAGCTCTCCAGCTCAGTTTAAAATCCAGTTACAATTTTTGATGCAAATGCATCCGATGAAGTGAGCTGTAGCTCACGAAAGCTTATGCTCAAATAAATTTGTTAGTCTCTAAGGTGCCACAAGTACTCCTAATCTTTGACTCCATGACCTCTTACAACCGTGAATGCCACACATGGACTTTGCAAACAACATTTTTTTCTGTTTGTTCTAAATGTAACCTCCATTAAGTCCCCCAACTGGGACAGGTGGAATATTAACCTGTGGCAAACACTTTTATTATTAATTATAATATTAAACAGTAGCAAATACTTTTCTATGTGTGAATGTTTGAGTTGAGTCATTTAATTTTGTTCTAAATTTTTTATTTCTATCAAGGTCACAGATGTGTTCCTGCATGTCTCCCATTGAGAGAAGCAGCATTGCGTGAAGTCACAGATCATACAGGGAGTGGTTTTCAAAGAGAAGGCCTACAATGGTTTATACATTGCAAATATATTTAAATAAAAAAAATCCCTGTGGTGCTCCTGGAATGGAGTAAGTGGTATATAAATATTAAGCACTCAAGAGCATCTGCATGTTAGGAAGTGTCTGAATTCTTTCAACATGCATAATTCCAACATGCTTTCATTACAATACAACATGTATGAGACAAATGAACATGATATGTAGATGGTATCTGCATAATCTTTTTCTGGAGATGTCACCTTTCAGACGAGATGTTAAACCAAAAATGAAATAACTGGTGGTTATTCAAAATCACATGAAACATTTTGCAAGACTGAAGCTATTCATCCTTGCATCCTGGACAAAGTCATTGTACCCAATACATGTTGTCTACTTGGATTCCCCTGGGAATTATTCTTGTGGTAGATGAAGTTGCATCTGTTGGGCATATAGTACATAAAGTATTTTGGGTTCTTTTGAATTAAAGATGCTATATAAATGTAAAAGTTACCATTAATTATTATAGACACATATTGGGGGAAGGACTATGTCTTCTTCTGTATTTTATACAGTCTTGAGCACACTGATGGTGCCTGATTATATTCTGCCTACCTGAATTCCCCTTTATTTCAATTAGTTATTATTCTTTATTTACTGTTTTAAAGTGCTATATAGTGTGTGTATTATAGTGCTGATAAACCTTTGCTGTGTGTCACCCCAGAAATGGTTGAGTTCCAGCAGTCTGTGATTCACAGGGGAGAAAAGACTAAAGAAATGTCAAATTATCTCTAGACAAAGATATGCTGGTAGTGTTGCTTTCCCCTTTGAGAAGGAATTTCATTGTCTCATGATTTTCAGGCATCTCAACATTGAAAATCATATTATTTGGTTGCTCACTTTTTGAAACCAGCTTATTACTTTGTACTGTAAATTAAGTAAAATTGTTACAGTATTCTGAAAGGGAATAGTTTGGTTTGTCTATAGAACCTTCAAAGATTTTATGAAGGAAACGTATCCTTCGATACTATGTAGTACCTACACCATTTATACTTATAATCCTCAAGATGTTTCTAAATGGTATAAATAATAAATGCAGTTATGTAAATATACCTTCACACCAAGGTTTTTTAAATAGATTGCCTGAAGTTAGGCTCTTAAATACTTAGACAATGAAGCAAACGGCTTGATTTTCAAAAGCAAGCACCCACCTGCTTCCATCAAAGTCAATGAGAGCTGCTGGTGCTCATCATTTCTGGAAAGTAGGACACCTATTTAAGTGCTTACATTTGGATTTTGGAACTTAACTTTAGAGATCTGGCATAGACAATCTTGGCATCAGAGTCCTACTTAGTACAAAATAAGAGGTAAGGGCTCAATCCGAAATGTATATGAGCTGGCAGGAAAATTTGCCAGAGTGTAGGACGGAGGTAAGGAAAAGGAGAAATGAGCCCACAAGGGATTCAGAGATACTGGACTCCAGCAGCAGTAAGTATCCAAGCCACATATGTATACAAAAATAACAGCAATAGCAGAAAGAAATCCACAAGGAAAATAATCAAAACCTGGTTTTGAGTCCTTTCTAGTTCTGGTATCCAACTGAATGGATTAATAAGGAGAGGATGGAAATGGATTGATATTAGTATCTCTTTCTATCCTTTTCTTTCTATCTAGCCACACAGTTAGCACATCTTCTCTGCAATACTCACCTTAACCAGAGTTGCCCTACAACCTACTGACCTACCAATTTATTGTTTGTGAAGAATGCTTGCTAGTTTACATGCAAAAAGAGCCATTACAGCCAACTGAATTGAATGCTACAAGTGGAGTTGAATCTGGGTAATGCACCTATCTCTTTAATGTTAGCAATCTTTCTTGTTTCATAACACCTAAAAATACTCTCTCTTTTTTTGCCTTTAAGATACAGGTACTGTATCAGATGTATTATCAATCTTGGTGAGTATATATGTTGAAAATCAATAAAAGAATCAAAATGTACATGAGCCTCCAAAGACAAAACAAAACAACAAAAACACCATCAACACTGATGGTTAGAATTGTGAATGTAAGGATAATTTCTTTTGAGACTCAGAAGTAGTTTAAAATCTGAAAAACAATATGGATTTTGAGCTCATTATTCCTACACTGGAAGCTTACAGCTCGATTGTGATGTGGACAATGTGTCCAGACAGGGGTGTAAGAACACTCCCCTCATATCTCTACATGGGCTACCTGGACCAAGGAGGATGCTGAAGAGGAATTGTGGGATCAGGCTTACTGAGTCCCCTCTTGAGACTACTTACACACCATGGTTGGGTCAGGGCAGTAACATGGGCTATCACACAATGACATGGCAAGCAGAATTTAAGAGTTTCCGAAAACTTAAGACAAATCTCAATGGATGGAGGGGGAAAATTCTTGTAAAGTCCTCTCCCCATCTTTAGAAATAGTCATTCTGCTGGACTTCATTAAGTATCTAAGACTTGATCTCACAAGGTGCTGAGCATTCCAGGGAAATCAACAGGAGTGGAGTGTGCTCAGCATGACTTAGAAGGAGCTAAGCAATTGGCGGGATTGGGCCATAAATGAAACTTCGGCCAAGCAAAATTTCTGGGCAACCTGTTAAACAGCATAATGTGTCCATCTGAATATGCTATTTATGCTGAAGCATCTGAGTTCACTCCCAGTGACTGGGGGGCCTCACGGTATTCTAAGGTTTCTTTCTGAAAATCATCTAGCTGCTTGGATGAGAGCTTTTATCTCAAGCAATCTTATACTCTTATAATTTCACTCTCCTTGGAATGTCAGATTTATTTTATATGAGAAAATTTAAAATGAAATGTTGTGTTCTCAGAATTTTAACCAATAGTTGATACAGACCATTTCCACCTGGTTGGGAAATGTGAGTAGAGGAGGTACAGGCCATGGAGTGAATGAAGTAGAGCAAACGGACATCTGTCCTATGGGACTCTATTGCATGAAGCCACACACATAGTGACTGCTTCACCTCACATCTATTGCCTCTCAATGTGTGCAACAAATAGTATGTGATTTTTGGAAAATCTGTTAAAAATCTCAAGCTGCTGCTACAACACCAATCCCTCCTCCTTTCTCCCTGACCTAGTTTTCACTCCCAAAGCTGATCCACTTCATGTTCACACACCTTAGATACTGTAGTGTCAATTGTTCACACATCTCTTCTAATAGGCAAATTCTTTCCCACACATTCTCATGGAATCATAGAATATCTGGGTTGGAAAGGACTCAGGAGGTCATCTAGTCCAACCCCCTACTCAAAGCAGGACCAATCCCCAATTTTTGCCCCAGATCCCTAAATGGCCCCCTCAAGGATTGAACTCACAACCCTGGGTTTAGCAGGCCATTCTCACAGATAGCTAATGAGAATCACATTACATTGTGCCAACATTTCATATCCATCTGACATTAAACAAGAGGACCCTGAATTGGGATTCATGGAATTTATATCAAACAGGCAGAACACGGATCAGCAGTATTTGTCCACAGCCAGCATGAGCAGTGGCAGGAACAAAAGCAGCAAGATGAGTTCAAATGTCAAATGAGAGAGAAGGTACACAAATGTATATCCAGCACAGCTGAGTTACACCATCTGACTTTGTCACCAGCTAGATCCCATTGCTGTTGTTAACATAAGCATTGATAACTTCAAGCTGTTTTTCCTCATATTTAACCTAAATGCCCCTTGCTGCAAACTAAACCACTTACTTCTTGTCCTGCCCTTGGTGGATTCAGAGAGCAATTGATCATTGCTCTCTTTATAACAAGTGTTTTGTATATCTGAATACTGTCATGTCCCCACATCAGTCTTCTCTTCTCTAAACTAAATATGCCCAGTTCTTTCAACCTTTCCTCATATTTCATATGTCACTAATACTTATTGCTGTCACTCTCCTCTGGACTCTCTCCAATCTGCTCCCAGCTTTTCTGAAGTGTGGTGCCTAAAGCTGGATACAATATCCAGATTAGGCCTCAACAGACATGCTAAGTAGAGCAGAACCATGACTTACTGTGATGGAGTAGACTAGGTCCAGTGGCTCCCTGATGGAGGCCTTGCAGCACTGCCTCACCGTGCCCCAGAAAAGAGCAGAGGAGAAGTCCTCCAGGCAGCCTAGAGTGGCTGCAGGGGAAGCAGCCAATCAGAAGGGCCACTGGAGCACCCAATCAGGGATCAGGAGGGCATATAAAAGCAAACAGCAGTGCTAGAGTAGTCAGTTGCTTCTTAGAGCTGAAAGAGGGAATACTGGCTGGTTGGCAAGACCATGAACAGTTCAGTGCAGACAAGACTGAGCCTAGGGAGGGCTACTGAAGATCAGGGGAGGCCTGAGCCCAGAAGCTAGCCAGACTAGGTGAGGGTACTGTGATGGGTTGCTGAAAAGGACACACCAACTGAGGGTACAGTGATGGGCTCCTGTTGGACTACTACAGAAGGACAGTGTCTCCAGGGAGAAAATCTTGGTGGGAAGGTAAAGACTTTATACCCTGGAAGGGGATTGTTTTTTCCACCTACAGACAGTGTAATTCAGCTAGAAGACTGAGTCACTGAAGATCTGATGAAGAAACCATTGGCCAGGGGAGACCCTTGTGAGAGATGGATGTCACCCCATTTTAACCAAGAACTAAGAAACAGCAGGCTCATACCTGACCAGAAAGGGGTACTTGGGAGAGGAGGGTGCTGCCCTTCTCCAGAATGAGAGATTACACATGGCCAAAGGGAGAGCTCATAAGAGGTAGGTGCTGACCCCCATTACTTATGATGCTTCTGTTAATACACCCCAGAATGTGATAAAGGAAAGGCAAATGTCACTCTTTCCACAGCAGCATCACACTGACTTATAGTCACTTTGTCATCCACTATAACACCCCGTGGTACTAGTAGTACCAGGAATAAGGATTTCCCAATGATTATCACAGAAATTAGAGAAGGAATATTTAGTTCTTATATTTCCCCCTACCAGTCCAGGATTTTGGTAACTCAAAATGAAAATGTTCCATCGCTCACCTAGGGAGATATAGGATTATGGAACTAAGCTTCACTTCAAAATGCTTCCCTGATATTTATCCTGTGCTCAGTTTCATCCTATTATTTATCATTATATCCACAATGAACTACCTAAGCAAATTTGCTCACTCCTTGCAAATCTTTAGGCTGCATGGTTGTCTGCAAGCAACTACTACAATTGAAAGTATCCAGGTTATACTGAGTAAATCGGTACCTTTCAGTGGGTATAAAGACAACTATTTTGCAGTGCTTTAGAAGTTTGTTGACTTTCACTCTTTTTCAGCATGTACATAATAACTTTTCAAAACTAAAGTCATATTTTACATTTCTGGGAATCTGTCCTCAGTAGGCAGAAATCTACTACTATCTTGACTTTCAAATGCCTTTAATTAATCCTCCCTTTCAAAAATGAAAAGAATATCCACATGTCAGAGTAGAATGAAATGAAATGTTAAACCTCAGTTTGTACCAGGTGGGAAAGTAAAGAACCCAATTGACTGGTGGCCAGATCTAGTTCAGTGAACAACCCTACTCTGATTTGATGACAGCAGCTGGCAATCACAAAATAAGTAAATGCTTGAGCATTGGTTTTAAACATGCAAAGCTGGCCTGCTTTAGAGCAGCTGTTAAAGCGGAGGTAGAAGCAGATGTACCTAGGTGTCTCATCACACAACTTGCCTACACTAGGATTTTTCAAGAAACCATTCACTGGTGCAGATTCACCAATAGCAGTACGAGTGAAGATTAAGCACACGTAGTTTACCATTTTGTTTATCCAGACCTATTGTATGTATCCTGCATTAAGTGCCTTGCTGTACCTGCACACAGGTTTGCAATGGCACATAAAAATGTATGGTATAAAGTCTATTTGTGCTCCTCTACTACTGATATTTCTGGCCATGTGGTGCACAGGAGAACACTAACTGATTAAATATGACCAATCAGTTTATTTCCAGAGCTCAAACACCACTACTGGTATGAAGACAGATCATTAATTAGCTATAATGCTTCCCCTAGCTCATAATTTCATGGCAGTGCTGCTATTTGAGTTTTGGGAACAAACAAAGGGCTGGATGTGCCTGTGTATGCACTGATTTTTCTCCCTTAGGCTTTGCAAATCAGGCTTGCAAAGGGCTTCCCTCCTTTTTAGCTTCAAAACTCTAATCCCCTTCTCAGCAAGGGAATTTCTACCCTCCATCTCCTCCTGGCTGTTGGAAAGGGATTCCCCTACCCTGCCTCTTGGTTGCAGAGAAGGTGGTTTTTACCTTTTCTCCTTCTGACTACATGGAAAAGTCTCTTGTCCCCTCCCTGGTAGGCAAAGAGCACCTATCCTCCTTCCCCAGAAGGTTTTTCTTTCTGTAATCCTCTGCCTAGGTAACATATTTGTACCAGTCTGATTACCTGTTTCATCCACTCCTTATTACTTCCCTGAGGTTTGTATGAGTGTGTAAAGGAACTATTGGATTATTTCCAGGCTTCCCAAAGTCTTCCACTGATATTTTATGATTTTTAATACAAATGTAAACTCTGAAACAGTTCAGATTCATATACTGTGATATAAGCATTATAATACAGGCTGTCACAGTATCTTTAGGTGTCTAGATACACATGCGCACCATATTTGGGTATGGTGACTTCCTTTTGGATGGCAATATAGGGGACAGTGGGGTGGAGGGTTTTTTAAACTCTACCCAGTTTTTATATTGCAAGATGACAGGCTTAAACTTGCAGAACTGGATCACTAGTGAGATTCTTTACATCTAGCTCTAAATTTTCATCCCTACATTAAAAAAAAAGTTCTGAGCCTGTTTTAATATAGGTCCTTGTAACTTGTCTTCAGGAATTTTGCAAATCAAACTGGGAAGCAAATTATTCAAAGTGGTTAAGTATAACTCTTCAAATTTGTAAATATGTCCAGAGAAGCCTCTGTAGAATGGCAGTGAATATCTTTCCATTTTGAAAGCAGGCTTTTATTTATCCTGTAGTCACTTATAAACCAGCACAACCATCAGCCTATAGATCCCCTAAATGCTGCAGAATTACATTTCATCTGGCTATTTAAATCCAGTGACAAATTAGATGCTACCATGAAACTTGGTCTTAATAATGATTCATATATTCTTTACCTTTAAGAACAGCCATATTGGATCAGACAAATGATCCATCTAGCCCATATCCTGTCTTCTGCCAGTGCCAGATGATTCAGAGGGAATGAACAGAATAGGTCAATTTTTAGTGATCCATCCTGACATCCAGTCCTAGCTTCTGGCAGTTGAAGATTTGGAGATACCCAGATCATGGGGTTGCATCCCTGACCATCTTGGCTACTAGCCATTCATGGACCTATCCTCCATGAATCATCTAATTCTTTTTTAAATCCACTTTCACAACATTCCCATAGCAATGAGTTCCACAGGTTAACTGTACATTGTGAAGTACTTTTTATTTTAACTATGCTGATTATTTATTTTACTGGGTAGGGGAACTGAACTACATCACACAAACTCAGTGGCAGAGGTAGGAATGAGGCTGGTCAATGTCATATCTCCCAGACCACATTGTCTAGCAAGATAGATGGATTGAGCATTGTATAGTTGAAGTGTCTTTAACAAATGAACTACTCCACTGTGACTACAGGGAGTAGGGGAAATTACTAGTTGTCTTACCTGTGCTCCAAAGGAACATTCTGAAAATAATATTGAACTTCATAAAATTAGTATGAGGAATAGAAATTGGGAGACCCCTTGGGACATACAAAATTCTGGGTCATTCATTTTCAGTATATTTTACCCCACAAACTGAGACTCCATCTCTCCAAATCAATAGCCACATGGGCAATAATTGGTTCTAGATTTCTTTGGGATGCCCTAAATATTTCTGGAAATTGGTATTCCTAAATACTTATGCAAGATTTCTTAAATTGGTATCAATGGCAAAGGTCTTTGTGGGTACATTTAACACCTAAGGCTTTTGATTTATCCCCCCACCCATTAATTTTATATCCTGAAGAGTCCAAATATATTAAGAGTTAGAAGGTAAAAATGGTAACCTGGGGCTTAGATATGAATGAGCATCTGCACAGAGCATAATTAGGATGGACCAAAAACCCCCACAATACCATGAATATGTTGATCTGCTTGGATGGCAATAGTTAAAGATTCCACAGCTAAAATCAAACAGGGCATCCCTGCCTCATACCTCTCTGCAGTGAAAATGGGGAAGAACTAATACCATTGGTAACTATATCCTGGAAGTCAGGTTAGCATACAAAAGCTTAATCCAAGCAATAAATTTGTAGCAAAATAGATAGTTCCATGTTATACCCTCAAGGCCTTTCTCATCTAAAGAAATAAGGGCTCTTTTTTCCACCAAATGCATCCGATGAAGTGAGCTGTAGCTCACGAAAGCTTATGCTCTAATAAATTTGTTAGTCTCTAAGGTGCCACAAGTACTCCTTTTCTTTTTGCGAATACAGACTAACACGGCTGCTACTCTGAAAAGGGCTCTTTAGAAACTCTCAGAAGCAATATCAATCAGTTGATGTAAAATATCTGAGCTACGTCTATTATGAAGGAAGCCTACCTGATGTGTGAGAACTTTGTCCAATCACATAGCAGGAGCTTTTGCTAAAATCTTATCACCTTTGATTCAAGAAATTGTCCTGTAATGACTACATAGTCCAAGGTCTTTCCCAGGTTTAGGAATAACTGAGGTTACAGCTTCCCAGAGTAGGTGTGAGTTTGCTCATTCTTGGCCTCATTGAAATATTCAATTTGGTGTTAAAATTTCAGAGAACATTTTTAAAATTCAATTGTTTTAAAATTGCACATTGTTCTCGGAATATTCATCTTTTTATTTATTAGTATTAAAGCATCTAGAAACTGGGAGACCATCCAATCTCTTTTCAGTTTACAAGCTTCACGTTCTTTCAGTTGTCTCCTGGGACACAGCAATGGCAACATTCTTTAAGCAAAAAGTATATTTTTATATTCCAAGAGATGCATTTAATTTTTGGAGTCTTCATTGTTAAAATATACCAGATAATATAGTCACTCTCTGAATAAATGAAAAATTACAAATTTTTCCTGAGCAGCATAGTTTCATATATAAGCAAAAGCTGTATAATCTAAGGGTAGGGTGCCTCTGCCAAGTACATTTTTTAGAGGAGCATGAAGGAAACTGCTAGCATGCAAAGGTAACAGGAATGGACAAAAGAATAAAATGGGGGAGGGGAACAAAGCAGAAAAGATATTTGAGAAAGAAATGCACATTAGTATCATGCACTCAAATCTGTTTAAATAGTCCAAAACAAACTACCCACCCTTGCCCAGGGAGGCAGCCAGAGCAGGTGAAACTTGGAGATTCTCTCAGCCTGTGGGGCCCCAATCAATCATCACAGCTATACTAATCCTAGAACCTTGATTCCTTAGTCTGTAAGGAAGCATCTAACAAAACAAGGCTAAATATACACCATTACTAATCAAATGTTTAGATTTTCAGGTGTTCCTTTTCTGTGAGTTAAGGCAATACAAAGTAAATAGCATATCACTATCAACTTCCTTATAGGAAACTCTACCAGATCTCATGGAGCAAGGCAGACCTTCTGTGCAGTCAGATTATTCCATTGAGGACTCCAAGTGAGGCAGGCTTCACACTTTTAATCCTTTTTCTGCCTCCTGGGGGAAATAGAATGATGCACTTTTCTCACCATTCTTAATATGGAAGCATCCCAGGTATTAAACTGTCAAGTCCATCTTCCTGGCCAATTGTTTAGCTTGGTTAAAAGCTGCATTCACTGCAACCACATCACAGGTATAATCTTGAAAGAGCAGTATTTTAACTTTCTCCACATAGCTGCACCTTTTGTCCCCTCTGGATTTCTGCAGCATAAGCTCCTAAGTGGTAAAGTTCAGGAATTTCACAATGCTCTATGCCCACCTCCTGGAGCAGGCTTGGGGCAACAGTCCTGCGTGTCCATTCTATATCAAAACAAATCTACCAAAAGATCTAGCAACTTCAGGCAGGTCTACACTAGAAGCACTACATCTGTGCTGCTTCACCAATGCTGCAGCAGTGCTGTAGCGCATCTAGTGAAGACGCACTATGCTGAGAGGCGAAAGCTATGCATCTCCAACTGACTTTGGAGTGGTGTGAACTGCACTTAGGTCAGTGTAACTGGTGTTGCTCAGGAGGGTGTTTTCTTCACCTGAGTGGCCTAAGCTTAAATTGACTTCAGTAGTGTAGACCTGCCCTTAGTTTAGCAATTTAGGGACTAATTCAGGGTGTTTACCTCTTGTCACTCAGATAACCACAATCCTGAGGTTGCATAATCTTAAGTGGCTTTCTAGATCATTTAGCTTGGTCTCAGCCTTTGATTACCGTTCTTAACCTGTAATCTGTTCTTTGGAATCTTCCACTTCAGAAAGTGTTCTGCTCCACACATTCATCTGGATAGAAGTAGTGTGCTCTGAATCTCAGTAACTGTTCTGTAAGATAGAAACTGTAGATTTAATTTTGACTAACTGCTGTGGTTCAGCCATCATCTGCTTTCCATCTGTCTCAGGCACCATTTTGTTTGAGGAGGGGTCATGCTTGTGGTATTTTTTTCTTCAGTCCTTTCAGATTCAGAAAGGAAGATGCAGAGCTAGAGGGCATCTTGGAGGTTTCAGCAGTTGGGTGCAATATTTCTTGGGGTTGGATGCAGGTTTTAGGCCACAATGTTTGGGGGTTGCCTGGATGCCATTTCAGAGCTCAAGCAACCTCCATCCACCTTAATCACAGCAACCTCTAGTATCCCAAAACCATAACTTTCTTTCCAGGTCTAGTGACACTACTGCTTCAGAAATGCCCTGGACTGGCTACAGTAGCCCTCCATTAACACTCAGAACAGATATTGAATAGCAGGAAAGGAGAGGGACTTGTTGCTCAATGTGCTTCAACCCCAAGCTGAATGCAGCATCTCTTTGCAGGAGACAATAGTTTGTTCATTGTGCCTATTCATTCCTTGTCCTCCACGTTGGAAGCTGTCAGTTAGTCCCAGTTGTGATGCAAACACTTGTCTACAAGGCAACTGACTTAACCCACCATCTCATTCCACATGGGCCATAGAAAAATCAAAAGCCAATGACTATTGGCTATAACACTCTATAACCATCTACTTATTTCTGTAAAATTCCCACAACAATTAGTTCCTTATATAAGTCATTTACACTTTTAAACCTTAATATAAAATGCAAATTACTTTTATTCACTGCAGATCTACTCTGGATCTGAATTACTGACCTGATGCTAATTAGCATAGGGACTCTGCCTCTAAGAATTGAGCTTCCAAGGCAGAATCTAGACAGGGCTAAGTAAAACTGTTATGCTCAGCCAGCTGGAACCATAAACAGAATAAATAGGATCTTGTAAGCTCCATGATCACTGAACACCACAGAGGCTATGTACCAATTACCTGATCCCTAAGCCATCCAAATCCTTATTCAGTTTGGCCTGCTCTATAATTTAGACATCACTTTGAGAGTCACTCATTTTGAAATGAATGGTATTTGCTGCTTTGATTTTCAGCCCTGTGATCCTGTATATGAATTTCTCATAAAGCCTCTCAATTGCAAAAAGGTAACCTTCAAGTAATTGTAAAGTAAAAAAAGTATACTTCTAATTAGTTGCTGCCAACATTTTTCATTTGTTTAGGCTTACAATAAAGCAGTTTAATTGCATTTTAATGAATTTTGAAAGTGACATTTTTACTCTAATGTATTGGCAGCAGACAATATTCTTGGATCTGTATTGACAAATGACAGTCACTGCCATTAAGAGTTTAGCATCTTAATGATGCTCATAAAGCTAACCAGATGCATTTGGAAATGCAGTTCTAAAACACAATATGGTCTGGACTTTAAATCTTTGTCATACCACTATACAAAGGTCAGATGTTTCAATTTAAGGTTCCTGGTATGTCTTGGTTTTCAACTTAGAATATTCCTTCCAAGTCACTCCCAAGTTCATTCTTGGGCCTAAATTAAAAATCAAAACATTCCTTGACCCATAACCCTATAAACAGAAATATCATCTGCCCTATATAGCAAAGACTATGGAAAAGATTTACAGCCTGAAACCTAATTTTAAAACAAAAGTTTAGAAAGTGTAAACCTCAGATGACAGCATTTACAGTCTGAGATACTTTTTAAGGACAGTATCTTCACATGAGTTAGTGTCAGAGAATCCCTGACAAATTTCTACTATAATGGAGTGAGCCCTGGTTTGTATAACAATGTAACCCAGTAGACAAAGCTTAATTTCATATCTTCAGTTAAACACCTTTTTGTAGAGTTTTTTCAGGCCCCATATCTTAAAACAGATGAAATAGAATGTCATGGGTGAATGCTTTGGTAACATTTTGCTATTTCTAGTACAGATAGTCACCAGTGGGCTTTGTCCTTCAGATGGATGCTTACATGTGAAGTAATTTTATTTCTGGACATTCTCCTCCAGCACAACAGCCTTCAGGAACACAGAAGAGCAGCTAAGGAAACAGACTATGACAAATTTTTGTTCAGAGACCATTCTGCCTACATGTCATGAATAAAAGTATAAACATCCCATAGTAAACGTACAGCTTAACTATGGCATCTCTAATAGGAGATCAGATCTATATCCATCATGGTCCTATGACAAACTTACTCTGGAACAGAACACCCACTCCCAAACTGAACTTGCTGTCATTTTTAAGCATTGAAGATATTTTTTGAGAACAGTCTCATTAATCTGAAGAGTAAATCTGTTTCTGCTGCTCATTGCTTACCTGCATCCTCCAACTCAGTGGTGAGCAGGGTGTTTTCCCTCCTTTAGGTTTTTGGCTTAAGTAGGGCTAAGAAGTCTACTAGGTCCTTTACAAACATCTTAAGAGCCCTGAAGCCACTTGAAACACTCTAAATATCCCTTGAAATCAGTAATCAGGTAACTTTTGGCTAATTTGAAACTTGTTATAAGGAAATCTGCTCTGCCTTGCATATGTTTGGATTTAACATACTGCATCTCAACATTTACTATATTCTAAAGTAAAAACTTTTTTCACAAAGTTTCTTTGTGAATAATTGAGTTTAAGATGACTCAGTGTTCACTAACCTGTATTACAAGGTGAAATGACAACTTTTTGCCTCAAATTGAGTAAAATTATGTATCAATGAATCTGGGGATTCAATAGGTCTGTTTTAAGAATAAATTTTTAATGACTTAGGTAGCACTGAGTCAGGAACAAGCTGAGGGGGGGGTGTTCAGACTGGAAATGTAACTTTTTGGTGCAGTACCCTCACCCTGCATGAATTGAGAATTCATCATGATAAAGCAAAGTAATGTTAGTTTTTTTAAAAATGGGATTGATCAAAGTTCTGAACTCCATTACAGACCATCTTTTATAGTCCTCCCTCAGAAAAGGCTCAAGTTAGCATTCTGAGTGATTTATTTGAGGCAGTTAGCAAAACTAATTTAGTTTTCCTACTAGCAAATTATCCATACCTCAGAATTGCAGCCTAACCTGCTGGACCCAATTTTTAGGGCTTGATCAAACTCTCATTGGGAATTAGCTCTCCAGCCTAAGGAGTGCCCTCTGCAGGCTGGTGTCCCTCCCAGCACCCCTTTCCCTCAGGGTTCTGCCCCAGCAGTACCCCCACTCCGGGTTTCCCCTCCCAGGGGAACCCTCAACCCACCTTGCCTAAGTGGCTACTGCCAGGGATCATCCAGCCCCACTTCCCGGGACAGACTAAAGTCTATAATGGCCACTCCTCACTTGCAAGGGGTTAGGCAAAGGCAGCAGGTCCTATCACCAGGCTATCCCTCTGCAGCCCCAGTACCTTTTCATATGCCTTCAGCCTGGGGGTTTACCAGGCTTGAGCTCCCTTTGCCCTTTCCCAGGACTGCTCCACCTCAGCTCCCAGGTAGCTAGCCCTAGCCATTCCCCCTCCAGGGCTAGAGAGACTCCTTCAGCTTAAGGGCCAACTGAGGCCTGACTGGGGCATAGCCCCAGCTGTGGCTGCTTCCCCTAATCAGCCTAGCTGTTCCCAGTGGCAGCCCTCTTCAGGGCTGCTTCTAACCCCTTCAGGGCCAGAGTGGGGTGACCACCCTGCTACACTCTTTTCAGAGACCATGGGTCCAGGACGTGGTCTTCTGGGCTCTTAGGAGATAGCAAGTTCCAACCTGCCACCAAATGACCAGCTAGCAATTGTCGGAATAGAAGCTGAACCCCAACAGTAGACTCCAGCCCTAGAATCTGACTGGTTCAAAGCTTCTATTTAAACCCAGTACAGGAAGTTGTCTATGCAATTAGGATCTCCCTGCTTTGGACTGCTTCTCCTGCAATACCTACTTCTCTTTTCCTTAAAGAAAAATACTTGTGGCACCTTAGACTAACCAATTGCTTAGAGCATAAGCTTTTGTGAACTTCAACTCACTTCATATGGCATCTGACAAAGTGAGCTGTAGTTCATGAAAGCATATGTTCTAATTTGTTAGTCTCTAAGGTGCCACAAGTACTTTTTACAGATTAACATGGCTGCTACTCTGAACTCTGTTCTCCTGGTAATCTGACCATACCTGACTCCTCATTGGCCCTCTAGCTTGTCTTGGACTCTAACCTCCTGGTATATGACCTGGCTTTCTTCTCAGCTCCTGCTCTGAGCACTAGATCAGGCTGCTTAAGCTCAGTCATGACACTCCTGTCTTCTGTGTTATGCAGCTGCTCTGTATGTAAGCAGGGGAGTAGTCCTGTTCTTTGGGGAACTTTCCTGGCTTCTGCACTATTCCAGTGAAGTAGGCTAGTAAAAGGATCTGAGTCCTCACTCCCACTTCCTTTACCCAGTGGCCTTCCTGCCCTTGAGGACTCCCCTTCCACTCTCCTGTCTGGCAGACCTCATAACCCCAACAAGGCTGGGCCCAGGATTCCTGGGGGGCTTGACCCCAACCCTGATGTGGTCACCCAGGACAGGGGCTAGGGTGTCCCCACTTCAGGGTACTGTCTACACTGGGCACTTCCAACTATTACTTACAAGTTAAAGCAAATGCAAGTTTTTAATTTTTTTAAAAAAGGAAAAATAGGAAAGGTTAAAGGAAATGCATCAACCCACAGTGGCAGGGACCATCACAAACTGTCTCTGGAATGACAAGGAACAGACTGAACTGCCCTGAAAGTCCCAGGCCGCCTTCTCAGGCCCTGGCTGTGCTGTAGGGATGCTGTGGGCTGGACACTTGCTCAGGTGATGGCCACACACTCTAAGTGGTAGGATCCTTCTTCCCAGTGTTGCCCCTGCCCTGATGGGGCTTATGATCCACACCTGGCCTGCAGAGCTTCTTGGCTGAGGCATCTCCCTGTGCTGGACCTGCTGCCCAGGGTCTTCCCAGCTGTACCACTCTGTCTCTGTGCTGCTGCTGCTTTGCCTCCAGCTCCCTGGGCTGTTTTTCTGGCCCCTCTAGCTCTGGTTGCTGCAGCTTTGCTTCCAGGACAGGGTCTGCTCTCTCTGGACTGCTTTTTCTGGTCCCTCTGGATCTGGCACAGCTCTGCTCCCCAGCTTAGCTTGGACCCCTGCTTTCTCCTCAGCTCAGCCCTACTGTCTGACCCAGGCAAATCCAGCTCACCCAGAGGATGGGGCCTCCTGACTCTGATTAACCTGCTCACTCTGTCATTCAGGCTGACCTGGAACACTGGTCTCTCCCCATTGTTCCTGGGGCCTGTCAGTCTCAGGGTCCTGATTCCCCATTGACCCTTCCCCCTCTTTAGTACTGGAAGCTAGCCAACCAAAACATACCCTCTGAATGTTAGTAAGGGGGCAATGGTCCCCTTACATGTATCTCAAAAGTTCTCTGCAGACTGCTTCAGTTTGAACTGGTTGTAATTGAACCTATCTCCTCTCCACCTGCACAGATTGCACTTGAAACACAATTCCCTAATGACTAGCTGAATATGGTCTGGTCATAGAATCAATCATAGAATCATAGAATATCAGGGTTGGAAGGGACCCCAGAAGGTCATCTAGTCCAACCCCCTGCTCAAAGCAGGACCAAGTCCCAGTTAAATCATCCTAGCCAGGGCTTTGTCAAGCCTGACCTTAAAAACCTCTAAGGAAGGAGATTCTACCACCTCCCTAGGTAACGCATTCCAGTGTTTCACCACCCTCTTAGTGAAAATTTTTCCTAATATCCAATCTAAACCTCCCCCATTGCAACTTGAGACCATTACTCCTCGTTCTGTCATCTGCTACCATTGAGAACAGTCTAGAGCCATCCTCTTTGAAACCCCCTTTCAGGTAGTTGAAAGCAGCTATCAAATCCCCCCTCATTCTTCTCTTCTGCAGACTAAACAATCCCAGCTCCCTCAGCCTCTCCTCATAAGTCATGTGCTCTAGACCCCTAATCATTTTTGTTGCCCTTCGCTGTACTCTTTCCAATTTATCCACATCCTTCTTGTAGTGTGGGGCCCAAAACTGGACACAGTACTCCAGATGAGGCCTCACCAGTGTCGAATAGAGGGGAACGATCACGTCCCTCGATCTGCTCGCTATGCCCCTACTTATACATCCCAAAATGCCATTGGCCTTCTTGGCAACAAGGGCACACTGCTGACTCATATCCAGCTTCTCGTCCACTGTCACCCCTAGGTCCTTTTCCGCAGAACTGCTGCCGAGCCATTCGGTCCCTAGTCTGTAGCGGTGCATTGGATTCTTCCATCCTAAGTGCAGGACCCTGCACTTATCCTTATTGAACCTCATTAGATTTCTTTTGGCCCAATCTTCCAATTTGTCTAGGTCCTTCTGTATCCTATCCCTCCCCTCCAGCGTATCTACCACTCCTCCCAGTTTAGTATCATCCGCAAATTTGCTGAGAGTGCAATCCACACCATCCTCCATATCATTTATGAAGATATTGAACAAAACGGGCCCCAGGACCGACCCCTGGGGCACTCCACTTGACACCGGCTGCCAACTAGACATGGAGCCATTGATCACTACCCGTTGAGCCCGACAATCTAGCCAGCTTTCTACCCACCTTATAGTGCATTCATCCAGCCCATACTTCCTTAACTTGCTGACAAGAATGCTGTGGGAGACCGTGTCAAAAGCTTTGCTAAAGTCAAGAAACAATACATCCACTGCTTTCCCTTCATCCACAGAACCAGTAATCTCATCATAAAAGGCGATTAGATTAGTCAGGCATGACCTTCCCTTGGTGAATCCATGCTGACTGTTCCTGATCACTTTCCTCTCCTCTAAGTGCTTCAGGATTGATTCTTTGAGGACCTGCTCCATGATTTTTCCAGGGACTGAGGTGAGGCTGACCGGCCTGTAGTTCCCAGGATCCTCCTTCTTCCCTTTTTTAAAGATGGGCACTACATTAGCCTTTTTCCAGTCATCCGGGACTTCCCCCGTCCGCCACGAGTTTTCAAAGATAATGGCCAAGGGCTCTGCAATCACAGCCGCCAATTCCTTCAGCACTCTCGGATGCAATTCGTCCGGCCCCATGGACTTGTGCACGTCCAGCTTTTCTAAATAGTCCCTAACCACCTCTATCTCTACAGAGGGCTGGCCATCTCTTCCCCATTTTGTGTTGCCCAGCACAGCAGTCTGGGAGCTGACCTTGTTAGTGAAAACAGAGGCAAAAAAAGCATTGAGTACATTAGCTTTTTCCACATCCTCTGTCACTAGCTTGCCTCCCTCATTCAGTAAGGGGCCCACACTTTCCTTGGCTTTCTTCTTGTTGCCAACATACCTGAAGAAACCCTTCTTGTTACTCTTGACATCTCTTGCTAGCTGCAGCTCCACTTCCAAGGTCACTTGGGCATAGGTCTCTACACTTAACCCTCCCTATGGAGAACTTCATACAGCATGTGTCAGAGTGGGTGGATGAGATTCTGTGGCCTGTGCTGTGCAGGAGGTCAGACTAGATCAGAATGGTCCCTTCTGACCTTAGTATCTATGAATCTATATTGTAGTGGCAAAAGTTTAAATTCATATTATGAATTACTGATATATAAAGATTCCAGCCACTAACAATTGTACAATCAACTGACTTCTGGAATTATACTGAATAAAGTTATTCCTTATTCTGACTAGTATAAATGAGATGAATCACACTGATTAACTGTTGCCTCACAATGCACTCTAGATGCAGTGATATGTATGTCTTTATTTTCAGTTTAAAAGTATATATTCCAAAAGTCTATGGACAATATCAGAACTTGAGGAGGAGGCAAGACTCCTCTACTCCCACCTGATAAAAATACCTCAGCAAAGGGAACTATAACATTATGTCAAAGCCACAAATCTATTTTAATTAAACTAATAAAATCACAAACTCCAGTTCCCTGTGAAGGAAATTTTTGGATCAAAAACTAAGGTGTAGTATACAACTTTTTTTATGAATGACTTGGATGGATCCATAGTTAGATACCCTATTATAAATCTCACTAAGATGAGAACCTTCTTCCTTTTGTCTTAAACTGACATCTCTTTCTCATCATATTCCTTGAATCAGCAAAGCTATTTGAACTTCATCATGAGATTCCATGGTAATTATGCAAACTATGCAGATTAAAAGCTTCAAAGCATTCAGGTGTTCCCCATAAAGAACAGTGAGCACCCTTAGGAAATGCTTATTATGCCTTCAGAGAATCAGAATTTATTAAAAATCAAAAGGTCTGAATTCAACTGCATGATTTGTACAATGATACAAATCTTGCTGTGCTCATTCACTTCTTTGATGGATGCTTTGCTGAAGTAAGGTGACAGTAAGGAGTATAGGATTTGGCCCACAGGAATTACAGAGCCAAGTGGGTGCAGCAAAACATTCCCATTCACTATTCACTGGGTTTTTAATTGCAAGCCCTCTTTCTCCAGAGTAGGGAGAAAGACCTCTAGGAAGAAGTGATGACCCTCTACTCCTCTCCTTGGGGATTTGTGCAGTGGCAGGGTTTGGGTGCCTTCAGTCCCTATTCCCAGCTTGACTGCTCATTTGTGTATTGTGAGGGTGCCTTAATATCCTTCCCCATTCCCCTGCAAATACATGGTAAAACCTACAGCTAACAGTATGCCTCTTTCATATTCTGCAGTGCTAGAGGTAGGATTTGTACTTTTTGTCATAATTGTGGAACCAGCTAACAATACAGGTTAAATGATTAGCAAGGGGTTGCTGCTGCAGTCCCAGCCAATGGCTGGGTGGTGCCTGGCAGGACCCTTACTGTGTACTGCAAATTGAAGGATAGGCTTCACTATCCAATGCACACCTTGTCTAAGCCTTCATTCCTTGTATGTGGAAAGGAATGGGAGCCTAAGGACTTTGCTGTCCTGAACACTGGGGTAGCCTTCCATTAAGAATTGCACAGATTTTATGGACTTTTGGTTAGAGAACTGCATGGGATTGATCCTGCTAGGCAGAGGCTGTCTGGCTCCTCCTCCTCCTATATCTCCTATATTATACAGTTGTTAAAAGCTGTGGCCTTTGCTCTTACCAAATCTGTTTATAGAGTCTTCATGTTCATTGTAGTGGCTGAGCCATGCTCAGGCCCCTGCTGAAGTAACAAACTCATAGTACATATTTTTTTCATCACTCTGTTCTTCCATATAGGGAGAGGGACAAAAATAACAAGGCAGACTGTGTTGTTCATAGTGTTCAACTTTGTAAGGGTCTCCAATATCCCAGTGGCAGGTACCATAAAGGAACCTTAGAAGAACCAAACAGAACTCAGATCTTACTGAGTCAAATTAAAGACTTCTAATGCTTGATCTTATGAAAAACATCTGTGCTCAGCACAGCTGAGCAATTCCAGTTGTACACAGGATATGTCTACACAGCAATTAACCTGCAGCTGCCCAGTGCCAGCTGACTTGGGCTCATATGGCTTAGGGGTTTAATTGCAGTATAGATGTCTGGGCTCAGGTTGGAGCCTGACCTCTAGGATCTTGTGAATATCTACACCCCAATTAAACAGCCCTGCAGCCTGAGCCAGCTGGCATAGGCCAGCTGTGGGCATCAAATGGCATGTAGACGTATCCATACACACTAACCTGCTCCTTACAGAACCCAGGCTCAACTGAGGTAACTGGTGCTCCCCTGATCTGCCGGAGAGCTTCTTTGTTAAGGAATGCTCTGGTGTTGCACAGTGGAAATTTACAAATGAGTTCTGCTTTTTACAAAGCACCAAACAGTTGGAGCCAAGGATAGTGTCTAACCCTTCATGCTGTGTGAAATGAAAGTCTTGTTGTACAGATTACTTCTGTACAGGGTATGTTCTGTTTGGTTAAAATTTACCTCTGTGCATCAATTTCTACTGCCTCAAGGACACTAAGCTGTGTGCAGATATGAATTGTAAAACTGAATATAAGTAACTACCCACAATTGGTCAAGTCAAAACTTTTTTGAGGAAAAAGTCTAATGGCAGAAGTTTGCTCCCTAAATTATTGCAAATAGTAAATAAAAACCTTTTAAAAACTACTTACAACTGGAAAATTAAGAAACATTACTTTAAAGTTGCATTAAATTAGAGTGTGCTAATAAAAACAGATGTTAAATAAATGCTGCTAGTTTCCTTAACTTCATGTTCTGAATATCTTAGTACAGGATAATGGAACACAGTTCTAATTAACAATACCAAAACAGGCACTATTTAGATGCTTGAGAGTTTGCACTATAGCTTTCATGAACTTCCTCATTCTTTTGGTGTGTGTAGTTTTGTTTTTTCCTCTCCTATGGACACTAACTTCCTTTCAAATCAATGGGGTGCTCAACCAACATTTATTTGCCCATCCAACTTTATGGAGGCAACACACTGCAATGTCTACAATAGAAAGTCTGTAGACATTCACTTGGGGAGAGATTCCCTTTCCCACACTACTTTTCAGTGACTGAAAAATAAAACGGGTAATCTTTATTTTCTTGTCCGACTCAGAAGCATGACTCTGGGCTGCACACAATCCCTATCAGAAGTTTTACTTGAAGAGCAGTCAGAAATAGCCTAATTCTGGGTCCAGCTTTAGGATGCTGGCTGACAACTTGAACTACAGAGATCCCCTCATAGCAGTATTATCTTGACACACTGCTGTATTGTACTTTGGTATTCCTCAAATTGTTTCGTTTTTTTGTTTGTATTAGTCTGCCTAAAACTCCTAGCTGAGACAAGGCCCCATTGTGTTAGGCACTGTACACAAATAATCCATGCCCTGAAAACCTTAGTCAAAACAGACAGAGGAAAGGAAATATTATCCATTATTTTAAAGATTGTGCTGCCTTGCTCAGTGCCACTAAATTTGTGGCAGCACTGGGAGTTCAGACCAGATCTCTTAAATTCTTGTCCAACACCTTTAAAACAGAAGAGCATCCTTCCATCCATGCGTTTACTGTTATTTAGATGAGAGGGGTTGGTATCCTTTTCATCTCATCTTGCACCCAAGGGGTTATCAGATATTTATAATGGCATGTTGCTATATTGACTTGAGTTTAAGATGCACAAGGACTTCTGAGCATTCAGTGCTGAAGAATACAAATTAGTAGCAGTAATAGGAAGGGAAACAATTACCTGTTGAACCTGACTCTTTCTGCTATTCTAAACTGGTAGAGACAACAATTTACAGCTTATCACAACACTGAACCTGCCACACTTGCTGTAGATTTCCTGGCCACATCATCCTACAGAAGCTAACAACTCAATTGCTATCACTAAGGGAAAGCAGTTCAGGCTAAATAAAGCTGCAGAAAGAAATGGGAGAGAGGATCATGCATGGAATGCTAATTTGTATAGGCTTACAGGAAGATTCTGAAGCTGCATAATTATTGTCTCTACTTGGGGGGGAAAACCCTCATTTTACACACAATGGCTTTTTTTAACAATCAGGACCCTCTTTTAAAGGCAGTTTTAAGAATACCAATAGCGATGAGTTTATAGTGAAATATTTGAACTGCCCCTTTTTCCATAGGGGACTAATCGGTTCCCAGGTAAGAATACCAATCAGTCACTTAGATATGGTGAGATGCCATATTTCATTCAAGGTTATATCAAAGGTCGATCTCACAAAGACTGATGTTTAACAGCCATTTCTGGGAAATGTCCTGGCAGCTCTGTATTTGAGGCAGTATTTACAGGGATGACAAACGTAAATGGTAGTAGCTACTGATTCAGAGGTAGATCACAATCTACCAAACAGAGCTGGGGAAAGCTGTCCATGATTCAGCAACACACTTTAGCATGTCCTTAATTCCCAGTGACTTAAATGGTATTTAAGCATGTGAATTGAATTGGTTGTCATGCTTAAGTGCTTTGCTCCTTCAGGGCCATTATGAAGGACATTGTGACAGGCTGTTCCAAAGCCACTCATAAAAAGAATGGATGCAAGGATGCATCCTTGACTTATTAGAGCCTCATCAGCTTCATAGAGCTACACCACATTTACACCAGCTGAGGATCTAACTGTTTTTAAGGAAGCTGTCAACTCAGGTCGTTTCCTGTGTACAGTCCTGTGCATCTCTTAGATTGACTAATGCATGCCAGAATTTACCCAGAAAATTGTGTAATGGATGTCAAAGGTCACATCTCTTCAACCTCTTAAATGCCAAGATGCCTTAAATATAAAGTATTTACAGGAGAATTGACTATAGCACAATCTGAGGCTTCTTCCGTTTCTGAGTTGCAGGTGTAATGGTGCAATTTAATATAAAATGAAGGCATGTGCCATTTAAAATGCAAACAGGATAGCATTGTAAATCTATCATTTCATCAGCCCAATAACCACATCAATTACATATCAAGCAATTTTTCTCACTCACTGTGGCCTTAGGACCAATGGCTTGATCCAATCTGCATCATAAATGTGGCTGAGTAGAAAAAATGAGGTTGCTGTGCTAACTGAAGATGGCTAGCATGCCCTCAAGTACATATAACTGGTAGCCAAAAAATCCCGTGAAGGGGGAGCAAAAGGCCAGCAGATTTATGTTTGTGCTCTGCAGCTGGCAGGCTTTTGAAAGAAGTTGGCTGTGTGGGACCTGATCCAGGGCCTACTGAAGTCTGTGGAAGAGCTGGAACTGAATTAACTGGCTTTTGGATCAAGGCCTTGGTTCTTTGTGCACCTACACACTATCTCCACACTCAACCCACACTTTTTTAAGGATCTCCAAAAATAAACACTACTCAGAATTAAGACTTTCCTTACACTCCCCCATGCCCCAGTTGCCAATCAGATGTATAATATCTCCACTACAATGCATTCAAGCTCATCATTAGAGCTGAGAGAAAGCTTAGCAGTTTCCTTGATGAAAGTTTGCAGAATGTCCATGAGCAGGATTGTGATTAGCTCCAATATACTGGTTATTTAAACAAAATACATGAAAATGTTATATACTGGGTTGGTAGTTGAATCTCAATAGCTGAATTCAAGTAATACTGCTCAGTTATGATTCATTGCATGGCGGCCTTCACCCAATCAGGGAATAGGAAGAATAAGACTATATAAGTTCATGGAGGATAGGTCTATCAATGGCCATTGGCCAGGATGGACAGTGGTGACCCTAGCATGTTTGGGAATTGGCGATGGGATGGATCACTTGATTACCTGTTCTGTTCATTCCCTCTATGGCACCTAGCATTGGCCACTGTCAGAAGACAGGCTACGGTGCTAGATGGACCTTTGATCTGACCCAGTATGGCCATTTTTATGTTCTTATGGCTGGCTGTCTATGGAAAGCTGGTTTTAAATTTGCTCTCTGAGAATTCATGCTAGCAAAACTCAGCCACAAATATATGCATGGAAAGCAAGCTCAAATGGGTCACTCGTGTGCTAAAAGCTAATTCATACCTAAAATTGAACAAATGTTACTGGGAAAATTGTATTATTCACCCAGTTCTACTCATAAATAGAAATGGTCTTCTGAAGCCAGATTAAAATAGCTAACTCCTATTATAGGCAATAGAAAGAGCACCATTAATTAGATTGGGCCCTAAATATGTCTAACTTGGCTACATGACAGCTAGGGAAGGAACTAGCTACATATAGCTGAAGAGTTTAGATACCAAGCATCGGGGGGAAAATATGCTGGTCCTAGTGGGTATAAATATGAAAAAAGGACGAACCTGGACAAAAGAAATTTTAATCTGACTATTGGCTTGAGGGAGGAAAAAACATATATTTGACTATGAAACAGTTTCCAAAAGGAAGAGGTGGAATCCCTATCACGTTAATATATTTTAGAACTAGACCAGCCAAAACATTTGCCAAAGCATACTGCAGGGAAAATCCCACATCAGCCAGGGGATGGAGTGATGATCTAGTAAAAATTTTCCATCTTTAGCTTATTTTATAACTAAGAACTTGATTTTGCACAGTCATTAGCTGAAATTCTGGCCATATTGCTGTCAATGGGAGTTTGCTGCTGACTTCAACAGAGCCAGAATTTCACCTATTGTTCTGTTACTGACTTCGGTAGGAACAGGATCAGTTCCAGACTGAATAAGGAGAGAAAATGTACTATTTCAACTATGTTTTGCTCATGGAATTTTTGCATTTGTTTTTATGATGTAGCTTCCCTTTTTCCCCCCCGCCCCATATTGTAGACCACCTACTAGATGCTAACAGTACATACATATCTTTTCACTTGAGTATTACAGTAGGAACAATGGAAGCAGCTTATATCTGAAGCAGCCAGGGGATGGAGTGATGATCTAGTAAAAATTTTCCATCTTTAGCTTATTTTATAACTAAGAACTTGATTTTGCACAGTCATTAGCTGAAATTCTGGCCATATTGCTGTCAATGGGAGTTTGCTGCTGACTTCAACAGAGCCAGAATTTCACCTATTGTTCTGTTACTGACTTCGGTAGGAACAGGATCAGTTCCAGACTGAATAAGGAGAGAAAATGTACTATTTCAACTATGTTTTGCTCATGGAATTTTTGCATTTGTTTTTATGATGTAGCTTCCCTTTTTCCCCCCCGCCCCATATTGTAGACCACCTACTAGATGCTAACAGTACATACATATCTTTTCACTTGAGTATTACAGTAGGAACAATGGAAGCAGCTTATATCTGAAGCAGAAACTGCTATTGATGGTATACTGGAGGCCAGTCAGAGGGGAAAATCAGCAGCAAAATACCCTAGTGTCATTACACACAGAGGAGAATTTCTGGAGAATACCTACTCACCATGCTCTTGCTTGTATGCCATAATCGGATGTTGAAATATAACTAGATACCCACATGTGACAGGCTACTCTTGTCTTCCACTCTGTTTACAGATGTGGAGATCTTCAGTTGATAAACACCCCAGTGCAGTTTATTTACATTTGCTCTTCCTACCACCAGCTGAGCCATTCAACATAGTACCTAGTTTCTCCTCATTCTCTCCAGAGGAGAAGCGCTCTCTCCTCAGCGTTGTCCCTATTCCCTGCAACTAACCAAGTGCTCTCAAATGCAGGGCCAATCACTTTTTCTAACAAATTATTTTTCTTTAAGTGTTTTAGTCCACACTAGCAAAGAAGCAATTCTGCAGACTCACTGTGCTAATGATAAATTGCATGAGCACATTGTGGTGGGATTACATTTAAATAAATGTTTATGTATTTTTGTTTTCAATTAACATTACTTTCTATTCTAATTTTTCAATGTGTGTTAGACTGAGGAACCTAGACCATTTTTATTTAAAAGGTCATCTTAATATTAGTCATTCACAAGCATTCAGTCTTTAGCACTTTAATAAATGACATGCAGTACAATACCATTTCTAAAAACTAAAGTGGTAGGTAGGGGTGTGACATTTTATCATTTCAGGTATTCCTTTACATTTAAACAAAGTAGAAATACTATTTATTCTACCTGAACGGATAGAACATGGTAACATCCACAGCCAATGTTGCTTATTAAATAGTGTGCTGATATGAGTTTAGATACAGACTCTGATCTGAAAGCAAGCTTCAGTAACACTTTTGATATATACTGTCACCTAGTATCTTTTTCCTATTGTACAGGACACATCATGATCATTCTTTTAAGTATTCTTTTTATATTCATGTGAGTGGAAATGTACAACTCCACTGCACTCAATTGCAATTCATGCTGTATGTCTGTTTATAAAGATCTTTGAAATAGCTATCAGGTACACCTCATAAAGGACGAAGTGCCACCCTGTCTGCCTTGCCGTAAGCACTCCATTATGAGAATTCTGAATTTGAACCATCTTCACTATTCCTAGGCTCCTGCTGCTTCTTCCTGTTTCCTCTTTACTCTCTTCTAGCAATAGAGTTAACATTTATGATGACTATAAACAGACTGCACTTGGCAGCTGCAAGACCCAGATGCCAAGCTGTGGAATGTATTTTCCAATAGCAGTGTATCTCTGAGGTTTGTTCCTTCATTAGCTATGCTTCTAGCTGTGCTGGCAGAGCTGAGAATTGTATCTAGGGTGCAGAATGATAGGGTTTTTCTCTTTCCTCTGACTCACTCTGAGAATCAAGAGTAATAGACAGAATTGTCTGATCCATAAGCTAACTCTCACATATTGGAAAACAATTTTTCAGTGACCAATGCCTTTTCAGCTGTATGTCCCTTTTATGATTGTCTGACTCAGGTAATAGGTATTTGTTTCTTGAACTTCAATGACTAATCAACACCTTGGATGTCTTTGTTACTTATCTGTATAGCACCTCTCACTATGGGGCCCTAATCCTTGACTGGGGTCTCTAAGCACTACTATATTACAAAATTATTATTAGGATACATACTACAGTGATGGAGGCGGTCACAGGCTCTTTAGGGGAGGGACCATCTTCATGTTCGCTGTTTGTACAGCGCTTAGCATAGCAGGTTGGGTCCATGACTGGGACTCCTGGACACTACCTCAGTACAAATAATAGTATGCATTTCTAGATTGACAAATGGGAAGGCAAAAAGAGATGAAGCAATGGCTCATTTTACTGGCACACTCATAAATCCTGAGACTGGATCTGGGTTTACTCTCCTTTGATTTCCTGAAGTGAAGTACAAACACTGAACTAATGGTTTAAGGAAGGGGAGAGAGATGAGGACAGAGAGAGAGATGTTAAAATTGTGACTTCTTTAATCACACTGTAAAGAATGGGAAACAATCCTGCCTTCTGACTGGATTGCTGTCTAGTCTAACTCTACCCCTTCTCACATGGGCAAATGGCTCAGTGGATTCCTGCTCTATTAAATTCTGTCCTACTGAAAGCATACTGTAGGACTGACAGACATCTCTTCACCAATCTCAGCATGACAAGCTCAGGTGGATGGAGAATTGGCATCAACATACTGAAACATTAAAGGCTCAAGTAAATAGCAAAACTTTTTTTAAAATTAACATATTGGATCTGTTCTAATACCGGATCATGGAATGTAGCAAGCAGAACTTTAATGCATTTTTTGGAATGATAGATTTATAGATATTAAGGTCAGAAAGTACCATTATGATCATCTAGTCTGACCTCCTGCACAATGCAGGCCACAGAATCTCACCCACCCGCTCCTGCAATAAACCTCTCAGCTATGTCTGAGCTATTGAAGTCCTCAAATCATGGCTTAAAGACTCCAAGGTGCGGAGAATCCTCCAGCAAGTGACCCGTGCCCCATGCTACAGAGGAAGGTGAAAAACCCCCAGCATCTTCCAATCTGCCCTGGAGGAAAATTCCTTCTCGACCCCAAATATAGCAATCAGCTGAACCCTGAGCATGTGGGCAAGATTCACCAACCCATACCCAGGAAAGAATTCTCTGTAGTAACTCAGATCCCACTCCATCTAACAATTGATTACTAGTATTAGCAAGCATTTCCAGAACTCAATGATTCAAAGCTTTTCATGCTGAGGAACAGAACTGTTTGACATACATTTGAAATGGAAGAATGAGAGTTATGCTCCCAGCATTGAAATAGGCTCCCATAAACAAAATAGAGATCTGATAAATCTTCCTTTCTTGTCTAAGATTGAATGACTCATGACCAGTTACATTCCTGTTCGTGTTAACTTTCTCTCGGGAACAATGCCCAAGTTGGTTCAAGGAGAAAGGGAATCCAACTCTGTTTAATAACTGAGAGCATGGCAATTAATTCTGATTCAACATTTCCAGGAGAAAAACCTTTACTTTTCCAAAATGAATGTATCCATCTGCAGTCAAATGAGTAATGTCTTTCCCTGACTGATCAAAAATAGCATGCCTTTCTTGAGAAGCAGTGTGGCCTCGAAGACTGAACTCTAGGGCTGAAATCTTGACTCTCAAAGTCAATGGCAAAAATCCCATTGACTTCAGTGGGTTGAGGATTTCACCCTATTGATACCAGCAGTCATCTTCTGAATTCTAATCCCAGCTCTCCCACTGGGTCACTAAGGGTATGTCTACACTGCAAGAAAACACTGCAGCAGTGAGGCTCAGAGTCCAGGTCAAGTGACTGGGGCTTCTGCTACGAAGCTAAAAATAGCAATTAGCTGTTCCCACTTGTGCTGGAGCCCAGGCTCTGAGACCCAGCAAGCAGGGAGGGTCTCAGAGCCTGGCCTCCAGCCCAGGCAGGAAAGTCTACGCCACTATTTTTAACTCCATAGTGCCAGCTCCAGTGAGTTAACCCAGGCTCTGAGACTTGCTGCTAAAGGGTTTTGTTGTTGTGTAGACACACCCTGCATGGAACAATTTGTTTAAGCTATCAAATTCCCAAACTGTAAATTGGGATAGCAATGCTTACCTCATGGAGTAAATAACAATTATGCAGCACTTTAAAATACATAGTGGTAAGAATTACTACTTCTAGCCTGAAACTGAAGTATCTTTCAATTTTATTTGAAAAAGAAATGTTCTCTTTTGCATAAAGAAAAGGAGTACTTGTGGCACCTTAGAGACTAACAAATTTATTAGAGCATAAGCTTTCGTGAGCTACAGCTCACTTCATGGGATGCATTTGGTGGAAAAAACAGAGGAGAGATTTATATATACACACACACACACACACACACAGAGAACATGAAACAATGGGTTTATCATACACACTGTAAGGAGAGTGATCACTTAAGATAAGCCATCACCCACAGCAGGGGGGGGAAAGGAGGAAAACCTTCCATGGTGACAAGCAGGTAGGCTAATTCCAGCAGTTAACAAGAATATCAGAGGAACAGTGGGGGGTGGGGTGGGGGGGAGAAATACCATGGGGAAATAGTTTTACTTTGTGTAATGACTCATCCATTCCCAGTCTCTATTCAAGCCTAAGTTAATTGTATCCAGTTTGCAAATTAATTCCAATTCAGCAGTCTCTCCTTGGAGTCTGTTTTTGAAGCTTTTTTGTTGAAGTATAGCCACTCTTCATGGAAGGTTTTCCTCCTTTCCCCCCCCCCTGCTGTGGGTGATGGCTTATCTTAAGTGATCACTCTCCTTACAGTTTTTTTTTTTCCACCAAATGCATCCGATGAAGTGAGCTGTAGCTCACGAAAGCTTATGCTCTAATAAATTTGTTAGTCTCTAAGGTGCCACAAGTACTCCTTTTCTTTTTGCGAATACAGACTAACACGGCTGCTACTCTGAAACCTCTTTTGCATGACTGCATTAGTTTGTTGAAACTTAGCATATTTCTCATCAGTGATCCCTATTTGAAGCCTTTCTATCTTTGTTCCTAGTTGTCCTTACCCAACTTCAAAGACTCAGAGCAGATCATTCTGCTTTGCTTTATCTTCTACTTCCAGAGGATATTGTGTGCAATACAGACAAAGTATCATTAACATACTGATATCCCCAAATGGCAAAATTCCCATGACTGCAAGATATTGGCTAAGATATCACACACAGTGAATGAAGTTATAAAGTACATGCATAAATCTCTGCAGCATTGGATTGCAAAAGGTTATATACTAGTTCATACATTTAGAATCGCCATTTGATTGGCATAGAGCTGAACACTATGAAAATATCTATATTAATTAAATATCAGTTTCATTGGAAAGGTAGTTCAGCAGCTCAAGTTCTTGTCTACCCTAAAAACCAAATGTTCCTCATGTATGCTATTCATTCCACTGCCTTCTTGCCAAATGCAAGATTAAGTTCAAGGTTCTCTTAACATTTAAACTCCCCATGATCTATCTACACGGTACTAGTTCATCTTTTTTATCCGCTATACTTCAAACTATGCTCTTCACTCTTTAACAGCACACTGCCTGTATTCTCAATGCCTCTCTGAAATCTCAGGGGCATGGTCTATTCCCTGTTGTGCTTCATTCTATGTGATTGTGTTTTATTTAAATACCTTCCTAATCTTTCTCAGTTCTACAGCTGTTAATCCTCCTTTTAAATCATGCTTAATATACTATTTTTTAGCTTTCTTCTCTGATCAGCTTATACCTCAAATGCAATTTGATTTATGAACTGATTAACTTTTTTTTTTTAAAATAAGTATTTTAATTTTATGAAAAGTTTTGGGAAATGTGCATAAGGTAAAATGTAAAATACTAATATGTTAACTCAAAATATGCTCCTCCTGCTCCCTGGGTTTAGGGCAAGCTAATTTACCACAGGAAGAGTCTTTTTTGCCTTTGAGTCAAAGGCTGTTTCTGACAAAAATTGAAACTAAAAGTCTAAGAAGACTAATGGGAGTTGCTCAAGTCGTTCTTTCTTCAGATCCAACCTTTTGTCTGGTTACATTTTCTCATTACGGCCTGTCAAAATTAGTTTGCAAGCTCTTTGGAGCATGGATCATGTAGTTTTTTTTAATCAGTAAAATAGTATAATGAAGCAATAAAAATAAGATTATAAATGATAAAGATTAGCTGTGAAACAATAAAGGTAACAACATACTGAGTGAATGTCTCTGAATTCTCCCTATCCAGAGAACAATCAGTGAAGAAAATAATTTACTGTTATGGGACCTTGTTAAAAATACATTTCTATGTTTTTGGCAAAAATTGCAGTAGGCTTTACTTGAATTAACAATTCTGTGTTCTATGTATACGATCCTTGTTTTCAGTCTGCATCCCAAGTTAAACCTTTTATAGCTTACTGGTCACCTCTTGATCCTCAGACAAAGAAAAGGTGCTGCGTATGAATGTGATATCAGGCACATCAAAAACTCTAAAACCAGAAGCAGATTTCTCATGAAGACTCCCAAGCCCTATAAGAGTATGGTGCCCTGCTTTCTCCAGCAGTTTTATATGATGGAGGCCATATGCAGTTCATCTAAAGATCAAACACTGTAAGATACTGTTAGACTTACATGAATATGATTGATTGAAGAATTGTTGTACATAGAACCTAGGGGTGGGGAGCACTTCGTGAATAATAAAGAATGGAATCAAAGATATTGACTTAATTCTTGGGTCTGGTCAAGCAGCACTTCCACAGGATCTGTGGATGGGGGAGGACAAAAGTAGTTTTATACCACCTTTTTTTTTTTTTTTGGATCTCAGATTTTGGGGCCAACCAGGTATAAATTACAGCAGCTTTAGGACTGCTGTAATCTGAATCTCAAGATGTCTTTGACTCCCAGAGGTTAATTCCACAAGCTGGAGATCACTGAAGATTTAATTGGGAATAGAACGTTTTCTCTTCCCCTTAGGATTTCCCCTATACTGACAGGTAGCCATAAAAGATAACTTTATGGCCTTTTGTGTGCTTGAGTGGTGAAAATGGGCCAAACTGGGATAAAAACAGTCTAAGAAAACCATTAGGATGTTTATCATGTGTGTATATACACCACAGCTGGGAATCCTTAACTCTGAATCTTTTCAAATAATTAATCCAATGAACAGTAAAACTCCGAGAAGAAAATGCCAAAAAAGTTTATGGCCTAGAAAGCCACCGCTTCCCTTAATGTGTTAGTGTTCAGAGCTCTTACCATAGAATGCTGTGGCATTTTCAGAAGGAAATTAATATGGCATCCTCAACAGTGAAATACTGTATTCTTAGGCAATAGCAAACATCATTGAGAGATTGTAAAAGCAGAGGTTCTTATGGACACTAAAGGGGGGAAAAAAGAGCTGAGCACATACTGAGCTGTATGTGTACGCACAGATATGCGGATACCGGGGAAGAATGCAAAAAAAGGATTTAGACTGAAAAAAGCAACATGCAGTAATGGACTTGTGTATATATAAAACCCATGAACTGAGATTCATCAACACCATATGAAGTTGTGCCATGCTGTTTTTTCCTCTGTTACCATAAGTAATATTTCACCTCATACTTCAAATTACAATCCTTAGGCCCTGATTCAGGAAAGCACTTAAGCATGTACTTAACTTTAACCATGTGCTGAAATAATCCCACTGGCTTCAACACATGCTTACAGTTAAGCATATACTGCAAATACTTTCCTAAATCAGAGCTTCATTTTGCAGTATTTGGCAATAGTAGTGTGTTCCTTGTTGCTCATGAAGCTTCCTTACAATGAACTGTTTATTGATTAATGTAGCCTTTAATTATATCCCTTCCTTAGGTGCAAAGAGTTTAAGGTAAGTATATTGCATTTGCTCTGAATAAATAAACAGAACAAGGGAACACTCATGAAATAAGATAACTAGAGACTTGAACACGTGTACCAAACTGCTGTGTTAATAAAAGCAAAACAAGCCATACAAGTATGTCTATGTTGGAGCTGTCAGTAAGAATTCTCTGTGATAAATACACAGCAGTCCTATTCTAATTTGGTAATATAACTCGTTGTTGTCACATATTGTTGTAAGCTTTTTCCACAAATCATCTATGTGGCTGTTTTGAAATGAAGGGGCCTGCTATCTTGACTGGTTTGGGATTGTTGGGTTTATTTAAAAAAAAACATTTTTTGCCATGTTGGAAATTGCATTTTGATTTTCAGTCCTGATTTCTCATTCAACCCCAATCCACCTTGCCCTTAGTCAGTAGTGCCTAGACAGATAGTAGGAATAGTATGGAAGCAGGGTGATAAACACCAGGGGAAAGCAGTGCTCTACAGCAATGCTTCTGGATAATTAAGATTTTCTGATGGGTTCAAGCAAAAGCTGTGACAAACTAATAATCCATTTGGTAATACTCCAGAGTATGACAGCTGCTTTGCAGATACACCATCTAATGGGTTCCTTGGACACATCTTCCTGTGCATTAAGGAGGACATATTACCCCCATACAGGATAACTTGGACCAGCCACGTTCTTGGAGATGAAGTGGGTTGGTTCCTTTCTGAGTTTTTTGTTGCATTGCAAAACAAACAGATGACAACATCACTGCTCCAAGGAGCTTATGAATTATTTTTGGAGTTGACAGAATGATGAGGTGGCAGGTGACAAGACTAAGTAAGGGCAAGGGAGGAAGGTCAAGGGCAACAAAAATGATTAAAGGTCTAGAAAACATTACCTCTGAGGGAAGATTGAAAACCTTGGATTTGTTTAGTCTGGAGAAGAGATGACTGACAGAGGACACAACAGTTTTCAATGACATAAGTTGTTATAAGGAGGAGCGAGAAAAATTGTTCTTAACCTCTGAGGACAGGACAAGACGCAATGGGCTTAAATTGCAGCAAGGGAGGTTTAGGTTAGACATTAGGAAAAAAATTCCTAACTGTCAGGGTGGTTAAGCACTGGAATAAATTGCCTAGGGAGGTTGTGGAATCTCCAGCATTGGAGATTTTTAAGAGCAGGTTAGACAAACACCTGTCAGGAATGGTTTAGATAATTCTTAGTCCTGCCATGAGTGCAGGGGACTGAACTAGATGACCTCTCGAGGTCCCTTCCAGTCCTATGATTCTATAATATCAACAAGAATACATGTTTGTTCAATGTGGTGAATGCACCGTAAAATGGGGAAAAGAAGTCTGTTTATAATAAAATCATGGGTTTGGGCTTGGGTTTTTTAGATAAATGGACAGAGTGACTGGGTAGACTTCAGTCCAGATTCTATCTTATGATCTGGCCTGTTTCCAGCACTAACAGTAAAGGGCTGGATTCTGGATATGTAACTAGCCCATGGAGAATTCCCATAGTAGAAAAGAACTCCTCACTGGCATAAAGACAGCAGAACCAATTCCTGCATCAGCCAGCCAGCCCCCCACCCTGTTGTAGTGGCTATGTCCAGGGAGGAGGGGGGCATGTCAGGGCTGTGGTAGTGCTCTACTCCCAATGCTGGCTCTTCAGACCATCTGTCAAGAGCCTAAATTATAGCAAGTCCTTGTTATTCTTACTCACACTGGAGTCTGACAGGCACAAAATCAAGGAGACATAACCAGCTTCCGATAGCTACCCCACCTCTCTTCTGTACCGAATGGAACTCAGATAAAGAGGAGAGTTGAGTTCTTACTTAGTAAGCATGTTATAAGCGCTGTGGAAAAGATAGACCTTCAGGAGAATTTAGAGAAGAGTTACACATCACAAGTTTAGTTACACATGAAGATATTGCAGCAATAAACATACTGTATAATCTCCAAGCTCTAAGTATTTGGTATATCTGGCCTCAATATATAAACAAATGTTCCAATTTAAGACCATTAACTTAAATAGAAATAGTTTCATTCATGGTTGTTAAGTGGAGAGACCAAAATATGGCATTACAATTGTGCTGTGCTCGACTTCATTTTCCCTATAAAAGAAAATGTGACTAGCAGTTAGAGCAAAGAAATTAAAATATGGATTCTATTCGTTCCTCTCCCATTGATTTGCATTGGGAGATTTTAGGGAAACCGAGGCTTGACAAGACACCCATCAGTTAAAATGGATATAACATATGCTTTACAACAGTGTCAAACCTTTATTTTATAACACTTTAGGTCCACTTACTAAAAAAATTGCTTTAAAATTAAAAAGTATAAAAGTTTGGACACTGGATTGGCCTTTTTGACGGGCATCACTTTTTCTAGGAGGGTGGGAAAGTTAGCAGCACTTTTCTACAGGTAGTCCCTGATTTTACACAAGGTCAGACTATCCCTCTCTATGGTACCTAGCTGGTATTTGAAGGCTTCATGCAGAATTTAGCGTAAATTTTACAGCTGTGAATACTTTGCAGGTTCAAGCACTCTATACAAATAAGTTAAATGTAAAAAACAACAAAAAAAAAACAACAAAAGCTGATATCAGTATAAACAACATTTAAAATCTGGTATTGTTGGCTGACTAAAGTACTGCTTGTCTTAAAGGATTATCATCCAAAATGAAAGGCTAACATTCTCTCTCCTAGTTTAAATAAAATTGTGTCTAAACAAAATGCAAATGTGATATTTTAATTCCTCTCCAACAGAGGATGCCGCAGTAGTTGGCAGTCAAGCTTAACAAGAGGATTTACCTGAAAATGATCTATTAAGAATAAGCAACTCCACATAGCTAGAGATAAAAGCAAGGAAATCACCACCTGAGAACCCAAAGATAATACTTTTAGCTGTAACCAAGTATTCAGTGGCCTAAGGTAAGTTGGAAGGTGGGAAAACAGTCTTGAGACCATCTGCAAAGGCTAGATGCCTTTGCACATAGGCAGACTGAATGCAGTGTAGGTAGTGCAACTCTTCTTTGCAAGAGACCGGATTTGAGCAGCCAATGCAGGGTCCATGCTAGATCTGACTGGATAATGGTGGAGGGGGCGGTTCCATGGAAAATTTAGACTTTTTAATGAGTCTGAGTGCAGCTGAAAACTTTCCAGTTGGGGTTTTTGATGAAAAAAATCTGAAGTTTTCTTAGATGGTGCATAGTCTTTGTGTTGGCACTTTGCAGAGGGGTGAATTTCCCACATACGCACAGAACACCACATTTTAGTCTAGCTAACCTGTCCTCACATGAATTTTAACTCACTCTGAGAACAGATGACGGGGTGCTTGCACTTGTTTGGTATGCAGTATTTACAATGCTATGGTTGGAAGGCCAGACCCTGTACATCTGAAGTCAATGGGAGTTTTGACACCACTGGGTGAGGATCAAGCACATCCTGCAGAAGAGGACAAGACTCTGTCACTGATTTAGTTTGCCTAGGAAACAGTTGGCCTGGAAATCCCTTTCCACAGCTTGTAGATTTGTCAGCACATTCTTGCTGAAATTCTCTGTATACATATTTACTATACATGAGTTTGAATCAGACACACTATCCCCCAAAATGCACACCCTACCATTGCTGTTAATTCAGTCCCCCTATGGAAAATGTAAGTGGGACTTTCCCACTTTTTAAAAAGTGGGATGTTTTAATAAGAAAATATTTACTAACAAACAGCTGTATTTACAGCATTTCTGTTTTCATAACAAGTTGCCAGAAGTCTATAGCAATATAGAAGATGAAATTGTCCTAGGACTAAGTTCATGCTCTCTGTGTGGTCCAGTATACTTCTTAGATATGACACCAGTTTTCTAGTCTACTAAAGATAAAATACATGCTGAGTAAGGAATGCCTTTACATTTTTCTCCCCAGACAAATACAATTAACATCCTAGTTCTTGTCCTGACCTAGAGAAATGGGTGCAAGGAAGATAAGACAAATCTTTAAATCTGCATTTGGTCAGATAATAGTGACTATTTCTCTTCAATGTAGATCTTGCTATTGACATCCATGCCTTTTTCATTTTCATATTGGATAACTACAGTCTGCTCTAGATATGGGTAGAGTTGAAGATCATTTGGAATCTATAGCAGATGCAGAATGTGGGGATTTATCTGCCTAAACATATTGACCATATAGGAAAAATATCACTTCTCCAGACACTACATTGGTTTCTTCTTCACTTCTGGTTTCAATTCAAATTGTTGGCCTCATTCTTTAAAACCCTATATGGCTAGGGTCCAGCATACCTAAAAGACCTCCCCTTCCCCGTCCAAATCTACAGCCATGAAGATAGAGATGTCCAATGGCTTGAGTTCACAGACTTCAGATTTTAATATTTGGCAGCTGGTTGTGATGGGTTTCAGTGTAGGACCTTTAATTGTGGAATTCACTACCGATTCCTTGGTCTGACAGAACCCAAGTATGCTGGGCATCATACTAAGAAGTACAGACATCTGTTTTCCTGAGCCATTCACTAGGAATGGGAGCTGATGAAATGAGTATCATGTTTATTTGGATTCAAGGGCGGAGATTTTATTTTTGTTGATTCTTAAAATTGATACTTGGAGCATCCTGATTTTTTTAAATGTTGTACATGGGTATTGGGCCTGGTCAACACTGAGGTGCCTCCTTCTGGCTGTTCTGGGGAGGAGTTCCTTCCAGGTCCAACACCCCCTTCTGTCACTCATTCGTGCATCCTGCTGCCTCTTCCCCCCCCCCCCCCGGTGACTCAGGGTCCTCTCTCTTCATTGTATTGGCCCTCAGCCAGGTCAGTGCGTGTTATTCCCTTCTGGGGGTTATAAAAGTCTGTCCATCCAAAAATGGTGGTCGTCTCCCACACTGCCAGGATTGTGCCACTTCCCCAGTGGCTGGTAGGTGAACCTGGGCCCTCTCTCTACTCCAGGTTCCACCTCTGGGACCCTCTAATCAGCAGCCAATGGCAGCAGCATCTAAACCTTGCTGACATTTCCCTGAGCTCTGCCCCTATATATCCTTCTTTCCTCTCTAATGTCCAGAGTCCTCACTGTGGCCTCCTTCTGCTGCCAGCTTCTTGGCTTTATACTAGCCACTTCAGTTTCTTCTCAGCTGGGTGCCATCATCATTCAGGGGTTACACAGGCCACCTCAGCTGTGGCTTATCTGGTTAATTGGCCACTTCTCAGCCTCATCACCACCTTCTAGGCTAACATGGGAGTGAACACCCCATCATAGGCAAATTTTCAGAAACTGAAAACCAACAAAAGCCATGTCTACTTTTTGGTCTATATGGCCTGCAGCCGCTTTGAGAGCATGCAGAGGGTGCATAACCATAAAAGCTGGCCAGTCAGGGCTACTAAAGCAGAGAATATGCTTGTGACTTTGCGCCGTGGGGCACAACTATCTGTTCACTAGACATGGTGAGCCAATGGTCTGCTTCTTGAGATGTACATAATGTGTCCCCTGAATAACTTTGTATGAGATTTGGACATTAGAGAATGTGGGGAGAAAAGTGAGAGGTGAGTTTTAAGTGTGACCGCACAGTTATAAGCAATGGGTGAAATTTCCTTTGGCAGCTCTCAAAGGTTGGGAAGGGAAGGGATGAACCACAGGTCTGAACCCTGGCTCTAGGCTGCAGTAGTAGTAGATTCCGTCTCCCCAGCTGCTCTGGACCCATGACCCATTCAGCCTGGATACTCTGGTTTTATGCAAGTGTTTTGCCAGTACACTCCAATCCTGACCTGCAGCACTTCAGCTGCACCAGTCCCATATATCTCCTGAGAAGAGGCTGTTAAACTACATAGTGTTTGGGGGATAGAGCCAAATCTCCACAGGTGTTGGACAAGACAAACTCACTTTTCATTTGTCATCTAAATTAGGATTTAAACAGATATCTCTAGAAGAGAGAGGCTAGTACTTTAGCTCTCTGGGCCACTTAGCTTCTTCTACAAGTCACCTTGAACAAGTACTTGATAGGTTGGCCTTAGTGGTTAGTTAGGCAAACTAACCTTTATTAAAAAGGGAGTGCTATTGCTCATTATCATGTGTGTTAACAGGCAACATATTTTGGCCCTGGCATATTCAAAATGATGGTCACAATCCTGCCAGGTGAGGAGTGTGGCCCTGGCAGTGCTGGGCCCAAGTAAGAAAAGGTACTGAGGGACTGAATGCTTTCTTCATGGACTGTCTTCTGAAAAGGGAGACCAGCTACTAGAAGAAATGGTGTCAGCATCAATAGAAGGAGAGTAGGGTTGAATTTAAGAGACATCCATCTGTTTTGATTGTGTTTGAAGTAATCTCTCTGTTTGACAATCTGAACAGAAAGGAAAGATATAGGGAAAGATACAGCAATAATTCTGTCTTAGGGCCCCATCCTACAACCGTAAGAAGTTTTGCCAATGTCTTGCATGGATGGGGAATAGAATCCTTAAATTATTTTGGTGATGAAACCTCGGATCCAAACCCTCCTTTTGCCTCAATAAGGTCTAGAGGATCAGATCCTAAGAGTTATCCATCTTTCTTCAATATTTCCAAGGCACCTATCACTGTGATATCCAGCTTCTTTCTTCACAGAAAACTGGCTGCTGTGGTCGATAATGCTATGTTATATGAAATCTGGATATATCGTGTAGGCAAGTTTGTTTAAACTATTCAGGTCCATTCGTTCCATAAAGGAATCAATTTAGGAAGTGAAATGTCCCTTACCACTAGAGTACTTAAGTGCCTGATGAAGTATGCTCTAAATTTTTTTTGTAATGGGTTGTAGGACCTACACTAAATAAGAACAGCAATTCTGGGTCAGACCAATTGTCCATTTAGCCCAGTATCCTGTCTTCCGACAGTGGCCAATGCTAGGTACTTCAGAGGGAATGAACAGAACAGGAAATCATCAAGTGATCCATCCCTTGTTGCCCATTCCTAGATTCTGGCAACTGAGGCTAGGGACATCACCCCATACATCCTGGCTAATAGCCATTGATGGACCTATCCTCCATGAACTTATCTAAATTCTTTTTGGAACCAAGTTATATTCTTGGCGTTCACAACATCCTCTGGTAAAGAGTTCCATAGATCAACTGTGCATTGTGTGAAGAAATACTTCCTTTTGTTTGTTTTAACCCTGCTGCCTCCAAATTTCATTCAATGCCCCTACTTCTTGTGTTATGAGAAGGAGTAAATAACACTTCCTTAATTACTTTCTCCACACCCATCATGATTTCGTAGACCTTTATTATATCCCAGCTTAGTAGTCCTTTTTCCAAGCTGAATAGTCCAAGTTTTATTAATCTCTCCTCATATGGAAGCTGTTCCATATCTCCACTAAATTTTGTTGCTGTTTTCTGTACCAATTCCAATATATTTTCTGAGATGGGGCGACCACATCTGCATGCAGTATTCAAGATGTGGGCATACCATGGATTTATATAGACAATATGATATTTTCGTTCTTATTATCTATCCCTTCCCTAATGATTCCTCACATTGTTAGCTTTTTTGACTGCCACTGCACATTGAATGGATGTTTTCAAAGAACTATCCTCAATGACTCCAAGATCTATTTCTTGAGTGGTACCAGTAAATTTAGACCCCATCATTTTATATGCATAATTGGGATTATATTTTCTAATGTTTTCTACTTTGCATTTATCAACACTGAATTTCATCTGCCATTTTCTTGCCAAGTCACCCAGTTTTGTGAGATCCCTTTAAGTCTTTTCAGGCTGCTTTGGACATAACCATCTTGAGTAGTGTTGTATCATCAAAGCCCTGAGGTAAGTGGGGAAGTGGGATACTGGGAGGAAGCACGAGCAGGAGAGTGTAAAAGGGGAGGACTCCTGCCTCATACAGAGAAAGCGGGACAATCAGTGAGTTATCTTAAGTGCCTATACACAAATGCAAGAAGCCTGGGAAACAAACAGGGAGAACTGGAAGTCCTGGCACAGTCAAGTAATTACGATATGATTGGAATAACAGAGACTTGGTGGGATAACTCACATGACTGAAGTACTGTCATGGATGGATATAAACTGTTCAGGAAGGACAGGCAGGGCAGAAAAGGTGGGGGAGTTGCATTGTGTATACGAGAGCAGTATGACTGCTCAGAGCTCCGGTATGAAACTGCAGAAAAACCTGAGAGTCTCTGGATTAAGTTTAGAAGTGTGAACAACAAGGGTGATGTCATGGTGGGAGTCTGCTATAGACCACTGGACCAGGGGGATGAGGTGGACAAGTTACTAGATCACAAGCCATAGTTCTCATGGGAGACTTCAATCACCCTGATATCTGCTGGGAGAGCAATACAGCAGTGCACAGACAATCCAGGAAGTTTTTGGAAAGTGTAGGGGACAATTTCATGGTGCAAGTGCTGGAGGAACCAACTAGGGGCAGAGCTCTTCTTGACCTGCTGCTTACAAAACGAGAAGAATTAGTATGGGAAGCAAAAGTGGATGGGAACCTGGGAGGCAGTGACCATGAGATGCTAGAATTCAGGATCACACTTGGGGTTGCAGTTAGCAAGAGATGTTAAGAGTAACAAGAAGGGTTTCTTCAGGTATATTAGCAACAAGAAGAAAGTCAAGGAAAGTGTGGGCCCCTTACTGAATGAGGGAGTGACAGGGGATGTAGAAAAAGCTAAAGTACTCAATGCTTTTTTTGCCTCTGTCTTCATGAACAAGGTCAGCTCCCAAACTGCTGCACTGGGCAGCACCGCATGGGGAGGAGGTGACCAGCCCTCTTTGGAGAAAAGTAGTTTGGGACTATTTAGAAAAGCTGGACAAGCACAAGTCCAGTGGACTGGATGCACTGCTTCCAAGGGTGCTAAAGGAGTTAGCAGATGTGTTTGCAGAATCATTGGCCATTATTTTTGAAAACTCATGGTGATAGGAGGTGGTCCCGGAAGACTGGAAAAAGGCTAATGTAGTGCCCATCTTTAAAAAGGGAAGAAGGAGAATCCAGGGAACTATCTGACCTCAGTCACTGGAAAAATCATGGACCAAGTCTCCAGGAATCAATTCTGAAACACTTAGAGGAGAGGAAAGTGATCAGGCACAGCCAGCATGGATTCACCAAGGGCAAGTCATGCCTGACTAACCTACTTGCCTTCTATGATGAGATAACTGGCTCTGTGGATGAGGGGAAAGCAGTGGATGTGTTTATTCCTTGACTTTAGCAAAACTTTTTGATACAGTCTCCCACAGTATTCTTGCCAGCAAGTTGAAGAAGTATGGGCTGGATGAATGGACTATAAGGTGGATAGAAAGCTGGCTAGATCATCGGGCTCAATGGGTAATGGCTCAATGTCTAGTTGGCAGCTGGTATCAAGCAGATTGCCCCACGCGTTGGTCCTGGGACCGGTTTTGTTCAATATCTTCATTAATGATCTGGAGGATGGCATGGATTGCACCCTCAGCAAGTTTGCAGATGACGCTAAACTGGGAGGGAGTGGTAGATACGCTGGAGGGTAGGGATAGGATACAGAGGGACCTAAACAAATTTGGATAATTGGGCCAAAAAATCTGATGAGGTTCAACAAGGACAAGAGCAGAGTCCTGTACTTAGGATGGAAGAATCCCATGCACCGCTACAGACTAGGGACCGAATGGCTCGGCAGCAGTTCTGCAGAAAAGGACCTAGGGGTTACAGTGGACGAGAAGCTGGATATGAGGCAACAGTGTGCCCTTGTTGCCAAGAAGGCTAACGGCATTTTGGGCTGTTTAAGTAGGGGCATTGCTAGCAGATCGAGGGACATGATCATTCCCCTCTATTGGACATTGATGAGGCCTCATCTGGAGTACTGTGTCCAGTTTTGGGCCCCACACTACAAAAAGGATGTGGAAAAATTGGAAAGAGTCCAGCGGAGGGCAACAAAAATGATTAGGGGACTGGAACACATGATTTATGAGGAGAGGCTGAGGGAACTGGGATTGTTTAGTCTGCAGAAGAGAAGAATGAGGGGGGATTTGATAGCTGCTTTCAAGTACCTGGAGGATGGAGGTAGACTGTGGTATCAGATGACAGAACAAGGAATAATGGTCTCAAGTTGCAGTAGAGGAGGTTTAGGTTGGAGGTCAGCTGGGATGAAAGTGAGCCAGTAGGGGTCAGTACTGCGTATTGGTAAGAACCCACACCAGCCCATACTCAGCCCACATTAAAGCATTGCTGCGGCAGCGCTTTAATGTCCCTGCCCCTTTTGCCTCCCCTGTCGGTGCCCTGCTGGTAGGGTCCGTACTGGCCGGGCCACCGATGGAGCGGGGAAAGGGGCAGCAATGTGAAAGCACTGCCATGGCAAAGGACTATCCTTAAAGTGCTGCCGCAGCAGTGCTTTAACTTCACTGCGCCTTCCCCCTGCCAGTCGGGTCCATGCCAGCAGGGCCGCTGATGGGGGAGGCAAAAGGGGCAGCATTTTTTTGTCGTCCCCCCCCCCCCCCGTCGGCGGGACCGTGGCAAAGGACCCTGCAGCGCTTTAACATTCCTGCCCCTTTTCGCCACCCTGGCCGCCGAAGGGGGGGGTGCAAAGGGAGCAGCTGCCCTGGGCCCTTTAAATCAACATGGGAGCCCTGGGTAGCGTGGGCCAGCCGGGCTGGCTGGGTGGGATGCTGACACCCCCCCAGCCCTGCCCCTTCCGGGGGCCAGAGCCGCCCCACCCCATACCAGTAAGTGGCCTCAGTTACTTTCACCCCTGGATGTTAGGGAAAACTTTCACTAGAAGGGTGATGAATCACTGGGATTGGTTACCAAGGGAGATGATGGAATCTCCTTCCTTAGAGGTTTTTAAGGTCAGGCTTGACAAAGCCTTGGCTGGGATGATTTAGTTGGAGATTGATCCTGCTTTGAGCAGGGGATTGGACTAGATGATCTCCTGAGGTCCCTTCCAACCCTGATAATCTATGATCTATAAAAAGAGGTAAACAGTGAGGTGGCAAAATTTGCAGATCATTTCTGATTATGTTGAATAGGACTGTTCCCAGTACAGACCCCCGGGGAACACTACTATTTACCTCTCTCCGTTCTGAAAACTGACCTTTTATTCCTACTCTTTGTTTCCTATCTTTAACCAGTTACTGATCCATGAAAGGACCTTCTCTTACTTTGCTTAAGAACCTTTGGTGAGGGACCTTGTAAAAGGCTTTCTGAAAATCTAAGTACACTATACCACTGAATCACCCTCGTCCACATGTTAATTGACCCCCTCATAGAATTCTAGTAGATTGGTGAGGCATGATTTCCCTTTATAAAAATCATGTTGACTCTTCCCCAACTAATCTTGTTCATCTTTGTATCTGATAATTCTGTTCTTTACTATAGTTTCAAGCAATTTGCCTGGTACTGAAGTTAGGCTTACTGGCCTGTAATTGCCATGATCTCCTCTGGAGCCTTTTTTAAAAATTGGCATCTCATTAGCTAGCCTCCTCTCAGGGATGAAAGTAAGTTAGAGGACTTACTGGTACGCCGGAGTCCTGAGCAGGGGACATGGCCTCAACTGGAAGGGGGGTGGCCTCAACCGGAAGAGGCAGGGCCTTAAATCCCCGGGCCCTTTAAATCAAGATTTAAAGGGCCAGGGCTCCAGCTGCGGTAGTGGTGGCTGGGAGCCCGGGGCCCTTTAAATCACCCCCGAGCTACCAGCTGCAGAGGCAGCTCAGAGCCCCGGGGCTCCAGCTGCCACTACCACACCAGAGCCCCGGGCCCTTTAAATCACTGAGGTGCCGTGGGGGCTCCCGGCTGCCACTGCTACCCCGGGGCTCTGGCAGAGCTTTAAAGGGCCTGGGGCTCTTCTGTGGTAGCAGCTACCAGAGCCCTGAGCCCTTTAAATCCCTGCTGGAGCCCAGCTGCCCAAGCCCTGGGGTAGCGGTGGCCGGGCTCCATCGGTGATTTAAAGGGCCCCAGGACTCCAGCCGCCACTACCGCCCCGGTCCTTTAAATGCCCACCGGAGCCCCACTGCTGCTACCCCAGGGCTTTGGCAGCAGGGCTCCGTCATGGATTTAAAGGGCCAGGGCAGTCGAGGTGGCTGGAGCTCTGGGGCTCTTTAAATCCCCGCCAGAACCCCCCACCCCCACCCCAGGAGCTCCAGCCACTGCTACTGCCCCGGGGCCCTTTAAATCCCTGCCGGAGCCCTGCTGCCCAAGCCCTGGGGTAGCGGTGGCGGGGCTCTGGTGGGGATTTAAAGGGCCCCGGAGCTCCAGTTGCCGCTACCCTCCTCCCCCCCCCCCCGGCCCTTTTAAATCCCGGCCTGAGCCCTGCTGCCTGAGCCCCAGAGTAGCGGCGGTGGTGCTCTGGCAGCAATTTAAAGGGCCCCAGGGCAGTAGCAGCATCTGGAGCTCCAGGGCCCTTTAAATCCTCGCCGCAGCCCTGCCGCCGCTACCCCAGGGCTTTAAATTGCCCTCTCTGAATGCCAGTCCTGGCTCTTACCGATACACCATATCCGGGTGTACTGGCTTACTTTCACCTCTGCCTCGAGTCATTTGGTACAGAAGCTGATTTAAATGATAGGTTACATATCACAGTTAGTAGTTCTGCAATTTCACATTTGAATTCCTTCAGAACTCTTGGGTGAATACCATCTGGTTCTGGTGACTTATTACTGTTTAATTGTGTACATGCAATATTACATAGAGTTTATGTGGATGTATTTATCATAACAAAACCAGATGTTAATTTCATCCTTCTCTGAGTATATTGTCTGAACTCTGTTTTGTGGTCTCTTCTTTTAATTTTTTAGAAGTGCCTACTAAGCAGAAAGCATTTTGGAGTAGCATTTCGATTTACTTCTAGCTAGAAGGTATTTTAGTTCAGGAAGAACTGTCACTACTTCTTTTATCAAGCACCTTTGGATAAATATAAATTTCAGTTGCCATGCTAACATGGACTCACTCAATTGATTCTAGTAAAACAAAAACAAAAAATTAGTGACACTGCCTTGTAAAATATAATAATAATACAACAAAGCTGCAGGTCTTGCCAATCGCAGTGGATTTTACAATTCAACCCTTACTTAGTATAAATTTTCTGTCAGTGTTTGTTTAAGGTTCCAGAACATCAACTGCTTCTTTTCAACAGGATTATGACTACTGTAAAATAGCCAAAATATTCAGGAGCTTGAAAATGTAAATTCAATGCAGGGGTGAATTCCTTCAGTCAGTTTGTTTACCATATAAGTCATTATCAGGCTCATTTTCATCATGTTCATTTGCCATCAACCTCCCACTCTCTCCTCACACCAGATTCTCTTTGTTTGTTTGTTTGTTTTCCCCAGGATTTTATAGTAGCAATGGCTAGCAGGAAAAAAATTAAATTAAAAAACCCACAATACTTTAAGGTTGAAAAAATACAAGATGTACCTGAAGTTTGCTGCACTTGGTGTGTAGCTGTTCCCCATCAACTTTGATTTTCAGAACTGAAACAATGTTTAACTTCACAATGAGAGGATAAATAGGAAAACTGATGTGTCAAAGCTTCAAAGACAGGTCCGGGGAAAGAAACACTATTTTAAATAAGGACAGGTTTCAGAGTAGCAGCCGTGTTAGTCTGTATTCGCAAAAAGAAAAGGAGTACTTGTGGCACCTTAGAGACTAACAAATTTATTAGAGCATAAGCTTTCGTGAGCTACAGTGAGCTGTAGCTCACGAAAGCTTATGCTCTAATAAATTTGTTAGTCTCTAAGGTGCCACAAGTACTCCTTTTTCTTTTTATTTTAAATAAGTAACTCTTCCCGATAGCAAGTTAACAGCAGGATAAAGAAACAGCCCGCAGAGTTGCTACTGTCTGGAAATTACGTCCTAATAAAACTCCCATGTGATATCCCCATGTTTTTAGCTGATAAATTATTATTAGAACACTAATCACTCATCCTTTCCTACATGAAAATGTGCTGCAGGTTTATTACATCATAGTTTCAGAAAGTTCAGCATTCCTAAAAAAAGAAAAAAAAAAAAGTCCTAGCAATGGCCATACAACCGCCTTCCAAGAGGTTGAGGGTTAGCAGTTACAAGGCTGGTAACCCATGAACAAATATTTTGCTATAGCCTGATAGTCAAACACTATACCTGGGGTGAGGTGGGGAGGGACCAAATGTTGTTGTTTTTTTCCCCCTGAAAGCGCGGTCTTATGCGCCTCTGTAGCCAAATAATAATATACGGGAGCGAAATGCAAAGTCTAAAATGAGACAAAGGTGATTTCTGATGCACTCTGAGCCCGCAGCTGAACAGCTGTGGCTCACGGTCCCTTAGCGGCTCTCCGCTCTGCCTTAAAGGCACATGCACGCTAATTCTACAGCCAGTCTCGGTCCAGTTAAACAGCTTCACTCGCCTTCCTGAAAGCCCTGGCTCAAAGTATTAGCCTTCTGCATAAACCCAGGGGTTTACATTATGAGCATCGCAAATGCAACCCTTCCCCCCCATGCTATTGTCTACTAGCTACTTCTGAACCACCCAGTCGTCGTCACAAAACTGGTTCCCTTCCGTTTTTTTTTTCCATATACTCAGTTGTCCTGCAGGTGTCAGACTTTACTTGCAATAATCCAAACGATGGCACCTTCTACAATGTCAACAATTAAACTGATTGCGATTTTTTTTTTAAAAAAAGCCACTTTTGTTATGTAAAGCGCGGGGGGGGGGGCTAAATGTGGCTTAATGCTAGGTCCAAGAGGGTACAAAACCCCTGTCGTCACCGCGTGCTTTTTTCTGGGCAAAAGTTGTTAATCCCAGTAATTGGTGGCGTCTCTTAAGAGGAACAACAATAAAACCAAAGCTTCAAGAAGAAAATATTCCAAAATGGGTGAGAACTTACTTGGTTTATATGTGTGCGTTGCTATCCAGCGTTTTTACTTCAACTGTTACCAGGGCACATTTCAATTCCATTTATAAATTAAATCCAGTTAGGATGGTTTGGGTTTTTTGCAGTCGCCCACCTCATCCACTTTCCCGCATCTCTATGGTGTTCTCTTCATCTTTCAGACACTCTCCCCCAATTCAGGTGGTCTTCAACACTTCCACCCAAGGAGACGGCGCCTGTAGCTTCGCTTTAGTGCAACAGATGAGTGGCAGATTCCTCCCGGGCTGTTTATTGTGGTGTCTCATCACTCTTCCTGGGAATCCCATACCGACTGGAAAAAGTAACAAGCCCTCCCCATGAAATGTTTCCCGTTGGAAGAGAAACTGCGAGGCATGAACATCAGAGGGAAAAGAACGCAAATAAGCTGAAGTTGATGCTTTCCTGCCCAGGAGATCCACAGAAGAGAGACCTCTCACAGGAGATCACCCCCTTGGACTGTCTTGGCGCTGGTTTCTTCTGCCAGCTTCTCCGCACGATCGTTTCTTTCTGCCTTTCCCTGCTCGGTGTGTGGCGGAGCTGCTTCTCCTAGGGACTTTTTTTTTCTTTTGGTCTGGTGGGGAGGCACCGTAAATACCTAATAGCGCCGCCTGCAGGATAATCAGGGGATAATAGTGAAATCCCCACCGGGGAGCAAAACCAGCTTTCTGCCGGCTCCGTTCCAATGGAACACAGGGTGCAGGTGGCCTCTTGCAGCCTCTCAGCCACCCTCCACCTAGAGACATTCCTCGCCAGTTTGGCGTGACCCTTTCCTTTCTTTTGAAAATGTTTTAGGCTGATATTTTTTTTTTTTTATTTTCTGTAAAAACGTCCAGGAGTGAAGTCAGGCGTGAACAACCAACAATCAATGTACTTACACCTCTCAGCTGTGCGCCAACAAGAGCGAAAAGGACTGGTTAAAAAAAAAAAATAAAGCACAGAAACAGCGACCGATTCAAAAGAAACCCTTCTCTGTGACAGCTGTAACCGACAACGCCCTGAGATGCACAACAGCAAACAATCGTTCGGTTCTCTGCCCCCCCCCCCCCCGAAAACCAATGCTCGGTGCAGTAGTTTCAAACGCTACAATATTTCCACTCAGCATTATGCATTCGTATACAATGCAGTGTAAAGGTGGGCCAGGCATCCCCAGCTGCAGTAACATCGCACCTCGTAGAAGTGTGAGATTGTTTCAGCTGCTGCTTGCTTTTGAGAAGCAAGAAACCTCTGGAATAGTTTCTCTCTTAGCGGTAGCTAGCTATCTGCCTTCCTGCTGTGTGTGTAGCATTATCCCGCTGCGGACCTTCTTGACCCGTTACCATTTCAATGGAAGTGCGTGTGATAAACTTCAGCTGAAAGTGGGGCTGTTCTCTTTTAATGCAAGAACTGTCACTTTTCCCGCGAAACTCAGATACCAGAGAAAACCAGAGCTCGTAGACCAGGGGAAAGGGGATTAGTCACCATTTCCCTACATCTTTAATCAAAATGAGGACAATACCTATAACACCAAAGTTAAACCCGTTAGCAATGAGACAATGTGCAGAAGGAAGGAGTCCACGTGCTTAGGTCTGGGTTTGGGTCCTGAGGAGAACAGTGTGCACTACTGTATACTCTACACGCGGAAAGGAAGACAAGCAGAGGAGTGTCAGCTACATGGTAACTCACGATTTCCTTGCTTAACTTAGCTTGTGTCCTCAGACTCAACCATCCTCCTAGCTTGCCTGCTTAAATCAAATCCCAGCTGATTCTGAACTCCTGCTCAACGCAGAAAGAACTTCTACTGTAGCCAGTACAGGGACTAAGGTGAGGAAATCCCCACACTTCCACGGTAAACAAATAATAAGGCCTGCCTTTGCATTAAATATATACAATATTTCCTCTCTGTTTTTTAAGCAGACCTAGAATTAGCACCACAAATCCTACATGAAGTCTTGGTGTTTCATTCTGCCTTAGCTCACCTATTTAGAAACGCAGTTTGTTTGTTTTTCAAAGCTCACAACCATGTGTGTTCTAACATTGCTAAAGTCTTAAAGGGAAAGGCGAACGAGCCAGCAAACACTTCTTGGAAGTATTCAAACAGCATGACATAAAGCAGTGCCTGGGCACAACCATGCTGCAGAAGCTATTCATCAGGAGCGTTATGTCAAAGACTGGGGTCAACTTGTATTTATAAAAAAAAAATCAGTTGTGTTTTGCTTCACCAATAACTAGCTGAAAACACTTAAATGCACTTCAACCCATTCTTTTTGCAGACTGCAGCTCCCTGAAGATAGAATTTTCTGAAAGTCCCTTCTAGTGCTAACACTGGAGTTGCACGTGGGAACTTTACAGATGGTGCAATGCATTGCCTAGAATAAACTAAAATGCAATGTCATGGCAATAGGGGCCTACCTCAGCGCTGACCTGGGACTCCCTCCATGTCTTTTTGGATGCATCAGGCACTTGATCTCCAATAACCTGACCGAATCACACTTGTAAATGTAGCGGGAGCCTTTTGCCAGTTTTTTAAGCCAGTATAGATGTGCTTTAACAATTTTTGGCATTTTCCATATCATAACCTCTTTTCAATCCCCTGTGCATCTCACCAGTGATTACCATTTGCAATGAAATTAATTTTCAGGATAAAATCTTGCTAGTCTTATTCCTATGGGAATTTCTACTGAAATTCAAGGAATTGCTCCTTTGATTAAGGTCAGCAGGATTTGGCCCTTTTTGTCTTTACACATCGAAATGAAGCTGTGCTATTTCTAGCATATGTTTAGATGCCAATTTTATCATTAGTAGTAATCAATATGGCACACAAGCAGAGTTATAGGGAAGATACTGAGAGGCCAGTGTTATATGCTGAGGCAATACAGTTTGTGGGGTAGCAGCCTGGCTGGGCCTGCATTCCTAAGCCCACAACGTTACAAGAAATCAGGTTTCAGAGTAGCAGCCGTGTTAGTCTGTATTCGCAAAAAGAAAAGGAGTACTTGTGCACCTTAGAGACTAACAAATTTATTTGAGCATAACCTTTCATGAGCTACAGCTCACTTCATTGGATGCATTCAGTGGAAAAAGGTCCCTCTTGAAACCTGACCCTCCTTCTGAAGTTCCACTCCTCATGATAAAATCTCCTCAAAACACATTAATATGTTAGCTGCTGATCACTCCTGATACTCCTGGTCTTATTGGATTTTATGTATTTGAAATACCATCCAAGCTGCTTATTTTTTCTGGTGCCTGAAGTATGTGTAACTAACACCGGATATATCACTGGTTTTGTTTCCTGGACTCATAAACAGGCAGAAAACAGTTTAATGAAAGTTTGCATTTGTGTAGAATCTGAGAATACCAAAGCACTTAATATTAATTAATTCAGCCTCCCAACAGCACTGGAAGGCAGGTAAGAATTAATGGAGAAGATCTTTAGCAGATGTAAAGCACCAGAGCTCTACCAAGGGAATCAGTGAAGCTGCATCAGTTTACACTCACTGAGGAGATGGTCCATTATCTTATATGACAGATGAGGGAAACTGAAGGATAGAAAAGTTAACCCATGACTTGCCTAATTTCAGATGGGAAGTCCATCACATAGCCAAGAATAGAACGCAGGTCTAATTCCCATTCCTGTGCTTTAATGTCAGGATCATCCTAGCCCTTTGTATTAATAAAGACATTTCTTATAGGAGAGATGAAATTTAAAAGGGATATAATGTGAAATTCTCCCTAAAATGGAGATTTATTACATAATAAAATGCATTAAAAAGGAATTTGCAACACTTATTTAAAATAATCTCTCTAACGAATTCAGTATAAATGCATTTTACCTTTTCATTGGTAAGCCATAAAGGAGGAAGGTTTCCTCAGGTGTTTGCTGTTTCCATATAATTTAAAATATACAGATAGACCTATTACTATTATGCAAAATAATACAAAATGCAAAATACTATGAAATACAATACTTATCTCTAATTGCAGTGCAGAGGTTTTTTATCTTTATTTTGGAGGCTAAATGTTTGCACAGAATAGAGATTAGCATTTCTACTCTTTATGAGTCTAATTTCTGAAATTCATAACAGGTTAATTCCATTAGTTCTATTGTTACCTGCCAGGCATTTCCACCAACCATAGCCCTTTTTGTGTTGGGTAAATTGCTCTAGCCAACCCACATCAGGCCTTCCATATTATTAATGCTCTCTCCTCCACTCAGTGTACTGTATTGCCATTTCTGTGCTTAAATGCAGATTAGGGCTCAAAACCAAAGCCTTTAAAATTGCATACCTGTGAAAAGGTCTTTTTTAGTGAATGAATAGAGACCATGGAGCAGGATTTGTAGGTGTTAGGGGAGTGCTTTTATTATATGTATTGGAAGGACTTTTCTAAACAACATTATTTGAAAATGGGTTGGAAACATTTCAAATCTTCTTACAGGTCATGGCACTGCCTGACTTGGCTCCCTCTGTGGTTGCCCCAGGATTGTCAGGCTCTTCGAAGGCTCTTTTGTGTGTTATGTTCTCAGGGGGTTTAGTTCTGTGGGCTGAACCTGGGGTTAAGATGCTATTTAGTGTTATTTTTTTAACTTGACAGGGCACATAGCTTGGGATAGAAGCCCTTTTTATAATTGTAGAAATCCAAATAATAAGATTAATATTCAGCAACCAATGAGAATCAAGACACTGGTTTTTCACTGAATCCAAACTTGGTCAAAACAGTGAGCCTCGGTGGAAGGCTGTTGCCATCAAAGTGGTTCTGAATAGTGGAGTCCAGAAACTTAGCATCTAAACATACCTGCAGTCATAAATTATTGAGCAACCATCCTCACTCCATAACAAAGCCCTAAGAGTATGTCTACATTGCAATAAAACACCTGAGGCTGGCCCATGTCAGCTCACTTGAGCTCACAAGGCTTGGACTGTGGGGCTATAAAATTGCAGCGTAGACATTTGGACTTACTCTGGAACCTGGGCTCTCAGGTCTTCCCCTGTTGCAGGGTCCCAGAGCCCAGGCTCTAGCCCAAGCCCGAAACTGGACATCTACATTGCAGTTTTATAGTCTTGCAACCTGAGCCCCACAAGGCTGACTCAGCTGTCGGGTATTTTATTGCTATGTAGACATACCCTTAATGGCTCAGGATTTGGCTGCCTCTCTCCCTGTGTCATGCTGCTCTAGCTGAGATCCCCGACGATTCCCCAGCTGTAGTGCTCCTTAATACAAATGAGAAGGAGCTACTCGTAGGGTGTTCTGTGTAATGGATCACTGTCTTTAGAACTCACTTCCTTTTTTTCTCCTCCTTACCCTCAATTCACTGGTGTCCAGGTCTGTTAAACTTCTGGGTGTGCTACAAATTACTTGGCTTTGGAGGAATTGTGGTTGATTTTTCTCCTCTTAGCTAGTGATATTTGTGTGTTAAAGTGCAATGATCCTTACAGAAACTCATTGTACCCATAGGCGCCAACTCCATAGGTGTTCCGAGATTGGAGCACCCACTAGCAGCTCCCCACCCCAGCTCACCTCTGCCTCCTCCCCTGAGCGCACTGCGTTCCTGCTTCTCCCCATAGCTCCCAGTGCTTGAGGCTACAAAACAGAAGGCAGGAAAAGAACAGAAAAGAGCCCAGTTTTCCAGAGAGGGTGGGACATGATCCTAACCAGTAATATTCTCCCCTCCCTCTAACGTGGAAGCTCCTCTATATCATCTCAGTGCATTGGGGACCCGTGGTTTAATGTGTATGTGTATGGGGGTGGCAATTAGTAGTAGGCATGTGTTAGCTCATTTTTCCCTCTTTTAATCTAAATTATTTTTTGGACTACATTTTCAGAGTGGCCTCCTAAATTCATTCCCAAAATGGAGTGCCTGCCTTTTCATGTCTTTATATGTGTTCAGTTTTGAATAGCCAAGTTTTTGTGTTTCTAAAAGGTGGGGTTTATATGTGCAACTGAGATTTATGAATGAATCAACTTGTGCTCTCAAACATTGCTTGCATGAAGAGATTTGAGGATTTTCAGTATATACAACTTGGGAACACAAATATAGACTCTGATGCTGCAAACTGTGGCCAACCAGGGTGGCTCTTTACACAAGTGCCAGGTTGTATCAATGTCACTGGGGTTCAGGCATGTCTACTCTACAATAAAAGACCCACAGCACAGCTGTGGCTGACCCAGGTCAGCAGACTCAGGTTCACAGGTCTTGGGCTGCAGTGCTAGAAAGTGTAGATGTTTGGGCTCAGGCTCTGAGACCCTACGATGGGGGTAGGTCTCAAAGCCTGGGAGTCCAAGCTGGAATGTCTATACACTGCTATTTTTAGGCCTGCAAATTCGAGTCAGCTGTCCCCAGCTCTGAGCCGGGTTTTTTTTATTGCAGTGTAGATGTAGGCACAGAAATCCACTTGCATGGATCAGCTTGTAATATCAGGACATTAAATGTTCCTTTTGACAATTTGAATCTTAATATTTAATTGGCAGTTAATTTGTTGACACAACATGCACATTTTTACATACCCATATCTGAAGCAATGATAGAAACTGTTTTGGCTTCAAATCTTGTACGATTTGTAATGAAAGTGAAAGGCAATTTTCACAGGAGGGAAAAATTGACATAGGGATTTGTTTTTTGATTAGGGCTAATAAATTTGAAAATGTGTGATATATTTCTGTATGTTAGTAGACTATTTTCTGCAGCTGGCAAGATAATAATATTTTACTCTTGATTAACTTTGAGACATTTTGTAAAATGTTCTGCCTTTTCAGAAGCAGGATGATCATGTGGATAGGATACTAGACTATGAAAAATAAGAGCCTGAGATCTGGATTCTATTCCCAACTTGCTATATACTTCTTGTGTGACCACAGACAAGTCACTGAACTTCTCTGTACTTATCAGGAGAATGGAGATAATACTTCCCTGCTCATAAGAGTGTTCAGAGAGGCTACATTCATTGTATTTATGACATCCTCAGATACTATGGGTAAGTATCATAACAATACCTATACATAAAGGGAATTTTCTCACTCAGATTTGGTATGATTTGCCTGTAAATATGGACAATTACCACAGTAATGACTGCATTTCAGAGGACAGTAATTAATCTCAATATATATATATTTCTTCATGCACATAAAGAGTTAACAGTTATTTATGTGGAGATGCACATGGTGATACCCCAAGAGCCATGTTTAATAGGTAGCTTTTTTAAAAGCAAGTCTTTTGACAGCTGTAGGAAATGAGGAGGCTGTGAGGAAGATATTAATCGAGATTTAAAAGACCAAAATTGCTTTCAAATAGCAATTGTGGAGTAATATCCTTTGCTTGATCTTTTTTATTTGTTTGTCATTGGATAGAAGTGAACCCAAACAGAACCCAGTCATTTTATTAATAATAGTTATTACTTCAGAATACCACAGGTAGCTTTGTGAAATTTTCACAGTATAACAGCAAATAATCTCCTTGATTTTAATATGTTTAAGACATTATTTAACCATATTTTTGTATTTTATGCTGAAGAGATACTGAGCTCTACTACACCATGTCAGATCTCCTGCACCAGGAAAATAAAATAACATGTTCCCCAAATTTTCAGGCCAATGCACAATGAGTAATCTTAAAGAGGTTATTGCCACTTATCTGAATTTAGAATACTAATATGTCTCCTATGTAATATTAGTATATATTGCATAGAAAGAAGAGGGAGAGAGAGGAGGGGGAGAAAGCCTGTAGCGAAGATGGTTATATTCTATCAATTGTCAGATTCATGGTTTCTAAGTAGCACATTTTCCGTGGTATTATTCTCAATGAAAGACCGATAGATGGTGCTGTGGAGACAATTTGTAATCATTGTACATATGTGTAACAAGCCACATCGTTCTGTTACTACACATCTGAATGACAAAGGAAGGAGACTTGTGAACAATTCACTGTTTCTACTCTCAGACACACACACACACCATTAACCCCTATTTATCAAAAACTCCCACACAACTCTTAGAAAGAAAGATTCATTAATGTAACACAAGATATGTTTTCTTGCTCAAGGATGCCTTGTAAATACTTCTGTCATTATATAGGATTTTGTTTTTCATTATACCGACCATAAAATTTCCATATAATTCATTCTTACTCTAATTCCCATCAGTTTCCCCAGTACCTGTCCAGGGGCTAAATTCTCTTCCCATTTAAGTAAATGACACTTCTGCTAATAATTTCAATGGAAACAGGATCAAGCCCCAGATTTGTCCCTTGCTAGCATCTAACCAGTCATCCCAAATATCTCGTCAGTGTTTAGTACCATTTTCTCATAAACTGCTCTTCTATTTCTAATACCAGTTCTCTGAGGGTCTGATTCCACCAGATATTCACTTGTGGGTCCCTGCACTCCTGCAGAACCCTACTGAAGTGAAACATAAAGGGTCTAATTGCATAGTCCTCCTTGCAGAATCAGGGCTTATGCTTCCCTGTCATTTCATCAGTCCCTCACTCAGTCCTCCAGGCTGTCGTTTAACCATTTCCTGCAATAAAGATGCTGCTTGGTAAAGCTAGAAGTAGAATTCAATGTCTTTCACAATTCCTCCTGCCTTATCATTCCTGTCATAACTGCTGCTCTGCATGTTCTTCCAGCACTCAGTGCCTCCGGGTGTTGCTGATAAACCAGAAGCAAGTAATGGCAGGGAGAGGCGCATTTGTGTTTATATTGGATAATAATGGTTTTCTCTCACTGTGATTTTATTTCAGATTTTCTGTTTAATAACTTGTGTCAATACCAAGGGCTAGATCTTCTCATTTGTATGCAGGCAATAGTTTGAGGCAGTGGGGCCACAGCAGATCCAGTCTGGAGCCGATCTTTGGGCATCCTAACAAGTACAGCTGGCCTATTGTAGGCTGCCTGATTGGCTACGTAGTCTGATTGGTTGGAAGAGTCGACAGACCAGCTCTTAAGCCCAGTAGCAGTAGCAGGGTGGCTGCTCAAAGGCTTTTTCATGACTGAGATAGCCCCTGCCCTGCCCTGCCCTGCTCCAGGTAACTGAGTCCTGACTGTTGGCTCTGATTTTTGATATTGGCTCTGACCTCTGCCTGTAAGCATAGGATGCAACTGCTCACACCCTGATCACCGGCAGATGGGCTGTATAGAAGTGCACCAACTCCATAGAAGCCAGGGGAAACACTGGGCCTCAGGAATACAAATAACTCACAGGTAGCACTGAATAGGAGAGGAGAGATGTATTTTGTACAAACCCTGTATTGAGCGCAGCACACACCGTGCAGCCTGCCCGCTCTACATGCTCCCTGCCTCTCCCAATGCAGTTTTCCTGGGTACATCTGGTGTGCAGCCCTGTTCTTGGTGGAGCACAAAAACAATGATGAGGCAATGTAAGGCATCTGTGTGTTTGGGGTGGAGCTGGGGAGGATGATGGGAGGAAATGCCTGCTTCATTCTACTCCTCTGTGACTGCAGCATGGCTAAGAACAATCTCATCCTGAATATGACACTTCTTATGTTGTTTATCACCTCCCTGTTTCTTTAATGTAGAATCTATCGATCTCGTGTTCCTTTTCTCTCTGATGACTGCCCATTCCTCCTTGTGAAATGAACCCTGTGCTTGATTTTCTTGATGATTTAGGCACAGATTTTTTTTCCCCAAAAGAATGCAGCTCCCATTCAGAAGCTTAAACAAAATGGCCAAATGTTCCAAAGTGCTCAGCCCTTAGGAGCTCCCATAGAGCCATAAGAGCTGATGGGAGCTGAGCATTTGGTAATATCTGGCCCTTATTGTCTGATGTTTAATTTGTTCTTCAGATGGTGCTAAATTTTGGAAATCATCCAAGATATAAGCAGGAAACCATAAAGATGTCCTCTCTACTTGTATGAGCTATGAAGACAGTCGATGAATACGTGTTTTCTTCCGGGTTGACAGCAAATATATTTCTGTAAATTTAAAGTGACTGAATGACAAATACAAATATTTTAGAAATAGAAAAGGTCTCTATAGAGAGAAAATTAATCTACAAAGAGAGAAAATGCTGTATGACTCATGGGAGCTCAGTAATTAGAATAAGTGATTTTTCTATGTCTAAAGCAATTTCGAGGGTTTTGGCAAACTACTCATCATTCTTAATGCCAATAATCAAACCTGAAATTCTTGAAAGTCATAGTAATTATGGGTTATTTGCACAGATGCAATTACACGAGAAGAAATATTTTTCCCACCCAGAACGCTCCCTAAGCACAGAGAGGAAAACTTACAATAAGTCACTAAGGGATGCATTGTGCCTTTAATGAACAGCCCAGTGTTGGGGTGGTGGAAGGGAAGTGAGCTGCCCCAAGGGAAGCTTCCTGAGGCATTGTATCTGAGGCAGAGATGCTATTGACCAGAGCTCCAGTGGGCATTCATTGCTATGGTTTTGGGGCATTCATGTTCTTGGCCAGTTCTGTCCTCTTTTGCCTTGTCCCCAGGACTCAAGGAGACCCTGGTCTACGAATTCACAGTAGAAGGAGTCTTGGGTCAGCTTACCTATCTGGGCCTCAGCCTTCCCCCACGCTGATCTGCACAATTTTGATTCTGCCACTATTAATCAGATTGGAATAGATCCCTAGCTATTGCAAATCCACAGTGGTGCTGTTATAACTTACACCGAGTAAGGATCTAGCCCACTGAGTAGTTTTTACTTTGACTAGTCCTATTGATTTCTGTGGGGTAATTCATGGAATAGGATGCTAGTCAACAGGTGTAACGTTGGAAAATTTTGGCCTTAACCTCTGCTTCGGTTTGCCTGAAAAACTGGTTATGAAATACTCATTTGCTTCAAGGCATGTGGTCAGTGAAGCTCGATGAATGCCAGGATTATTTATTCTCATATTTAAGTGTGTGCTCCTGAGTTCCTTGAATATTCTGGCAAACATGGATAGGCAGGGATTTTCACAGAAATTGTGATTACAGAATATTTATGAAACAATATTCAAAACAAACTGCTCATAAAAGAGCTGGGAGCTTAGAGTTATTTTGATAAAGCATTCAGCAAATCATTTGGAATGGTGACTACATTTTGAAAATATCAGTTTGTTTGCAGACAATTCACAAAAGCAAGCGTGCAGTTGTCATAACATTTGTCATAAAATATTGCCCAGTTCTAGCTCTGAGGCCTAATTAATTGTGACTGCAGAGTTTTCAGAGCATTGGATGAAAGGTACTACACACAGTCAGTGAAGTAGCATTGACAGAGGGGACCTAGAAAGAGTTAATACAGATCTGTGCTATATTTATTCAATTGGACTTGGTCCATGGATATTCCCCTGTTCTGTCCTCTCCCAGGCCTTGAGACCCTTAAATCTAAGAGTGCTCCTCCTTCAATAATGCCACAGATCTTGGTTTCAGAGCTGTAGTAAACCATTTGCCAGAGCTCTGAATTCTGCCAGCTAAGACCATGTCGGCATGCTTACCTGAATCCTGCTTCTATGCATTTTCCACCACAAATTGCTCCCCAAGTCATTTAGGTCCAAATTCACAAAGGTATTTAGGCAGCTAAGTCCCATTTTTAGGTGCCACTGAGCCACAAAATACCCATTTGGGTTTGGCTGCTACCTAACCCTGTAGGCTGCTACACTCATTAGGCACCTACATTTCTGCTGTAAAAGTTCCCTAGATGCCCATTTTTCTGCTTCTGAGCATGTGCACTGGCGCCTCTCTCTAGGCATCTAGACTCTCTCTCACCTAAGCCCCACTGTATCCACTAGTGGGGAAACATAGGCAGAGGACTGCCTGTTTCACCCAGGTCCCTGATCTGGAAGGTGTGCTCAGAAACCACTTAACTCCACATAAAACAGCTGGCGAGGTGGAGGGGAAGGAAAAAGGAATGCCACTTTTAGCCCAGTGGTTAGGATACTCAGCTGGGATGTCTGAGACTCCCCAGCTGAAACCCCCCTGCTGCCAGTTGAAGAGAAGGGATATGAACAGGGATCTCCCACCTGTCAGGTGAGTGCCTTAACCACTGGACTATAGATTAATTCTCTCTGCCCCAATTACTAATTATTCAATTGGTTAATAATAGGTGAGAAACCCATATCAGAATATCCCATAGCCAAGCAGCTAGGGCACTTACCTGAGATGTAGTAGACCCCTTCTCAAATTCCCCCTCTGCCTGATGTGAAGGGACTCAAACTAAGAGCGTCCCACATGAGTAGCTTAATACTGGGCTAAACATTACAAGAGAGGGCCCCCTCCCCCGCCTTAGCACCCCCCACTCCACCGTGGGCTGTTTTGCCGAACACTATCTCATGAGAAAGTGCTAAGGTGCCCAAACTTCCTGAGAGAGTTCCCAGCTGTAGATCACAAGCAGAAATAGGTGCCTCCCTTCAGCCTGGATTTAGGCGCCTATCTCAGGCTAAGAGCTTAAATCAAGAAGAATCCAGTCAAACAATGATTATTGGTAGTGACAAGGTGCCATTTGTCACTTATAGAGCTCAATGGCAATTACTGCTGCTAATATCAATATTGCCTGTGGAGAAGCTCCCCTTTTTTCTTGGAGAGCTTGATATCTCTGTGGGTCAGATCTAAGAATTTCTTACAGTGCTAGCAATTATAATTCCTCCTCCCTCTATCCTTTCCCTCCGGCTGAACAGATAGTTTCAAGGGGGTAATGCTAGATTAAAAACAGCAGCTAAAATAAAAGGAGGTATAGGATCATGGATGACTGTTTTACTAGACATATGAGGTGAAATCCAGCTCTTCTTTAAGTCAATAAGAGTTTTACCATTGACCTCAATGGGGGCAGGATTTCACTCTTGATGGAAGAAGCTACCTCTAATTAGGAGTACACATGCTGTCATGCCAGACACATTATAGATACCCATATATTTTTTTGTAATTCCTGTTTTCAAATCCAACAAGTTTTGGATGCTGAGCTGTCCTCAGACAGGTTTCAGAGTAGCAGCCGTCGATGAAGTGAGCTGTAGCTCACGAAAGCTTATGCTCTAATAAATTTGTTAATCTCTAAGGTGCCACAAGTACTCCTTTTCTTTTTGTCCTCAGACACTTACTCTGATGTATATGGAGGTAAAGGAAGCTTTTACATTCAAAAGAAATAGAGAATATAGTCCACAGTCTTAGTTATTTTTCTAGTCCCACCATTACAGTATACAAAACATTGTAACAAATACCTGGAAGGAATAGCTAGTAATCAATGATACGAGGATGTCTCAGGGCAAACCCTCTGGGATGACACAGAGGCAACCTGGCAGGGAAAATTAATCCCTAGAGCTGTCCAAAGCAGTGATACAAACTCCAGCAAATATCAGATTTAGAAGGAAAAAATAAGTTACTTCAGCAATAGCATCTAGAAATGAGAATGTGTAAAGCCTTAATAGTCCTAGAAATGGTAACATTCAATGAGAGTTAAATGAGTTTGCATTAAAAAAAAAAAGAATGCAATGTTTTATCAGGCTTCCCAAAAGTAAGGTTTATTTTCCTCTGGAAATAAAGCAGATCCTGTTTTAGCTCAGAAACCATGTAAACAAGCTATGAATAAAACAATGAGCAGGATTAAGTATAAAGAAAATGACATGCTGACCCTGCTAATATTAGAAATGAAGTTATGTTTGCACTTCCCTTTAACTCCTCAGAACTGGAAGATCCTGAACCAAAAAGCCAAAAGTTTTCTTTCTAACATTTAACTCCAAGTGTTTAGTGAAGGAGATGGACATATTGGAGGCATCAGCTCTAATTTATTCATTACCTGTATTACTGTAATGCCTAGGGGCCCAAGCACTGGACCAGGACCCCACTGTGGTAGCTTAGCTCCATTGAATCCAGTTTACACCAGTTCAAGTTTACAGCAAGAACCCAATCTATCAAAGCACTTAAACACATGCTTAATTATAATCACATGAATAGTTCTATTACAATCAAATTAGTATTCGATTAACCTTTTTTTAGTCGAAAATATAAATATAAATATTATTCCTTTAAAATAATTAACCATTCTTATAAAAAGAGTTGTTCATTTTTAAAAAGGCTGTATTGTCCAAATTTTCCTTGTGATCGATGGATGGGCTTCTGGACGCGGACGTGAAGAAACATTTGGCAGTATCCTTATAAGCATGTTCCACATATAGGCTCTCAGGATATAGGCTGTTGGGTGTAATGTAATGCAGTGGTGAAATACAAATCTCTGAAAGGCAGTCTGACAAAGTGAATTCAGACTATTTGGATTTCCATTTCAGGAAAAAGTACAGACACTGAAGAAATACACCTTTTCTCTGTCTTTTTTCTTTTGTAAATAAGCATAAACCAAGTTCTAGATTACAGAGGTAACAAGAAATATAACTAACTGAACTCAAACTTCAGGTTTCAGAGTAGCAGCCGTGTTAGTCTGTATTCGCAAAAAGAAAAGCAGTACTTGTGGCACCTTAGAGACTAACAAATTTATTAGAGCATAAGCTTTCGTGAGCTACAGCTCACTCCAATGAAGTGAGCTGTAGCTCACGAAAGCTTATGCTCTAATAAATTTGTTAGTCTCTAAGGTGCCACAAGTACTGCTTTTCTTTTTGAACTCAAACTGTGGCCATTTAGAGGTTTGCCCATTTGTAGATATAATGCAACATCATGATATGTCATCACATGACACTGATCCCAAGAACATTTTGCTTTTATTTCATCTGACCAATCTGACTTGTTATGCTTTGATTTATAATCACTTAAAATCTATCTTCATAGCTAATAAATCTATTTGTTTATTTTACCTGAAGCAGTACGTTTGGTTTGAAGTGTGTCAGAGGCTCCCCTGGGGATAACAAGCTTGGTACATATCAATTTCTTTGTTAAATTGATGAACTTATATAAGTTTGCAGTGTCCAGCAGGTTCCTATGGTTGTGTCTGGGACTGGATATATTACCTAGTGTCATTCGCTTGCAAGTTGCTGAGAGCAGCTTACATGCCAGAGGCTCTGTGTGAACAGCCCAGGAGTGGGGGTTCTCACAGAAGAACAGGGTAAGGCTGGCTCCCAGAGTCAAGGATTGGAGTGACCTAGCAGATCACCTAGATAACACCAGAGGAGAATGTCACACAGACATTGTAACATTCTGCCATGATAGCTTGTAGAACATCAGCTAGTTTTGATTGTTCAGCCCTGTGAGAAACAGGATGGGAAGCATACCCATTTATTTACCACACCAGGTAATGAGATGATAGCACCACATGTTATTCTTTCCACTGGATTATTTGCTGAAATATAATGCATGATATTTTTCTATAAATCTCTAAATTCTAAACCCACCATTAAAAAAGCAGTAGCATAACCCCAAATATTAACAGCAAAAGCCATATTTAAATGATATTCATAGTCATTTCATTTAGGAATGTTGGAACTGCAAAATGTTTTGCAAAATACTGGGGCTGTATTGTCTGCTGTTGCCAATGGCAAGTTATGTTCAATGAAAAACAGTAAATAACATCTCTACTGCAATTGCTTTCTGGTTCAGTTCTTCTTTGAAAGCAGGAAAATGAAACATCTTTTCCTTTATCTTCTCTTTTATGTTTATATCCCATACGTTCACTGGATGCCTTATGGTCTCCTGCACCTTTATGCCTGATTGAAATATCTGTATAACAAGATGAACAAAACACATTCACTTTCCTTGCAATTTCCTGAGCAATGTTGTATTTGTTTTGTTTGGGTGGAGTTTTGTTATTTAGATCAAGATAAGTGCCACTGTGGCTAAACAACAAAGTAAAAAGGAGTGAGAGACAAAAAAGGCATCCTTTAAAAAGTGGAAGATAAATCCTAGTGAAGAAAATGGAAAGGAGCATAAACTATGGCAAATGAAGTATAAAAGTAGAATTAGGAAGGCCAAAAAAGAATCTGAAGAACAGTTAACCAAAGACTTAGAAAGTAATAGCAAAAATGTTTTTAAGTACATCAGAAACAGGAAGCCTTCTAAATAATCAGTGGGGCCACTGGACGATTGAGATGCTAAAGGAGCACTTAAGGACAATAAGGCCATAGCGGAGAAACTAATTGAATTCTTTGCATTGGTCTTCACAGCTGAGGATGTGAGGGAAATTTCCAAACCTGAGCCATTCTTTTTAGGTGGATCTGAAGAACTATTACAGATTGAAGTGTCTGGCTTGGGAACAAATGGATAAATTAAACAGTAATAAGTCACCAGGACCAGATGGTATTCACCCAAGAGTTCTGAAGGAACTTGAATGTGAAATTGCAGAACTACTAACTGTGGTTTGTAATCTATCATATAAATCAGCTTCTGTACCAAATGACTGGAGGATAGGTAATGTGATGCCAATTTTTAAAAAGGGCTCCAGAGGTGATCCCAGCAATTACAGGCTGGTAAGCCTGACTTCAGTATCAGGCAAACTGGTTGAACTACAGTAAAGAACAACATTGTCAGACATGTTTCAGAGTAGCAGCCGTGTTAGTCTGTATATAGATGAACATCATTTATTGGGGAACAGTCCATATGTTTTTTGTAAAGGGAAATCATGCCTCACCAAACTACCAGAATCCTTTGAAGGAGTCAACAAGCATGTGGATAAGGGGGATCCAGTGGATATAATGTACTTAGATTTTCAGAAAGCCTTTGACAAGGTTCCTCACCACAGGCTCTTAAGCAAAGTAAGCTGTCATGGAATAAGAGGGAAGGTACTCTCTTGGATTAGTAACTAGTTAAAAGATAGGAAACAAAGGGTAGGAATAAATGGTCAGTTTTCACACTGGAGAGAGGTAAATAGTGGGGTCACCAAGGGGTCTGTACTGGGATTAGTCCTATTCAAATTATCCATAAATGATCTGGAAAAAGGGGTAAATAGTGAGGTGGCAAAATTTGCAGATGATGCAAAACAACTCATGATAGTTAAGTCCCAAGCAGACTGTGAAGAGATACAAAAGGATCTCACAAAACTGGATGAGTGGGCAACAAAATGGCAGATGAAATTCAATGCTGATAAATGCAAAGTAATGCACATTGGAAAACATAATCCCAACTATACATATAAAATGATGGGGTCTAAATTAGCTGTTGCCACTCAGGAAAGAGATCTTGGAGTCATTGTGGATAGTTCTCTGAAAACATCCATTCAGTGTGCAGCAACAGTCAAAAAGGAGAACAGAATGTTGGGAATAATTAAGAAAGGGATAGATAATAAGACAGAAAAGATCATATTGCCTCTATATAAATCCAACATCTTGAATACTATGTGCAGATGTGATTGCCCCATCTCAAAAATGATCTATTGGAAAAGGTTCAGAAAAGGGCAACAAAAATGATTAGGGGTATGGAACGGCTGTTATATGAGGAGAGATTAATAAGACTGGGACTCTTAGCTTGGAAAAGAGACAGCAAAGAGGGATATGATAGAGGTCTATAGAGTCATGACTGGTGTGGAGAAAGTAAACAAGGAAGTGATGTTACTTCTTCTCCTAACACAAGAACTAGGGGTCACCAAAAGAAATTAACAGGCAGCGGGTTTAAAACAAACAAAAGGAAGTATTTTTTCACACAATGCACAGTCAACTTGTGGAACTCCTTGCCAGAGGATGTTGTGAAGGCCAAGACTATAACAGCGTTAAAAAAAAGAACTAGATAAGTTCATGGAGGATGGGTCCATCAATGTTTATTAGCCAGGATGGGCAGGGATGGTGTCCCTAGCCTCTGTTTGCCAGAAGCTGGGTATGGGCAACAGGGGATGTATCACTTGATGATTACCTGTTGTGTTCATTCCCTCTGGGGCACCTGGGATTGGCCACTGTCGGATACTGGATAGAGGATACTGGGATAGATGGACCAGTATTGCCGTTCTTATGTTCTTATAAAGTTACTGGACAGACTTTCCAATTTTTTAATTTATTTTTTGTTAATTTCAGCTCAAAACAAGCCAATTAAAGTTAATCAGGAAGAATTCCTTTAAAAAAAATAAGCCCTGTTCTGACTATTCCACCTTTCACTAAACATTTCCTACATTCACATGAGAAACCACCCCCCACCTTCCACCTCATATTCCCATAGTAGGACCCATACTCAAGTCATGGCACTCAGCTGCATCAGTCTCTGACATAGCAAGTCGTAATGATTAAATGGAACATACCAACATTACACAACAGGACAGGGGAGGAAGAGAAGAAGCATTGCATATCCAGTTGAACTATAGAGAAATCTGAGATATGCAAAAGGAAATTGTCCAATGTGCATTTGACTAATTCAGTCTAATTTTGGTTGCTGGGTTTAGCATGTTGGTGCTGGGTGGTGTACGCAGCTTTTGATATGCAGGAGATCAGACTAGATCTGGTGGTCCCTTCTGACTTTGGATTCTGTGACTAAGATTGACTCAGGACTAATGACCATGGCTAGCAAGAATTTCTTATTAATGATTGATGTTAGAGTAGTGTCTGAAGTAGTGTGTTAGATACAATGCAAAGATGACAACACAAGGCCTCCCCTGATGAGTTCACAACCTAAGAATATATCATATTTTACAACTATCCCAAACTGTCCCTCTACCATTACTATGTCTTAGATTCATGGGCTTTAAGACCAGAAGGGACTATCATGATCTCCTCCTGCACATCCCAGGCCACAGAACATCACCCACCCTCTCCTGTAATAGACTCATAACCTCTAGCTGAATTACTGAAGTCCCCAAATCATGATTTAAAAACCTCAAGTGACAGAGAATCCACCATTTACTCCAGTTGTTAGTAGAGCACAGGTATCCACTTTATATCCGTGGATCGTTTTTGTGAATAGCAGCTCAGATGCAGATACACATTTTGTATCCGCACAGGGATCTGACCACAACACACTCACCAGAATGGAGTGGGTGCAGCTCAGCTCAGCTCTCTGAATTGCGCAGCAGAGGGGGTAGTCCACTTGGCATTCTAGAAGTTGTAGCTCTCAGCTTGCTTGGACAGAGGAGGTAAACTGCAACTTCCAGAAGGGAGTGAGCCAAGCACCATTTTAAAAGAGGTGTGATGTGTAATTTAAACTAGCAGGTGGCAAAGGCCCATGCTATGAGGGAGAGCAGTTCTCACCGCTCTCTGCCTGGTCTGAATCTGCATGCATTACTGACCCCGCAGCTCCCTACGGGTGTCTGAGTCCCCCCACCCCAGGGAGGCAGTGCAGCATTGCACACAAGGGCCCAGGAGTGTAGCCTTCCTACCTGGAGCAGAGAACGAGGTACAGTGGAGGCGGAGCAGGTACTGGTGCAGGAGGTCTCTGGGAAGAAATGGGGGGCAGTTGGGGGGGCAGGGGCTTGGCACAGTTCTACATCACTGCCATAGGTGCCAGAGCCCTCCCTGCTTTTGGCCTGGCCCCACCCCACCCCAGGTGGGGGGCCGGGGAGCTGCGGTAGACCCTCCACCTGGGACAGAGACAAACACCTACAAGATCTCTATCAAGCATTCTTACAACTACAATACCCACCTGCTGAAGTGAAGAAACAGATTGACAGAGTCAGAGTGATCAGGAAAGCTGATGTTCTTGTCAACTGCTGGAAATGGCCCACCTTGATAATCACTACAAAAGGTTCCCCTCCCCACCCCGCTCTCCTGCTGGTAATAGCTCACCTTACCTGATCACTCTCCTTACAGTGTGTATGGTAACACCCATTGTTTCATGTTCTCTGTGTATATAAATCTCCCCACTGTATTTTCCACTGAATGCATTCGATGAAGTGAGCTATAGCTCACGAAAGCTTATGCTCAAATAAATTTGTTAGTCTCTAAGGTGCCACAAGTCCTCCTTTTCTTTTTGCGGATACAGACTAACGTGGCTGCTACTCTGAAATCTCTCGTTATAGTGTGTATGGTAACACCAATTGTTTCATGTTCTCTGTATGTATAAATATCTTCTTACTATGTGTTCCATTCTATGCATCCGATGAAGTGGGCTGTAGCCCATGAAAGCTTATGTTCAAATAAATTTGTTAGTCTCTAAGGTGCCACAAGTACTCCAGTTCTTTTTACGGATACAGACTAACACGGCTGCTACTCTGAAACCAGTAATTTTAATATCATTTAAATACTTGAACTATAAGCTTGTCAGTTCTCACCTCTGCTGGGCTCCCAAGGAAAGGAACAAGGATGGTATGGGTCTAGTTTTGAGGCAGGCAAATACAAGTTTTTTTCCTAATTTAAAAACAATGCAACACAGCCATTAGCTGCTCTTCTGTGAATACAGTTTCACTAACAAGCAGGCAAAAAAGGCCAGAAATGCCTGGATTTTCTTGGCTTTTTATGAGTCTGAATACTATCTGATTTGCATGTTATCAAGCTTATTAGCTAGAACGTAATTAAAACAAACACCACGTTTCTAGCATTGCTTAAACAGATGCCATCCAGCAGCATACACATCAGAGATATCCTTGGGCATCTCTGAAAGCAAGGAGACAACGACCAATCCAAGAAAATGAACAGCTGCACTGATGTTTTCCGTCTGGACTGATAGTGTTGTCTGTGCTCACTGAATTGATCTGACCTATTTCTATTTCTGTTATTGTTTCCCTGTTAGACTGTTGCTGGCCTTAGAAACTTATTTTGTATTGATAGCAGCACCTAGAAGGCAAGGTCCCATTGTGCACCGTACAAGCCTATTATAGAGACGGCACTAAACAGCTTACAATCTAAATCCAAGGGAATGTCTATACTTCAATAGCTGGGTATGATTGCAGCTCAAGTAGTCATACTTGAGCTAGCTTTAATCTTGCTAGCTTGACCCTGCAACAGTTCAAGCACAAGGTTCAGCCTGGGTTAGCGCAGTACTTGTCCAGGTAGACTTGTGAAGCCCACACTGAAGCACATACAGCTCCAGCTTCTTTTCCCTTCCGCCATGTCTACAAACTTGAGCTCTAGCCGGATTAAGCTAGCTCAAGTTTGTAGACACCATGGCAGGGAAGAGTTTTAAGGAGGGATTTAAAGGAGGACACTGAACTGGTTTTATAGAAGCTTGTCTGCCTGCAGTTGACTTTATTATTTGTTATTACTAATTCTTTTCTGCATTGTCATCCCTATGTGCCAGGCACCTTTGCAAATAATGTAATAAAATAAAAGGACTAATAAACCCCCTTCAAACAGTAAACACAGACAAACGCAACATTCAAAACAATGAGGTTTCAACTTTTATTTGAAACGAGGTCACTGTGTGCTCTCTTAATGAGCAATAATGAATATTGTTGACAACTGAAATTCACCCTTCTGCAGAGAAACAGCTCAAGCCTAGGGCTCACTTAAGTCCCATTCTGTGCATACAACAGAAATAAAGGTACATTTCATTGTCATGAGAGAGATATCAGGATCCACTGTCCCTTATCATTTCTGGGAAACACAAATCAATTCTTTTCTCATCACACTGCATAACAGAATCAAATACCGCTCCAGCCTCAGATTCTTTTCTTCTCCACAACTGTATTCAGTCTCTTCAACTGATTCATGCTGCTTGCTTCTCTCATGGCTCCTAGCACCCTGTCCTACATTTTAACTATCCTGGATGTAAAGAGATTCTGTCTCAAATTGCTTAAGGACTTAGACCGCCCCTCAACTTTAATCCATTGAAAAAATTATTCAGCTCACATTGTCGGTACTTTCCTTTAGCTTCTTTTTCCCTGAGAAAGAATGTAGAATGTAGGAAGTGTAGCTTTAGCTCAGCCCCCACCTGCGTTGAAATATACATTTGGAGGAAAGGGTTGAAGGGGCTTTTGTTCCTAGCAGGATTTGGCTTGCAACATTTTCAAATGCAGTCACTCCCACCTGAGAACAAAGTGCGTCAAACTGGCATGGCTCTAACCTCTCATAACAAAGAACTATTTGCAGCTCATGTGGGAGACTGAGGCATTTTATGGCTTTAAAGCAGGAGTGGGCAAACTTTTTGGCCCGAGGGCCACATCGGGGTTGCAAAACTGTATGGAGGACTGGGAAGGGAAGGCTGTGCCTCCCCAAACAGCCTGGCTCCTGCCCCCTATCTGCCTCCTCCCATTTCCCACTCCATGACTGCCCCCCTCAAAACCCCTGACCCATCTAACCCCCACCCCTGCTCCTTATCCCCTGACTGCCCCTTCCGGGACCCGCCGCCCCTATCCAACCCCCCTTGGGACCCCACCCCATATCCAACCCTCCCTGCTCCCTGTCCCCTTACTGCCCCAAACCCTATTCATACCCCCGCTCCCTGACAGGCCCCCCCCAGGACTCCCACATCTATCCAACCTCCCCCTGCTCCCTGTGGCCTGACTGCCCTGACCCCCTTTCCACCCCCCCACTCCCTGACAGCCCCCTGGGACTCCCATGCCTATCTAACCCCCCCATTCCCCATCTCCTGACCGCCCCCCCCGAACCTCTGCTCAGTCCAACTGTCTCCTGACAGCACCCCTGGGACTTCCATGCCCTATCCAACCCCCACTTCCCCCTCCCCTGTCTGCCCCCCAAACCTCCACCCCATCCAACTGCCCCATGCTCCCTATCCCCTGACTGCCCCCAGGGATCCCCTGCCCCTTGTCTAACCCCCTACTCCCTGCCCCCTTACCATGCTGCTCAGAGCAGCAGGAGCTCGCAGCCCCACCAGAGCCAGCCACACCGCCTGCGCTGCCCGGCAGGAGCAGGGGGCCAGAAGTGCTGGTGGCGCAGCAGCGGTGCTGTGTGGGAGGGGCCAGGGGTTAGCCTCCCTGGCCAGGACCTCAGGGGCTGGGCAGGATGGTCCCGTGGGCCAGATGTGACCCGCGGGCCATAGTTTGCCCACCTCTGCCTTACAGGAATGTTTCAGAAAGACAATTTTCTGAGCCCATAGACATATGATACCTAGATACCACAGTGATGGGCAAAGTAAAGCCAAAGCAATATGAACTTCCGCACAGTGCTGCTACTGCTTTTGTGTACTTTTTTGTACTACATTTTGAGGTAGATTTGGTATTTATTTGGTTCCAGTCAAACAACTTTTTCTGCTTCCTTCCCTAGTATTGTTGATTGCCAGAGTACCTGTGTGTACCTTCTCCACACATACTGCTTGTAAACAAAGAACTTATGTATCAGGCTGACATTTATTAGTATCATATAGATAAAACCATGCAGATGTAACCCAGATAAAATGCAGTGATTTTCCTTTACAATAAAAGGATCAGTACAAACTCTAGCACAGCATTATACAAAGATGGCTTAGTATGGGATGAGGGGAAAGATTGAAAAGTAATGCAAGCCACCTGTAGCCTCTGTGCCACCAGGGAAAATGGAGTTGGAGAGCACAGTCAAAATAGTGGGTGGAGCCAGAGCACATGGGGGGTGCCGTGTATACTGATTCAGTGCATGTCCTGACTACCTTTTCCTGGCAGGGTTGATATAGAAGCCCTTGGTGGGCTCCTGGGGTGGAGGAAGTGATACAACGACCTGCCTTCTTCTGGGATGAACCCACCACCACATCGTCAGGACCAGGGTTTGGGCAGCCTGGCCTAGAGGTTAGTGTCAGACGCAGGCCAAGGGGCCAGGAGCCAGTTACCAGGAATCAGGCCAGGTTGGAATGCCAGGAGATCAGATTCAAGATACGAACTGGAGGGCAGGGATCAAAAGTGGGGTTGCCATCCCTCCAGGATTGTCCTGGAGTCTCTAGGAATTAAAGATTAATCTTTAATTAAAGATTATGCCATGTGATGAAACCTCCAGGAATATGGCCCACCAAAGTTGGCAACCCTAACAAGAGTCAGTTATCAAGAATCAGCCCAAGTCAGGACACCAGGACATCAGGTTCAGGCAACAGAACCAGAGGGCAGGAACCAGGACACAGTTACCAACCGTCAGGCTGAAGCATTATACCACTGTATACTGAGGCAGTGGATGGGCCTGGCACCAGACTGGTTATGTTCCTTCAACAGGAGGTTGTTTTTTAATCTCTATTAAATTTATTTTAATCTATTTAATCTCTATGTAATCTCTAGAAAACAAATGCCAGTATTGCAGGTCTCTTTGACAAAAGGTGGACCTGCTTCATCAGCAAATGTCAGAGTCAAAAACCCTTGTAAATTCTTCAATTTGTGTCTCACAACTGTATCACTTCCAGTTTTTTTAGGCTGAGCCTCAGTCAGGTTCCTATCAGTTCCAGACAATAACATGGCACCATCTAGCTCTGATTTTGTTTAAAAAATGCATCTGCTAATCACAAATTTGAATCCTTATTTAAGGCAAGTTCGTGCTGTTTTAACATATTTCCATCAGTATGAAATACAGGGTTCATTGTAGAACTAGGTTCAACAACTGCTTTGAAATTTCTCTGGGTCATTTGTCTGAAGGCTTTTTTCATACTCTCTAAGTGTGAACTGACGTGATCTCTTACACATTGGCTTTCTGTGTATTTGACTACATGATTTTCCAAGACCAAGTAAAATAACTGCCAGTATTTCTGTAAAAAGAAAAGGAGTACTTGTGGCACCTTAGAGACTAACAAATTTATTTGAGCATAAGCTTTCATGAGCTACAGTTCACTTCATCACATGTAGGCTCTCTAATAGGATGCCTAAATCTGGCTTCTCATTGACACTATCTGGACTTATCGTTGTACTTAACTTGATTCTCAAATTGGCTCTAAACATTCTTACTCAAAGTGCTATTTTAAGTATCCAAATGCTATAGGGGGACTACTAAGTTTGAAAATTGGGCCCATTACTGCTTAGGCTCCTAAAGGCACTGCAAAAACAAACACACACACACACACACAAACCCCTCCCCTCTTTTTAATCATTCCTCCTTGTGCGGGCTTCAGTTACTGGTGGACCTCAGCCACTTCTGTTCTCTGCCTGTGACACCTAATCGTTTAGTCTCCTGTGGGCTGTAATACTTTAGTCTAATTCCGGTTGTTGGGTTCAGTGTGAGGGTGCTGGGTGGTGTTGGTGGCCTGTAAAATACAGGTCAGACTATGGTCCCTTTTGGCCTTAAACTCTATGACTCTGTAGTAATAGTAAATGCAGGAATGTACATAAAATGTGTTTATGCCCTACACAAGAGCTGATTCTGATGCCCTTACACCTGTTAAGCCTGACCTTACTCATCGAGTAACCCCTTATAATAGATGGAACTACTTGAGGAGTATGGTCAAACCCAGTATAAGTAAGGAAGTCAGAATCAAGCCCCTGATGAATAAAGAATACAATAGATTTTTAATTACATTTTAAAACCCTCTTGAACACAACTGCCATCTCCTTGTTCATGAACACTTGATGGAAGCCAGTACTTTAATACTATAATTATAACAAAAAGAAAAGGAGTACTTGTGGCACCTTAGAGACTAACAAATTTATTAGAGCATAAGCTTTCGTGAGCTACAGCTCACTTCATCGGATGCATCCGATGAAGTGAGCTGTAGCTCACGAAAGCTTATGCTCTAATAAATTTGTTAGTCTCTAAGGTGCCACAAGTACTCCTTTTCTTTTTGAGAATACAGACTAACACGGCTGCTACTCTGAAACCTATAATTATAACATGTCACTATCCTGATTCAAATTGATTTTTATGCATCTGTAACTTCATACAATGTCATTGTAGAGCTCGAGATATTTTTGTACTATAGTTATATTTGCAGCAATCTAATTAAAATGTGATGACTTTCCTTTCTGAATATTTACCACTTTACAGCTTCTGATACAGTAATTTTAGATATAGTCTTTGCTCTCAGAATTAGAGCTGGGTGGTATGTGGTCTTCCTGACATTTCAATTGTAGAGATTTCAAAAAGTGTCCCCATTCTGCATCAGGACAAAAAAGAGACCTTTCAAAAAAATTTCAGCAAGAGACCCACTCACTCTGGGACCCACTCTCACAAATAACTTGGTGGTTAGGGCATTCATGTGGGATGAGGGGGACTCTGTTCTCCCACTTTTGATCAGGAATTCTGAAACAAGATTTTCCAGTGGAAAAATCATTTAAGTGAAAAATTCCTCTCCACCTTTCTCTAAATATTTCTTGTTGCTAGGAAAATGTAGCTGCTTTTTATAGCAATAATGTGTGTAAAATGCTATTGGCAATCCAGACTTCTTGAAGAGACATAAATGCAGTTTCCTTTGTAACTGTAAAATAAATCAGTTTCTCCAAATGTAATAACCTTTTCAAACACACAAGTAATTTGGATAAATTGCGTTAATCTCAAAAAAAAAAATTCTACTCTGCATCCTGAGAGAAGAAACAAAGTAGAACAGTGATTAATTACATTAGAAAAAATTAGTAACTAAGATATTAGGTGGTTCGATGTTTCATATAGATTGATTTAGAAAGATAAAATTTTAAAAATAAAACAAAACAGCCATTCAGAATCTGGTTTACTCCTAAATTATTGTGTACAGTTAACTATACTTCAGGCATGATGAAAGGAGCTTCAATCATTGTAAAGAGGAATCACATGTAACACAATCTTTGACACCAATGATTTTTCTTCTAATAAATCCAGTTATTTCTAATAATTAAAACTCAGAGATTACAATGTCGTGAGAGTCCTCAGCATCTCTAGAAGTGTGAATGGGAGAGCAGAATCTGCCACATATGAAGAAAGGAATGGCAATGTAAATTACCACCGTTTTTCCCTCACCTGAAGAAACTCAAAATATGGATCAAATCTGACCTGTCAAAACAAAACTCAGTCTCTGTACTGCGCATCTCACTGCCAAAGGAAACACACTTTGCTTCCAATAGCAAGGTGGCCCATTTATTTTCATCTTTTTCAGAGTGCACCTGAGTCCTGCCCTGAGACAGTGTTACAAATACAGTAGAGCAAACTTGTCCTTCCCCCTTGTGATAGGAGACTTGCACATCCCTTACATCATTTGCTGCGGTTTTCTAACTAATAGGCTGTCAAAGTGCACAAACACCCTCCTGGTTTATTTCAATGGGGAGGGCTACTTCAAAATCAATGGCTTCTAGTTTCGTTTACAAAAATACTACAGTTGAGTACTCAAGTCCATAAGACTTACTGGGATTTAGTGTTAAAATCATAACACTTGACCCCTTATTTATGCTAAAGTTGGCTTATCCTTGAAGTCTGAAGGATTTATTTCTGATTAGGTGGAAACATAACTCGAATCGTATCAAATAACCTGATAAGAGACAGCAGTTCAAGTCTCATCTGCAACATGATTCATTAACTGACTCTCAAAATGGGATCTGCCCTTCCAGATAGCCAAGCTCCTTAGAAATGTAATGACAGTTGGGAAAACATACATTGAACAGAGTTAATCACACATTGGTTCTGTAATTGTTGTGATCTGACACTAACTTGTGCTGATCAATACAGTAATAAGAATACCAAGCCCTTATGTAGCGCTTTTCATCAGTAGATCTCAAAGCATTTCACAAAGGAAATCAGTATCATTTTCTCAACTCTTTGATGAGGTGAGAAAACCATTTAGTAAGTAAACTTGAATGACCACTCATCTTTCATCTAAAACAACCAACCAAACAAAAAAGACATTGAAATAATTCGCAAAAAGAAAAGGAGTACTTGTGGCACCTTAGAGACTAACGAAAGCTTATGCTCAAATAAATTTGTTAGTCTCAAAAGTGCCACAAGTACTCCTTTTCTTTTTGAGATTACAGACTAACATGGCTGCTACTCTGAAAATTGAAATAATTGCATGTATTCAAGTATAAGGAGGTCAGGAAACTAACTTCAACAAATGATGCAATGGAGTTCTCTGATCAAACCCATTTGAGCCTCTTTTGTAGATCAAGCAGGGAAATTGTTTTTCTCTGGCCCAGGAAAATGTTGAGACTTCAAAATTTTTCCTATTCTTCATCAAGACAAAATTGAGACCATCTGAATTTGTTTACGGAAAAACAGAACACACTCACTCCAGAAAATTCATCTTGAACCTGAGAAACTTTTAATGAAACTGACCCTTTCCTGTTAGTGTCAATAAATCAGTGTTTCCCAATGAAAAACTGTTGTTAAATTCCCAGCCAGCTCTATTCCTTTGTGTCACATGTAAAAGGCCTGCTTCTCCCCTTAACACCAGAGTAACTCCACTGAAGTCATATGAGCTATACTGGAATACAACTAGTGTAAGTGAGAGGGGGATCATGTTCAAAGTGTAGATAATCAGTCCAATTTTCTGATGGCATGAATGGGCACTATCGAGATCAACTGATGTTGTCCATTTACAACAGTAGAGAATTTGATCCAGTTTGTCTTTATAATTGACCTGAATGATGTTCTTCATTGACAGTGACTTGTAGCTCCAAAATTTTGAGCAATGTAAGGTATACTATATACATTAATCAGACAGTTCACTTTCAAGAGTGTACTGTATGTCTCAAAGTCTTCTATAGTTACATGCTTTCATTTTTTCCTCTTAGATCTTCATTAAAAAAGAAAGATAGCTTTGTTGGTTATTCTGTCAAAAGTATCTCTCATTTAACTATTTCTGTTGATTAGCTGGAGTATGTCAGAGTATTCATTGACTAAAGCTCCTGATAGAATCTCTCTCAACAGGACCTAAGACAGTTTTTTTTTCTCTGACATTAATAAATTGCTTCTGGATGTGATAGATGCTGACGCAGAGCTAGTGGATAACTGCCTGTAAAGCTAGTTTTCTTGATTTAGTCAGTCATTTCATTTTATTCCCTGCAAACTTGAGAAAAGCTAGCATTAAAAAATCATGGCTTCCAGTGTTAGTCCATGAGAAAATTGAAGGAACCCCCCTACCCAAATAATCTCATTAAAATAACACAGGGCCTGATTGTCTCCTGCAGTATTTCAGGGGGCAGGGACACTGAGTGAGCCAATTATGGTCTGGGAGGAAAGGGATTGTGCAACCCAGCGACACTTGTTTTCCCCTGAAATACTGCAGAAGCTTCCTACTCTCAGCCCAGGAGCGAGGCTCAAACTGTAGGCCTCTCTGGTCTAAAGGTAGACAGCAGATTCCTTCCCAGAGCTTACTGATGAGAGTTCTTCTCTGTCCCCCTTCCCCATGGTTACTGACAGTTATCTTGGGGCTCTTAATATCATCTCAAAGCCCTCATTCAGGACTTGACCCCCACAGAGGCCTACTCTGCATCTCTAGAGCTCATTTTCTCCCTCCCTTCTTGCTATCCTTCTCTCTCTAGCTCAGCTGTTCCATTACTAATTAGCTAAAAGCTGCCACCAGGAGCAGCTGATTGCTCCCAGGTGTGGCCCACAGCCATTGGTAGTAATGCGCCAATTAAGCCTGAATTCTCCTGAAAGGCCTTGGCACTGTGACAGGCTCCCTTATATAGCACTAGAGTAAATGAGAATCAGGTCCGTCAGTGACTAAATTAAATGTCTGAGTAAGACTACCTGGGGCTTCATGTCTGCACTATCTCAGAGCAGGATTTTTGTATGGGAACAGGATGTGGGTCTTATGTCACTATGATTCCAGCAGGAGCCATGCTGCTAGGAGCAAGGCAGACCAGGGTCATAGATTCTAAGGACAGATGGGACCATTCTGACCATCTAGTCTGACCTTTTGTATAACACAGGCCATATGGATTTTCCCCAAATAATTCCTAGAGTGTATATTGTAGAAAAATATCCAATCTTGATTTTAAAATGGTCAGTGATAGAGAATTGTTCCAAAGGTTAATCACTCTCACTAGTAAAAACTTATGCTTTATTTCCAGTCTAAATTTGTCTAGTTTCACCCTCCAACCATTGGATTGTATTATATCTGAAGAGCCCAGTCCAGGTTCTTACTGACCACAAGAATCTGGAATATCTCCAAACTGCTCATAACCTTAACTAGTGACAGATCCTCTGGTCACACTTCTTTGCCAGATTCAACTTTGTCATCACCTACTGCCTTGGATCATGGAAAGGGAAGGCAGACGCCAAAGACACCAAGTCAGATGTGACTTCCTTGGTTACCTTTTTACGCCCCTCACATTTTATTAGAGAGACAACACACAAGAACCCTGATATCCCTCATGTAGTTCCTCTTTCCCAAGACCTCCAGGCTACTAATATTGGTCAGATCCTAAATGCTCCTAGCGTTCTGCCCAGTCTGGGGTTTCATTTGAAGGAGGGTTTACTTTATCACGGATGGTGCCTTTACATCCCAGAGGGCCAACCTTGACTCAAGGTGTTAAAGATGTGCCATGATACCCTGGTTGCTGGCCACTTTGGCCGCTCCAAGACCTAGTGTTATGGAACTTCTGTTGGCCCACCCTGTCTCAGCCCTGGTACTTGGTATCCTTGGATTTCATCATCAAGTTATCTTCCTCCCAGGGTTGCACTGTCATCCTTGTCACTGGTGATCTCCTCACTAAGATGGTGCACTTTATTTTTGTTCATTCCTCCCAACTGCCCAAGTAACAGCCTGACTCTTTCCAGATAATATTTTTCAGTTCCATGGGCTGCCGACAGGAATGGTCTCAGATCACAGTCTGCAGTTCATTTCCTGGTTTTAGTGCAAACTCTTAGGTCAAGGAGATAAGCAGCTCCCTTCTCATCACCCACAAACAAATGGGAAGACAGAAGTGGTGAACCAGGCCCCCAAACAATATGTCTGTTGCTTTCTCAGTTATCCTCAAGATGAATGGATCACCCTCCTGCCATACACAGAGTTTGTGTACAGCAACTCCACCCATGCATCCACCCAACATGTCCAGTCTATGCAAATTATGTTTTCACCCTCACTTCCATTTGGCTGCACCTACAGACTCCCCATTCCTTGTTGCAAGCAAATCTAGTTGCCCGCCCTCACTGGGTGCATTAAGAGCTTACCGAACACTTGTAAGTTGCCAAGGAGACACAAACATCACACTGACTAAAAATGCCAAGCCCCACTGTCTCTAGAAGATAAGGTCTGTCTGTCCTTCAGACTCCTTGAATCCACCCTCCCTCAGCCAAATTAGATCACCAGTACCTAGGCCCATTTAAGATCACAAATTAACCCTGTAACATTTAGACTGCAGTTGCTAGAATCCTTGAAGGTCCACCCAGTTTTCCATGTGGCCCTTCCCAAACCCCATGTGGAAAATCCCTTTCCTGGTTGATCCTCTTCACCTCCCCTCCTCTAGATGTGTAGAGCCAAGAGGAAAATGAGGTCTAGGGAACCCTAAACTCCAAGTGAGTTATTATCCAGCTCTTATCTGGTGGATTGGAAGGGTTATGGACTGGAAGAGTGATCATGGGAACAATTAGAAAATGTCCACACTCCAGAACTCATATGTGCCTTCTGCCAGAAATACCCCCTGAAATCAGGTCCCATTGCCCCTAGGAAGCATCATTGAAAGGGCACTATCAGGGGCCACCAGCAGCAGAGCCAGTCTCTTGGCAACCTAATGCGTCCAGTTGGCCCTGATCAAAGTTGTACAACCGATGAGCTACCTGACTGGCTACAGGAGCAATAGATGAATACTAAAGCTCAGTAGCAGCAGCAAAGTGGCTGCTCAATGTGCTCCTCATCTGCAGCTGTACTTGGTTTTGTCCCAACCGCCACCCCAGCTCTAGCCCTAGCCTGTACCTGTTCTTGCCCCACCCCCACTCCATCCTGGCTTCTGACCCTCAGCTATGGTTCCTTGTCTCCTGACTATGGCTCCAGGGCTTCTGACTCCTGGTGCCAGCTCTTGGCTATGCCTTCTGACTCCCAGCTTGATCTTTGGCTTCACTCCAGGATCTTGATCAGGCTGGATTCAGCTCTAACTGGTAGGCAGGATTGTTGCTCCAACCATTATACCAGTCTACCCATGACTCAGTCACTGACACCCATGTTGTTACTTATAGACTGTAGTTGAGTCACCCCTTATCCTGCTTTTTATTAGACTTAATCTATTTAGCCTATTACTATAAGGCATGTTTTCTAATCCTTTGATCATTCATGTGGCTCTTCTCTGAACCCTCTTCAACTGATCAACATCCTTACTGAATTGTGGGCATCGGAACTGGACATGGCAATCCAGCAGGAGTAGCACCAGTGTTCAAATATAGAAGTAAATACATGTATACTCCTACATGAGATTCCCCCATATGTGCATCCCAGGATTGCATTAGCTCTTTTGGCCACAGTGTCACACTGGGAGCTCCTGTTCAGCTGATTATCACCACCACAACCCCCAAGCCTTTTTCAGAACCACCAGTTGCCAGGATAGAGTCTCCCATCCTGTAAGTATGGCTTACGTTTTTTTGTTCCCAGATGCCTGTTTTCAATAAATTTAATATTTGCCATGTTAATTTCATATTGTTCTAGTTTTTTTAATCAAAATGTTTACATTTAACCACCTTAAAACCCACACTGCTTGCTTGCACCTAGTTTGCCAAGTGATCCAGATTGCTCTGAATCTGTAACCTGTCTTCATTATTTATTTACCATTCTTCCAGTTTGTGTGCCATCTGGAAATTTTATCAGTGATAATGTTTTTCTTCCAGATCATTGATAAAGATGATAAATAGCCTAGGGCCAAGAACCAATCACTGCAGGATTCTCTGGAAACAGAGCTGCTCTCTGACGATTTCCTGTTCATGATCACATTTTGGGACTTTTCAGTTAGCCTGATTTCAATCCATTTAATATTTGCCATGTTAATTTCATATAATTCTAGTTTTTTAATCAAAATGTTGTTTGGTACCAAGTCAAATGCCTTACAGAAGAACTCTTTGTGGGTAAGCTTGATTTTTTCTTACAGGTTGGGCTGAGCTTCCATCCACACATGTGTCCCGTACATTTGTCAGTTTCCTTGGATCTGCTGGATTTTGAGAGATATCTTCTACAGTTTCCATGCTGAGGACCTGGTATTAATTTGAAACTTCTAGCTGTGTGAGATTCTTCCTGCTTCTCTTCTGTCTGATGGCCACAGCCTGCCTATCCTCACCTATCTCCAACTGTATAGAATGCTACCGTGACCTCTTGCTTGTGGTGATTACAAACTGCCAGGCCTCCTCTCTAACTTCCTCCCTCACTCATTCCTTTGTGGTCAGAGGGAGTAATCCCATCCTCTCCCCCACCTCAGGCTCTTCAGAGCCCCAGGATCTTTGGGTTTGAGGGGATGCACCTCTACTCCTTCTGTGTTCCTCAAACCCTTTTCCAACTGAGGGGACAACTCATTGGGACCTTCAGACAGTCATCCTCTTTGTTTCCTAGTCCCATTATGCCCCTCCTGCTGTACAATACACTGTAGCATACTTTATGACCCATAAAAACATAAGAATAGCCAGATGGGGTCAGACCAATGGTCCATCTAGCCTAGTATTCTGTCTTCTGCTAGTAGCTGGTGCCAGATGCTTCAGAGGGAATGAACAGAACTGGGCAATTATCAAGTGATCAATCCCCTGTTGTTCAGTCTGAGCTTCTGACAGTCCAAGGCTTAGGGACAACCAGAGCCTGGGGTTGCATCTCTGACCAGCTTGGCTAATAGCCATTGATGGACCTATCCTCCATGAACTTATCTAGTTCTTTTTAGAACACAGTTTTACTGTTGGCCTTCACAACATCCCCTGGCAACAAGTTCCACAGGCTGGCTGGGTGTTGCGAAGAAGTAGTTTTGTTTGTTATAAACCAGCTGCCTATTAATTTAATTGGGTAACCCCTGGTTCCTGTGTTATGTAAAAGCATAAATAGCATATCTTTATTCACTTTCTCCATACCATTCATGATTTTATAGATCTCCTTCATATCCCCCTAGATGGAGTGTACTTGGCTCTTTGAGGCCTCCTACTGGAGGCCCCATGGAGCAGCGAAGGTGGATCCTCCAGGCCTTCCTAGAGAGGCCTGATAAGAAGCAGTCAATCAGAGTCCAGTAGGCTCGGTTAAAAGGAGCTGCAGGGGCTTAGCAGGTCAGTTCCTGGCTGCAACCTAAGTGGCAAGGAAAGGTGCTCTGCTCTGGCCACAACAGCGTGAGGGCTTGTCTTCACTACTGGGGTAAGTCAATCTAAGTTACGCTACTCCAGCTACGTGAATAACATAGCTGGAGTCGATGTAGGTTAGGTTGACTTACTCCAGTGTCTTCACTGTGCTGCGTCAATGGGAGACACTCTCCTGTCTATTTACCTTACTCTTCTAGAAGATTTGGAGTACCAGGGTCGACCGCAGAGTGTTTTGCCGTCAATTTAGCAGGTCTTCACTAAACGCCCTAAATTGACACCCACTGCATCAATTGCAGCAGTGCAAATCTCCCTGGTAGTGAAGACAAAACCCAAGAGATAACCAGAAGTTGATTTCTGGCTACATTTTTACAGGAGAGAGTGGACCTAAGAACTGTAACCCTGAGGTAATGGATGAATGGAAAGAGACCCAGTGGGAAGAAGCCCAGGGAAAGCAGTAGCAGCTAATTGAAGGAGTTAAAGGGAGCAGTGTGTGACTGCTGCTCATAGAGTCCCTGGGTTGGGACCTAGAGTAGCGGGTGGACCTGGGTTCTCCCACAGGTCACCAAGGAAGCAGCCTAAGCCCTGAGAAAGGGATAAGGCTCTCTAAGAAGCCTGGAATTTAAAAAGCTCTGGGATGGGGATGAAGACCTTGGTAAGGGCAGGGAGACTATATGGTGAACTCTTGGTTACCTACCCCCATATCACCACCCCAGGCATGGAACTGAACTTGAGAGATGACCTGGCTGGAGAGCTGGGGCAGCGAGAGCTGGTGAAGACAAAATATCCAGGGAGAAAGCCCTGGGGGCAGCGCTCTATAACAAGTCAGTGAAGCACTTAAAATTAGCCCAGAAGGGGCTGAAAACTGAGCCCAGAGACAGGGTTGAAGACACTAATTAGGGCACAGCAATAGTTCCTATTGGACCTTTGTAACCCCAGAAGGAGTTGCTTCATGCATATTGACTGTGTGTGACATGGCCGAAGGGCTGAGCTGCTGAAGACCTGCCTAGGAAGGCTGACAGCTCATAGGGTGCTGGGAGTGGAGAAGAAGAGTACTACAGGATCACACCCAGCCAACAGGAGGTACTCACAAGAGGTGAGTGTTCCCCTGTCACAGACCCCTTAGTCATGTCTTTTCAAGCTGAACAATCCCAGGCTTTTTATTCTTCCCTCAGATGGAAGTTGTTCCATACTCCTCATCATTTTGTTGCCCTTTTCTGCACCTTTTCCAATTTTAACATTATTTTGAGATGGAGTTACCAGAACTGCATGCAGTACTCAAAGTGTGGTCAGACCATGGATTTGTATAGAGGCAATATGATATTTTCTGTTTTATTATTAATCCCTTTCCTAATAGTTCCTAATACTGTTCACTTTTTTGACTGCTGCTACATCTTGAACAGACGTTTTCAGAGAACTATTCATAAGGACTCCAAGATCTTTCTTGAATGGTAACAGCTAATTTAGACCCCATCATATTGTATGTATAGGTGGGATTATGTTTTCCAAAGTACATTACTTTGCATTTATCAACATTGAATTTCATCTGCCATTTTGTTGCCCACTCACCCAGTTTTGTTCGATCCCTTTGTAACTCTTCACAGTCAGCTTTGGACTTAGCTATCTTGACAAATTTTGCAATCTGCAAATTTTGTCACCTCTCTGTTTACCGCTTTTCCCGTATCATTTATGTTGAATAGTCCCAGAACAGATCCTTGGGGGACCCAGCTATTTACCTCTCTCCAGTCTGAAAACTGACCATTTATTCCTATCCATATTTATATATATTATCCTTAAATAATATATTGCAATTAAAAAAATCTCCCAGAGCAACATAATATAATACTGAAAATAGGAATTACTACCTGTAATAGCACAAATCTGATTAAAACAAGTACCCCTTTAGCCTTCTGTCATTGAAAATATAAGTGAACCTGAAGGGTAAGGAGAATAAACCTCTTTTCCTTTAGCTAACACCCTAGAGCACAAGAGTGGTGCAAAATTATTCCATTGAAAGTAGAGCATTCAAGGGCTGATGGTTAATACTTATTAATGGGCAAACCAGTAGGTTCATTGCACTGGTCTGATCAATTTAGTTAAGCAACCAAAAGTAGAATGTTTATCCAAAGGCTGTACAAACTTTTTAAAAACTTTCCTCTCTGAAAGTTCAGTGACTCTTCAATAGGACTGTATTCCTCCTTTTCTTTTCATGGCACATCTTCAAGCTCCACGTCACTCTGACCTCATCATAACCTTCTAATAAGTCCCTCTCCTCCACAGCATCATCACTTTACTTTTGAACAGACCAGCAGCTCAGAAAATCTTTCTGGAGTACAAATTGCCATGGAATTCATATTCTGTTATAGTCTTCTTCCAGTCTCCCACATATGCAAATCAATTTAAATATTGGGTATGCAGAATGAAAGTGAAACTGTGACAGTGGAATGAATAAAAGTGTTGTGTGTGACCGCTTACAAACAATGGTAGCATTCTTTAGAGTGCTAATGTTTTACAGGAATGCTGGCACTTCAGAGGACATATCTGGTAATTGAGACAACTCTGGACAAAATGTACTTATAGTGTACCAGATTATTTTCTCACCAGTAAAGTAGCTCAAGACACAATTAGAGATACCTTAATCACTCTTGCCTACACCACAGCTTTCTAACCTGGATTTAAGAACTCTAGTTCAGCAATGTAAACTACAAAAATCCAATTCCTCCAAATCCATTCCTGTGGCTAATGGAGTTGCATCAGGGATAAAGCTGATCACTGAGTTTTATTATTCATTACTTGTACAGCATCCTGAGTGTACTTGCTGTTTTAGCAATAAATATAATTGGTAAATATCTGCCCAGAGAAGTGTACAAGTTCAGTAAAGCAAAACCCTGCAAGAGATTGGAGTAGTTCTTTGGATATGGAAGGATGAGGGTTATAACACAACATTATTAGGTATTCTTATTAGGAATAAACTTGATTAGTTTCTTAAAAAAACATTAATTTTAGGGTCAGATTCTGATACCTCCTACTCACACTTTTTAGTACATCACTCCATAAGTAATCTCAATAAAATCTATGGGATAACTTTCAGGCTCTGGTATTTCTCAACATGAGACAGGATATTGGAATCTGGTCCCTAATAATTTATGGCTAGAGTGGAGGAAAGTGCTGATTGCTTAAGGCCCTGATTCAAATTGGTGCTTAAGCATGTGGTTAATTTTAAGCGTGTGAGTAGTCCCACTGCAGTGACTTCATTGAAATCATTCACTTGCATAGTTAGGCATGAGTTAATGTACCTTGCTGAATCAGTGGCCAAGCAGACAATCTTTTTTTTAAAAAAATATGGCCATTTCTATAGACAGGATATTTTATAGGGCTGTCTTCTTTTCTGAACTCTTAAATATATGTGCAACATTTTGGATCAGATACAATACACAATGCGTATGAAAAATGATCCATTAAAAGGTTTGGCTCATAGAGGTTAAGTCTGCTTTGAAGTTTATTTTTGTAACAATTCTCTAACATCAAACACCACTATTTAAATTTTGTTCTCTTATTAATTATCCTTTCTTTTAAATAGAGATCCATGATATTTTGGTTTGGATGACATTTTGCCACATGACCATGCTGGAACTGAGAATAATGCTGTTAGCTGCGTGTTAGTGGATTTGCTGATACAGTAGAAAATACTTGTGTTCTTGACTCATAAAGAGAAATCAAGCAGAGTTTGCGAAGTTAGTGGGAAAAAAGTCGAGATAGATACATTATTATTTCTAAATTATTGGAATAGTTACTAGAATCTCCTCATGTTGCATCTTTTCATGAGATACCTGTGATCCATATGGATAGACACTTATTACAGAAAACTCAATGCTTTTAGTTGATAACATCATGCTGATGAACTTACTTACATGCTGATGTGATACAAGACATGGCAAAAGTAACCTTTAGTAACTAAAGCTCAGTATCAGGACTGAAGGCAAACTCTAAATACAAATATTGTGAAGTTCTCATGATCTGATTTTCTTCTGAACTGATGAATCTGGCCATCTTCTGTGATGACATTTTTGGACCCCTTTATCAAGTGGTATTTTCTAGGATGATAGTTTCTGAAAAAGCACAGAGTGGATATTATTTTTGTTACTTATTTGACATTTGACTCTGTTTTCTAGAACATGAATGTAAGACTCTACCCCAAGGAGGGAGTGATTGACATCAATTCTAGAATAACTGCTGTTAGAGGAAATGGTTTTGGTCATGAAATATAGTACCTAGTGCATCTGTGGTTGAATTGAATATTTTCTGGGGTATTTGCAAACATGATTGGTTAAGTACTAGAGCAGGAAAATTATTCATAGCAAACAATTTATTCGTTGATTTTAACTTTGCCCAAGAGAGTTCACAATCTAGTATTAAGAGTTCATGTAAAAGGTGAACAGATGGGTTTCTAGGTACTCCTATTTCTTCTAAAAATGGAGGTTTACATTTTTTTTAGCAAAGTAGTTCCAATAGACTAAAATAAGAGAAGAATAAAATAAAAAGGCAAGAATTATTGCCAGATCAAATATGTCAGTTGATATATCAAATACTGAACCCTGAACTATAAAAATGGGGCAGTAATAAAATTAAAAACGTGATCAAAATTAAAAATACTCAACGTATTGAATATTTGACAAAGCAGACAGGGCTGTTCTAAATTACAAAATCTCACCAACTGGATTTGGATTGCAAAACCATGCTGGTTTAGATCTAGGCTCAACTTTTGTGTGGGAGGAGGTGGATAAGTGGTTCTGGTTTTGGTCCATCTTTTTGGGGGGCACAGTTATGTTAGCAGATGTTGGTTGTGAAGCAATGTTTAATTTTGTGATTCAATTACATGGGTGCCATATGAAGATAGAATGTCAGTGATCCTTTCTGTGTCAAACGTTAAGTTCAGAAAGACTCTTGATCATCTGGATTATTACCAATGGAAATGGCACTGTTTTAGCCTGCTGTAGTAGTGTGCATGTAATTTATGCTGCTGTTCTACTTTTCTCTTACTCGAGGGACATTATTTAATATGTAATTTTAAAAAAACCTTAAACACACTAGGTTACTGAAGTTATTTTTATAACATTAATATTTGGGTTCATTTAAATGAGAGGAAAATAATACCATCCCACAGAAATTCTTATTTAAGCAAGATAACTGTGATATTAAAGAGCTAAAATTAGTGTGCTAGAAAAATACTATGTAATGCATGCTGCTAACTATATACACTTATAATTAAACTGTCTGAGGGTTTTTGCTTGTTCAAGATCTGAAATGTGGCTGGACTTTTACAAACAGAAAAGCTTCAAAATTCAATCTTACTTGTTTATTGCACTATCCCAGTTTCATGTATCACCAGCTGGCAGTCCCACTTACAGGTGCTCTGCATGGAGTCCTTTGACTTATGTTCCCTCTAATACTGCATACCAGGCTTCAGTTTGAAATCTGTTAAGTGTGTAGTGGGTCCTCCTGTATGATTAATTTCAGCTGTGAAAAGTTATGATTTTGTTACATGTAACCATTTGTCTCCAGTACTTCTACTTGCTATCACTTGAATCTCCACCCTTTGTTAAATAAACATATACTTGCTTTCTCTATAAACAAATCTAAGTTCCGTGTATTAAGCGGAGTTATGTTCTAAGTAACTAGTGAGCTGTGGTGTGCTGTTCCTCTGGGACCAGGGGATCTGGTAATTCTGCAAACATCATGAGGGGCTGGATACTGCAGGGGAACTCTCAGAGGACTCGTGGATTGGAGTGCAGGGGTTCAAGTGATAGCAAGTAGAAGTATTGGAAACAAAAGTTACATATAACATAAAATCATAAGATATATTCTAGAGCAGTGGCTCTCAAACTTTTTTTTGCGCGAACCACTTGAAAAATGCTGAGGGTCTCGGTGGACCACTTAATGATCTTTCCAAATGTTCTTTGTACCGTTAGCTAATTATTATAAAGCACTTTGGATAAAAGTGCTCTATTTAAAAAAAGGTAATAATTAACATTTTTGTTCTACAAATAAAAGCACGTAACTCATATTTTAATATCGGTAGTCTTACCTTTCTAATGCGATGGATGTGCCCTCTCTCCCCTGCCAGCGCAGCCCCTGAGCTGGAGCTGGGAAGGAGGGGGATCTCTCTCCTGCCTGCGCAGCCCCTGAGCTGGGGTTGGGAAGGAGGAGGGGTGTCTCTCCCCCACCACAGCTGCCAGAGAGCTGAGGCTGGGAAGGAGGGCTGTTTCTCCCCGCAGCCGCAGATCTGGAGCTGAGGAAAGTCACCTCTTTCTTTGGCCACCGCAGCCCTGCACATCCCAAATTTCACCCACCTCCTCGTCTCACCCCACTGCCCCTTCCCTCCTACCCTCTATTCCCCCCAAGGCCACTATCTCACCTTACATGTGCATCTTCTCCACAGTCCAGGCACCTAATTAGTGGAACCATGCCTGTGTGGCTCAACTAATTAGGTGGATGGCCCTTCATTCTTTTGTGTGCAGCCACCCAGGTGCGCACATTAGAGGGAACTATCCATGGACCACCTGAATTTTTTTTCTGTCTTTTAGAGCAACACTCACCTGAAGTCCTTCCAGTGTTTTACAGTCAGATTTGGCTGTGATCTTCCATTTATGAAAAAATTCACTGTCAGCTTGCCTCCATAGTAAAAAGATGCAGGGGACCTGCTGGCACCTCCATACATATCAGAACAAAGCTCATTGTCCTCAGTCATAAGTAGGACGCGCTCCTCTCCCCTCCCACTGGTTGTCCTTATCCATAAGTGGGACACCCCCCCCCACACACACAATCTTTTTTTGTAGATTTTGCTAGATCATAATCAGCATCAGGGTCAGTCTGCAAAAAGCATACAGTGGGGGACACAACGATCAGGCAGGGAGATGAGTGTCTGTTACTCCCTGCCTGAAAGGAACCTGTCTGAAATATGTCACCTCCTGCTAACCGGCTTTAAGAACATAATTTTCAGTCTAGACACCTAACTCCTTAAATATTATTCACACATAAACTTTGCAATGATTATGATGTCCAGTGTGCTACTGGCTCTTGGTAGAGAATTATTATGCATACATCCAACCCACAAGATTCCTGTAAAACGCTATGCACCCTCTGTGCCTCTGCCACTTGACACCAAGAGATCTTTGCATCACACGGATATTCCCAGATAATCCTGGAGGAAGGCAAAAAGCCCCTCAAGGTCACTGCCAATTTGATCTAGGGGAAAATTCCTTCCCACCCTATATGCTGATCAGTTAGACTCTGAGCATGTAAATAAGAACTAGCCAACCAAACACCAGAGAGAATGCTCAGGGCCACCTCAGAGCACTGGCCCATGCTGTACAGTGTCCCATTTCCAGCCATAGCCATCTCTGATGCTTCAGAGGAAGGAGACCAACCCTCCCATCCCAATCCCTTCCTGACCCCTGCAGATGGCCAGCTGAAGCCCTGAAACATGGGATTTTTGGAACATAAGTCATAAATGGGAAGTGAGCCACAGGGCGGTTGAACTCTGCCTCCTACCATCAAAAGCAACCCCTTCATACAATTGCACTCATGAAGTTGTCCATCTCTCTTCAAATTAAGTTATTTGTCACAAAAACTCCTATTGGGAGGCTGTACCAGAACAAAAGGTCTAGTTCATCCCTCCCTCCCACTACCCTGAGGCAGGGTCACGTAAACCTAGACCATCCCTGACAAGTGTTTGTCTACTCTGTTTTTAAAAACCTCCAATGATGGTGTGACCACATTCACCCAATACACACTATTATAATAATCTCTTTACAAAAAATGCCTTGAGAGGTATCATTTGAAAATTAACTACTCTAATCAACATCATGATGAAATGTATGTAGAATTTTACATATAAAGGTATGAACATAAGATGAAATTATGATGGAAATGTGGTTTCCAAACAAGTCTGGAGAGTAAATAAACCTGTTCTCAAAGATGAAGGATAATGTGGTGCCTCTAGCCAGGTGTCATCAAGGTTGATGTGCAATCATCTGTCAAGTGGCCATTCTTTATCAAACAAGGGAGCAGAACAGATTGATATACATTTTAACAAACAACAGCATATCTCTTTCACCACAAGACTCCAACCTCATCATGGGAATGAACTTTATCTAAGGGTAAATCTCAGGTAAATGCATTTCAAAGGGAGACTGGACTATAGAAGTGAGGAGGAAAAATAGGCTGAGATATCTCAGCCTATCTATCTTTTTCTCTTTCACATAAGAAGCCAAAAGAAGCAGTGGTTTGACTTTGAGAGAGATCTGAGCTGAAATTTGGTGAGCTCTGTTACTGGGAGCATGTAGTAAGAATTTTATCTTCACCAACTCTAGTTTAAGTTTTAGCACTAAAAAACATTTATTCTCAAATGTGAAATTGCAGGACTACTAACTGTAGTCTGTAACCTATCATTTAAATCAACTTCTGTACCAAATGACTGGAGGATAGCTAATGTGATGCCAATTTTTAAAAAGGGCTCCAGAGGTGACCCTGGCAATTACATGTGGATAAACCTGACTTCGGTACCGGGCAAACTGGTTGAAACTATAGTAAAGAACTAAACTGTCAGACACATAGATGAACATAATTTGTTGGGGAATAGTCAACATGGGTTTTGTAAAGGGAAATCATGTCTCACCAATCTACTAGAATTCTTTGAGGGGGTCAACAAGCAGGTGGACAAGGGGGAATCCAGTGGATATAATGTATTTAGATTTTCAGAAAGCCTTTGACAAGGTCCCTCACCAAAGGCTCTTAAACAAAGTAAGCTGTCATGGGATCAGAGGGAAGGTTCTCTCATGGATTGGTAACTGGTTAAAAGATAGGAAACAAAGGATAGGAATACATGGTCAATTTTCAGACTGGAGAGAGGTAAATAGTGGTGCCCCCCACGGGTCTGTACTGGGCTCAGTCCTAGTCAAGATATTCATAAATGATCTGGAAAAAAAGGGTAAACAGTGAGGTGGCAAAATTTGCAGATGATACAAAACAACTCATGATAGTTAAGTCCCAGACAAACTGCGAAGAGCTACAAAAGGATCTGTCAAAACTGGGTGAGTTTTGAACAACAAAATGGCAGATGAAATAAATGCAAAGTAATGTTGATAAATGCAAAGTAATGCACACTGGAAAACATAATCCCAACTATACATATAAAATAATGGGGTCTAAATTAACTGTGACCATTCAGGAAAGAGATCTTGGAGTCATTGTGCATAGTCCTCTGAAAACATCCACTCAATGTGCTGTGTCAAAAAAGCAAACTGAATGTTGGGAATAATTAAGAAAGGAATAGACAGTAAGACAGAAAATATCATATTGCTTCTATATAAATCCATAGTATGCCCACATCTTGAATACTGCGTGCAGATGTGGTCGCCCATCTCAAAAAAGATATATTGGAATTGGAAAAGGTTTAGAAAAGGGCAACAAAAATGATTAGGGGTATGGAACAGCTGCCGTATGAGAAGAGATTAATAAAACAGGGACTTTTCAGCTTGGAAAAGAGATGACTAAGGGGTATATGATAGAGGTCTATAAAATCATGATGGGTGTGGAGAAAGTAAATAAGGAAGTGTTATTTACTCCTTCTCATAACAAAATAACTAGGGGCCTCCAAATGAAATGAATACGCAGCAGGTTTAAAACAAAGAAAAAAGTATTTTTTCACACAACGCAGAGTCAACCTGTGGAACTCCTTGTCAGAGGATGTTGTGAAGGCCAAGACTCTAATAGGGTTCAAAAAAGAACTAGATAAATTCATGGAAGTTAGGTCTATCAATGGTTATTATCCACGGTGGGTAGGGGTGGTGTCCCCAGCCTCTGTTTGCCAGAAGCTGGGAAAGGGCGGCAGGGGATGGATCACTTGATGATTACCTGTTCTGTTCATTTCCTGTGTGGTACCTGGCATTGTCCACTATCAGCAAACAGGATACTGGGATAGATGTATCTTTGGTCTGACCCAGTATGACCAATTTTATGTTCTTATCTTTATTTTTCTTGTAACCATTTCTGACTTTAGTTTCTTGTATTATACTCACCTGAAATCTATCTCTTTGTAGTTAAATAGACCTTGTCTCATTCTTTAATCAAAACTAATCCAGTGTTGTTTAAATGGTAACTCCATTTGAGGAAACAAACTGTTATTCATTGACCTCTCACAGGGCAATGGAGCACCAATATCGGGATTGTCCAGGAGAGGGCTGGACAGTGCAGAACACATGTTTTGGGGAAAAAATCAAGACTGGGCATGTGTTATGGTCACCCTGCAGGTATGACTAAGGCTGCTGGGGTCAGCTTTACTGGCAGGCTACAGCTATACACAGATATTCAGGATGTGACCTGCATGCTAATTGGAAATTTGTGAGGAGCCCAGGTTGGGAACTACAGCAGTAAAGCATTGTGGTTGTAGGAAAGGTTCTCGGAAGCCCTCCGTCGCATGCCCACCAATAAATCTCCGGGCATGGACGGGCTGCCATGGAGTTCTACCGCGTGTTCTGGGACGTCCTGGGCCCAGACCTAGTCACCGTCTGGGCCGAATCTTTGCAGAGCGGGGTCCTCCCTCTTTCGTGCAGGTGAGTTGTGCTCACCTTATTGCCGAAGAAGGGGGACCTCCGCAATTTACGAAATTGGCGTCCCGTCTCGCTCCTCAGCACGAACTACAAAGTCGTGGCAAAAGCAATCTTGCTGCAGCTAGGGTCCGTGCTGGCGGACGCGGTCCACCCAGATCAGACCTACACCGTCCCCGGCCACAGCATCTTCAACAACCTATATCTGGTCCAGGACCTTTTGGAACTTGGGTGTAGGGATGGTCTGTCGTTCGCCCTCCTGTCTTTAGATCAGGAGAAGGCATTCGACAGGGTGGATCACGGGTATCTCCTGAGCACTCTGCAGGCGTTTGGGTTCAGACCCCAGTTTTTGGGTTTTCTCCGGGTGCTGTACGCCTCCGCAGAGTGTCTGGTCAGGCTCCATTGGACCCTGACCAAACCGGTCAGCTTCGGTCGAGGAGTATGGCAGGGTGCCCCCTCTCAGGGCAGCTGTATGCTCTGGCGATCAAGCCCTTCTTCTGTCTCCTCCGAAGGAGGTTGACAGGGTTGGTGCTGCGGGAGCTGGAGCTGCGGCTGGTCCTGTCGGTGTACGCTGATGACATGCTCCTCGTGGTCCAGGACCCGGGCGACTTGTCGCGGATGGAGGCTTGCCAGGCTATCTATTCGGCAGCCTCTTCCACGTGGGTCAACTGGGTCAAGAGCTCTGGCTTGGTGGTAGGGGACTGGTGGCAGGTGAGCTCCCTCCCACCTGCGCTTCAGACCATCCGGTGGAGCACGGGTCCTCTGCTCTATCTCGGTGTTTACCTTTCTGCCACACATCCCTCTCCACCAGAGAACTGGCAGAATTTAGAGGGTGGGGTGACAGACGGCTCCAGAAATGGACAGGACTACTCCGGTGCCTCTCCCTTCGAGGGAGAGCACTGGTGCTTAATCAACTAGTCCTGTTCATGCTCTGGTACTGGCTCAACACCCTGGTTCTGACCCCGGGTTTCCTGGCCAACCTCCGGACATTGATTCTGGAGTTCTTTTGGTCAGGACTGCACTGGGTCCCTGCAGGGGTTCTCCAACTACCCCTGGAGGAGCGAGGGCAGGCCTGAAATGTCCGCTTACTCAGGTCCATGTCTTCCGCCTCCAGGCCTTGCAGAGGCTCCTTTATGGTGCAAGTAGTTCAGTGTGGAGCATACTGGCGCATGCCTTCCTGCGCCACTTCCAAGGGCTCCAATACAACCGGCAGCTCCTTTATCTCCATCTGAGAGGCCTTCTGTGAGACCTCTCTGGGCTGCCAGTCTTCTACCAGGACCTCCTCTGGATCTGGAAACTCTTTTCAATGACCACGTTCATGGCGGCCACCGAGGGGGCAGATTTCCTCGCGGAGCTCCTGCTACATAACCCCCAGCTCCGTGTGCAGGTGGCGGAGTCCCGCTCGGTGCGCCAGAGGTTAGTCCTGGCAGAGGTCACAAGAGTCGGAGACCTCCTGGATTATGACTGAGGAGACTGGCTGGATCCCCTGATGCTCGCTCACCGCATGGGGCTTTCCAGACCTTGTACTCCCCAGCGCATACTTCAGGAGGTGAAGGCCGCTTTTCCGCCCGCTGCTCAGGTTTATCTTGACCGGATCCTGCACGAGTACATGCCCCGCCCACCCCCTACCCCAGGCCTGCCAGACCTTTTAATTGGACCCCAGCCCCGTGGACCCAACCGACCCCTTCACTGTAAGCCGGCTGCACGAGATGCAGCCAGTCTGCTTTCAAACCGCACCAAGATAACATCTATACACGCTCATGCTCCACACCCTTCATGCCCTCACCCTCCTGTCCCACCCCGATACAAAATGGTGGGACCTCCTGCCACCTTTAGAGGGTGAGGAGCCCTGGTGGGCCAGCCTATATTCCACCTAGTCCCAAGGCCCGCCGGGGATGTCAGTTGGTGGCTCCTTCATGGAGCCATGAGCACAGGCATGTACTTGGCGCGGTTCACCTCAATCCCAGATACCTGCCCCTTTTGCGGCATGAGGGAAACCCTGGCACATATATACCTGGAGTGTGCCAGGCTGCAGCCCCTACTCCGGCTCCTCACCAATATTTTATTACGCTTTTGGTTGCACTTTTCCCCTCACCTTATTATTTATGCACTCCCCATCCGTGGCCCCACAAAGTCACGGGATCTCCTGGTCAACCTCCTCCTGGCCCTAGCTAAAATGGCCATCTTTAAAACCAGAGTGAGAAGGTTGGCCGATGGAGTCTCTTGTGACTGTGGGGCCTATTTCTGATCCTCGGTCCGTTCATGTATTTGGGCAGAGTTCCTCTGGGCGGGGTCCTCTGACTCCCTTGATGCCTTTGAGGAGCAGTGGGCACTGTCCAGGGTTCTCTGCTCGGTGTCCCCATCCGGTTCCCTTCGTTTGACCCTTTGACCACACTCCTGTCCCCGTTATTTCATTAGTTGTCCCCCACAATTATTTGGAATCTAGGTCCTGTGCATCCCCCTTCTAGGCTGGGGGGGATCCTTTAGCAGTGGACGGGCTTCACCCACCCACTTCCCGGATCCCAAAAGGAGTACTTTTCTATAGCCATCTGGCCTTGCCCCATCACATATGGTAAAAAAATAACTTTTTTAATGGAGACTGAAGTGAAATAGGCATTAAACGTCTCAGCCTTCTTGATGTTATCCATTATTAACTCTCTTTCCCCACTAAGTAGTGGATCTACACTTTCCTTTATCTTCCTTTTGCTCCTAATACACTTAAAGACCCTCTCTTGCCTTAGGTCCACTGGACTCCTTGTTGTTCTCTTGCCTTGTTTTGTCTCCTAATAAGTATAACTCACCTTGTAGCATAACCTTTCTGATTTCATCCCTATATCTTTGATCTATTCTTCTGTACTCATCCTTAGCAGTTTGTCCATGTTTTTTGTCCATCCTTTTTATAGGATTCCTGTTTGATTTGTTTCATTAAAGAGCTCCTGGTGTAGCCATATTGCCATATTGGCAAGCAGGCGCTTGGGGCGACACTGAGAATGGGGCGGAAGTCCATGTTCCATGGTGGCAATTCGGCGGCAGAATTGGGGCTGCAAAATTGGTAGAGCCGCCCCTGATTGGCATCTTAGTAATCTTCATATCTTAGACTTGTTGGATAGTTTCCTGTTGTGTCTTTATTTTCTCTGTGAGAAACTCCCTGCTCTCCTGACTTCCTTTTCCCCTTAGATTTTTTCCCCATGGGACCCTACATACCAGTTCTCTGAGTGTGTGTTAAAGTCTGCTTCTCTAAAGACCTCAAATCATGAAGTAGATCATTTCATGATCACTTTTACCCAAATTGCCTTCCACTTTCAGGTTCACAACCAGTTCCTCCCTGTTGGTCAGACTCTAGTTTAAAATGGATCTTGTTACTTCCTCCACTTTCTGGAAAAAAAAATTGTCTCCAATACATTCCAAGAACACACTGAAAATCTTCCATTTTACGATATTATTTTTCCAAGAGATATCTGGGTAGTTCAAGTCCTCTCTTATTACCAGGTCTTGCTTTCGGATATTTCTGTTCTTTGTTCTAGAAATGCCTCATCCACTTCATCTTTCTGATTTGATAATCTATAGTAGACTCTTATCAAGATAGCACCCATGGCTTTTTTTATTTTATCTTCACCCAAAGACTTTTTTCTGGCCTGTATCTTACCTCCATCTGGATCTCAAACAAGTGTATACATTCTTGATATACAATGTGACACCTCCTTCCTCTTTCCCCCACCTGTCTTTCCTGAACAAGCTGTACCCCTCTATACCAATATTCCAGTCATGAGTTTTATCCCACCAAGTCTCAGTGATGCCAATTAAGTAGTAATTTAGCTTTTATGTTAAGACTTCCAGTTCTTTCAGTTTACTTCCTCTATTCCTTGCATTTGTGTATAGACAGCTAAGATATCGAGCAGATTCCCCTCCTATATTCCCTCTTGTTGCTTCTATGACCCATTTTCCATTCTTCACCCCTCTCAACCCCACACAATCTCTAGCCCTCTGTAAAGGTCACTTTTTCCTTTATATCTACCTGTGGTCTTTTGTCACCTTCCCCTTTTGAACCTAGTTGAAATCCCTCCTCACTAAGTTGGTGAGTTGCCAGGGGGAAAAAAAAGAAGGTACCGTATTTGAATGAATTATATGGAATAACTGCACCATCATTTATCCATATGTAATTACGACTTTAGTGTAGAAAGGCTATTAGATGGACAGGGATGGTGTCCCTAGCCTCTGATTGCCAGAAGCTGGGAATGAGCAACAGGGGATGAATCACTTGGTGATTACCTGTTCTGTTCATTCTCTCTGGGGCACCTGGCATTGGCCACTGTAGGAAGACAGGATACTGGGCTAGATGGGCCATTGGTCTGACCCAGTATGGCTGTTCTTATGAAATATTTACCCTTTTTAATAATGTGTACTGAATTTTACTCTTTTGGCATGTATGTTCATGATTTACAGAAAGATCCATTTTCCCCATGTCCTGCAAGCTGCTGAGTGTTACTGGCAATCTCTAGCACCATGCTTTTTCCAACAGGCTGTCACATCAATACCACCTACTTCCTCTTTGCCAGTGGTTATTGTGACAGGCATGGTAGGCTCTAAAGTAAATCTCCATAGCTGCCTTGATTGGAACCCCCTTCTTTCCCTGGCCAATTTGTGATAGTTGTAAGAACGTGTAGAGTAATTTATTACAAGTTACTTTGAAAAGGGTGAAGAAAAATCACCAGGTGCTCCATTTTTGGGTGTCAAGGGGATAGGAGTGGGGGAGGATGGTTCTCTAATTCAAATGGCTTGATCTTCCAAGGGACCAAGTGTCTCCTACGAAGTGCCAAGCACCCTCCATTCTGGTATACTATGTCTTAAATTGCTACTACCTTTTTCTAAAATACTGTTAGCAATTTGCTAATATATCAGCAAAGCTTGTTACCTCATTTAATAAAATTGAGTTGTTTAAGGGCTCCATGGTTTTATTGCAAGAAAAGTAGTGTTCTGTCAGCAGGTAAGACAGGGCAAATGAGAAACTCATCCTCTTGGCTGCTCTTTCAGAACCAGATGAGGACCGTGACTATGCTCCTATGCATGGGAGAAAGGGGCAAGGAGATGCCTGTGCACCAGAATAAGGTTGCACAATTACTATAGCAGAGAGACAGTAGTGGGTGCTCAGTCATGACTTCACTTTCTTTTCCTTGTGGATGGGTGGAATCTTCCTCTGCCCTCTCAATACACCAGCCTACACAGCAGAGGCCAAGGAAAAAGAAGTGGAAGTAAGCATACTGCATCAGAAAAAGGGCTGGCATCAATTACTTCCCCCATGGAACAAACGGGCAGCAGGAATATAAGGGATGACTTATTCCAGGAGCTAATCCAGCCGTTATTGACACAATAATGGTGTTTGATTTGAAAGGACAAAGTTAAAGGAGACTGCATCTATTAGCAAAAGCATCACATGCTTAAAACAAAGCTAACCTCATCAAGCAGATCAGAAATGCATGTAATAACAAGTGTTCTCCAGTGAATACACACTACTTTAATAATTGAATATGGGAAATTTAGGCTAACCTAGAGTAATTATGAGAGAAGAGAACTGAGACACAAAAGCAGCAGAGACAATTCAAGGCCTTTAATAACTTTCATTTATAAAGATATGCTCAAGTAAGTTATTTCTTTCTTCAGTACAGTATAATTAAATGAGAAAAGTTTAGATAATAAAATGTCAAAGCCACTGTTAAATTTTAGTTTAAACTAGGCCAGAATCAAAATACGGATTTCAACCATTTCCATTACCCACAAATGCTTAGTCAATGTACAATCATGGCTTTCAGAAGTTCAGCCTCAAAATAATAGTACCCCAAGGAATTATTGTGTAATCTGATTCCACTGGAGCTGATGCAGGATTGAACCTAAGACCTCTTTTACCAAGAGCAGATGGCTCTTGAACTTGAGCAAAAGAACTAACTTCTGCATTTGACAGTCCTATAGCTGTAGCAGACTCAGATGTCTTATGTGACTATAAGGGATCACCATTCTTCCAGTGTAGTTTGCAACTGCACTGTAATATCTCTGGGTTTCCGATTTGACACCATTAGTTGAAAGCACATTTTAAAGTGCTACACACACATGAAATGGCACTTTTCAAAATGGTCATAGGGAATTGGAGCTTGATCTAAAGCCTATTGAAGGTAGTAGAGAAATCTGATGCTGTAGATTAAACTGTCTGCCTAACAAAATCACTTATTATCAGTCAAATTCTACTTTATGTTTAATAAAATATGCCAAATGCAATCAAACATTCATACTATTATAAGGGCATTCATATTTTATTTAGAAGTGATTGATTCCAATTACAGAAAAATTGTGCACAAACAAACAAGATTTCTCTAAGGGTTGTTTTTTTGTGAGGAAACATTTAAAAACAATAAACCTAAAGTGCAGCTTTGCATTTAAGCCAGTGTTTGATTAGTTTCAAATTTTAGTTTTGGGTCCTCTGGGACTGCATCCAAAGTCCACTGAAGACAGTAAGAGGCCCTCTAATGCCTTCTAACTAGAGTTGGTTAATATTTTTTGTATGAAAAGTTTATTAAAAAGGTGTCTAAAAAAAGTTGACACAATGAAAATTTTCATCCCCCCCTGAAGATTTTAGTTAAGTTTTTAAACAAAGTTTCTCATTGCTTAAAAACAGCATTTTTTAAAAGAAAAAAAACCTGAAAGATGTTGGCGAACATAAGACAATGATTTAAGTACAAATGTAATGAGTCACAGAATATGGTTTATTTCAAACCCTGAAAAATGGACATTGCTTCAAAATATTTCCCCTACTGGCAAAGGGACTGTTGTGGCTGCATGTCATTATGGAGACTATTTTTAAGGGCTAGGCTATACCCTTAATCTATCTCTGAATTTAAAGTATGCTCATCACCATAATATCAGAGTACCATGTGCACTGACCCATCAGGAGTTCCTGGTGGTATAATGCCTCAACTAAACACAGTTTCTTTGCCTATTTAAGGAGTGTACAGCCAATGCACCACCTTTTGAAAGGAGCAGTGAACACCCCCACCCAGCTCCCTATACACACACACACACAGTGCCAGATCTGCCGGCCTGTGCAAAGTATTTCCATGATTCCATTCCTGTCCTCTCTGATGAGAGTATTACCAGGGTGAGTGCTAGTTTCATGCATTCATGGTGTTCCTTGAGTGAAAAGCTTGCATTTGTCTCTATCTTGTGGGAAAGTGGGTTATTTGTCTTCCCTGGTGCACTTATGTAGAGCCAGACCGTCCAACAACATACTTTGCCTGGGTGGATCCCTGCATAGAAGCCCATTCACTTCAGTGGAGTCCCACACAAGCATGGGGATCTGCCTATGTGAAACAAGTTGCAGGATAGGGGCCTGTATGTGTAACTCTGATATCTGGATCTATCCCCCATGAATTTATCTAGTTCTTCTTTGAACCCTGTTATAGTCTTGGCCTTCACAACATCCTCTGGCAAGGAGTTCTACAGGTTGACTGTGCATTGTGTGAAGAAGTACATCCTTTTGTTTTAAACCTGCTGCCTATTAATTTCATTTGGAGGCCCCTAGTTATTTTGTTATGAGAAGGAGTAAATAACACTTCCTTATTTACTTTCTCCACAACCAGTCATGATTTTATAGAACTCTGTTGTATCCTTCCTTAGTCGTCCCTTTTCCTAGTTGAAAAGTTCCAGTCTTATTAATCTCTCTTCATATAACAGCCGTTCCACACCCCTAATAATTTTTGTTGCCCTTTTCTGAACCATTTACAATTCCAATATATCTTTTTTTGAGATAAGGCGACCACATCTGCACACGGTGTTCAAGATATGGATGTTACATGGATATATATATATATATATATATATATATATATATATAAATAGGCAATATGATATTTTCTGTCTTATTATCTATCCCTTTCTTAATCATTCCTAACATTCTGTTAGCTTTTTTGACTGCTGCTGCAAATTGAGTGGATGTTTTCTGAGAACTATCCACAATGACTCCAAGATCTCTTTCTTGAATGGTAACAGCCAATTTAGACCCCATCATTTTATATGTATAGTTGGGATTATGTTTTCCAATGTGCATTAGCAGATGACAGAACGAGGAGTAATGGTCTCAAGTTGCAATGGGGGAGGTTTAGATTGGATATTAGGAAAAACTTTTTCACTAAGAGGGTGGTGAAACACTGGAATGCGTTACCTAGGGAGGTGGTAGAATCTCCTTCCTTAGAGGTTTTTAAGGTCAGGCTTGACAAAGCCCTGGCTGGGATGATTTAACTGGGACTTGGTCCTTGCTTTGAGCAGGGGGTTGGACTAGATGACCTTCTGGGGTCCCTTCCAACCCTGATATTCTATGATTCTATGATTCTATGATTACTTTGCATTTATCAACATTGAATTTCATCTGCCATTTTGTTGCCCACTCACCCAGTTTTGAGAAATACTTTTGTAGTTCTTTGCAGTTTGCCTGGGACTTCAGTATCTTGAGCAATTTTGTATCATCTGCAAATGTTGCCACCTCACTTATTTCTTTATTTCCAGATCATTTATGAATATGTTGACTAGGACTGGGCTCAGTACAGACCCCTGGGGGACACACTATTTACCTCTCTCCAGTCTGAAAACTGACCATTTATTCCTATCCTTTTTCCCTATCTTTTAACCAGTTACTAATCCATAAGAAAACCTTCCCTTTTATCCCATAATTGCTTACTTTGCTTTAGAGCCTTGTCAAAGGCTTTCTGAAAATCTATGTGCACTATATCCACTGGATCCCCCTTGTCCACATGCTTGTTGACCCTCTCAAAGAATTCTAGTAGATTGTTGAGGCATGATTTCCCTTTGCAAAAAACATGTTGACTCTTCCCCAACAAATTAGGTTCATCTATGTGTCTGACAATTTTGTTCTTTACTATAGTTTCAACCAGTTTGCCCAGTACCGAAGTCAGGTTTACCAGTCTGTAATTGCCGGGATCACCTCTGGATGTTTTCAGAGAACAATGTGCCAACTGCATGACAAACAGAAAAGAAGACCCAGTCCCTACCCTGGGGACAACATACAGACACAGGAAATGGATAAGACAACCAAAGCATTTAATGACTATGCTAGTTAGAACACACATCCTTTTTTTAAGCAGTAAAGATTGTATTGCCTAGTCTGACACTATTTTAAAGGAGTTGTCATAAATATAAAAGGCAGGGTAAACACCTTTAAATCCCTCTTGGCCAGAGGAAATACCCTTTCACCTGTAAAGGGTTAAGCAGCTATGATAACCTCGCTGGCACCTGACCAAAATGACCAATGAGGAGACAAGATATTTTCAAAGCTGGAGGGGGGGAGAAACAAAGGGTCTGTCTGTCTGTCTGATGCTTTTGCTAGGGACAGAACAGGAATGGAGTCTTAGAACTCAGTAAGTAATCTAGCTAGATATGCGTTAGATTATGATTTCTTTAAATTTCTTTAAATGGCTGAGGAAATAGGATGTGCTGAATAGAATGTATATTCCTGTCTTTGTGTCTTTTTTGTAACTTAAGGTTTTGCCTAGAGGGATTCTCTATGGTTTGAATCTAATTACCCTGTAAGGTATTTACTATCCTGATTTTACAGAGGTGATTCTTTTTACTGTTTCTTCTATTAAAATTCTTCTTGTAAGAAATTGAATGCTTTTTTTCATTGTTCTTAAGATTCAAGGGTTTGGGTCCGTGGTCACCTATGCAAATTGGTGAGGATTTTTATCAAGCCTTCCCCAGGCAGGGGGGTGCAAGGTTTTGGTGAGGATTTTGGGGGGAAAGACGTTTCCAAGCGGGCTCTTTCCCGGTTATATATTTGTGAGACGCTTGATGGTGGCAGCAATAAAGTCCAAGGGCAAAAGGTAAAATAGTTTGTACTTTGGGGAAGTTTTAACCTAAGCTGGTAAAAATAAGCTTAGGGGGGTTTTCATGCATGTCCCCACATCTGTACCCTAGAGTTCAGAGTGGAGAAGGAACCTTGACAGGAGTATTATTACCATTTTCTATATTTATCTACAATAAATATCCTGTGCTATTTTATCAACTTTGGGCGTTTTTATTTTAATAAATGCCACAAACACTTTTGAAACTTTCTGGGCTTGATTTTTCAGTGGGGTTCATCCCAGTCTCTTCTGGTGGGAACAATTTTGCATTCCAAAATAGCTGCATCCACACTTTTCAGTGAGGGTGAAAACATTGGACATCATCCAAATGCTTCAGATGTGGATGCAAAAAGGTTGCTAGACAAACTTATATTTTATACCCATAATTCATTTTGGGTGTGGCTATTTGTGGGAGCCAAACTGTGTCCACAAAAACAAAAGCCATAACTAAAAAGCAGGCCTAAAGGTCTTTATGGTATCATAAATATACAAGATCTGATACTGCCACTCACATTTTTTGTGTACCTTTAAATGTTAAGAAAAATAGTTAAATCTTGTGACCATTAGGCCAAATATTCAGTTGGTGTAAATAGTCATTTCTCCATTTGAAATTAAGGGAGGTACACTTATTCACACCAGCAGAGGGTCTGACCTGGGATCTTATGAATACATCTCATGAAAACCATTCCTATAATACTTACCATATCAAAAAGAGCTTTCACCCTCATGTATGCAATATGTTTTCACATGTACTAGAATCATTACACCCCAGTGTCACTTAAAGACTACGTTTTTTCTCTGGAATGTAAATACATATGAGCTGAAAATAATTCAATTCAGTGTACCATGTACTGCAGTACAATCTGTTCTCTGATAGGAAAAAAAGTCATTTGCAAAATATAGACCACAGCAACTGTTCTTTGAGTTCAATGTTATGGTGGAAAATTAGTAATTATAATGTATCATTCCAGCGATCTCCTGAAATTTTACTTCTAGTTTCATGGGGATTATATGCTGCTTTGAAACTTGATGATAAGAATACCAAGAGAAGTCAAATACTTAAGAACCTATTATCCTCATGATGTTCATCTTAACATTGATGGGAATTGGGAGCATATGTTGGTTGGGGAATATAGATTCTGTATTTTTAAACATCCTGCAAGAATTAAAGCACTATGGAGCAGCTGAGTCATAAGTTACTGAGAATCCAGCATAGAGATCATTGCCTGTCAAAGAGTTCAAGTTAGCAAGTCAGAAAAACTAAAGTGTGTGCAAATTGAACTGCTTTGCCCTTTTGCATTAGATTGTGTTTTTTTGCAGGGTGTGGAGGAGGAAAGGTGGGGAATTAAAAAGCACTAGACTGACACCCTTGGAAACTAAACTCTTTATGACAGGTTTCAGAGTAGCAGCCATGTTAGTCTGTATTCGCAAAAAGAAAAGGAGTACTTGTGGCACCTTAGAGACTAACAAAGGTGCCACAAGTACTCCTTTTCTTTAAACTCTTTATGCATCCCAAAAATGCAGTAAGTACAATATAAGCAATGACAATGCCAGTTTCCTACATAGTTCAGCAAATAGACTCAACCCTGCTTTGAGAAAACAACCTCTGGGTTAGTTCAGTCTGTCTAGATACCCCCATGTGCCTCCCATCATCAATCATGTTTCCTTCTAAAACTCTTTCCAGCTGAAGGATACAAAAATGTTTCTAAACTGAAAGCCTTACTTAATACTTCACATTTCAAATGTTTTAAAAGGTTTCTTTTTCTGTGTCTTTAATAAAAGGTTTTAAAGGATTTTTAATGGTGTGTTTGCTCTGGTGCTAAGCAGGCTGAGGTCTCTATATATCAAACCCTGAACCTTGTTTCCAAGTATTTAATGTTGGGCAGTGAGTGAATTATTTTAATACCTTTGGCCCATATAGCCAATCAAAATTACTACAACAGTATCTAGTGGTATGAGGTACCATACCCCTCCCCACAATAGCAAAGAAGCACTTGAATAAAAGTGACTAAAATTTACTCAGCTAAAATTTCCAGACTGTGTGTGCAAGTAAAGATGGTCCTCCATTACCATCATTCATTTTGCTCTGCTTCCCCTTTTGCTCCTTTCTTTTGTCTCCCTTGTGTGGTACATTCTCTGCTTCCCTCTCTCTTTGGTAAACCGTCTCCTCCTCTTCTTGTTTTTTTTCCCCACCTCCTTCATTTCAAAGTATCTTTATTCTAAACCACATGCATTCAGTGAACTACAGAAACTCAAAAGCACAAATTGATATCCTGTGTGTAAAAGATCAAAGCTTTAAGTATAAAGTTTCAAGTCAGCTTAAGTCAATTGCATGGAAAAAAGGAAAGATACAAGGTACAACACATTGTTTTGAGCACATGTGCTGTACAACTTTTCTTCTAGTCAGCGGAGTACCTGTGCTTAAATGGTCTTTTGTCTTGTCATTAGCATAGTGGGTCAGATCTTCAGCTGTCTTCAGTGGAACTATGTTAAATTATACCAACTGATGATCTTGCCCTATGACTAACTCTACAATTACCCAGTCTAAAATCCTTTCTTAGAAGTGATCCTACATACAATACAGGACAGCAAGCAAGCAAACATGTTTAAAAAATATGTTCTAGTTCAGGTCAGTCATCTATTACATTTTTAATGCCATCATTTAAGGGGTTGTGACTATTTGATATCAGGGCTCCCCAAGATGAATTTGAGGTTCTTGTCCCTGCAGGTGCTATACAGAAAGAGGAAATCTGCCATTCTTACTTTAAAAAAATTAAGGTGAGCATTGGAAAAAGCAAAAGCAAACAATACTATTGTCTGATTCAGTGACAAGTGATGAATTGTTTTTTAAGGTCCAGTACAGCAAAAGTTCATCTTTCTAAAACACTCTGCTATCCAGAACAAAGTCATGTTTCCTAGTGCTGATCTGGATCAAAGAGTGTTTCAGAAAAGTGAGTGAATATTAAAGGCTGCTAGCCAGTTTCCCTTAGCAAGGAAGAATGTGGGGAGCGGAACATTCTACCTCATTTCCTTATATTGTAAGGTTTTGCACATACATTTTCTTCACAGCAGAAAGAAAAATAAATGTCATGTACTGGGGAAAACTAGAGGAGATGCAGAGGAAGGCAGAATGAGATATAGGAGAGGACCTCCAGGATCTGTAAAGCTGCTGCACACCCCGGGAGTGAAGATCTACAGCAGCCAGCCCTTTAAATCATAGAAGGTCTGCTGGAACTTCAGAAATCTCAGCAGTCCTCTTCTCCAGTTTACGCAGACTTTTAAGTTGGCCACCAGTCTTTGTGCTGAAGTCACAAGTGCCTACAGTTTTCTCTAAAGAAAATATCGAATTTGGTTCTCTGAGGCACTTAGTGTATCCCACGAAGTGTGGAGTATCAAATTCCCATGAGTGGGAGCTGAGGACCTAATAGTGCCTATTATTAATATATAACTGTAAAAATCTTGTCATTTGTTTGGTAGATATTTAGCTTATATCCAATGCTAATTATTTTCAACTGATGTGACAACTAAATCATTCACATTTTCAAGGTTAAATCAAATAAGAATAAAGTTCTTTCCTTTTTTGTTTTCTTCTTAAAGAATATTGAGTATGCCTTTATCTTCTGTTTTTCATAAGGTGACTTCTATCAAGAAATATAAAAAGAACAGTGTCTTAATAAGATGACAACATTTATGATTGTGCTATATCTGGAAATGGGATTTGCAGATGCAGGATGTCTTCTTGTTATAAACAATGCCTTGAAAAACACTGTCAGTTACGGATTCATGATTATACCGGGATTAATTTGTATTTTCCTTTCATTAGATGAATGTTTTATAGCTAGAGCTGAGTCAAATGCCATAAATATAACTGTAAAGGTTTTGTAATTAAGCACCACCTTACTTAACTCCCTCTTTTCCTGATTCTCCTGTGGAGCAAATCACAAGTACACTAAAGTCAATGGAGTTACACAGGTCAAATACTGGATAAGTCTAAATAGAATCAGGCATTTAATATTGTGTAAGTGCCACCATTTTGGTCAAGAACCTCCAGAGCTAAACAAGCCTTGACAGCTTAAGCTAAAGTTATAGCTGGGTGCTGTAACAGTCTTGCATTCTCCATGTATCAGGAACCTGTAACATACTTATGAAAGATATTGCGGTGTCTATTTTATTACATGCTTTTCATACACCTCACTTTCATGGACTCTTGGTTAGGTAATCACAGAGGAGTACAGAGTACTTCCAAATGCTACCCATGTATCCAATATTGTAGTAAAACTCATATAAGTATATCTGCAAAATAGCATGTGTTCATGTCATTTAAGACTGTAGGCTAGATTCCTAGATGGCGTAAAGCAGCATAGCTATATGAGCTGTCTCTTCAAAAAAAACAGCCATTAAAAGGAGCTTCACTTGTCTCCATGCTTCCAGCAGGAAGGAACTTTATCTAGAAGTAATCCTCAGGAAAATGCATTTCAAAAGGTGACTGGACTATAAAAGTGAAGGGCAAAAACGCCACAAGCATGATCAATCTCTCTCTCTCACACACACATACCCCTGAGAAGCCCTTTGACATTGTGGAAGATCTGAGAATTTTGTCACCCATGTTGCTGGGATCCTGTGGTAAGAATTTTACCTAGAACCAAGTCTAGCTTGTAAAGTTTTAGCTATTAGAAAGTGTTTTACCTTTCTCATTTAACCATTTCCGACTTTAATACCTTATACTTGTACTCACTTAAAATCCATTTCCAAGTAGTTAGCTTGTTTTGGTTTTTTAATATGAACTAATCTAGTGCTTTGTTTAAACTGAATGGTATGAAACTCCATTTAAAGTAGCAGACTGTTGAATATTGACCCTTTACAAAAGCAATAGACTTCTAATATCTCAACTACCTGGGAGAGGACTGGACAGTGCAGAACACAAGTTATGGGGAAAATTTAGAACAGGGAGTATGTTGGAGTCACTCTGCAAGTAGTAACCAAGGCTGCTGGAAGCCAGAGTGTAGCTGGTGTGTTGCTGGTGTTGGGGCTATCTAGCACACACACACACACACACAGGGTGTGACTTGCATGCTGTTAGGCTGTTTGTGAGCGGCCCGGGCTGGGAGCTACAACAGCAAAGCATTGTGAGGCTTGCAAGGCAGGTAGTTACACAATCCCTCACTGGTCTGTATTTCACCTCAGCATGTGACACGCTCCTAGATGCAGTGTAGACATACCATAAGATTTTAAAGGTCTTCTACTGTCTTTAAATAATTTTCCAACTATACATGAAAATGTCATAATCTCTATGGCTAGATACCACCAAAACATTCTTTCTCATGCTATTTAAGGAGTTTGCAGAAAGGTAAAATCCTGCAGACAGTAGTAGCTATGAAGCTGGGAAAGGCACTTCGGCCCCAATCCTCAACAGTATTTAGGGCCTTAATTTCCATTGACTTCCATATGAGTTAGGCACCTAAACACCTTTGAGGATCTCCATCTTTGTGTCTTTCCTAACTGCAGAGTTTCTAAGATTAATCAGAACAAGGAACCTTGCTGCACATTTGTCAAAGTATTGCTACTCATTCAGTACAATGATCAAGCTTTGAAGTGCCACAACTCACATCTATTTCATCCTGCCTCTTTCTACACAGAACATCAGTTTGTGAAACTCACACTGATGAGCCTTTATCACATTCTGTGCACTGGGCAGCACAGAATGAGGAGGAGGTGACCAGCCCTCTGTGGAAAAAGAAGTGGTTCGGGACTGTTTAGAAAAGCTGGACGAGCACAAGTCCATGGGGCTGGATGCGCTGCATCCGAGAGTGCTAAAGGAGTTGGCGGATGTGATTGTAGAGCCATTGGCCATTATCTTTGAAAACTCATGGTGATCGGGGGAAGTCCTGGACGACTGGAAAAAGACTAATGTAGTGCCCATCTTTAAAAAAGGGAAGAAGGAGGATCCTGGGAACTACAGGCCAGTCAGCCTCACCTCAGTCCCTGAAAAAATCATGGAGCAGGTCCTCAAGGAATCAATTCTGAAGCACTTAGAGGAGAGGAAAGTGATCAGGAACAGTCAGCATGGATTCACCAAGGGCAAGTCACGCCTGACTAATCTAATTGCCTTCTATGATGAGATAACTGGCTCTGTGGATGAGGGGAAAGCAGTGAACAAAAAAAAAGTTCTTTGACTTTAGCAAAGCTTTTGACAAGGTCTCCCACAGTATTCTTGCCAGCAAGTTAAAGAAGTATGGGCTGGATGAATGGACTATAAGGTGGATAGAAAGTTGGCTAGATTTTCGGGCTCAATGGGTAGTGATCAATGGCTCCATGTCTAGTTGGCAGCCACTATCAAGTGGAGTGCCCCAAGGGTCGGTCCTCAGGCCGGTTTTGTTCAATATCTTCATAAATGATCTGGAGGATGGTGTGGATTGCACCCTCAGCAAGTTTGCAGATGACACTAAACTGGGAGGAGAGGTAGATACGCTGGAGGGTAGGGATAGGATACAGAGGGCCCTAGACAAATTAGAGGATTGGGCCAAAAGAAATCTGATGAAGTTCAACAAGGACAAGTGCAGAGTCCTGCACTTATGACGGAAGAATCCCATGCACTGCTATAGACTAGGGCCCGAATGGCTAGGCAGCAGTTCTGCAGAAAAGGACCTAGGGGTTACAATGGATGAGAAGCTGGATATGAGTCAACAGTGTTCCCTTGTTGCCAAGAAGGCCAATGGCATTTTGGGCTGTATAAGTAGGGGCATTGCCAGCAGATCGAGGGACGTGATCGTTCCCCTCTATTCGACATTGGTGAGGCCTCATCTGGAGTATTGTGTCCATTTTTGGGCCCCTCACGACAAGAAGGATGTGGAAAAATTGGAAAGAGTCCAGCGGAGGGCAACAAAAATGATTAGGGGACTGGAATACATGACTTATGAGAAGAGGCTGAGGGAACTGGGATTGTTTAGTCTGCGGAAGAGAAGAAGGAGGGGGGATTTGATAGCTGTTTTCAACTACCTGAAAAGGGGTTCCAAAGAGGATGGATCTAGACTGTTCTCAGTGGTAGCAGATGACAGAACAAGGAGTAATGGTCTCAAGTTGCAGTGGGGGAGGTTTAGGTTGGATATTAGGAAAAGCTTTTTCACTAGGAGGGTGGTGAAACACTGGAATGGGTTACCTAGGGAGGTGGTGGAATCTCCTTCCTTAGAAGATTTTAAGGTCAGGCTTGACAAAGCCCTGGCTGGGATGATTTATTTGGGGATTGGTCCTGCTTTGAGCAGGGGGTTGGACTAGATGATCTCCCGAGGTCCCTTCCATCCCTGATATTCTATGATTCTATGATTCACAAGTATTTCTATTCAGTGGGACTTCTTGCAGGAGCAAGGGCTCATCAACATAAGTAATAGAGTTGTTTAAAATTTTTGTTTATTTTCCAAGGAAAAATTTCAAAGACAAAAAAAAATTGTTTGTTTTGAATTTCTTCACACAAATGTGTGTAGGGAAAAACTGGATATATATTTTCAGTTAAGACAGCTGAAAACATTTTTTTTCCAATTGTCAAAACCAAAAACATTTTGCAAAACTTTTCTTTTAGTCAAAACAATTGTTTTTAAATTAGAGATATGTGACTAGAACTAATGAGTGAGCATTGAAACAATCTAGCCCTCTTAGAAGCATTGGACAGGATCCTCTTCTTTGAAAACAGTTTACGGCCAATGAGAGCTGTGGAGTCGGTGCTGGGGTGGGGGCAGCACACGGAGATCCCCTAACTCCCCCGGCCCCTGCTCCCCAGAGGCTGCAGGGAAGTGTCTGCCGCTTCTGGGAGTGGTGCAAGGCCAGGACAAGCAGGGAGCCTGCCTTATTCCACTGCACAGCCAACCGGGAGCCACCCGAGGTAAGCGCTGCCCAGCCGAAGCCTGTACCTCTCACCCCCTCCCGGATCCCAACCCCTTTTCCCAACCCAGAGCCCCCTCCTGCACCAAAACTCCCTCCCACAACCCACATCCCAATCCTCCTCCTGCACCCAACCCCCTGCCCCAGACTCAGCGTGGAGCCCCCTCCTACACTCCAAACCCGATGGGCCCCAGCCCAGACCCCGCACCCACTCCTGTCCCCTAGCCCCCTGCCCCAGACTTGTGAAAGTGAGTGAGGGTGGGGGAGAGCAAGTGACGGAGGGAGGGGGTATGGAGTGAGTGGGGCATTGCCTCAGAGAAGGGGCGGAGCAGGGGGCAGGACAAGGGTTTTGGGGCTTGTGTGATTTGACAGTTGGCAACCCTAAATTGGCAGCTATATGTGAGTATTGGGGTGCCCATTGTCTCTGTGTTGAGCAATTGGCATCTGCAGTATATCCCCTTGCTGGTGTTTCATCACCCGCAGAGACGTGCTGACTGCCACTTCCTGCAGCTCCCATTAGCTGGGAATGGTGAAGCGCGGCCACTGGGAGCTGCAGGCGGCCGTGCAAATGTAAACAATCTGTCTGGCCGCCCGTCAGCAGATTACCCAGATGGACTGCGTACGGCCATGGGCTGCAGGTTGCCCACCACTGCTTTAGGCACTGATGCCTTGGCAAAGATATATCCTGCTTCCCCAGCACTTCTGCTTCAACTGTCTTCTTTTGTACACCAGTGGAGGAGAATAAAGTGTCTCTGCACTGAGGCATTGGCATAGCAAGCGCTCTGCCACAGTGCTGATGCTACTTTTGTTTGTAAAGACACACATGAAGGAAGGGAACCTTTCAAATGCCTGTATCTTAGCAAAGGTCACCCTCACACACTCTCCATCCTATGCACTGAGTCCTCTCCATTTAAAAATTCCTTCTTCCAATCTCCCCTTAGCCCACATTCCTGCCTATCTTTCAGGTTCTCCCAGCATCTCTCTTCATCCTCCAGTTTGGTTTTCCTCGAACACCCGACAGCACCTTTATATGGGGACAAAGTTTGTGTGTGGTGGTAGTGGCAGTGTCGGACGGGTGGGGGAGCTAAAGAGCCACGTAGAGACAGGGCACGGGATGCTGGCAAGTTAAGGAAGAAATATGGGCAGCTATATGGGGCCAGGAGGATATGAGGGGCAGGTAAGGGTGAGCAGGATAATTGGAAGGACATGTAGTGGTGAGCAGGGATGTGGGAAAGAGGGAAGAGGGCTGTGGTGTAGGGATCATGGAGGAAAAGTGGGGCTTGAGCTGGGAATGGTGTCTATAAGGTTCTATACATACATTAGCATTGTGTTTAACAGATCTTTTTCCCCAGTACAAGTGCAAAATCCGGAAAAGAGACTAGTTCTTCGAAAAATGGACACAAACAACTGGAGGGAGCTTGAATGCAGTTTTACTTTAGATCCTACTATAGTGATAACATTAGACCAATCATAGTTGGATGTGTCAAAGGGCCAATAAAGACTGAATTTTTCCAGTTATATCACAATTAGGCAAACACCTCTGTTAAATAACTTTGTCCTAATGGACTATAAAAAGGCATATCCACTGGGGTACACTGGTACACTAATTAGATCAGATTACTGGAGTGAGTTACTGCTTGTTGGATACTGAGCTTAGAGTTTAGACCAACTGGTGTCTGATTTCTGTGGTTGGATTGTTCTTCACAGAGTGTGTGAAATTAAATTCTTAATATTTGTGTGGAGACGATCCTGTATCAAATAGTGAAAAGTGAGCCTCACATTATATATTTTGTTTTAGTTGTAAATCAGGAGCCAAAACATAATTACTCAGCTAAAATCTCTCATTTAGACTGAGGTCACTGTGTGAGATCTTGCTTTATTCATGACTCAAGATGAGAGAAATAATTAAGATTTCATCATCTGACTTTCATAAAAGATATCAACAAGCCTTCACTCACAAAGCTTATTGGGTATTTAAACCAACTGAATCACTTTCACTTTGCAGGCTACAAATTAATAGTTGCATTTGGAATGCAAGCCTGTTTACTTTGTGATTTGTGAATCTAAATGAGGACTAGAATGGTATGGCAGATGGGGTTTGAGAAATGAGTATATTACACAATTTGCTGTAGTCTGAAAAGCTTTTTCTATCTGAGATATGCAAAGCCCTTTGTCAACATCAGGTACTTCTATTAATACTCCAAAAAGGTGGTAAATAGTATTAGTCCCAATTTTCAAATGATGAAACTGAGGCCTGGCCTACACTGAAAACTTGAGTCAACATTGCTATGGTGTACAGGAGTGTCAAAAATTCACATCCCTGAGCTGCGTAACTATGCTGACCTACCCACCAGCATACACCCTTCCATGGGAAGAATGTTTCTGTTGACCTAGTTACCATAGCTCGGGGAGCTACCTTCCATTGATGTAGACTGTGTCTGCACTACAAGGTAACAGTGGCACAACTATGGTGCTGTAGCTGTCCGGCTGTAGTACCCATAATGATCTGAGGCATAGAGAATAAAACCCAGATCACTTGATTACTAGCCCTGTACTTTAGCCACTCTGAATAATGTACTAAGGCTATGATTTTGTCATGGATATTTTTAGTAAAAGTCACAGACAAATCATGGGCAATAAACAAAAATCCACGGAAGCTGTGACCTGTCCCTGACTTTTACTAAAAATATCCCTGACAAAATGGGGAGGGAGGAGGATCCAGCACCCTTCCCTCCACTTGCAGTGGCTGGGAGCTACAGGACCCCATTGCCCAATGGCTGGGAGCTGGAGGGTCCCCCCGAATCCTGCGGGACTGGGAGCTGGGAGGGGCCCTGCCAGCAGCAGTGGCGAGCTGTGGGGAGTTGCCGCCCGCCCACAGCAGCTGGGGAACTGTAAGGAGGCCCCTGCCAGCAGTGGTGGCTAGGGAGCTCTGGAGTATCCACAGCGGCTGGGAGCTTCAGGGGTCCCCCCACTGCACGCAGCCGCTGAGCAGCTCTGGGGTCCCTCTGCTAGTGGCGGCAGCGGCTGGGAGTTGTGGGGGGTCCTGGCTACTTGTGGCGGCTGATCAGCTGTGGGGAAGGAGTCCTGCCAGTAGCAGTGGCTGGGCAACTGCAGGAGGGTCCCCTGCCATCCACGGAGACTGGGTTGCTGCAGGGCCCCCAATGTCATGGAGGTCTTTGGAAGTCATGGACTTCTGCAACCTCTGTGACATAATCATAGCCTTATGTATGGTTAATTATAGATGGAACAGGTTTCAGAGTAGCAGCCGTGTTAGTCTGTATTCGCAAAAAGAAAAGGAGTACTTGTGGCACCTTAGAGACTAACAAATTTATTAGAGCATAAGCTTTCGTGAGCTACAGCTCACTTCATCGGATGCATTTGGTGGAAAATCCGATGAAGTGAGCTGTAGCTCACGAAAGCTTATGCTCTAATAAATTTGTTAGTCTCTAAGGTGCCACAAGTACTCCTTTTCTTTTTATAGATGGAACAGGTAGTGCCGACTAGAGTTAAGATTGCCTGACACTTCCAGTTATAAGACCCTGTCTTCGGTTGCTTATCATTTAATCAAACTTTAACCATTTCTGGTGAAATTTTTCCATACCAGAAGTTTGCTTCAAGTAGGTTTGAAGTTTCAGCTAAAATGGTTCAGCCCTGTCTGACAATGAGATTAAGGAAAAGTGAGGTGTTTTCCTCATATAAAAAAAATTGACAATTGTTTCATCCAGAAGCAATAGCATCTCCATGCTTTGAAATAGGGACTTGAAGCTGGGCAGAGGTCAGCCTAGGTGTCAGAGATGTGACTTTTGACATCCCTCTGAAAACTGCCCATATATGACTACATGATAAACCTCTGAAAAATTGCACTTTGCACATAATCAGTGCAGACTTACTGGATTTCTACAGAGAAGACTGAGTATATCGTAATATTGTATTTTTTCTCCTCTTTTGCATGAGTTGAGGAGAAGTGAAATAGTTAATGCTGATTTTTAAAATACTACCATTCATATCAAAGTTAACACATATTGAAATTAATAAGCTATATTTTTCATACTTCTGATCTATATTTTTTAGACTCTGCAAATTCAGGCGGACATTGCTGCATCGGTTGCAAATTTGACTAGAATGTAAGGTGGCTACACAATGTAACAGCTAGAAACTTTTTTCAAATGCAAGCAGAGATGCAATATAATTTTAAAACTTTCAGCCTGATATGGTTTAATTACAATCTTCACTAATGAAAATGCTTATTCTTAGTAAAAGTGTCCCAAAATTCTTTGTTTTTACAGACTAAGGTGATCTCTCTAGTCCTACACATGGGTAGTATGATCATGAATCCATACATGTTATTGCTAATTTATTACAAATTGTAGATTGACTGACGGCAATTTAATGTAAAAATGTTAAGTGGAGAACTACAGTGTTTGAGATTAACATAATTAAGGTGCTCCAGGATTAGAGATCTTGAAAGATTTCAGGGAGAAAAGAGAGCAATCGGTGTAATCAGCTAGGATTCTTCAATAAAACAGACAAACAGCACACACACTACAGTCCATTCTATCATCTGTGTCAATGATAGCTGTGCTACTTTTGAAGATACCACATTATCCAGGACATATTTTCCACTATTCTGGAAGATATGCTTTATGCAAAAGTATTATGCTTTCATGTTACTTAAATTACATACGTTTTAGGCCCCAACAATGCTTCAAAATCTACCAGCATGGATTCCTGTGCCTATACTGAGTCCCCATGACCTCAAAAGAAGTCTGTGCAGGGGCATGTGCTAGCAGTTCCTCATGCAAAATCATGGCCTTAGAAAGAAATCTATTCATAAAACTGCAGAAGTGCTAAATTAAAAAAGCACTGCACCCAGGGCAGTAAATGTATATAAAAGAAATAAAAATCCAATCTATTTTACAAAGCAAGCTAACTTTAATGGAAGTGATGGCATCTAGTCAATTAGGAAACAAAAAAAAATATAACTAATTTACATCAATCTCTGCAGACATCTTTTATAATAAAAAAAGTATCCATATATGACTTGCTGAGGAAAGGATGTGGATAGACAAGTTACCCTAGAGGAATGGGGTTTGATCTGGAAAAGAGCAACAGCATCCTCAGTCTGTAGCACAATAAAGGAAAATTTATTTAAGATACTGTTTCAATGGTACCTTGCACCAATCAGGTTAAAGGAAAAAATAGAGAGAAACTGGTGAGGATAAATGTTGGAGAAATTGCAGCGAAACAGAGGATTTTAAGCATATATGAAGGACATGTCCAGTCATTAAAGAGCATTGGGATGCAATCTTTAACCAGATTTCACAAATTTATGACCAAATGATCTTTGGTAATCCTCCTGCGACTTCCTAGTGGAAATGGTCATACAAAAGGAAATGAAAAATTCATCTCTCATCTGCTAGAAACTGCTCAGCTATTGGTAGCCTCTCACTGGAAAAAGTAAAATAGCCCAACCATTGAGAAATGGTTCAAAAACTATGGGAAGTTGTGGTTATGGAAAAATTAACACCAGTTATGTACCCAACAAAAAAAAAGAACAGATAAATACCTTGATATTTGGTTCTTTTATTTGGTACTCAAAGTACATTCAACTGGAAACAAACCAGCACACCTGTCCAATTTTTTTGAATTTTGTCATACCTGGTCTGTTAAATATGTGTACATAGAGATTTCACTCTATTTAATAAAGTCAATAGAAACTACATAAGTGTCGTAAAGTTGCTTACTCTGTAATATAGCAATATGGTACCATCCTGTTTAAATAGAAAGATATGGTGATAATATAATGTCTCTTTAAACAAAAGTTATCTGTTGTAGTGATTGTTTTATTTCTGATATTTACATGGCAAGGATTTTTAATCTTGCTAAAACTTTGTAGATAAAAAGGTTTTAAAAAATCCTGCACCTGAACCCATAACTTGAATCTAACCTAAACTTTCTCTGAGGTGTGAAAAATGTAAATATCTTCCTGTGGTTTGAAATATATGTGTCTCTCTGTCACTTAGCTATACCCAACTAGAGTGTGTTCCTGATCCCTTTTAAATCAAAGGCAAAACTCCCATTGAGTTGAATGATACGGTATCAAGCCCTTAGGCCCTTCTTCAGCAAGGTCCAATTTCTTATGCACACACTTAACTTAGGTTCAATGGGACTAGTTGCATGCTTACAATTGGGCAAGAACTTAAGTACGTTGTTAAACTGGGGGGCCTAAATTCTGCAAACTTCAATTGTATTACATTTAAAACAAACCCGCTCTAATTCTGCCTTATTTATACCATATGTAAGCTAAATATAAAATGTTAATAGAAGTAAAGATAAACAGGAATCTTAATTTAACAGTTGCTGTAATTATTTTCACTGAACAAGTGTGGCAAAGCTTTCAGTGTGCAAACACTAGCATGCTTGTAGGAATGTTGCCAAGAAGCCATGGCCATTGCCACTTCTCAGGTCACTTAGCTCTTCCCATGCTCAAGCTGATTTCCAGCAAGCTTTCCCATAGCACCACAATGAGGGACAATTTGCATTTCTGACAGAGCAGGGGGACAAGCTGGTTACCATTCTTTTTTAAAAATTTGAAGTAAACATTTTTCACTCATTTCCACCATTTTTTTGAATTTTAAAGTTCATTTAAATGTTTCAAAATCCAAAATTTTGCACCAATGAAGACTGAGGGAACAGCATAAAGTATTGATATTTATCTCTTATATAGCAGTTCCATTAGCTCTCAGTATACTTTACAAAGTCTGGGAAATGCTGCAGTTCCCATTTTAGAGATGGGGAAACTGAGGCATGGATGTTTAATGACTGGCCCAGTGTTACCCAGCAAAACAGTGGCATTCAGGAATCAAACCCAGGCATCTCCTGGGTCTTAGTTCAGTGTCTTATCTCCATCTAAAAGAGCTTAAATAATTTATCAGAGTGGCATTGTGGTTTGGTAGATTAATTGCAGGCCTGGGTGTTAAGAGTTTGATCCTGCCCCATTGAAACCAATGGGAGTTTTGTCCTTGATGTCTGCAGGAGAAGAATAAGACCCTAAGAGGTTCTGGCTCTGCCTCTGCCTCTGCCTTATGGGATGGGTACATTTCTGGAGTGATGATATTTACCTACTCAATAACTGTTAATAAATGTGAAGTATTATTGTTTCTACCTCTACCATTGGGTAGCCTTAGAGCATGGGATCTACTGGTTTCAAGCACCATGCTTAAATCAGCAGATCATGTGGCTTTGGGAGTGGCGGCTCTGCGTCCACCTTCAGGATAGCTTTCAAAATGAACAAGATGAATATTTGCATAAAAGCAACTTAAATGTTCTGCTGCTTCATTGTGAACAATTTTCAGGAACCTGAAAAACAAAATTTGGGGGGCTTCAAAATAATATGAAACCAATTGGCAAAATATGTTGCACAATTTTGTATGACCTATTTTTTCTGCTCTAACTCCTCTCGCCTTCCCAGTCAGAACTGTAATTCTGACTCATTGGACAAAAAGACCATTTTGTGTTGTTGTAGAACCTGTTCTTATCTGCATAGTTAATCTGGGTAAGTAAGGGATGAGTAATAATCTTACTTAACCAGAACCATGTGAGCTCAGGATCAACTGTGTTGATGTCCAAGCTGATATTTCTGTTCTTCACTACAGATGTCAATATCACTCACAATTAATACAACTCTGATTTTATAAGTTAATGAAAAATGGAACACTTGCCTGACATTTTTTTCCTGAAAATAACAGGCAGGTATCATAGACGGGTAATGGCCATTTTTGTACACTAATACTCACAAACAGAAAATTGGCATTTTTGCATAACTCTTTCTTTAGCAGCCACCAATGAAGCATAGACATGTTCACTCTGCAGCCTAGACTTATCCCCATGTGTTAGGATGGCATTGTGCTCACCTACAAGGAAGCATGTCATTTTCAATAGACACAAATGCTGACCAGTGGTGGATTAAATAGCTAGTAATGAATTTCTTTGGCAGAAAGGGTTTTCCTTGTGACTAAAACGCCACATTGATGGTCAGAGGCTAATTGCATTTGACATGATCTCTCTTCATGAGTGTAGATAACTCATTCACTAAAATAAAAATTTGGCACACTCTACAATAATGATGTTCACTCTTCTCTGCATCATGTATGTGAATCATGCTGTGCAGCCTGCTGTGGCACACTAGGCACAATGACTCCTGAAGTTATGCAGTGGTGATCAAACAATAGCTTTCCCAGGTCTCCCTAGATTTTCCCCCTGCCTTTCAGCTAGGTACATTGTACTTAAATTTGGTTCATGATTTCTATGCTATGCTTTCTGATTCTTCATCACAGAATTGTTCAGAGCACAGTGGTCATGCTTAATTTTTTTCCTCCCGTTTGAAAGAGTATCAGTTCGAGAGAGATTTCCCATTCTTACACGAAGTAAAATATCACTAAAATCTGTCAAAATGGAGGAAACTTTATTTAAGTGCAGCCATTTATTATTCCAATTTGCCTTTCTTTATTCTTGTGCCCAGTCTATGGCTACTCTAAGTACTATATATTTCCCTATACTTTATGCTGTCAGAGATGAAGACCATCAACAGTAGTGTAATGGGTTCATTAGTCCTATCTAGTTGCCTTAGTATTTCCAGGAATAAGGAAATAGAAAACCATCTGTTGAGTTCTATTGTGCCGACAGTTATCCTTGATTTGAGGGAACTAGAAATGGAAAGAAGAATCTCAAATTTCATTTTAAAAAATGTTTCTAGCCCTTTGCCTTGCAGAGATAACTTAAAAAGTGCAATTCAATTTGAATCAACATCTGCTGATTGTATGGATTGAAAGGAATGAAGCAGCTGGACTCCACATCTGCAGCAGAAAGCTGGACTGAAGGAAGCAAGGAGTCTGATGATCCCAACACACACAAACATACTTTCTCTCTCTCTCTCTCTCTCTCTCTCTATTTCTTAATGTAAATTCAACCAATTTCCTCAAAACATCATCCTCAAAATTCTTAAGCTTCCTTGTGCAAAATGATGTGCAGGAATTGGCTATGTTAGGAGTTGGTAGTGGGAAAGTAGCAAAATATCATTTCAAAAGGTCTGCCCAAAAATGCTAGGGCTGACCAGTTGATATAATAATAGCTCAGTATGAACTTGAACAGGTACTGTGTTGATTATACATCCCTCTTCACTTACAGCTGACAGGCAAAGACATGGTAAAATATGGGTGAACTTGATATTTCTAATTGCTTATACAGTCAGTATTTGCAGGTCTGATAGACACACTGAAGAATGATAATACAAGTTTAACCACAATTTAATAAAAAGTGTAAACCTGTGTTTAGTCATCTTCCAACTTCTGCTGCGTGTTCTAATAGCCAACAGAACCTCAGTCCTCATTAAACTCTCTGAGCAAGGTATGCAGGCTTCTGCTACAATCCAGCCAAGTGCTTAAGCATGTTCTTAACTTCAAGCATGTGAGTACTCCCATTCCCCTTAAGAGTGGAAGAGAGGGACAGAGAGAGTCCCTACAAATATTCTACACACTGAGGGTCATATTTCCAAATAGAGGCACGCAGTGATGGTGTCAGTAATATACCCAGTGCATCCATCAGGTATATTACCCTATACATTATTTGCGAATACAGACTAACACAGCTGCTACTCTGAAATATGCAGCTGTGTTTATTTCAAACATTAAATTGTAGTTCTATCTTCTACCCTCTAGTTTTTTTCTTTCTCTCCATTCACTGAAGCTATTAGCTGAGTCTTCCTTCCTCTGATGAGGAGTGAGGATTCTACTGGCTAAGTTAGCTAGCAGGAAAGGTGCAATTAATATGGATCATGATGAGTTGAAATTAGGTAGAATGGTCTCAGGAAGCTTAAGGTGTCCACACAGCTCCACTTAGAAGCCCACGAAGGTGAGCCAATTGGCACTCAGGGAAGGGGCACAGAGCAATGTTCCAAGAGGTACCAGGGCATTTGGGGTTAAAGAAATGTGAGCAAGAAGCTGTTGGGTTTTTTTGGTGATCCCAAAGACAGCTGTGGATTTGTTGTGTAATAGGAATGCATGACTTTAAAAACAGAACAAAAATACCCGTTAAATCTTACTCTAAGTGTTATATTAGCTACCCTTGAGAGCTTGTCTAATAAGTATTTTGATTATCCTTCTAGCATATGGTCTAGCGATAGGGTTAGGGTTCCTTCCACTATTATTAGAGTGGCTGCAACCAAATGAATGTCAGCTTTGAAAGACTGTAATTCTATTTGCTCCCCAATTTCTTCCTTGCTGTAAGTGATTCTCAGTTCTCCAAAAGCACAACTCCTCATAAGAGAGCTGCACTGAAGATTTTCAGACAAAGGCAGTGGTTGCCTTAGCAACAGGAGTCATGTGTAACCTTTCAGAACTCCTCCTCCTACTCCCCTGTTTCCTTGGCAGCAGGTTCCTGTCCAAGTGTATGAAGAGTGAAATTAGCATGTCCCCACAAAGAGGGGTGGAAAGATGGACTTCTCCCCCATCTCAAAAAATAATCTAGCAAGCTGCTGTCCCTCTGTTCCTTTTGCAAGGCCGTCTTAGACACTCCCCTCTGTACCAGCCCATTTGGAGCTGCACCCAGCCTGCTCCTACAGCATGAAGATGATGTAAATGTTCGCTGACCTATTAACTTGCTGTGGCAGCCCCACTCCCCAGTGAGGGTCTCATGTGGCTCTGTTGGCATCTGCTGGATTCATTTCATCACATATGAAAACAGGATGGCGCATCCCCCAAAACCAGCCAATAATCTCCCCAGCCTACTTTCCTAGGAACAAAAAGTAGGTAAATTGGATGTTCCCGTAGGCTGACTGAGACACTTTTCACTGCATGGTTCCAGCCTCGTTAGGCCTGCAATACAATTAAGAACTAAACACACTCCCATTACATTGTCCAGCTTGCACACAGGCTGAAGGGGGGTTACATTTTATTTCTTAAATAACTATAACACAAATGAAAACTGTGCTCTTTGTGTTATGACATCAGGGCAACAATAGTGTCTGCGAATGCCAACTCATAAGGCACTTTGGAAGGAAGCTTAAAGATTAAGGCCCCAGATGAGATTTTTTTGATAGCTGTTCCCTGCACCCCACTGATTCTTAGAAAATCTTTCTACATGAAGAAATATTTTAGGATTTTTATATTTCATATAAAAACAGTCACTTGTTTAAACTAAAACCGTAATCAGAGGTTAAAACTGAAGCAAACTTATGAAAATGTTTAAACCAATAAATGTATTCCAGCAACCAAGAAATCATGGGCTCACTTCAATTAGAACTTCTAGGAGTCTTAAAAAGTTGTATAGATGATGTCCCATTTTAAGGGCTTATTCTGTTCCTACTGAACTCAATGGAAATTTTGCTGTTGACTTCAGGAGGAACAGGACCAGACATGCTTCCCCCCTCCCACACCCCCATCTTCTTCAAACAGTGCTTCCCAACCACTGGTATGCATGCCAGTACTACTATTGAAGAATTTTGTGACAGCTAAGCTAGACAATCCATCCCAACTTTAATAATGCATCTCTGTGCTGGACCACTGCTACCTGCCTCCCAATCACTTTTGTTCACTCTAACTTACAGAAAAGCTTCAGATGTCTTGAAAGGAGCCTAGGGTTTGGAGCTCTACACATGACATTGCTAAATAGAAGTGATGGACACTAGCTAGTACAAGTGAGGTCCTAGTGGAGTAACTCAGTACAGTTGCCTGAAAAAAATTAGGAACTACACTCCATAAGCAGCCACTGTACTAAGCAGAAGAATTTATTAATTCCTTTTTAACACAATTTCTAGTAAGTGTTTTTACTGCTTACTCCTTTTGGTTTTCAGTCGATATGGTCTTCTGCTGTTCCTGATTTAAACTGTTGTATAATGCTATTAACCAGCTGCTGGATGCTGCAGCAGAAATGACTTCATTTCAGTGGCTGGTGAAGTGACTCTCAACTCCATGACAGACGTAGTGAAGTCTATATACTGTTAGTAAAGCTTGTAAAGTGCTAGGAAAAGGTACTATGGAAGAGCAAAGAATTTTATTATTCAAATCTAGTTTGTTAGTTGTGAAGTAAAATGGACATTATGGGGTTAACTGGTTTACTCAGAATGTTATGGGATGGAGTCATGCCCCATCCATCCCTTCCTTACTGTTTTGTAAGTGCGGGGAGGGGGGAATGTCTCCTACCCACTCTGTCTTGTTGCACAGTTGAATAAAGCAGCAAGTTCCCAGTCTGGAGTGCTGTGACCAGAGAGGGTTTGTGGTTGTACTAAGTGGTCCCTGTTCAAAACATTGTCTCCAATATTACAGATTTGCTTCAGTGTTTTCTCCTTTTGAAAACTAAGAGGAAGGTGGTGTTGGTAACATATATAAATATTTGCCAATGGGAGTCATATAATCACAGCTGCATATTTTGTGCTTGCATTGATGTGCAAGGATTTTTTGATGACTAGGAAATCTTATGTGTGAGACAGAATGAGTGTGTTATTGTTCAGATTGAATGATAAAAATAGAAATCAGAGCCAGGATTTCTGCAGTAACAAATGGCACTCACACAAACTGCTAAATATAATTTATTGAGGGAAGATAGCATAATTTTATTGCAGAACTGTCAGTCATTATCTGAAAATATTACTCCCGTCAATAACAGCCACAGTTAGCCATACAGAGACAGCTATTTTTCTTCCAGTCTACTTCAGATTCCTGAACTACAGCACAGGAGTTTAGTTATTGTTGGATTGCCGGTGGACATCCAGTATATGATGTGATACAGCCTGGGCCAGTGGCTCTGTTGATGATAGTGCAATCCATAATAGCTTTTGCATATTCAAGTATGGAAACTGTATTCTGAGGAAAAATATAATGGAAGGATAAAAAATTTTGAGGTGTATTTGTAATGTAGATACTAAGATGTGTGCAGCCAATATCCAAGTGTTTACTGGAATTTCATGTATTAAACTCTGAAAGATAAAAGTGATTTTTAATTTACATAATTGTCTCAACTTTGGGGAAAGTCAATTAAGTTAAATGCCTGGAGTAAGGCCAGAAAGAACAGCTCAATGATTTAACCATGTTTGAAATATTAAGACTCCCTTAATTGCAGTCTATACTGCAATAAAACAGCCCGTGTCAGTTGACTCAGGCTCATGGGGCCCAGCCTCAGAGCTATAAAATTGCAGTGTAGATGTCCAGGCTGAGGCTGGAGCCTGGACTCTGGGACCCCATAAGGGGGAAGAGTCTCAGAACCCAGGCTCCAGCCCAGGCCCAGACACCTACACTGCAATTTTATAGTGCGGCAGCCCCAGCCTGAGTCAGCTGACAGAGGCCAGTTAGGGGTGTTTTATTGCAGTGTTGACAGACCCTTGGAAACTACATGTTCATGTACCAATAGGATAATCTGAGCTCTTCATCTTTCCAAAGCCCATAAATGAATGACCATGCTCTTTCCTTGTGTGAGTCTGTTGGATGAGACTTAATTAAGCAAGGTTACTGCTCCACGTGGCTCATAAAGTTCCCATAGCGCTTTTCCTAATAAAACCAGAAATTTGTCCTAGTAATCTTACAAAAGTTTCTGCTCCCAGTATTGTAATGCAATGTGACTGATATATGCTGGCTGATTGCTGTTAGCCACAAATTAGGAGTGACTGAGGCAGCCCCACATTAGAATGTCCAATAGTTCAGTGGTTAGGACACTCTCCTGGGAGATGGGATGCCCTTGTTTAACTCTGTGAGAGGGGTAGGATTTAGGATCCACCCCTTTCCTTGGCCCCTGCCATTGATTAGCATAAGTGGCTCCCTGCCTAGCATTCTGTCCTTTGTGAACAGTGGCCCAGATCCACAAAGGAAGTTCGGAATTGTGATACTCAGTATCATGCCACTTAGAAAATCACAGACACAACACTGTGATCCGCAAAGCCTGAGTTAGACACCTAGGTTCCTATACAGTGAATAGGGAGAGAGAGGCACCTAACAGTGCAATCCACAGAGCCAGGATGCTAGGCAGGGAGCCAACTAATGTAGCCAGTGAGGCATACTGACAAGGTGGGTGTATGTTAAGCCCCCACCTTCTCATGGAGATGGGTCCTAAGCCTGACCTTCAAGGAGGTTCCTAGCTCGGCTTGCAATTCATCATCCAAGGGGATTTAGGTAGCGGAATGCCTAAGTTTCATACCTACAGGGACTAGGAAATAAAAACAGGAGACCCGCAGTTCAAGTCCTCCCTTCTATTGACTTGGGTTCCCTGCCCAAGATAACCAATGGGAATTGCATAACAGGGATACATGGTAAGCCTCACCCCTCTCATGGAGACAGGGCTACTAGGAGGCATAATGGTTAGGCCACTTACCTGAGATGTGGGGGACCCAGGATCAATTCACTGCTCTCTGCCAGAGGGGGAGAAAGGATTGGAATGGGTGTCTCTCACCTCAGAAGTGAGTGCTCTAACCTCTCTTTCTGTTTCTTCTCCTCTATGCCCTCCATGGCTATTTAAGTATTTATCCTCAGTGGAACAGTCACTGGGTCATGGGGAGAGTGATTCTATAAGGTGGGAGACCCAGGGTCTAGTTCTGCTACTCCAGTGAGTCTTTCATTAGTTATCCACAGTGGAACAATTTATCAGGAGAAATTAAGTGAACCCTATGTTAGACTATCCCATAGCTCTGTGGTTTGGGCACTCTCCTGAGATTTGAGAGATATTTGTTCAAATCCTCCTCTTCCCCTCCGCACCCACTCCTGAGAGAGAAGGGGGAATTGAACCCTACACTCGCCCATCACAGGTAAGAGCTCTAATCACTGGGCTAAAAGTTACAAGGTATGGACGCCACCACCATTGCCTCCTCCTCTGGCTGGATTTTGAATAGGATCTGAGCTGGTAGGCAGCCTTTGAGCATGCCTACCTGATTGGGCCCCACACATGACGTAGACAGATGAATGTTTGTCTTTCCCAATTCATGAATCTTTCAAGGGGGTTTCATAGAATCATAGAATCATAGAATATCAGGGTTGGAAGGGACCCCAGAAGGTCATCTAGTCCAACCCCCTGCTCAAAGCAGGACCAAGTCCCAGTTAAATCATCCTAGCCAGGGCTTTGTCAAGCCTGACCTTAAAAACCTCTAAGGAAGGAGATTCTACCACCTCCCTAGGTAACGCATTCCAGTGTTTCACCACCCTCTTAGTGAAAAAGTTTTTCCTAATATCCAATCTAAACCTCCCCCATTGCAACTTGAGACCATTACTCCTCGTTCTGTCATCTGCTACCATTGAGAACAGTCTAGAGCCATCCTCTTTGAAACCCCCTTTCAGGTAGTTGAAAGCAGCTATCAAATCCCCCCTCATTCTTCTCTTCTGCAGACTAAACAATCCCAGCTCCCTCAGCCTCTCCTCGTAAGTCATGTGCTCTAGACCCCTAATCATTTTTGTTGCCCTTCGCTGTACTCTTTCCAATTTATCCACATCCTTCTTGTAGTGTGGGGCCCAAAACTGGACACAGTACTCCAGATGAGGCCTCACCAGTGTCGAATAGAGGGGAACGATCACGTCCCTCGATCTGCTCGCTATGCCCCTACTTATACATCCCAAAATGCCATTGGCCTTCTTGGCAACAAGGGCACACTGCTGACTCATATCCAGCTTCTCGTCAACTGTCACCCCTAGGTCCTTTTCCGCAGAACTGCTGCCGAGCCATTCGGTCCCTAGTCTGTAGCGGTGCATTGGATTCTTCCATCCTAAGTGCAGGACCCTGCACTTATCCTTATTGAACCTCATTAGATTTCTTTTGGCCCAATCTTCCAATTTGTCTAGGTCCTTCTGTATCCTATCCCTCCCCTCCAGCGTATCTACCACTCCTCCCAGTTTAGTATCATCCGCAAATTTGCTGAGAGTGCAATCCACACCATCCTCCAGATCATTTATGAAGATATTGAACAAAACGGGCCCCAGGACCGACCCCTGGGGCACTCCACTTGACACCGGCTGCCAACTAGACATGGAGCCATTGATCACTACCCGTTGAGCCCGACAATCTAGCCAGCTTTCTACCCACCTTATAGTGCATTCATCCAGCCCATACTTCCTTAACTTGCTGACAAGAATGCTGTGGGAGACCGTGTCAAAAGCTTTGCTAAAGTCAAGAAACAATACATCCACTGCTTTCCCTTCATCCACAGAACCAGTAATCTCATCATAAAAGGCGATTAGATTAGTCAGGCATGACCTTCCCTTGGTGAATCCATGCTGACTGTTCCTGATCACTTTCCTCTCCTCTAAGTGCTTCAGGATTGATTCTTTGAGGACCTGCTCCATGATTTTTCCAGGGACTGAGGGACTTTTCGTGGGAGACAGGCCTTTGTGTGCCTAGAGAAAGGCAGCAGCACATATGCCTAGAGGCAGAAACATAGGTACCAAGGGAACTTTTACTTTGAAAAAGGGTGTCAAGTGAGTTTATTGTCTACCAGGTTCGGAAGGAGTTGCATGGATAACAGTGCACCCAAAACTGGGACTTAGGCACCTAAACTTGAGACAGGCTGCTTAGTATCTTTCTGGAACTGGGTTTTCATGCATATACTTAAAACTAGAATGTGTGCTTCATAATTATGGTTCTGTGTGAAACAGAGCATAAAATTGAAAAGAAAATGTGTATATTCACGATTGACTAGAGCACATGTAGCTGTTTTTGAGTTTTTGGCTGCATGAATGTTATGCTCTAGTCATAATATAACAATTTTAATACTCATAATTAATTTTAGAAGTGATTAGTACAAGTGCAGAGAAGCTGAAAACAAAAGCAGGTGTCAGCAGGGCCGGCTCCAGGCACCAGCGTTCCAAGCAGATGCTTGGGGTGGCAGTCAGAAAGGGGCGGCAGAGTTTCCACAGCAGCGGTGGCAATTTGGTGGCAGCTTCCTCTCTCTCCTGCTGTCTGTGGTGGCAATTCGGTGGCAGCTTCCTCTCTCTCCAGCCGTCTGGGGCAGCAATTCGGCGGCGCCAGGTTTTTTCACTGCTTGGGGTGGCAAAAAGGGTAGAGCTGGCCTGGGTGTCAGGCACTATACAAACATAGTCAGACGCAGTCCCTGCTCTGAAGAGCTTACAACCATCTACATAGACCAGCAGACAAAGAGTAGATGCGGAAACAGAGACACAAAGGGAAGAAGTGACTTGTCTGTGGTCCCACCAGAGGTGAATGACAGAGCTAGCGTGAGAAGTCAGGTCTTTTGTCTGCCATGCCAGTATCTTATCGATTAGCCCATTCATGAGGCACTGTATTTAGTTTACAATTCATTTTAGTCTTTTTCTAGCCTTGGCTTTGCAGGACACAAAACAGCTTGTTAGTTTCTTTCAGGGGCTGCAAGAGTAGGAGCTGCAAGAAATTTGCCTTCTTGAATCCCTGGCAAAGGGAACAGACATAACTGAAGTTCATGTGCTGTTCTGTGCACAGGGACAGTACCCTGCTAATGCTCTCTGACATGCTGTTCACCCCAAAAAAAGCTAGGTGGGGCAGAGAGTAGACAACTTTGTGGCTTCTCCCATCACCACACAGTCTGCAGAGGGAACCTATGTTGTGCCCTCCCAATGAAGAGCTTGTTTCTCTGGCATGCCATGGAGCACTGGGGCCCAATGCCTACTGGAGCCTCCCCTATCCTCAACACAGGCCTATACAAATAGGCACAACCTGGCTCCATGTGTTGCCTCTCAACTGTTCCATGCAGCCTGACTCTCTCCGTGTCAGTGAGCAGGTGTGGGAGAAGTGCTGGGCAGAAGGAGGAGGAATAGGAGCAGCCCCTGCTGCCTGGATTAAAGCAGTCACAACGGCTCTTTATAACTAAGGATAGAGACTGCAGCAAAAATCTCTTCCCTCCCTGCAGCCAGACAGAAATGTGGGACGTCAGCAGAGCTATGGAAAGGCGTGATGGTAGTGGTGCGGGGAGTGCAGAGATTGTGTGAGTGGCGTAGCCAATGAGTGCAACGGAGTGCTCATGGCACTCTTGGCCAGTGATTCGTTTCCAGTCAAACAATAAGAAAAATGTGAACATGCTCCTCTGCTTATTTCTGGCAACTGTGTGTTGAATTTTCATTTATTGTTTTGCAGTTGTCTAAGGAGAGGCTGCTGACACCATTACTCTGGGCTCTTGCCTGGCCCCACTCTGAAGCACTATGTTAAATTCAGAGCAGGTCAAGGAGCAGTATGTAGTGCACAGCAGGCCGCATTCTGGGCCTGATTTTCATTTATCTATTTATGCCACCTGCCTCTGGCATCATGAAGGGGCTCTAAAGTAGGTGGGAATGGTCCACAGAGAAAGCCTGTTGGACAGAGCCTTCTTGGCTGGTCTAGAACCAGCATAAGGTCTTTATACCAGCCATGCTTCCTGCTCTAGTGCAGGGGTGTATTGGGAATGGGCCACAGACCACATAGTGGGGTCAAAATGCAGTCAATGAGTACTATTCCCTGCTTCCAATGGGCATAACCAGAGTGCACAGCACTGCTATTACCTACTCGCCAGGGCTTATGGGGGCCAAGGGGAATAGAGCATAAGTTTTAACAGCCTAGAGTCTGCTCTACCCTACACCAGGGGGCAGGGCCCCAGGATACAGGGAGCATAGAGGTGGCTTAAAGCCATCATTTTCCCTCTTTCAGGAGCATGCTCCACAGGCAGAGATGAAGTAACAGAGAATTGGGCCCGGATATTTCTGAAAAATTGCTTGTGCAATGAAGGAGAGTGCTGGAAGTAGGACAAGAACCCGCAGCAAGGAGGGGAGAGGGAAAATATATTTGTATTTAAAATATTTGTACTAATTATAGCAGGGGAATGTGGGAGGCAATGATTGTAATACAACAAACAAGCAGAGCTCTGAGGGTCTGGAAAGCTCCATTTAGTGACCTGCTACTGTTATTTAAAGTTTCAGAGTAGCAGCCGTGTTAGTCTGTATTCGCAAAAAGAAAAGCTGTACTTGTGGCACCTTAGAGACTAACAAATTTATTAGAGCATAAGCTTTCGTGAGCTACAGCTCACTTCATCAGATGCATTTGGTGGAAGAAACAGAGGAGAGATTTATATACACACACAGAGAACATGAAACAATGGGTTTATCATACACACTGTAAGGAGAGGCTTCAGAGTAGCAGCCGTGTTAGTCTGTATTCGCAAAAAGAAAAGGAGTACTTGTGGCACCTTAGAGACTAACAAATTTATTAGAGCATAAGCTTTCGTGAGCTACAGCTCACTTCATGTAAGGAGAGTGATCGCTTAAGATAAGCCATCACCAGCAGCGGGGGGGGGGGGGGGGGGGAAGGAGGAAAACCTTTCATGGTGACAAGCAAGGTAGGCTAATTCCAGCAGCTCTCAAAACTGGATACTCTCATAAAGAACCAACCTTCCACACAAACTTCCTCATGGCTGGACTTTACAAAAACTAGACAAGCCATTTACAACACACACTTTGCTTCTCTACAAAAGAAAAAGGACACTAAGCTATCTAAACCACTATATGCCACAAGGGGCCACAACAATGAATAATAAATAAATAAATAATAAATAATAATAATAATAAATTAATTAATTTGTTAGTCTCTAAGGTGCCACAAGAACTGCTTTTCTTTTTGTTATTTAAAGTGAATCTCTATTCATTGAAGTCATTTGCTTGTGCTTGGAGATAGATACCACCCCCCTCCTCTCCCAGTGGCACATCAGCAGCTCCTGGTAGAAGAGGGTGGGCAGAATGAGAGGTTTTGCATTTTAAGTTTGTTCATGAAATGATGGCTTAAAACGGGAATGGGAATGGGAAAGCACTAATGGGAAGGCCAAAAAAGGAACAATTTATAGATCTGTTTCTTAAAGATATGCTTGCTTCAGCTTTAATGTGCCACTGGGAGAGGAGGGGGGAGTATCTAACTCCAAACACAAGCAAATGACTTTAATGAATAGAGATTCACTTTAAATAACAGTAGCAAGTCACTAAATGGAGCTTTCCAGACCCTCAGAGCTCTGCTTGTTTGTTGTACTATGTCACTAACATCACAGTTGCTCAGTTATTAAACAGAAGTTACAAAGCTGTCTTTTTCAGTGATGCATCTGACGTAGCCAATCAGTGTAGGGAGAGTGGTTCTTTGAGAGCTTCCCTCCCTCTTTGCAGTAAGTCAAAGGGCCACCAGGAAGGAAGCAAAGCAGTCCTGCAAAGAGAAACAGAGAGTGTATTCCCAAAAGAAGAAGATGGAGCAGATTGAGGAGGAAGAATTTGCAGGCAGTACTGAAGATACAGATATGGTAAACTACAGCTCCGATCTGTGAAAAGTTACAGGAGATCTGGGGACAAAGATTCATATCTTGAGTTAAAGAAGAATCTGGTCTCTGAATTGCTAATAGCAAGCGCTCATTTACTGCTATTTTTGTTGTTAAGTGTAACAACCTGCTTGGTACTTGGACGGAGGAGTCCAAGTTGTAGGAGAAGGAACTGGAAGTCAGTCTGTGTGCACATAGCTAGAATGCTAGCTGCAGTTACAGCATCACTGGAATTACTTCTCTTTATTAAGAGCCAGTTTAGTTTTACTATCTTGGAGTCCTTTCATGTGCCTATCCACCATATGGTACATGAAACAGTTAGGCCAGGTGAATATCAGGGAATCCAGTGCTGTCTGACTGTTCACAGAGTGTAAATGGCAGCAAAATTGTAGAGGACGTGTATGTTGCTGATCAGAGGGTGTAATTGTCATTTAGAAAGGGTCTCCCTAATATATGTGTGCATATAGTTAAATCTGATTCTAACAGGAGGGCAGAGGTGCATAAAATGGCACATGCAAAGATTTGGGGCCAGGCTCAATGTCGTCAATATAAAGAGAAGGGTAAACACCTTTAAAATCCCTCCTGGCCAGAGGAAAAATCCTTTCACCTGTAAAGGGTTAAGAAGCTAGGATAACCTCGCTGGCACCTGACCAAAATGACCAATGAGGAGACAAGATACTTTCAAAGCTGGAGCGGGGGAGAAACAAAGGGTCTGTGTCTGTCTGTGTGATGCTTTTGCCAGGGACAGAACAGGAATGGAGTCTTAGAATTTAGTAAATAATCTAGCTAGATATGCGTTAGATTATGATTTCTTTAAATGGCTGAGGAAATAGGCTGTGCTGAATAGAATGGATATTCCTGTCTTTGTGTCTTTTTTGTAACTTAAGGTTTTGCCTAGAGGGATTCTCTATGGTTTGAATCTAATTACCCTGTAAGGTATTTACTATCCTGATTTTACAGAGGTGATTCTTTTTACCTTTTCTCATATTAAAATTCTTCTTGTAAGAAATTGAATGCTTTTTTCATTGTTCTTAAGATTCAAGGGTTTGGGTCCGTGGTCACCTATTGAAATTGGTGAGGATTTTTATCAAGCCTTCCCCAGGCAGGGGGGTGCAAGGTTTTGGTGAGGATTTTGGGGGAAAGACGTTTCTAAACAACGCTTTCCCAGTAAACCCAGTCAAACGTTTGGTGGTGGCAGTGGAAGTCCAAGGGCAAAAGGTAAAATAGTTTGTACCTTGGGGAAGTTTTAACCTGAAGCTGGTAAAAGTAAGCTTAGGAGGTTTTCATGCAGGTCCCCACATCTGTATCCTAGAGTTCAGAGTGGGGAAGGAACCTTGACACTCAATAAGTCTGACAACGTCTAAAATGACCTCTCACTTTCACCCAGGCAGGGACAGCACATAGTGTTTCCACTGCCACTACACGCCAGTTTTTCTGCTGGGGCTGGACAAGCTGTGAACTCTGCCTCCCTTCTCCCCCTTACCCCAGCAGGAGGATGGTTAAAGCCACTTCGCATACCTGCAAAGACAACTGGCTAATTCCGCCATGGAAGACCTCTGCTGGGTCTTATGGTGACGCCAGCCAAGCATAAACCCAAGCTGGAGGTGGCCTGCTGTGCTCTTTTATAGTTGCGTTTGGAGTTCTAAGTGCTTCTCTGAAGATAATTCTGTTTTGTGTGATTGTGCCTCTGCCCTTGATTGCTCACTTAAAATGGACTCTCTTCATAAATCTAGCCCGCAAGTCAGTCTGGGGATGGATTCTAGACTTCTCTGCCTATTGATTGTAATAGCAACCCCTGTTCCATTTCCCTTCAAGTACTATCTCTCCTTCAACCACTTCTCAACACACTGTATAAAAGAAAGGGTTCAGAGTAGCAGCCGTGTTAGTCTGTATTCGCAAAAAGAAAAGGAGTACTTGTGGCACCTTAGAGACTAACAAATTTATTAGAGCATAAGCTTTCGTGAGCTACAGCTCACTTCATCGGATGCATTTGGTGGAAAAAACAGAGGAGAGATTTATATACACACACACAGAGAACATGAAACAATGGGTTTATCATACACACTGTAAGGAGAGTGATCACTTAAGATAAGCCATCACCAACATCGGGGGGGGAAAGGAGGAAAACCTTTCATGGTGACAAGCAGGTAGGCTAATTCCAGCAGTTAACAAGAATATCAGAGGAACAGTGGGGGGTGGGGTGGGAGGGAGAAATACCATGGGGAAATAGTTTTACTTTGTGTAATGACTCATCCATTCCCAGTCTCTATTCAAGCCTAAGTTAATTGTATCCAGTTTGCAAATTAATTCCAATTCAGCAGTCTCTCGTTGGAGTCTGTTTTTGAAGCTTTTTTGTGGAAGTATAGCCACTCTTAGGTCTGTGATCGAGTGACCAGAGAGATTGAAGTGTTCTCCAACTGGTTTTTGAATGTTATAATTCTTGACGTCTGATTTGTGTCCATTCATTCTTTTACGTAGAGACTGTCCAGTTTGGCCAATGTACATGGCAGAGGGGCATTGCTGGCACATGATGGCATATATCACATTGGTAGATGCGCAGGTGAACGAGCCTCTGATAGTGTGGCTGATGTGATTAGGCCCTATGATGGTATCCCCTGAATAGATATGTGGACAGAGTTGGCAACGGGCTTTGTTGCAAGGATAGGTTCCTGGGTTAGTGGTTCTGTTGTGTGGTGTGTGGTTGCTGGTGAGTATTTGCTTCAGATTGGGGGGCTGTCTGTAAGCAAGGACTGGTCTGTCTCCCAAGATCTGAGAGAGCGATGGCTCGTCCTTCAGGATAGGTTGTAGATCCTTGATGATGCGTTGGAGAGGTTTTAGTTGGGGGCTGAAGGTGATGGCTAGTGGCGTTCTGTTGTTTTCTTTGTTGGGCCTGTCCTGTAGTAGGTGACTTCTGGGTACTCTTCTGGCTCTGTCAATCTGTTTCTTCACTTCAGCAGGTGGGTATTGTAGTTGTAGGAATGCATGATAGAGATCTTGTAGGTGTTTGTCTCTGTCTGAGGGGTTGGAGCAAATGCGGTTATATCGTAGCGCTTGGCTGTAGACAATGGATCGAGTGGTATGATCTGGATGAAAGCTAGAGGCATGTAGGTAGGAATAGCGGTCAGTAGGTTTCCGATATAGGGTGGTGGTTATGTGACCATCGCTTATTAGCACCGTAGTGTCCAGGAAGTGGATCTCTTGTGTGGACTGGTCCAGGCTGAGGTTGATGGTGGGATGGAAATTGTTGAAATCATGGTGGAATTCCTCAAGAGCTTCTTTTCCATGGGTCCAGATGATGAAGATGGCTAACCTGGTGGCAGAACTTTGTGACTTTGTCCTGACCCATAACTATTTCACATTTGGTGACAATGTATACCTTCAAATCAGCGGCACTGCGATGGGTACCCGCATGGCCCCACAGTATGCCAACATTTTTATGGCTGACTTAGAACAACGCTTCCTCAGCTCTCGTCCCCTAATGCCCCTACTCTACTTGCGCTACATTGATGACATCTTCATCATCTGGACCCATGGAAAAGAAGCTCTTGAGGAATTCCATGGCCAAACTGGACAGTCTCTACGTAAAAGAATGAATGGACACAAATCAGACGTCAAGAATTATAACATTCAAAAACCAGTTGGAGAACACTTCAATCTCTCTGGTCACTCGATCACAGACCTAAGAGTGGCTATACTTCAACAAAAAAGCTTCAAAAACAGACTCCAAGGAGAGACTGCTGAATTGGAATTAATTTGCAAACTGGATACAATTAACTTAGGCTTGAATAGAGACTGGGAATGGATGAGTCATTACACAAAGTAAAACTATTTCCCCATGGTATTTCTCCCTCCCACCCCACCCCCCACTGTTCCTCTGATATTCTTGTTAACTGCTGGAATTAGCCTACCTGCTTGTCACCATGAAAGGTTTTCCTCCTTTCCACCCCCCCCCCCCCCCCCCCCCCGATGTTGGTGATGGCTTATCTTAAGTGATCACTCTCCTTACAGTGTGTATGATAAACCCATTGTTTCATGTTCTCTGTGTGTGTGTATATAAATCTCTCCTCTGTTTTTTCCACCAAATGCATCCGATGAAGTGAGCTGTAGCTCACGAAAGCTTATGCTCTAATAAATTTGTTAGTCTCTAAGGTGCCACAAGTACTCCTTTTCTTTTTGTATAAAAGAAAAGTATTCATACCAAGGCTCAATTACTGGATGTGTTACTTAAAAGAACAAAATAAACTAGCAGCAATCTCCTAGCTGCTGCAACCTCTTTATCTTAGCCAGGCAGGGGTGAGCTCTACATTATTTGTCAAGTAGATCTGAAATACAATAGAATTCCCTTAATTGCATCAAGAAAAGGAGTACTTGTGGCACCTTAGAGACTAACAAATTTATTTAAGCATAAGCTTTCATGAGCTACAGCTCACTTCACTGGATGCATGTAGTGGAAAATACAGTGGGGAGATTTTATATATACAGAGAACATGAAACAATGGGTGTTACCATACACACTGTAATGAGAATGATCAGGTAAGGTGAGCTATTACCAGCAGGAGAGCGGGGGGCAGAGGGGAAACCTTTTGTAGTGATAATCAAGGTGGGCCTTTTTCAGCAGTTGACAAGAACGTGTGAGGAAAAGTGGGGGGGAGCGGGGGTGGAGGGGGAAATAGACATGGGGAAATAGTTTTACTTTATGTGATGACACATCCACCCCCAGTCTTTATTCAAGCCTAAGTTAATTGTATCCAGTTGCAAATTAATTCCAATTCAGCAGTCTCTTGTTGGAGTCTGTTTTTGAAGTTATTTTGTTGAAGAATTGCCACTTTTAGGTCTAAAGAAAAGGAGTACTTGTGGCACCTTAGAGACTAACAAATTTATTTGAGCATAAGCTTTCATGAGCTACAGCTCACTTCATCGGATACATTTGCTGTAGCTCACGAAAGCTTATGCTCAAATAAATTTGTTAGTCTCTAAGGTGCCACAAGTACTCCTTTTCTTTTTGCAAATACAGACTAACACGGCTGCTACTCAGAAACTTTTAGGTCTGTAATCGAGTGATCAAAGAGATTGTAGTGTTCTCCGCCTGATTTTTAAATGTTATAATTCTTGATGTCTGATTTGTGTCCATTTACTCTTTTACATAGAGACTGTCCAGTTTGGCAAAGGTACATGGCAGAGGGGCATTGCTGGCACATGATGGCATATATCACATTGGTAGATGTGCAAGTGAACGAGCCTCTGATAGTGTGGCTGATGTGATTAGGCCCTATGATGGTGTCCCCTGAATAGATATGTGTACACAGTTGGCAAAAGGCTTTGTTGCAAGGATAGGTTCCTGGGTTAGTGTTTTTGTTGGGTGGTGTGTGGTTGCTGGTGAGTATTTTCTTCAGGTTGTATTGTAGAGTGTGGCTGTAGACAATGTATCGTGTGGTGTAGTCTGGATGAAAGCTGGATGCATGTAGGTAAGCATAGCAGTAAGTAGGTTTCTGGTATAGGGTGGTGTTTATGTGACCATCGCTTATTAGCACCGTAGTGTCCAGGAAGTGGATCTCTTGTGTGGACTGGTCCAGGCTGAGGTTGATGGTGCAATGGAAATCGTTGAAATCATGGTGGAATTCCTCAAGGGCTTGTTTCCCATGGGTCCAGATGATGAAGATGTCACCAGTGTAGCACAAGTAGAGTAGGGACATTAGGGGACGAGAGATGAGGAAATGTTGTTCTAAGTTAGCCATAAAAATGTTGGCATACTGTGGGGTCATGCGGGTACCCATAGCAGTGCCACTGATTTGAAGATATACATTGTCCCCAAATGTGAAATAGTTATGGGTGAGGACAAAGTCACAAAGTTCAGCCACCAGGTTTGCCATGACATTGTCAGGGATACTGTTCCTGACAGCTTGTAGTCCATCTTTGTGTGCAATGTTGGTGTAGAGGGCTTCTACATCCATAGTGGCTAGGATGGTGTTTTCAGGAAGATCACCGATGGATAGTAGTTTCCTCAGGAAGTCAGTGGTGTCTCGAAGATAGCTGGGAGTGCTGGTAGCGTAGGGCCTGAGGAGGGAGTCTACATAGCCAGACAATCCTGCTGTCAGGGTGCCAATTCCTGAGATGATGGGGTATCCAGGATTTCCAGGTTTATGGATCTTGGGTAGCAGATAGAATACCCCTGGTCAGGGTTCTAGGGATGTGTCTTTGCAGATTTATTCTTGTGCTTTTTCAGGGAGTTTCTTGAGCAAATGGTGTAGTTTCTTTTGGTAACCCTCAGTGGGATCAGAGGGTAATGGCTTATAGAAAGTGGTGTTGGAGAGCTGCCTAGCAGCCTCTTGTTCATATTCCGACCTATTCATGATGACGACAGCATCTTCTTTGTCAGCCTTTTTGACATCACTCTCACAGATCTTGGGAGACAGGCCAGTCCTTGCTTGCAGACAGCACACAACCTGAAGCAAATACTCACCAGCAATCACACACCACACAACAAAAACATTAACCCAGGAACCTATCCTTGCAACAAAGCCTGTTGCGACTGTGTCCACATATCTATTCAGGGGACACCATCATAGGGCCTAATCACATCAGCCACACTATCAGAGGCTCGTTCACCTGCACATCTACCAATGTGATATATGCCATCATGTGCCAGCAATGCCCCTCTGCCATGTACATTGGCCAAACTGGACAGTCTCTACATAAAAGAATAAATGCACACAAATCAGACGTCAAGAATTATAACATTCAAAAACCAGTCGGAGAACACTACAATCTTTGATCACTCGATTACAAACCTAAAAGTGGCAATTCTTCAACAAAAAAACTTCAGAAACAGACTCCAACGAGAAACTGCTGCATTGGAATAATTTACAACTGGATACAATTAACTTAGGCTTGAATAAAGACTGGGAGTGGATGTGTCATTACACAAAGTAAAACTATTTCCCCATGTTTCCCCCCCACCACCACTGTTCTTCACACGTTCTTGTCAACTGCTGGAAATGGCCACCTTGATTATCACTACAAAAGGTTTTCCCCCTGCCCCCCACTCTCCTGCTGGTAATAGCTCACCTTACCTGATCACTCTCATTACTGTGTGTATGGTAACACCCATTGTTTCTCTGAGTATATAAAATCTCCCCACTATATTTTCCACTACATGCATCCAATGAAGTGAGCTGTAGCTCATGAAAGTTTATGCTCAAAGAAATTTGTTAGTCTCTAAGGTGCCACAAGTACTCATTTTCTTTTTGCTGATACAGACTAACACAGCTGCTACTCTGAACCCTTAATTGCATCCTAACAGAAAATTAACACCATGATAAATGATTAATTAGCATAAAAGCCAAGGAACAAATTCAGTGCAAACTTATTCAATGACTCTAAAAGACTGGAAAAATGACTTACAGAGTCAGTTTAATTCTCATGCTTGATCTGCTATCGTTTACACGTGTAAGCTGGTTAACTAGCACACATTTCCCTCTGACTGTCCCTTTGTTTCACTTCCCCACTCTGCTTTGGGTAATAAAGTTAAATTAAATATACTTTAATATTGTGTATTAAGCTTATGTTTTATATATATATATTTATAGCATTCATAGTAATGCTTTGTCTTTTGCCACTAGGTTTGTCTAAATTTCCTGAATGGGAAATTTTCAGCTGTGCTAAAAAGTTTCTCATAATCCTTACTGTGACACTAGTTTCTAAACAAAAGACAGTGTGTAACATTCCAGGAGTGTTGTTAACTGTGCTTGGAATACAGAGCAGAAAGTAATGCAACAGGAGCTAGGTTTTTACTTGAGGAAGGCTACCCTTATAAGGCTTCATGGATATTTAATATTTCTAGCTATCTGTGTTTACATTTCACTACTCTATCTGTATTTTGCATTGTAACATTATAAAAAGGCATAGGTGCATACACTGTGGGATTACAAACGTTTCTGTATTGGATACAATTCTGTTTTTGTACTGAGCTTGCTTGACTTATTATTTTCCTGGGTTTGTTAGGAACAAAGTCCTATATTTGTGAAAGGAATATCTTCCCCTTCTTCAGCTTCTCATCCTCACTATGTCTCCCAACAAAATTTATTCCTGCGAGCCTGAAACCTGGCATAATCATTTAGTAGACTTGTTTCTGTTTCCATTAGGGTGCTAACAAAGAGAAATCTGCTGCCCATCAAGTTTTTTTGAAATATAGGACATACACAGTAGATAAACGAAAGAACTGCTTCACAGTTCAGTCAAACTACACTCATGATGCACTAATTATATTCAGAGGGCATTAAGGAATGACATTTGCAGTACCAACACTGCAAAGTATCATAATACTTTCTCTTGTTAGATAATTTCATCTTGGTATAAAACTTTCTCCTGTTTCTTCCTTCACCCTACAAAGTCTCCATGCATTCCCCCCTATGCCTAGAACTCCCCTGCTAACCTGTTCCACCATGCTGCTACTCTATCTCCCTTCAAATCTCTCCTCAAAACATACTTCTTCTGTGAACTCTATATATCTTATTTTTTTCAAACAAATGGCATGGGGAGGTGGGGGTGGGGGAAAGTTCATCTGTACCACCAATATTTCTTCAGCCACACTGTAATATATGCATATTATCATTAGCATTAGTCAAAAAATGAGGACAACCGGGTCTTTTCTATGACAACTTTTAATTTTGTTGAAATGTTTCACTTGGAGTGAAAGGGAATTAAGAAAAACAATTCTTGTTTTTTTCACCTTTTCTGTCCCTTTTCCTTTAAAAACAAAACAAAACAAAATGGGAAAAACATTTTTATTCCTCTCAATTAAAATCAAAATAAAAAGATTTCATTGTGAATCAATTCTAAATTATTATTTTTGTCTGTTTTAAATTTTATAAACAACAAATGGGAACATATGAAAAATTCTAATTGTCCTTTTTGTCTGCTTAGAGTGCAAGCTCTAAAGCACTTAGAGGAGAGGAAAGTGATCAGGAACAGTCAGCATGGATTCACCAAGGGCAAGTCATGCCTGACTAATCTAATTGCCTTCTATGACGAGATAACTGGCTCTGTGGATGAGGGGAAAGCAGTGGACGTGTTGTTCCTTGACTTTAGCAAAGTTTTTGACACGGTCTCCCACAGTATTCTTGCCAGCAAGTTAAAGAAGTATGGGCTGGATGAATGGACTATAAGGTGGATAGAAAGTTGGCTAGATTGTCAGGCTCAACAGGTAGTGATCAATGGCTCCATGTCTAGTTGGCAGCCGGTATCAAGTGGAGTGCCCCAAAGGTTGGTCCTCAGGCCAGTTTTGTTCAATATCTTCATAAATGATCTGGAGGATGGTGTGGTTTGCACCCTCAGCAAGTTTGCAGATGACACTAAACTGGGAGGAGAGGTAGATATGCTGGAGGGTAGGGATAGGATACAGAGGGCCCTAGACAAATTAGAGGATTGGGCCAAAAGAAATCTGATGAGGTTCAACAAGGACAAGTGCAGAGTCCTGCACTTAGGACGGAAGAATCCCATGCACCGCTACAGACTAGGGCCCGAATAGCTAGGCAGCAGTTCTGCAGAAAAGGACCTAGGGGTTACAGTGGATGAGAAGCTGGATATGAGTCAACAGTGTTCCCTTGTTGCCAAGAAGGCCAATGACATTTGGGCTGTATAAGTAGGGGCATTGCCAGCAGATCGAGGGACGTGATCGTTCCCCTCTATTCAACATTGGTGAGGCCTCACTGTGTCCATTTTTGGGCCCCTCACGACAAGAAGGATGTGGAAAAATTGGAAAGAGTCCAGCGGAGGGCAACAAAAATGATTAGGGGACTGGAATACATGACTTATGAGAAGAGGCTGAGGGAACTGGGATTGTTTAGTCTGCGGAAGAGAAGAAGGAGGGGGGATTTGATAGCTGTTTTCAACTACCTGAAAAGGGGTTCCAAAGAGGATGGATCTAGACTGTTCTCAGTGGTAGCAGATGACAGAACAAGGAGTAATGGTCTCAAGTTGCAGTGGGGGAGGTTTAGGTTGGATATTAGGAAAAACTTTTTCACTAGGAGGGTGGTGAAACACTGGAATGCGTTACTTAGGGAGGCGGTGGAATCTCTTTCCTTAGAAGTTTTTAAGGTCAGGCTTGACAAAGCCCTGGCTGGGATGATTTATTTGGGGATTGGTCCTGCTTTGAGCAGGGGGTTGGACTAGATGACCTCCTGAAGTCCCTTCCAACCCTGAGATTCTATGATTTTATGATTCTCGCTGGGGGTCTTTTATCTCCACGTCACTCTGTAGGAGTCCAAACACACTATTGGTGCTCAGCATATATTAATCAAAATCATCTTATTGTAATAAAACATATGTATTAGAACTAACTGGCTGAAGTTTTCAGAATTTTGAAATATTTGATATTTCATTTTTTTAAATAAAAATTTGATTTTTGTTTTGTTTTGTTTTCAACTAGTTGTATTATGGGCACTGTTAAATTATTTGTTTGATCATTTGGACTTTCCAGATCAAGTGACTTTTTTTGAAGATCTAATATTGGAAATAAATGTTAGGCACATATTTTGCCTTTTGCTTATATGCTATATCACACTAAACTGGATATTAGAGAAGGATGATAAATAAAGCTACAGTTGCCAAACTTAGATTCCTAAAGCTAGACACCTATATCCATACTTTGGTATTTAAATATGTAGCCTAATTTTAAGAACATAAGAAATGCCATATTGGGTCAGACCAAAGGTCCATCTAGTCCAGTATCCTGACTTCTGACAGTGGCCAATGCCAGGTGCTTCAAAGGCAGGGGTGCTGGAACAATTTTATAACTGCGAACCATTGAACCAAACTGTAAACTATATAATGGAAATATATAATGGAAAATATAATGGAAACTATATTAAGCAGCCTGTAGTAGGCCGGCTGCCCCACCCCCTGAGGAAGAGGGCTAGAACAGGCCAGAGAGGCTATGCAGACCAGCAGCCAATCAGCAAGGGCCTGTGGAGAGCCAATTGGGACAAAGGGAGAGGCAGCCAATCAGGGCTGGGCTGGGCCTTATATAAATGCTGCCTAGCAGAGGAGGGGGCAGTCTCTCCCTGGCTAGCAAGGGAGGAGGACTCCTGAAGTAAGGAGGTAGCACCTTAGACAGAGCAGTGCTGGGCAGGCTGTGGGGAGCAGAGGACAGCTCTGGCCCAATTACCTGCCAGGCTGTGCCCCCTGCTTAAAAGGGTCAAGAAGGTGCATGGGGCCAAAGGGGGAGTGGCCCAGGAAAGATAGGCAGATAAGAGTGGAAAGAAGGAGGGCAGAGAGAGGTTGCTGCTGGAGTATCCCTGTGTCAGGCTCCAGAGTAGCGGGGTGGGCCTGGGTCCCCACCCTTGCACTGCACCTGGCCACAGAGGAATGTGGCCGAGAAGGACTGCAACTTGCCCCTGCAATGAGGGGCTAGACTTTGGGGTAGCGGTTGGCCACCGAGGCAGATGCAAATCGAAGGACTGCTAATAACATGCCCCCCACCCGCCAGAAGGGAGTGAGACTGGAGCAGTGGGACAAAATACAATATGGTTTTACAAAAGGTAGATTGTGCCAAACCAACCTGATCTCCTTCTTTGAGAAAGTAACAGATTTTTTAGACAAAGGAAACGCAGTGGATCTAATTTACCTAGATTTCAGTAAGGCGTTTGATACATGCCACATGAGGAATTATTAGTTAAATTGGAAAAGATGGAGATTAATATGAAAATTGAAAGGTGGATAAGGAATTGGTTAAAAGGGAGACTACAATGGGTCATACTAAAAGGCAAACTGTCAGGCTGGAGGGACGTTACCAGTGAAGTTCCTCAGGGATCGGTTTTGGGACGAATCTTATTTAATCTTTTTATTACTGACCTCGGCACAAAAAGTGGGAGTGTGCTAATAAAGTTTGCAGATGATACAAAGCTGGGAGGTATTGCCAATTTAGAGAAGGATCGGTATATCATACAGGAGGATCTGGATGACCTTATAAACTGGAGTAATAGTAATAGGATGAAATTCAATAGTGAGAAGTGCAAGGTTATGCATTTAGGGATTAATAACAAGAATTTTAGTTATAAGCTGGGGATGCATCAATTAGAAGTAACAGAAGAGGAGAAGGACCTTGGAGTATTGGTTGATCATAGGATGACTATGAGCTGCCAATGTGATATGGCCGTTAAAAAAGCCAATGCAGTCTTGGGATGCATCAGGCGAGTATTTCCAGTAGAGATAAGGAGGTGTTAGTACAATTAGACAAGGCACTAGTGAGAACTCACCTAGAATACTGTGTGCAGTTCTGGTATCCCGTGTTTAAGAAGGATGAATTCAAACTGGAACAGGTACAGAGAAAAGCTATTAGGATGATCTGAGGAACGGAAAACCTATCTTATGAAAGGAGACTCAAGGAGCTTGGCTTGTTTAGCCTAACCAAAAGAAGGTTGTGGGGAGATATTATTGCTCTCTATAAATATATCAGAGGGATAAATACCGGAGAAGGAGAGGAATTATTTAAGCTCAGTAACAATGTGGACAGAAGAACAAATGGATATAAACTGACCATCGGGAAGTTTAGACTTGAAATTAGACAAAGGTTTCTAACCATCAGAGGAGTGAAGTTCTGAAATAGCCTTCAAAGGGAAACAGTGGGGGCAAAAGACCTATTTGGCTTCAATATTAAACTCGATAAGTTTTTGGAGGATATGGTATGATGGGATAACATGATTTTGGCAATTAATTGATCTTTAAATATTCATGGTAAATAGGCCCAATGGCCTGTGATCGGATGTTAGATGGGGTGGGATCTGAGTTACAACAGAGAATTCTTTCCTGGCTATCTGGCTGGTAAATATTGCCCATATGTTCAGGGTTCAGCTGATCGCCATATTTGGGGTTGGCAAATGTCCTGTGTTTTGGGCTGCCTCTTCTCATCTCCCCATCGCTCAGCCTCTCTTAAGTGGAATGGAAACCTAAAAATATTCCGGTTTGAGATGAACTTTGAAGCCTATGATGTTTGAACAGGTTCAAAATAGGTAACATGAGTTTCTTCACCCATTCTGTTTCTTGGCTCAGTCATATCCAAGGCCAATTTTTTCAAAAGTGATTGGCAATTTTGTTTGTTTTATGGAGTGCTAAGCTATCTCAGTCTTTGGATCCCCATTTTAAAATGCCCTAAAAGGGCCTGATTTTCAGAATAAGGGTACTCAGCACATTCTGAAATTGGGCCTCATTAAAATGTCTCATGTTGGGCACCCAACTGTTGAGGCATCCAAAATCAGTAGGCGCTTTTGGAGACCTGGGCCCTAGTTTCTTGTGATATGAGATCATTTCCCCCTTAACACTTTTAAGCAGCTATTCCTGCTGTGAGAGAAGATGAGCATTTTACTGTGGTTTTCGATGGGCATTGCTTCAGGTTGACAGCATTCTGACTTGCATATCTTTCCATATGTTAACTATTTTAGAAGTATTTTTATATAGTGTATTGGTGAGGCATACAATGCCCACGTGTTGTGCCAATATTCAGAAAGGGCAAGATCTGGCTAACTTTAGGCCAATTAGCTTGACATAATATTGGAAAAGCTGATATGGGATTAAATTAATAAAAAATTATTAAGACTGGGAATATAATTAATGCAAGTCAAAATGATTTTTTTGAAAAACAAACCTAACTCTTTTTAACAACTTTGGTTGATTAAAGTTAACCAGGTAGATAGAATAGACTTTTGTAAGGCATTTGACTTAATACTGCAAGACATTCTGGTTACAAATATTAGCACTATCAGCAGTATCAATGAAGCCCATATTAAATGGATTAAGAACTAGCTACCTGACAGATCTCAAGTTGTCAGAAATGGATAATCATCATCAAATAGGTTATGCTGCTGATGGGGTTCTTCAGGATTGGTGCTAAGCCCAATGCTAGTCAACATTTTCATCAATGAGCTGGAAATAAATATAAAATAACTGCAGATAAAATTTGGGGATAAAATAAAGGTTGGTGGAATGGGAACTACTGAGGACGGGACAGTCCTACAGAGTGATCTGGATCACTTGGTAAGCTGGGCCCATTCAAATACAGTGCATTTTAATACAGCCAAATACAAAGTTATACAATTAGGAACAAAGAATGCAAACCATAGGGAATAGGGGAACTGTATCCTGGAAAGCAGTGACTCTGAAAAGGATTTAGGGGTCATAGTGCTTGATAAACTCAACATAACTTAGTACTGCATAACATTCTGTAGGATTGTAGTTATCCAACAAAAAGTGGAAACATGGTCAAATTGATGAGGAGGAGTACAAAAGAACAGTACCATTAAGTATGGACAAAATCTGAAAGGCTAACGCACAACATGGGTTATACCCATCAAGGGACATAAAAGGCAATAAGAAGAGGTTCTCTGAATACATTAATAGCTAGAGAAAGATGAAAGAAAGTGTGCGATCTCTACTTAGTGTGGAAGGAGAGCTAGTAACTGATGAGATCAAGAAAGCTGAGGTGCTTCGCGCCTATTTTGCTTTGTCTTCACTACTGTCTTCACTAAAAAGGTTAATGATGACTAGTACTCAACACAAATAATATTGACAACAGAGAGAATTAATGCAAGCCAAAATAGGGAAAGAACAAGTTAAATAATGTTTACATAAGTTAGATCTATTCAAGTCAGCAGGGCCTGATGAAATTCATCCTAGAGTAGTTAAGGAACTAGCTGAAGCAATTTTGGAACTGTTTGCAAATATCTTTGAGAGCTTCTGGAGCATGGGAGAGGTCACAGAAGATTGGATGAGAGCAAACATAGTACCTGTCTTTTAAAAGGAGAACAAGGAGGACCCGGGGAATTACAGACTAGTCAGCTTGACTTCAATACTTTGAAAGATACTGGAGCAAATTATTAAACTATCAGTTTGTAAGCACCTGGAGGATAATAGAGTTATAAGGAATGGTCAGCATGGATTTGTCAAGAACAAGTCATGTCAAGCCAGCTTCATTTCCTTCTTTGGTATCGTTATTGACGTGGGGGGGGGAAAGCAGTAGACATGATATACCTTTATTTTAGTAAGGCTTTTGACACAGTTCCACATGACATTCTCATAAGCAAGCTGGAGAAATGTAGTCTAGATGAAATTTCTATAAAGTGGGTGCACAGGTGGCTGAAATATCATACTCAAAGAGTAGTTATCAGTGGTTTGCTGTCAAACTGGGATGGCATATCTAGTGGGGTCCCACAGGGGTCAGTCATGGGTCCATTACTATTCAATATTTTCAGTTAATTACTTGGATAAGGGAGTAGAGAGTATGCTTATAAAATTTGCAGATTACACCAAGCTGGGAGGGGTTGCAAGCACTTTGGAGGACAGGTTTAAAATTCAAAATGACCTTGACAAATTAGAGAAGTGGTCTGAATTCAACAAGATGAAATTCAATAAAGAGGAGTGCAAAGTACTTCACTTAGGAGGGACAATCAAATGCACAACTACAAAATGGAGAATAACTGTCAAGATGGTAGTACTGCTGAAAAGGATCTGCGGGTTATAGTGAATCACAAAACTGAATATGAGTCATCAATGTGCTGCAATGGCAAAAAAAAGGCTAATATCATTCTGGGGTGTATTAACAGGAGTGTTGTATGTAAAACACAGGAGGTAACTGTCCTGCTCTACTCGACCCTGGTGAGGCCCAGATGGAGTACTGCGTCCAATTGTGGGCACCACAATTTCGGAAAATGGACAAATTGGAAAGAGTCCAGAGAAGAGCAACAAAATGATCAGGTTTAGGAAACCAGACCTATGAGGAGAGGTTAAAAAAACTGGCCATGTTTAGTCTTGAGAAAAGAAGACTGAGGGGGGACGTGATAGTCTTCCAATATGTTACGGGCTGTTATAAAATGGACAGTGATCAATTGTTCTCCATGTCCACTGAAGGTAGGACAAGAAGCAATGGTTTTAACCTGCAGCAAGGGAGATTTAGATTAGATAGTAGGAAAAGTTTTCTAACTATAAGGTTAATTAAGCTCTGGAATAGGCTTCCAAAGGAGGTCATGGAGTCCCCATCATTGTAAGCTTTTAAAAACAAGTTGGACAAACATATGTCAGGGATGGTTTAGGTTTACTTAATCCTGCCACAGCACAGGGGACTGGACTTGATGACTTCTTGTGGTCCCTTCCAGACCTACATTTCTGTGATTCTATGATAGTATCATACTCCCAGTATGATACTGTGCCAAAACGGCTAATGTGATCCTTGGATATATAAACAAGGGAGGAAGATTAGGAAGGTGATTTTACCTCTGTATACAACATTGGAGAGACCAATACCACATGCAGTTTTGGTGTCACTCTTTTTAAAATGTGTTGAAAAATTGGACAGGGTGCAGCAAAGAGCTACACAAATAATTCTAGGGATGGAGAAAATGCCTTGATTACAGTGTATGTGTACCTTCATGGGGAAAATTCAGCAGGTACTAAAAGGCTTTTTAATTTAGCAGAGAAGAGCATAACAAGAATCAATGGCCGAAGCTGAAGCCAGACAAATGCAAATTAGAAATAAGAAACACCATTTTAACAGTGAGGGAGATTTAACCATTGGAACAAACTACCAAGGAAGTGATGGATTCTCCAACCCTTGCTGTCTTCAAATCAAGACAGCAAGATGCAGTTCTGGAAGATATATTTAGCCACACACAAGTTCCTGGACTCAATACAAGGGTAAGTTTGGTGAAATGTAATGGCCTGTGAGAACAGGAGGTCAGACTAGATAATCTAAAGGTCTTTTCTGGCCTTAAACTCGTTGAATCTATAATAGTATCTGTGATCCTCCACTCAGCAGTTCTCTACTTTAAACAAACCTGTTGTGCTTTCTAAAACTGCAGAAGATTCTGTTTCGGCAATTTATCTAATGAACAGAATATTTAGCTTGGGTTATCTTCCCTCATACATATAGAACACTGGGTCATTAATGTTAAATGAAATGGTAGTGGTGGGGGGATGGAACTGTGATGGACAGTGCTGGAAGGTGTTGGGGGAAAAGAATAGACTGAGCTGTCACTCAATAGAAGAGAGCAACGAGATTGTATGAAGTGCTACTTAAAAGACTTAAAGCTATTGAAGTTCCTGAAGCATTCAGAACAATTGCTGTGCAAAATAAATAATGGCCCAGTATCCCCTGGCGTGTACTCCTTTCTTCTCTTATTAATTTTAAGGAAAGGAGTGTTAATACTCCACTTTTTTTTAGCGGAGCTCATATAATACCTGGGACTATTTAACTTTGAGTCTGTGTCTTTCATGCTTTCCCCAGTTGAGAAAAAGGGAGAGAAAATATAAAAATATCTTAGGTCCTATGTTGTTATATACATGATGGAAAGCTGGGCAGCTGGGTGGGTAGGTAGGTGAACATAAATATTTCGATTGGAGTGCTTTAGTTTCTCCAGCAGATCGAATCTGGTTATATGCACTTGTATATCTAGACGCTTCCCAGGTTAATTAGCTTTATAATGTAGAGTCCCTAGTGGATTTCTTGATTTTTCTGCTCATCTCTCTTTTGTGCAGGAAGAAAGCCCTAGATAGGAAATGTATTTTATTAGCTTTCATCTTTAGCAATCTTTGCTAAACAGTAACTGAGGGCATGGAGGAGGCCCATGACATCAATCTACAAATATTTATTAAAAGTTTAAACACCAAGAAAGGAGAGGGATTATTTATTCTGTTATAAAAACATGTAACTAGAAGCAATGAGCTGAAATCCAAAAAGAACATTTAGGCTGAGCATTAGTGATTTCAGTTATATCATAAATAGCTCACATGTAAAGTGTTGGAAGCCCAGTCATTTGGGATTTTTAAAAAATAAGTGGTACAAAATACAGGAAAATATACAGCAAGGAATGATTCTGCAAGGTAAACTGGATTTGGTAGTCCTTCTATGAGTCTGTGGTTTCCCCTTTGACTGTGATCCTTCACATTACAAAACATTTGTTTAGTTGCAGGAATCTTGGTACAGTGCATGGGTTTGAAATCCTGCTTAAAGATTTATTTTTCTGGAGTAGCATTTTATAAATAGCATTATTTTGAACTTTATCCATTTCATTAGATATTTGTAGCTGTCTTTACTGATATATTTCAGAGTAGCAGCCGTGTTAGTCTGTGTTCGCAAAAAGAAAAGGAGTACTTGTGGCACCTTAGAGACTAACAAATTTATTAGAGCATAAGCTTTCGTGAGCTACAGGCATCCGATGAAGTGAGCTGTAGCTCATGAAAGCTTATGCTCTAATAAATTTGTTAGTCTCTAAGGTGCCACAAGTACTCCTTTTCTTTTTACTGATATAGGAAGACTTTGCCATCTTGCTTTTAGTGTTGCCATCTTGCTTTTACTGTTGCTATATGTAGGGTGACCAGATGTCCCGATTTTATATGGACAGTCCTGATTTTTGGGTCTTTTTCTTATAAAGGCTCCTATTACCCCTCCACTCTGATCCTGATTTTTGACACTTGCTGTCTGGTCACCCTAGCTATATGCTTATTTTTATCAAGCTTAAAGAAAAGCTCATAAATAGTATTTGATTATTAAAAAGAAGACTGAACTTTATTTCTATATAAACTGCATGTTGAACAGCTGCTGGTGCCACCTTCATACTGTCACTATGTTCTTTGTTGTTGGACTGAGAGAGAATTCGTGAACAACCTTCTCTGCTGTTAGCAAATATCAGCTTCTGCCAGGTACCTTCTGAGCTAGTCCTTGAAGTGAATACATTTTTTTCTTGCTCTGATGAGCTGTCAGATACATCAGGTCAGATCCTCAGCTGGTGTAAATAAGTGCAGCATATTTAGCCAACATGTCGTTCAAGCCATGATGTAAGGACAGATTCTGCAACCCGTCTGTTCGGCGTTTATTTCTCTATTTTTATTTTATATAGATGTAGTCATGTGAGTTGTCCCATCGCTTCAGTTACTCACTTGAGTAACGGCTATACAGCATAAGGTTTGCAGAATCTGGATGAAAGTCAGTTTTCTTGAACACACATTTTGAAAGGTGTCAGATAAGAATGTCAAAAGCTTGGGAATATTTTATATTCATCCTTTATTCTATATTTAATAACTTCTATTCTAAAGGTTTGTATAATCTTCATCAGCACTATCAACTGTGTTCTGAGATCAGCAGGCTGCCTTTGTGAATCATGACCTAATTATATCATCTTTTTCAAGTCTCTTGGGTCCTGATCACCTCACATAGGATACTCAATTACCTCAACTCCATTTGAAGTCATTTGGATGTTCAGGCTGCTCAGCACAGCTCAGGATTGAGCCCATAAATAACTTCAGACTGTACTTCCACTGGCTTGGTACCCGACACCTTCTTCAACAGATTTTAAAAATAAGGTGATAACAACAACAAAATCTGTTGCCCACAAATTTAGGCTGCTTGGACTGTTCACAACTACCCAGAGTCTTGTTCTAAATTTCAGACTTGTACCTACTTTATTAACAATATAACCCTTATGAAACACTAACACCTGCTGTCACTGTGGGACTGGAATCAAATTGTCACCAGTTTTTGGCTGGGTGAACTCTTAACTCCATTGTAAATGACCCCATGAGTAATTCATTTCTCATAACATGTGTATGAGGCATTATTTCTTTTTAGAACAAAGCTCTGGAGCCACAGGAGTCAGTGGGGGTGCATGGCTCAGGGTATTGACACTGAGCTATTGAAACCACTGGTTCAAACCTGGTAATGACCAGAAGTCATTCTCATCTGATTATTGTTTCCTGGCTTGTATAAAATGAGTTGGTGGTCTCCAGCTAACTGCTAGCAGGGACCCACATCACAAAAATCCCAACTGCAAACATAATTGCTGGCAATCCCTTCTTTGGACATTCAAGGACTGAATCAGTATGGAGATTTCTCAAAGGATAAGAAGGTAGTTCAGAGACCCTTGCACTGATGTTGATCACATATACATATTAAAGTATTTATATTTGAAACAGTAAAGTCTATAAAAATATTTGTTCAGGGCCTTCTTTTAAAATGGTTCTATAACTTTTCATTCAGAGAGGTAAACAGTAGCCACCTGAAATCAAGTGAAATAGATAATGAAAGAGCTTTATGATTACAAAGTGTTCAGTTTGGAACTGAGATCTGGATGCACATACTTCCAAAAAGGTGGAATGACATGTTCTTTTGAGTCTGCTAGCTACATGCTGCACTCGGAATGGTATGTCTGGTTGGATACTTGTGTTCACAAGCATTATACGTACCTTGTCCTTGAATGTCCAAAGAAGGGATCGGTTCCTCTAAAAGGTTGAGGTTTCAGAATTATTCCTTCACTTCTTCATGAGCTCCTGTCAAAAACAAGTGCAAGACACTTCACATAAACACAAAAGCTGTTTTAGGTGCATAGACTCTGAAGAGATTATTGCTGCTGTGTGATCTCAGAGATTTTTCAGGTAATTCAGGGTATGTCAATGCTACAGACTTAAGTCGACCTATGTTGGGTTGAATTACAGCCACCACAGTAATTGCTGCAGTGGTTGATGTCCGAACTACCCTTCTTCTGTCAGTGGTGGGCGTCCTCACAAGGAGCACTTCCACTGATTGAAGAGGGGCAATATAGGGGGCTGAGGGCCAGGGTTTTCAGCTCTGCTCAGCTCCCTGCATTCAGCGGGGAACAAAAAGCAGCCTCCCGGGCTTCTCGCCTCCCATCTCTGAGTGGGGGCCAGCCACCCAGGCTTCTCACCTCCCCATTCCCTGACAGGAGCAGCAGGGCAGCTGCCTGGGTTTTTCAGCTCTCTGAGTTGGGAGCCAGGAGGGTGCAGCCCGGCTGGGAGTGGGAAGCCAGGGCCAGCCAGGCTTCAGTTGCCTGACTTTCTTGTCAACTTCACAGCTACACCAACATAAGCCCTACACCTCCTGTGGAGGTGGAGTTATTATGTTGGTGTAGCAGGACTCTTACATTGGTGGTACAAGGCTGTAGTGTATGCACTGAGGCCTGGTCTATACTACACAGTTATGTCAAGGTAAGGCAGTATATAACGACCTAAATTATGTCAATGTACATACGACAACCCTGTCCTGCTGATGTCACTTACATCTTTACTTACATTGGCTGGGGGTGGCAGGGCAGGGGAGACAAGGAGATGAGAAGCCCAGGAGGATACTCCCCCACTCCCGGCTGGGAGCTGAGCAGAGCCGAAAGCCCTGTCTCTCAGACCCCCACACTGCCCCTCTTCAGTCAGTGGAAGTACTCCTGGTGATGCACACTACCGACAGAAGAAAGATAGTGTGGACATCAGCCACTGCAATAATTATTGTGGTGGCAGAAAGTTGGCCTACCATAGGCCTGACATAGGTCGACTTAAGTCTGTAGTGTAGATATGCCCTGACATAAGTAGGTCAATGTAAGCTGCCTTAAGTTGGCCTGTGTAGTGTAGACCAGGCCTCAGAGATCAGACTGTAAATGGCAGCATGAGTACCTTGTAGATGTGTAGCACTGATCTTTTTAATGATAAAAAAGTAACTAACATTATTAGCCCTTCCTTTTCAGTTATGGCCCCGACTCTTTCTTGCCCCTGCTCTTCTATTACTGTCATTATTTTAAGGGCACACTACAAAAACAAAATGTAACAGAACAATGCAACATATAAATGTTCATAACTGAAATATTCAACAGATGGGTTATATGCATCCATGTCACTTTTTCCTATATTCATATAATTATTAATAATTTAAACAGTATTCCAAGAATAGTTCAATGCATGTTACTAATTCATTTTTGAGTTTTTCATTTATGGAAATTTCCTTTAAAAAAACCCCATTACAGATGGTACTACAGCAACTTGTGACATGTGGAGGAAAACAAAAAGTATGTCACATTGTAGCTTTCAGAAGAAGGGTACTTTTTATAGTTTAAAAAAGCCAGCTTGGAATCTGCCTTTATTTTTACTGAGGGGTATGCCCCATGCCATTGAATACTGCAACTCTAACAAATGGTTGATGGACATTGGCAGAATAGTAGAGAGACAATGAAGCCTAGTAGGCTAAGCATGGGACTGTGTTTTAAAGCCAGCTCTCTCATTGACTCAGTGGCCTTGAGCAAATCACTTTTCCTCTTTGTCTATCCCCTCCCTCATAAGGAAGCATAGAGCTTGCTCATGGGTTTCCACTTGAAGGCCAAGATTATAAAAAGTGATTAGTGCCTCAGTTTTTGGATGCCCAACATAATGGAACCTAGTAGTCAAAGGTTAGGTGCGCAGCACTCAGTCCATGCTCCAGTTACCGCCGCTCGCCTTAAATCCATGGCCAGAACAGCTTTAGGTAAAGCTAGGAGAGCCTAACTGGAGAAGAGAGGAACATTTGGTGGGAAGAGCTCAGCAGACTGTCTGCCTCAGTAAGTAGGGGCCTAGAGAAGCTTTTAAACATATACATGTACTGGTGAGGAGAAACACTTTAGAAGTCCATACAATCACTGCCAATGCAGGAGGTCATCAGTCAGAAGAAAAGCCTCCATCTTCTGAAGCCTTTAAGAATAGCCCCATGAAGGGAGCGTAGGGATCATCACAAAGTGCTTGCCTTACTGTCCTGATGAAAGACTTCTCTGTTAGGAGTCTTCTGAACACATGTGGAAGAATATGGCCACCATGGCAAATGTCAACACCAAGGAGGGAAGGGGGGACAGGTCCTCTTTAAGCTGGAGTCCAGAGAGATGGGAAGGAAGAGCTGGAGGCATGGTTAGTGGGGGAAGAAGAGATGGAATAATGGTTGTGAAGAAGAACTGGAGGTCTTGGAACAGATCACCTGGTCTTGTATATGTTAAGGAGTGGAGGAAAGCTGGATTTTGAGGGAAGAGAGGACATAAATCCTGGAGGCATTGGTGTGTGGAAAAAGAAGAGATGGAGGCCTAAGTGTGAAGGAGAGAGAAGAGTGAGATAGGTATGGAGAAGGGGAAATGAGCTGGAAGCATGAATACAGGAGGGGGAAGGAGCCAGAGGTAAGCATGGTTGGGAGTAGAAAGAGATGGAGTTTATAACTGTATATGGCAGAGAAAAACTCAAGGATGTACAGATAAGTAGGATTGGAAGAAGAGCTTAAAGTGTGTGTGTTGTGGAGGAGAAGATGTGGAGGGATGCATTGCAGACATGTGGTAGAAGGTAAAGGATTAGATATTTAGGGGTAAGGAAGAGAAAAGTTGGGGGTGTGCGGTGTGGGTGCGTACAAGGAAGAAAAGAGACAAGGTGGGTGAGGTAATATCTTGTACTGAACCATCAGTTGGTGAGAGAGACAAGATTTCCAGCCACCCAGAGCTCTTCTTCAGGTCTCAAAAGCTTGTCTCTCTTACCAACATAAGTTAGTTCAATAAAAGATACTACCTCACCCACCTTGTCTTTCTAAAATCCTGGGACCAACATGGCTCAACTACACTGTGTAAGCAGAGTCAGAATGAGCTCTACCCTGACATCTGGTGGTGAGCTGTGGAAAAGGACTTCAGGGGCTGATCTCGTTTGCATGGACATACCCACCCTGCCTAGCATGATGGGACTGCTTGCCCAAATGGTCACTTTGGCTGCTGTGGGATCTCCAGTCTCTTTGTTATTGGGACAGGAATAATAAAGTGATGTTATCCTGGTTACGTGAATCAAGGACAGTAGACCTGTACTTGGCATTTTATGATGGAGGGACTCGCCCTCAACTAAGTAGTACTCACTAGGCAAGGGACATGGGTTCCAAAGCCCAGAGAATTGAGAGTGTCTGTCTCTTTCTGAGGGACACTCTCCCTGGTGTAATAACAGAGCTAATTTTGACTCCATTAAGAGTCTTGTTACATGCTGCGGAGTGGAAAACACTGATTCCTAGGTCTAAGCATTAGACCTACTTTGGGCTAGTGGTTCTGTGTGTGCCAGCATTGAACCTCCCTTACTACCAGCTGAAATCACTAAGAGCTGTGTTAAGGAAGTGGGGGGAGGTGGCTAGCAGTTTGGCTGATGGTGAAGACTGCAGCAGAACCCCAGGGAGAGGCGAGGCTGTTGACCCGAGCAGCAGAGCATGTAAGGTGCCCCCATACCTCCCCTCTTCCACTCAGGCTGGGAAGTAAACTTTGCAGATAAACTTTTGAACTCTGGGGCTGCACTGACTGAGGACAGAAACCATGGGAGGGCTGACTGTTGGGTTGCTGGACTTAAGACCCTGAGGGGAAAAGGACACTGCCAAACTTACTTGGGGGTGGGTCTTTTGCTCATGGTTTGTGTTATAAATCCTGTTTGTGGTGTTTCCCCACATAATGCTGCATTGTTTCCCTCCTTTATTAAAAGGCTTTTTCTACACTCAGACTCTGTGCTTGCGAGAGGGGAAGTATTGCCTCTTAGAGGCACCAAGGGGGGTGGTATGTAATTATTCCAGGTCAATGGGTGGGGGCTCAAGCCGGTTTTGCATTGTGTTATTGAAAAGGAACACCTAGATACTGAACCTGGCCTTTGTTGCTGCTAACTCAGACGGGCAGAAGGGTTACAACTGCATAAGAGGAAGAAGAGCAGAAGTCAGAGTCAAATGTCAAGTAGAATGGGAAATGACACCATAGTGTTTGTGTGGAGGTGGTTGAAAAGGAGGACTAGAGAGGGAGAGGCTACAACAGATGGTGGTTACGAATGGGTGACCCCAATGACCAATATTTGTCCAGTCCCTCCAATCTGAGGAAAACCTTCCACCATCAAAGCCAAGAGAGCTCACTCATTCTATTTTTCACAGGATTCTGAAAAACTCAGAGTAGGTCAGGATAGGCGGCAAAGGAGCATCCAGGGCAAATGAAGTCAGGTTTTAGAGGTACCCTGAGGAGCAGCCAGCACACACTTAGCAGTGCCAACCTTCCTAGGGAAGAATCTGCATAGCAGAGGAATGGCATGCCTGCTTTCATGGAGTTTGGGAGGGAAGAGGTAGAGCTGGGGGAGGAAGTGCATAACCACTTTTCAAATTCATTCCTTTATTACCAAACTTGGCCTGAAGTCTGCACACTTACTCTCCTCTTTCATGTAGTCACAGTGTGTGGCTAAGTCACAGTATTAAAAGGTGCATTTTATTTTTCACAGCATGTAAAGCAACAGCTTAGAAAGAAAAAAAAATCTATTCAAGGTTACAGATTGCAGTGAAAAACTGTATGTAATCTGCCATCCTGAAGGTCCTGGTTTGTTTGGCTTAATTTGAACTCATAAGGTTCATGAGGGGAAGGCAGATTTTTTTTTAAAGAACTGGTTCCCACAGGGTAATTTTGAATGTTGTGGAGAAATGGCTAAAAAGTCTACTTCAAAGATCCAATTTGTTCCATAATGAAATCACTTTAGCTTTCAAAGTTCAAGACTACTTTACATTTTAAAGACATTTTCTTAAGGGAATATTGACTAGAAGTAAAGGGCCTCATTTTTTTATCACTTACACAAGATATTTCTATTGACTTCAGTGGAGTTACTTCTCATGTCTATAGGGATAAGCAAGAGAAGAGTCTGGCTCCAGGTGATTACGCTTGGGTTATAAAACTCTGTGAAGCACCCGGAGTTAGATCTCCCAATCACTGTTAAAGTCATTAGGAGGTGTAAGCACAGTGGTGAAATATTTTTGGAATGTATATACTTGTACTTTATATAATGTCTCACAAGATAGTCAGCCATATTGCTTTGTAATCTTGTTGTGTTCTAGTCAGTATAAGAGACTGCTGTAGAGCTCCATATTGAATAGCTTTATTTTATTATTAATTCGTTGTATTTCTACAGCGTCCTTGGCAGTGTACATAAAACAGAATAAGATGTGTTCCCTATCTAGAGGGACAGCTTAGGATATCCTGGGATACTTGGAAGTATAGTATTACAAATGCCTGTACCCTATTTTACCATAATAGTTTAGTTTGCCTAAATAAAGACAATTTATCTGAATACTGAAGAATACTTTATATAACCAGAATAGTCAGATCTTGTACTAGGGAAGAACATTTTGTCATGCAGGTGTTCTATTTCACAGCAGCTTGTTAGGGCCAGAGTGTAATGAGCTACTATTATTCCACATGTTCCCATTAACTTCAGTGGGACTATTTTCAAATTGACGTACCACTCAGTGTGACTAAGGGGCTCACAATCTTGCCCTTAATAAATGCCCTTTAATAGCCCAATTTTCAAAAGAGCCCAGGGCCAGATATTCAAGTGTTCGGCACCTGCTGTTGGGGCCAGAATTTCAAAACTGTTCCTCTAAATGAGGGTCAGATTTTCAAAAGCTCTATACAAAAATGCATTTGGCAAGATGCCTGTTTATTTATCTCCTTCCTTCAGTTTTAAAAGATAATTAGCCAGATCCTCTGCTGATGTAAATAAGCACTGAACCATTGAAGCCAGCATGCCAATCTCAGGATCTGGCCCAATATTTCCAAGAGATCAGCTATCATTATGACCACAAACCCAGTCAAATTCACATTTTATTACACTGTCATTTTTTAAAAAAAAAGAAGACTGAAAAGACACTAATCAAGTCTGAAAACCTCCTCTAGTTTCTGTCATTCACTTGTCATTGTTGAAAGGATGTTAAACCTAAAATATTTGTTTGCTACTAAACCTTGAAATGAAATATTGCATTATTCTACCTGCTCAAATCCCACAGGACCCAGCAGATTGATTCTTCTCCACCAGGGCTGCCAAGTGATTTCATTCATTTTAGAACAAGAGAATATGAAAAGGGCCATATAAATGAGCTAGTTTCAATTACAGGAAAACACATACCAAGATTCAACAACCAAAGGAGATTTATAATACATGAACACTTTAAATTACAGTACTCTCACAAGGTGCTGTGGAGGGGGGGAAGAGCATGGCCTAGACTAGTGGTTAAAAGCTTAACCTTTTGGCACTGAACATCAGCAAGATCATTACAGGTATTAATTTTCCAATTCAAATTCTCTTTTGGGGAAAGAAAGGGGAAAAACAACTTTATTTTTTCTCCTAGACATATTTATTAACATTTGATTACTTGAAAGTAGTTCTCTTACTTTAAATCATGCAAACTTGTGAAATTTATTATATATTATGTGTAAAAGGAAAATAATAATCTGGATCAACTCTTCTCTGAGCATCTCAGTTCATTGTAAATGCATGATCATGCCTACTTAAAGTCAATAGTTAATAATACTACTACTAATAATAATTAATAATAACAAAAATGTTGATTTTAAAGAGAACATTGATCAGAAGATGACTATTGGAGCTGACTAAAATATTTTACTGAAAAGTGCTTTTATTTAAATGTTTGTATTAATTTTTCCAAATACAACAAATGTACCAAAATACTAGATTCATCATAATACACAAGGTGGATGAGGGGAGGGGAGGGGAAGCGACATACCTACCTTTAGGATCTACTTTAATCATAGGCCTCTAAAAAGTCAGCCCAAATTGCTTTGAATTTTCTGGTCATTCCCCTTCTGCAGAATGCCAGTTGTTCATTAATTATGAGGTTTAGTCATATCACTGACCCAAGTATCAATATTTGGTGAGGACTGACTTTTCCATTTTTTCAGGATTACTTCTTCAGTGACCACAAGTGCATGTTGAAATCATTCTGACTTGTTACCAGATAATCTCCAGATACCAGGAATATATCCAAAAATTAAACTTAAGGGAAATGGCTTCAATTTAGCATCCAATATCAAATTGATCCTATGACCTACCTCATGCCAAAAATTCTTGATACAGGAGCACTCCAAAAGCATATGAGCTAATGTAGCACCAAGGGAGTTACATTTCCAACAGCGATCAGCATTTATGAGGCCCACTATCATTAGCCTCTGTGGGAATCAATATATTCAAAAAAGTGTCTTTTGGTGAATAAGCCATTGATGGTCTTAGGTCTATAGTTGCTTTTTTAACATAAGATATAATTGTATTATGTCGGGTCAGAGATAGTTGGGTATCCACATCTTTATTCCAAGCAACTCTCAAATTATTAGTCTTTGGCAGAGTTTTTTGGGCCAGAGAATCATAAAAGAAGAAAATCCAGAAAGTTTCCTTTCAAAATAATAAAAGTTCTGGAGATATGATCATTTTCCAAGTTGAGAAAATGAAATCCTCCCAGAGATAGGGGAAACTGTAATTTATTCAAAGCCAGTCTAGGTTTCTTTCTTGTGCCCTAAAAGGAAGGTTTTGAAAATATTATTGAATTTGTTAAAATAAGTTTGAGGAATAAAAATAGGGAGACCCTTGAGGAGATACAAAATTCTGGAAAGGCCATTCATTTTTAGTATATTAATTTTACCGCACAAATTGAGGTTTAACAAACTCCATCTCCCCAAATCGTTAGCCACTTGGTCAATAATTGGTTCTATATTTATCTTAAGGTTGTCTTGAATATTTTTGGGAATCAGTATTCCTAAATATTTCATATTAGAGGATTGCCATTGGCAGTCCTAATTTGAGAAAAGACCTTGGTGGGCACATTGGTTAATGCCTAAGATTTCCAATTTACCTTGATTAATTTTATATCTTGAGAGGAGTCCAAACTTATTAATAGTGATTACAAGGTTAGGAGTGGTAACCTGGAGCTTAGATACAAACACAAGAGCATCATGGGCACATAGCGCATAATTTTATGCTCTGTTTGGCCCACCTGGTGATCACAAATATGTTGATCTGAATGAATGGCATGGTTAAATGAATGGTTAAATGTTCTAGAGCTAAATCAAACAGAAGAGGAGAAAGGGGGCAGCCCTGCCTCGCACCTCTTTATAATGGAAATGCTAAAGAAATAATACCATTGGTAACTACCCAGGAAGTCGGGTTAGAGTATAAAACCTTATTCCAAGCAATAAATTGGTTTATTTTGCTAACACATGAAAAAGATAGTCCCAAACTATGTGGCCAAAGGCCCGTTCAGCATCTAAAGAAATGACAGCTAAGCGTTCTTTAAAATTTCTCAAAGCAGCAATAATATCAGCCAGGTGATGCAAATTATCTGAGGCATGTCTATTATGAAGGAAGCCTACCTGACTTCTGTGTATAATGTGGGAGAGAACTTTGTCCAATCGCATAGAAAGAGAGTTATCTAAAATCTTAGTGTCATAATTGATTAAAAAAATTGGTCTGTAATTACTACATAGTCCAAGGTTTTTCTGTGTTTAGGATAACTGAAATTACAACGTCTCTTAGAGTAGGTGCGAGAGTTTGCTCATTATTGGCTTCATTGAACATATTCAATAATCTAGGTGTTAAAGTTTCAGAGAACTTTTTATCTGATTTATAAAAATCAGTTGGAAATCCATCTGCACCACGAGTTTTTCCAACATTCTTTTCTTTTATAGCCTGTGTTAGTTCTGAGATTTCTGGAGAGCGGCATCTGAAAGTTCTTCAGAGAATCAGATATCTGTGGTACAGATAATCTACTAAAAAGTTATATAGTGCATCTTTACTGATTCCCTAATCTAAATATAGTTTTGAATAAAACTGCTGAAATTGTTTATTGATATCTGACTATGTTGTATATAATTTATTTTAGTCTGCAGAAGAGAAGAGTGAGGGAGGATTTGATAGCAGCCTTCAACTACCTGAACTGGGGTTCCAAAGAAGATGGAGCTAGGCTGTTCTCAGTGGTGGAAGATGACAGAACAAGGAGCAATGGTTTCAAGTTGCAGTGGGGGAGGTCTAGGTTGGATATTAGGAAACACTATTTCACTAGGAGGGTGGTGAAGCACTGGAATGTGTTGCCTAGGGAGGTGTGGAATCTCCATCCTTAGAGATTTTTAAGGCCCGGCTTGACAAAGTCCTGGCTAGGATGATTTAGTAGGGGTTGGTCCTGCTTTGAGCAGGTGTTAGACTAGATGACCTCCTAAGGTCTCTTCCAAATCTAATTTTCTATGATTCTATTGCAACTAGTGTGAATAGCAGCAATCTTATTTCTGTTAGCTTTTGCTTAAGTCTGTATGCCAACTCTCTCTCCAGATTTAGCTTTTGCTTCAAACAGAACAAAACAAACTCAGCCTTTTGGGACAGAAGTTTGTTATTTCACATCTTACACTGAGTTTCTCTCAGGAGGGTGCAGAAGTATAGTCTGCATCCATTAATTTCCTTCACAAGGGTATCAGTTCTATGTTCTCTCCATTTCAGCATGGCAGCTGATGAAGCGGTGGGAGCATCTGTTTTTTAAAAAAAGTTCTAACCTCTGCTGGATAGAGTTAACAGATGGTGTATCAAACAGCAGAGAGGTATTTAGTCTCCACATTGTAGCTGGGGGTGCGTAACCTGGGGGCCTAAAAGACGTGTGTAGGAGCATGGTCAGACATAACAATAGTACCAATGTCACAATCAGTGACAGAATTGATCAAACCTTGTGACAGTAAGAAATAGTCTAATCTTGAATATGTTCAATGAGCAGCAGAAAAAGAACTACAGTCTTTGGCCATAGCATTACCCAATTTCCACTCATCTTGTAAGCCTCAATCGGCCGTGTATGTATGAAGTAACTGATGAGTATTAGTGTTTTTATATGGAGATGGAAAAGATTTATCAAGGACCAGGTCTAGAGTTTTGTTAACGTCTCCAGAGGATGATGCCCTTATCATTTATGCTCATTTAAAAATTATGAAAAATTTGAGATCGTACTGGTTTGGCCCATAGAGATTGACAAAGATGATTATAGAATTGCCAATTTCAGTCTTAAGGAAAGTAAGTCTGCCCTCACTATCAGATCTTGTGCTCAGAATATTAACATTCAACTTTTTATGTATTAATATACAGATGCTCCTTGCTTCAGAATTAATGCAACTAGAAACTGAGAGGCCCACTCAATCTCTATTTCATTTACAAGCTTCATGTTCTGTCAGATGTGCCTCCTGACACATGACAATTTCAACATTCTCTTTTATAAAATATTGAATATAATTTTCTTTTAATAGAGTAATTAAAACCCTTTATATTCTAGGAGACACATTTAATTACCAGAGCCTTCACTGTTAAAATGTACCAGATAAACTATAAAGTTGCTTTGTGAATAAATACGAAATTGCAAATTTTCCTGAGCAGCACACAGCTCTTGCATATCTAAGCAGTGAAAGTTATACAGTCCAGGGATAGGTTGTCGCTTCCCAGGACATATTCTACAGGAGTGGGAAAGGAGCTCCCAGCATGAGAGGGTGAGAAAGAGGAATTAAATAAGTTAATTTTAAGTTAAGTTAATTAAAAAAACAAAACAGAAAAAGATAGTGGAGAGAGAAATACGTGTTCATACCGTACAATCAAAAAGAAGAATCTGTTTAAACAGTCCAAAAATATACACTCAACACCCAAAGGGGGAGACTGCTTCTAGTGAAACTTGGATATATTCACAACCCATGGGGCTCCAATCATTAAAACTACAGGTATCAGGTGATTACTGTAGAAGCCTGACACCTTAGTCCATAAGGAAGCACCATCTAATGAAACAGTGATAAATATACATAATTACTGATCAAATGGTAGATTTTACATTGATGCCCTTTTTCTGTAAATTAAGGCAATAGGAATTAAACCCTTCTACCTTAGTGAGAGAGAAAAGAAAAGAAAAGAAAAGAAAAGAAACTAACATATCAGTTTCAACTAGCACCCATCAATTTGTTTAGAGCAACCATATCAGACCTCAGAGAACAATACAAACATTCCATACGGCCATATCATTCCATAGATAACTCCCTTTACAAGGGAGGAGGTTGCAGATTTTTTAAAGATATTATTCTGCTTCCTGAAAGCAACTGAATGATACTATCTTCTTATCGTTTTTAATATGGAGTGTTGCAGAGTATTTAATACAATACTTCAAGTCCATCTTCCTGGCTAATTGTTCCGCTTGATTAAAAGCTGCATTCACTGCAACCATATCACAGGCATAATCTTGAACAAAGCAGTATTTTAAATGCAGGTTCTCCCCATAACAGTTCCTTTTCTTCCCTCTGGATTTCTGCAGTATATGTTCCTTAGTGGTAAACTTCAGGAACTTCACAATCAATACTCTAGGCTGACCTCCTGGAGCTGGCTTGGGGGCAAGGGCCCAGTGTGCCTGTACTATATCAAAACAAAAATCTAACAGCAGATCCATCAATTAGTTAGCAGTTTAGGGACAAATTCAGGGTGGTTACATTTCTATATTCCCTCAGGAATACCCCAAATCCTGATGTTACCTTGACATGAGCAGTTTTCTAGATCGATTAGCTTGGTTTTAGTAGTCTTTATACCATTACAGTTCTTCAGCACCTGTCATTTGTTCTCTTTAAAATCATCTTCCACTTCAGAAATTCTTTGTTCTGCTTCACTCATCCATCTGGATAGAGCTTGTAGCACACTCAGAATCTCAATCATGGTGTTCTGTAGGATGGAAAGTGTAGGTTTAATTTCATTACTATCTGCAGCCCCCTGTTTTATTACATCCATCAGCTGCTTTCCATCTGGCCCAGACACCATTTTGTTTGTAGAAGTGGGGGAGGTAGATCTCCTCTGGTTTTTTTTTAGAGCTTTGGGATTCAGAGAGGAAGATGCACAGCTAGAGAGCATCCTGGTGGTTTCAGAAGTCAGGTGCAATATTTCTTGGGGTTGTATGGTGTGGTTCAGGAGAGGATGTTTGGGGATTCCCGTGGGCCACTTCAGAGCTCAAACAATCTGCATCCACCTTGATCGCTGCATTCTTTGGCATCCTGAAAAGTATTTCTTAGTATTTGTCTTTTCATCATTGCATCCCACTCTTACAGTATGTGAAAGTGACAGTGAAAGAGAGAGTGAAAAACAGGTGGTTTTATTGATGTATGAATAGTAAGATCCTACTCACAAATTCCACATCTCAGAAAGAATATCTTTCTACTGCAAAATGAAGATGTGTGGCATTGCTGTAGTGATAGTCTTGGAAAAAATTAGAATATAAGGGAAATATTAAATCTATTTTCCCAATGTGCAAATCCTTTGTAGAACTTGAATGCAACTCTTCATTTGTACATACTTTTTTAAAATATGTTTGAGTAACCAACAAATTGATAAAGTGACAAAATCAGTGACTTCTAGAATAGTAATTCAAGTCCTGATTGGTAATAGCCAAAAACTTATTATGTGATGGTTATTCAATGGCAGTAATATTAGTTTGGTCTCATTCCAGTAACCACTGGACTGGTGTCCACATCAGAACAATCACCCCTCTAATTGGGACCCTGGTGTCCAGTCTTACTGGTGAAGTCAAGGACTGAGTGGGCATGGACAGCATCTATCTTAAAGTCTCCAGGTGAAATCCTGACTCTTTTGAAGCCAATGGATCATCACTCTCCAGATCAGAACTGAGGTACATTAGGATAGCCATACAAGTAAGCTTGTTCAGTTGTTGCATGTGCTGTATTTGCTCTGTGGAGAAATATAAGCCTTTGTCTCCAAGTCTATGAGACCAGCACATTCCCACTGTATTCGCTTTTCTTATAATCTGTTCTAAGGAACTTCAACTCTGATTCAAAAGCCATTTAAGTACCTACACATGGGTGTAAGTCCCATTGACATTAATGGAATTTAAGCACATGCTTAAAGATAAGTACCTGCTTACGTGTTTTTCTGAATAATGGACTTTTGTGTCCATTAGTGTATACCTGACCAAGCTCAAATCTTTCGAAAGTTCCCAGAAGAAAATATTGAGCTCATAAGTGCATTAGGTCTTGTCAGATGTGTTTTAAATGCAAGATTGATAGATCGCTTTCCCATTCTGTTAGCTTTCATGCCCCTCTGTGTGCATGATTAATAAATAATGAAAGTCTAAAATAATACTTATCACCGGTTAATAGGTATTAAAACTCACACCCATGCTATAAGGTGAGATTCAGTACCTAGGGATGAGGATTTGAGAAGACCTACCAGCCAGCTGGATTTTAAAAGCATCTAAAACTGAGACGAACAATGATATTATCAGTATTTTTCAGTAGTATAGTGCTCTTTCAAAAATATTTTAATTGGTATAATGGGATATATAATATTTATCACATTGCTAAAGACACTTTTTAAGTATTAAAATATTACTTTGATGGATTTTTTTAAATCAGGGAAATAACATTCTAGACCATGCAAAAGCATTGACTAATATATTAATATCAACAAAAGTGTTGACACTTATCAGATGTCCTAGTACTCGCCAAAGCATGCATGATTTAGTAGTGCAAGGGATAACTTCTCAAGAGTCAAGGAATAACAAAGGGATGGGTGCTATAGCCACCATTTTCAAACTTGAGCACACATATAGCCAGGAATCTAGTTCCATGTTTTGGTACTAAAATAAAAATGGCCTGATTTTTTCAGAGGTCATAAGCAATCTGTCATTCCCAACTAAGTTAAGCATAGGCCACTTGATTAGGTAACTTCATATGGATTTTGAAACTGAACCCTGGGCACCCAAACTCAAACATGGTCTGATCTGATTTGCAGAAGAGCTGAGTACCAGCAATTCCATATACTTCAGTCTGAGCTTTTCAGTGCAGCTGAGCACCCAATTCAGACTGTAAACCTGTATCTTTAAGAAGAAAATTGCTAGTCCACTAAATTTACCTAGTTACAAAAATAAACAGGGATTGGTGTTTACATTTATGGAAACAAAAATTGAGCTGAGGAGAGCGGAAGGAATAGAAACTTTCAGACTGTTCAACAAGATTCAATATGGTATAGTAGTTGTACTGGTTTTGGCTTTCAATTGCTTGAGCTAGAAGTCCTGCTGTTAAAAAATGAACACTCCATATGCCTCACTCCCTCTATTCGTATACCTTTAGCCAAAAGTTAAGTCTTACAAAGGTTAGTTCTCAGAGGGGAAGCCCTCTGGATAGATTTTATTTTCCCTTTGTAAAGTTAAATATAAGAAGAGGTTGAGGCAAAACCAATGAGGCAAAGAAGATGAGCCATTTATGCAGGAAAGTTTTACTAACCATCATTTTTGTAACCTAGAGAGAGCGTCCCACTGCATGTAAGTTTCTAAGTAAATTAATCTCCATCCATTCCATTTATAAAGAAGTAGCTGAGAGGAGAAAGAGACTTGACCACCCTCCAAAGGAATCTTTCCATGGTAGGAAGAGGCCCTCTATAGCAAATGGGTGGTTTCTTCCAAACAATCTCATATCCCTGCCTACAGTGAATGAATGAAAAGGTCCAGACTTTTCTCTTAGCTGAACAATCTCCACTCTGTCATTGGAAAAATAACATCAATTCATTTCAATATTTTCAAATTGAGTTACTATAGCCCCAGCTTTCAATGACTGTGGGCAATCGGGTTAAGAATTCAGGAATTGTTTTCTTTGCATCTTGAACCTCTCTTTCTCTCCTATCTTCTGTGCACCCTCACATTCACACATGCATGGAAATAGCCTGTCACACCACTGAAAATTCTGAGAGTGTGAGAAATCGCCCCCAACCTCCTGAGTCTCTGGTCAAATCCCTGAAGGTAAAGAACTATGCACTCCCAGATGTTTTATTTTAGAGTTTTGCACAGTCAGAACAGATGATGTTTCCACTCGTAATGATGCAGGGAATTTATGTCAGTCAGCCATAAGAGTTACATTAATTCCAACAGTTTGCATGGCTGCAAGTACTAGCAGATGGATACTCCGTGTCCTAAAAATCCAGTCCAGCAGAGCATACAAGGTGGGAAGTTCATTTCCATGAGCTCTTCTCTCCCCCCCCCCCCACCAACTTGCCACTATAGAACTGTGAGTTAATTTTAATTGGTTTCTACAGCAGACTACGCATTCACTTGAATGCTGCCATTTAGCCAGCTCTCAGGGTGTCTCACTCTGGGCTCTGAGTATGTTGTCAGTGGAGTCAAGCAATTAGATTATAGGCATCGAGAAATAAGACAGATGTTACTTTCTATAGTAGAGCTATATTGCTAAGAATCTGCTCTGTCATGCCTCTAGCTTTTTCTCTTTCAAGTCCATCCTAAAAATACACCTCTTCAACAGGCCTAAAAACCCTTATCTTCCGTTCTATATAGAGTTAACATAAGATGAGTGAGCTAATGTGAGTGAGAGGGGTAAATAAACAAAGGTAAATACTACATTAAAAATATCATGGACCTAATTATTGTTAAGGCAACCATTTTGTCATGGAGGCCACAGAAACTGTGATTTTGAATTAAGTCCATGAAATGCCCCCAGATTGAGTGGCATTGTGACCTAGCACACAGGATCGGTTTGGCATATCCTCCTCTCTGTAGATGGAGATAGAAGAGTGGAGACTCCAAACCCGAATGGTGTTGTGGCCCCATGGGCCAGGTTGCAACACCCAGAGCGGAGAGACCAGCCCAGTCCTCTGGGACAGGAGCCACCACTGCAGCGCAGGGTTCGCTCTCCAACTCCACCTCTCCATAGTCCCCCACTTTTCCCCTTTCTATGACCTATTGTTGTTTTCCCAGACCTCTATCATGAAATGTACTAAAAATTGGCATGACAAAAAAAGAGAGCTTTAAACTAGGAATTAGGGGGAGATGGTTGGGAGATGTCCAGGTAATCTCCACGCCAGATTTTAGCATTGAGAGGGAAGAAGACAAAGTTAGAAAGGATACAGCCGTGGGTAGGAGAATGTATATAAGGAGCGAGGGCGGTGTGGATACTAGTCTAAGAGGTTATACTGTCTGTAGAATGACTGTGCCTAATAGGGTACAAAATGTGAGTGAGGCCAAACAGCAAAAATTAAGATGTTTGTACATCAATGCGAGGAGCTTAGGTAACAAAATGGAGGAATTAGAGCTACTGGTGCAGGAAGTGAAACCAGATATTATAGGGATAACAGAAACATGATGGAATAATAGTCATGACTGGACTGCAGGTATTGAAGGGTATGTGCTGTTTAGCAAAGACAGAAATAAAGGTAAAGATGGTGGAGTAGCATTGTATATCAATGATGAGGTAGAATGTAAAGAAATAAGAAGTGATGCAATGGATAAGACAGAGTCCGTGTGGGCAAAAATTACATTGGGGAAGATAACTAGTAGAGCCTCTCCTACAATAGTGCTTGGGGTGTTCTATAGACCTCCGGGATCTAATTTGGATATGGATAGAGCCCTTTTTAATTTTTTTAATAAAGTAAATACTAATGGAAACTGCTTGATCATGGGAGACTTTAACTTCACAGATATAGACTAGAGGACCAGTGCTAGTAATAATAATAGGGCTCAGATTTTCCTAGATGCGATAGCTGATGGATTCCTTCATCAAGTAGTTGCTGAACCGACTAGAGGGGATGCCATTTTAGATTTAATTTTGGTGAGTAGCGAGGACCTCATAGAAGAAATGGCTATAGGGGACAATCTTGGCTCAAGTGATCATGAGCTAATTCAGTTCAAACTGAACGGAATGATTAACAAAAATAAATCTGCAACTAGAGTTTTTGATTTCAAAAGGGCTGACTTTCAAAAATTAAGGAAATTAGTTAGGGAAATGGATTGGACTGAAGAATTTATGGATCTAAAGGTAGAGGAGGCCTGGGATTACTTTAAATCAAAGCTGCAGAAGCTATCGGAAGCCTGTATCCCAAGAAAGGGGAAAAAATTCATAGGCAGGAGTTGTAAACCAAGCTGGATGAGCAAGCATCTTAGAGTGGTGATTAAGAAGAAGCAGAAAGCATACAGGGAGTGGAAGATGGGAGGGATCAGCAAGGAAAGCTACCTTATTGAGGTCAGAACATATAGGGATAAAGTGAGACAGGCTAAAAGTCAAGTAGAGTTGGACCTTGCAAAGGGAATTAAAACCAATAGTAAAAGGTTCTATAGTCATATAAATAAGAAGAAAACTAAGAAAAAAGAAGTGGGGCCGCTAAACACTTAGGATGGAGTGGAGATTAAAGATAATCTAGGCATGGCCCAATATCTAAACAAATACTTTGCCTCAGTCTTTAATAAGGCCTTAAATAAGAGGATCTTAGGGATAATGGTAGCATGACAAATGGGAATGAGGATATGGAGGTAGATATTACCATATCTGAGGTAGAAGCAAAAATCAAACAGCTTAATGGGACTAAATTGGGGGGCCCAGATAATCTTCATCCAAGAATATTAAAGGAATTGGCACCTGAAATTGCAAGCCCATTAGCAAGAATTTTTAATGAATCTGTAAACTCAGGAGTTGTACCGAATGATTGGAGAATTGTTAATATAGTTCCTATTTTTAAGAAAGGAAAAAAAAGTGATCCGGGTAACTACAGTTAGTTTGACATCTGTAGTATGCAAGGTCCTGGAAAAAATTTTGAAGGAGAAATTAGTTAAGGACATTGAAGTCAATGGTAAATGGGACAAAATACAACACGGTTTTACAAAAGGTAGATCGTGCCAAACCAACCTGATCTCCTTTTTTGAAAAAGTAACAGATTTTTTAGATAAAGGAAATGCAGTGGATCTAATTTACCTAGATTTCAGTAGGCGTTTGATACCGTGCCACATGGGGAATTATTAGTTAAATTGGAGAAGATGGGGATCAATATGAACATCAAAAGGTGGATAAGGCATTGGTTAAAGGGGAGACTGCAACGGGTCCTACTGAAAGGCAAACTGTCAGGCTGGAGGGAGGTTACCAGTGGAGTTCCTCAGGGATCGGTTTTGGGACCAATATTATTTAATCTTTTTATTACTGACCCTGGCACAAAAAGTGGGAGTGTGCTAATAAAGTTTGCAGATGATACAAAGCTGGGAGGTATTGCCAATTCAGAGAAGGATTGGCATATTATATAGGAGGTCTGGATGACCTTGTAAACTGGAGTAATAGTAATAGGATGAAATTTAATAGTGAGAAGTGTAAGGTTATGCAGTTAGGGATTAATAACAAGAATTTTATTTATAAGTTGGGGACGCATCAATTAGAAGTAACAGAAGAGAAGGACCTTGGTGTATTGGTTGATCATATGATGACTATGAGCTGCCAATGTGATAGGGCTGTGAAAAAAGCTAATGCGGTTTTGGGATGCATCAGGAGAGGTATTTCCAGTAGGGATAAGGAGGTTTTAGTACTGTTATACAAGGCACTAGTGAGACCTCACTTGGAATACTGTGTGCAGTTCTGGTCTCCCATGTTTAAAAAGGATGAATTCAAACTGGAGCAGGTACAGAGAACGGCTACTAGGATGATCCGAGGAATGGAAAACTTGTCTTATGAAAGGAGACTTAAGGAGCTTGGCTTGTTTAGCTTAACTAAAAGAAGGTTGAGGGGAGATATGATTGCTCTCTATAAATATATCAGAGGGATAAATACCGGAGAGGGAGAGGAATTATTTAAGCTCAGCACCAATGTGTACACAAGAACAAATGGGTATAAACTGGCCACCAGGAAGTTTAGACTTGAAATTAGACAAAGGTTTCTAACCATCAGAGAGGTGAAGTTTTGGAATAGCCTTCCAAGGGAAGCAGTGGGGGCAAAAGATCTATCTGGCTTTAAGTTTCTACTCGATAAGTTTATGGAGGAGATGGTATGATAGGATAACATGATTTTGGTAATTAATTGATCTTTAAATATTCATGGTAAATAGGCCTAATGGCCTGTGATGGGATATTAGATGGATGGGATCTGAGTTACCCAGGAAAGAATTTTCTGTAGTATCTGGCTGGTGAATCTTGCCCATATGCTCAGGGTTTAACTGATCGCCATATTTGGGGTCGGGAAGGAATTTTCCTCCAGGGCAGATTGGAGAGGCCCTGGAGATTTTTTGCCTTCCTCTGTAGCATGGGGCTCGGGTCAGTTGAGGGAAGATTCTCTGCTCCTTGAAGTCTTTAAACCAATATTTGAGGACTTCAATAGCTCAGACATAGGTGAGGTTTTTCGTAGGAGTGGGTGGGTGAGATTCTGTGGCCTGCGTTGTGCAGGAGGTCAGACTAGATGATCAGAATGGTCCCTTCTGACCTTAGTATCTATGAATCTATGAATCACCTGTATCACTCTAATGCCCAACGAGAACGGGGCCCGACTGTGCTCATTCCTACCCACCATGAGAGACATGAGAGTTCTATCTGCCCTGAAGAACTTACAGTCTAAAAAGAGAAAACAAAGGACAGGAAGGTAAAAGGATGCAGAATAGGGAAGTAACTTGCTCAAAGTCCCACTCACAGTTGAAGTCAGTGGCAAAATTGAGACTCTCAGTCCAGTGACCTATCCATTAGACCAAGTTGTCTACCCTAATGTAACTTTTGCCAAACTGCAGCAGCTTTTATTACTCTCTTTTCCCATTCACCTATCTTTTGTTTGTTTCATATGCATATTTTTTCGTGCTGGGACCAAGTTTTTAGTCCCTGAAGCACCTAGTATGATAAAAACTCTATAGCAGTAATAAGAAGAAACACATTTTCAATAAATATTGAAACAAAACTTTTAGTTTACCCTTGATAGTTGGAAGTATTTCAAATTGCATAAATAAAAGAGAATAATCTTTCACCTGCTTAGATAACTATTCAGAAGCTGCTTAGATGGACTGATTTAAATAACAAAAGGTGCAACATCTTTTTCAGCCTAACGTGGTGAAATAGGTATAAATCATTTTCTATGAAACAGAGTGCAATGGAAAGCTGATAAAAGCTTGGCCACAGAATGCTATTTAAAAATACATACTCTAGTTTTAGACCAGATTTCACTGTATTATTCATGCTTTTATGCTCTGGTACAAAGAATTATAACAGATCTTATTCTCAATTTTATATTTTGACACAATATATGCTTGAGGTAGTTTTATTCTTTGCAGATAGGTAGTCATTTTAGGGTTGTTATTTATTGTCAAATTCATTATTTAGTATTTTCTGCTTTGGAGTGTAATTATATGGTTTTTACATTTAAACATGTATTAAGAGGAGTGCAGTGAATTTTCCTCAGGACTATGTAATTTAAACTATTTTAATGTATATACAAATATCATACATAGACAATATTTTAAAAATATTACTTTGTGTACCCCACTCTGTTATAGAAATATATAACTGGAGCCAGAGAGCAATTAGTGCACTCAGTTGCACCTTATAGAGTGGGCCAGGCCCATTTAAAGATGGGTCCCAGTTGAGAGGGCCAGTAGTCACTAATAAAGGAAGGAGTTCAGGGCAGTCGGAAGGAAGAAGGCCCAGGGGGAAAGTAGGCTTTGGGATCCTCTCCCAAGAAGGGAACTCTGGAAAAGACCAGAAGAGATACTGGGAAAATGTGTAGAGCAAGCTTTGTTAAAAGGGCACAAACCTGACCTCCAGGGAGCAAATCCTAGGAGGCGTTGCCCTTTACAAGCTGGAAAGAACTCTGCAGAACCTGTAAAGGTGGTGGACGGAAAAAGCCTAGAGACAGATATGACATCCCCCAGAGTATAACCTGAACCACTGTGTCCCCTTAACTCTCCAGCCCAGGGTGCCTCTTACACTGCTTTGGTAGTGAAAAGCAGCCTCTCCAGGCTCTGCCCACACAGACTTTAGCATGTAAAAGCAAACCCAGCAAAGTTAGATGAATTCTCTCCTATGCATTCTCTCCACTCATGAACTATATATAGGGTGACACCTGAAAATTCTTAGGCCCAGCCTTGCACCTCAGAAATGCACATCTTGCACTGTCCAGCACACTACTGAACAGAGCAAGCTCATTAATAGTTTGTCATTTTATCAAAGAAAATGATTATGCCCTAACCTTTGTTAACCTTAGTTGAGATTCCCCAAACACTACAATCGAAACACAGCAGTTTAGATAAGACAGTAAAACAAGTTTATTACCTATAGAAAGATAGATTTTAAGTGATTATAAGTGATAAATCCATAAAAGTCAGAACAGATTACGAAAGAAATAAAAAGATAAAACTGCAAACTAATTCCTAAACTTTACCAAGTTAAATAAGATTTGAAAACAAAAGGATTTCTCTCACCTTAAAACTTTCAGCTGTCCATGCTAACTGGGAAGCTTCCAGTTAGTACCACTTCCCCCCAGTTCAATGTTGGTTCCTTGTGTTTCAAATGATCTTGCTGCTGTGAGTAGAACTGGTGGAGGAGCGGTAATTTGTGTGTTCTTCCTTCTTATACTCCACCCCCTTGAGCTGGAAAAGTCCTTGCTGTGTCATGGGGTTAGGCAGTTCCATTGCATACATGCTCTGCAATCAGTCCTTCATATAAGTTGTAAATTATTTTGTTTATACGTTCCTCCCCACCATCCTTTCTGTTGAATGTCCAGTTAAACAGGTAATTGCTCCAGCATTTTGCTGGGAAGCCAGTGTGCCTTGGATTCTGAGAAATTGGTTTGTGAGTGTTCCCCAGAATTACAACACATTTCAGTAACAATCATATAGTAAAATCTCAAAGCTTTATACACAGTGTTGTTGCACACATTTTAACAAGACAATGATGTTCAGCAGATTGAGTTTTCAAATGATACCTCATAAGGCATACTTTGTACAAAGTATGCCTTAATTATATAAAAGTGAATATGGGGGCCTAATGGGTATTACATGGGATATAGTGTGTCACAACAGGTCAAGATAGGAAGTAGTCTAGAGAGTTATCAAGGAGTCTGAAGGGGCAGACCTGACTGATTGCTACAGGTTTCTGGACTAGAACCCAGAGTAGAGGAAGAGTCTGTGTTGCCCTACCAGCCACTAAGGAAAGTGGCATGGGTCTCCTCTCCCCTTCCCCCTTGATACAATAGGTATGGAGTATTAGAAGCTCTGAGGTAAGCTCAGTGTCTTTCCATGTCCCTATAGGCTATGAGGCTACCTTAAGATGGCAAGCAAAGCTATCCAAAGACTGAGCCTTAGAGCTGAGAAATGCTAGTCATCGACACCCTAGACATATGCTAAGGCTTCCAGAAAATGACTTGGTTCAGCTTATAAATGAAAGAACTTGTCTGCATCCAGAGCAGAGGGGCATGCATGGGATGAAGGTGGCACCATCCCACAGCTGTCCTAAGCCAAGGCCGGAAAGGCTCACTTTTCCCCTCCCCAACTGAATGATGCTATCAGTGGTGATGCATAAGCACATGTGCCATCTTAGCTCCTCACCAGTGAGCAAGGCTGCTTGGGTTCAGCCCCAATAGCCTAATGGATAAATCATTGGCCTCCTAAAATAGAGATTGTGGGTTTAATCCTACTTGCGGTGCCCTGTTCTGAGCCTCTTCCTTGTGCTCACTGCCCTTCCCTTGGGAAGACAAGGCATTTAGCAAACCCCTGGCATGGCTTGGAAGGTACCTTATATATCCTATAAAAGTAGTATCCTGCCTCAGGCCCTTAGAGACTCTTGCAGGAGAGGCGGGGCAGATGAAGTCATCCCAAGACAAAGGATGATACAAGAAGAGCTAGCAACAGATATCCTAGAAGTATGCCCTGGCTCATCTTGAAAATGGAAAATCTTGTCTGGGTTGAAGGTGGCAGCGTCCTGCAGTTGTCCTTGTCCAGGGCTAGAAAGGCTTGCTTCTGCCCTCTCCAACTGAATGATGCCATCAGTGAGGCATCAGCTGGTGTGCCATAGATAGGGCAGCATTCTCTGATTCAGCAGCAGTGGCCTAATGGGTAAGGCATAGGTCCCTTAAGACAGGAATTGTGGGTTCAAATCACATGTGGGGTACTCATTTTCAGCCTATCCCTTGTTCTCTCTGCCCTTCCCTGGGGAAAATAAGGCATTTGGTAAGCTCCAGTTGCTGGCATGGCTTGGCAATACCTGCTATCCCTTAGAAAAGTAGAAGTCTACCTTGCAGTTTCTTGCAGGTGCGGCTCTCCTCTTTTCTTGCTCTCTCTCCTCCATGGGCTGCTGACAAGGGGGGCTGTCTGCCTCTCTTGAATTGTCAGGGAAAGACAGCCCCAAGGAAGGCAGGACCTGGAGGAAGACCAGACAGTGACCACCACCCTCTTCTACTTCAGGAAGCCCTGCCTGGCAAGTACCAAATTGGATGCAAGCATCTCTGCAAGGCACTGCAGGAGCAACAAAGGGTCCTGGCCAAAGACTCTGAGGTCTAGAGGCCCGTCTGCTATTTTTGGAAAGCTCAAGGCCAGCAAAAGTAGAGCACGCAAAGGGGAAAGCCCGTAGTCAGCAGGATTCAAAGCTGTGTGGGTATTGCCCAATAGATTTATAGTCTATCACCCCCTCTCAGCCATGACTACCCAAGCACAACTGAGCTGCAACCTGCATGAGAGAACCTGCCAGACCTGACCCTCTCCAAGCGGCTCTCTCTCCCCCTCTTGCAGTGTCTCACCTCAGTATCTTTCCATATCCCCAGAATGGGTGAGGCTGCCTTAAAATGAGAGGCAAAGGCATCCCAAAAGAAAGACCAGAGCCTTAGAGCTGAGAAAAGATAGTCATAAACACCCTAGAAGTAGGGCAAGGCTTCCAGAAAATGATCTGGTTTAGTTTGCAAATGAAAGAACTTGTCTGTATCCAGAGCAGAGGGGTATGCATGGACCGAATGTGGCATCATCCCACAACTGTCCTTGGCCAAAGGTCATTTCTACCCTCCCTAGCTGAAGAAAAATATCAGGGGTGATACATCAGCCTACATGCCTTCTTAGCTCTTCCATCAGTAAGCTACGCTATTTAGCTTTAACCCCAGTAGTCTAATGGATAAGGCATTGGCCTTCTAAGCCAAAAATTGTAGGTTTGAGTCCCACCCAGGGTACTCTTCTCTCAGTTTCTGCATTGGTCGTCCCCGGGAAAGTGAAGGCACTTAACCACCCCCTATGGTTAGCGTAGATCAAGAGGTACGCGCTCTCCCCTTAGAAAATAGAAGACTGCCTCAGACTCTTGCAGGTAAGGCTCTCCCATCTCCATGGGCTACAGAGGTGGGAAAGCTGTCTGGCTCTCTTGGGTCATTAGGGAAAGATGGCCCCAAGGATGGCAGAGATGTACAGACCACTGTGCTGGGGGCATAGCCTGGGTGGGATGCAGGCCACCTACTTATCATCCAGGTCCACCCAAATCTGAGCAGGAGTGTAGTGCTGCCAAAGCAGCCCGGAGTGTCACTTGGGCACCTGAAATGCTATGCTATGCACCCACCCTTCAGAAAGCTACGCTCCAGCAGCTCTGCCTTGCCATTTTCTGAGCCAGCCCACATACATGCCCAGCTTGGTGGGTGAAGCCTTGTGTCTGGGGGCACCACGGCTAGGAAGAAGACGTGGCATCAGGGGAGAAGCTGAGCTCGCACAGTTTGCCGTTGCCCGTCCATCCAAAAGTTGCGGCCACCCAAATTTCCACTTCTAGCTACGCCACTGCACTGGCTCCAGAGTTGGAGGCCAAAGACCTGACCGAAGGCCATTGGACTATTTGTTGGTAGGACTTTCTGTTACCCTGGTAGGGCTGGGAAACAAGAAAAAGTGCATCATTGCAAGGCTGGAGTGCTTATCAGCACCAGAGGACGAGAACCCACCTCTCCTGTCATGATGGGGCACACCAAGTGGTGAATCATTCTCCTACACCATCCAGTGACATGTAGCTAGGCTGACAAATAGCACATGGAATGCTCTCAGCAGAATGGAGAGCTGAAAGAAGACAGTTTTGGGCAAGGACACTAAACTTGCAAAAAGTACCATTGATTCTTTGAAGTGCATGCTATCCAGCAAAGAGAACTTTCAGTTTTAAGATACCCACACAATAAAGTTTGGAGGATTCAATATATTTTAACTTGGCACTGTAGGAAATAAGGCTGACTTGACCCAGACAGGCTTGGAACATCTAGCTCCAGGCAAACTAAGTATTTCAGACTAATGCTTAGATGCTTAATACAACACTGGAGAGGATTGCTTATCTGGAAATTATACTATTATGGCACCTATTCTGAATAGAAAATTAATGACTAATTTTGAGACTAACATTTTAAGTTAGTCCTGTATTTTAACAGAATTGTGCAAACATTATATATATAAATTAACATGGTTTAGCTATGCATATATAAATTATTATAATTCAGAGTTCAATTCATTAATGTAATCTGTTTTACTACTTACCCATGACAGCTAGAGATAATCAGAAAGGAAACCTGTTCTTGAAAGATAATTACACTTTTAGAATTAAAATCATACTATTCATTTTGCCATAAAATCACTGTCAGCTATATAGCTGTATCTCTTCAGGAAATGGCTCATGCCTTTTATATGAGTAGCTAGGCTGAATGCTTAAAAATGGTAAACTGACAAAAACATTGCAACGTTTGATTCATTGTAGTTATTCCAAAAGACGGATGGAAGGAAGTAATGGTTTTATACTCTTACAAGCAATATCTAGGTGAAATTATATTTCATATCATAATATCTGATTTCAAACCATTCTGAAGGAAGTGATGATTGTGGTATCTTTATTTAACTTCCAAAAAGAGAGATTAGTTTATAGCTAGATAGCAAAAGGCTTTTGATATCTCAGATACAGGCAATAGGATGATTAATGAAAAATTAAAGCCTAAAATAACACTCAGATTAAAATTTTAGCCTAAGAAATAGGGTTAAAAGTGACTTAGGCATTTGAGATCTAAGTCTCAATGAAAGTCAATGGGACATAGGTGCTTAAGTCATTTGGTTGCTTTTGAGAATTGTACCCCAGCTTATTAAAATCTGGCCTTTTCTTTTTCCATCCCCAAATTGTGGTCACAATATTACATTCACAGTAATGGATGCAACTAATTTTTAGAAAGTGCTGAGGACCCATCCTCTAGAAAAAGGGACCCCTTCTGTATGTTTCAAGTTGGCCATTGAAAAAAATCAAGACACCCAAAATTACTAATCATTTTGAAAATCTTGACCATATTATCTAATTATACATTTCTATGCATAGCTACATTATATACACATCCATTGTATATTGCATTTTCCATTTCAAACAAAAAATGGCTTTTGTCAGTTTTCTCTAAATAAACAAATGTTCTGTATGGATTCTATTCTGTCCTAAGCCATACAAGAAGTTGTCTTATATTTTACTGAACCAATGCTGTCCTCTTACTTCGCTCTCAATTCTAGCCAGTGAAATACAGCTCCCTTAGAAATCATGCTTCCATTGGTTCTCCATCACAGAACATGCTTGCACACTGTTCTGAGGGTGAACTATAAAGTGAAAGTTATGCTACATTAAATTCCACATGTGTTTCCTCTTGAAAATTTGCTGTAGTCAGAGTGGAGCGTGTCACCTGGATTGGTTGGTCCCTTCCCACTTCTAATCCACAGATATCCCAGCCACAAAATATGTCTCAGAAGAAGCTCTTGCAGGCAGTGGAGAGGTGGAAGCATGACACGAAACAGCTGCTCCCCATATCTGCATTTACTGCAGATTTTCTGACTGCTTTTTCTCCACTCTGTCCATCTGAGTGGAGGTGAGCATGCAGCCCTAGCTTATTATCTTGCATGAGATGATGCAGCATGAAAGAATTGGCTGTGACAGAAATGAAGCTGGATTGGAAGTCAAATTACTTCTGTGGTGGTCATGTTAGCTGAATATTTTTGTATGCATGTGTAACACCAACAGACCCCAGTCATCAGCGGGCGGGATTGAACCTGGGACCTCTGCTAAATGCATGAGCTTCTACTGCATGAGCTAAAAGCCAATGGCCCTTAAGTAAGGCTGTGGCAGACTCATTAATCTCTTTTTAAGTGGTCTCGATGCCACTAGATGGGACAGAGCACCACACCGAGGAGGTGTGGGGGTTACACATGGGTAAGGGATCACATTCTAAAGTTGGGGCTGGTGAGAACTGCATTAACAGAGGATATAAGTGAGTGGAGTGCAGATTTATACTTTTACATCAAATTGATAAGTGCCTGATTATTATTTATCACTATATAAGATGTGGTCTTGAGATCAACTTGCAGGTATTTCAGAATGCTGCATTGTAAATGGTAAAATTGAAAATGGTAAAATTGAAACAGAAAGATAATAAAAGGCTAGTGTAGAAGAGGAACACCGTTACAGGCCTCTGCATACATGTGTACATGTTTTAAACAGGTATGTCATATATCAGCATTTAATTTCATATTCATACAGAACGGTAAGCATTAATTTTAAGACCATTCTTGCAGATCTGCCAGGTGTCAGGGAAAGTGTGCTGCTTCCTACAAGAAAAAAAATGAATTTACACCAAATTCCTTGCCTTTATATTATAAGTAAAAACCAATATAGAGAAATTGCTTTTTCTGAATGTCAGTAGGACAAGACCACAATGAAGTAAAATTGCTATAGTGAAGAATTTTGGATGAAAGAGCACTCTACTTCTGCAAGTTTCAAAACATAGCAAGGAACAATATTAAATTTACCAGTACAGAAATAGCCACATAAAATCTTATCTTATTGCAGACTTTAAAAGCTACCTATTTTTTATAGTTGTCCATTAGGACCTAGGACATACTTGATGTGCATAAGTTACAAATTTCCTAGCTTTGATTTAGCTGATTTAAATTGAAGTTTACAGTATGTGTAGAAATGTTCTCCCTCTTAAAAAAGGATAATGTCGCCCCTTTTCCAGTCTTCTGAAATGTGACCAGTTTCCCAAACTTTTAAGATGATTTTATGAAGCTAGTGAACTAAATCTGTGCATCCATTCTTTAACATTTCAGCAGAACTTCTCTCAAGGACAGGTGATCTGCCATTTCATAATTATTTGACCATAAGTATCATTACTTCTAATGTCACTGGCCTATTTTCTGCTGGGTTCATTTTTGGATTAACTTGTGGTTTACATCTAGATGGGGATCTGTTAATTAATTCACAAAAATGTTCACACCAATCCTTAAATTGAGCATCAACATCCTGGCAGTATTTTCCATTTTTGTCCTTCCTTGGTGGAATCTGTGAGAATGGACATCCAATCAGGACATTCAAAGTCTCAGATGTATTTCTGGTCATGTCTCTCAGAGACTTCCTCAGTGTGCTGTGCCATACTAATCCACCACTGATGAGGGTCATTCCAACAGGCCCTCTTAACTGCTCATTCAAGATATTTATTGCCCATTTCCTCCTCTCTTCATTAACTCACCTCTGACCTTCCAAGGGCATCCATTCAACACTGTCTCTTTCTCTCCCTGCACCCTAGGTTTGATGGTATCATCTGTAATCCAGATTTGCTTTTTCATGCTTCTTGGTCCTACTTGTTCCCTGACAATCTCTGTAACAGAATCCTGAAATAAAGTCCACTCTTCCTATGCAGTAGACAGCTAGTCATCCAATATAGAATATTTATTGGCAATCCCCACCTCATAAGTGTTAGCGATTGCTTCATCATGAAATGTTTTGATGCAGTAGATACTAGTCCAGTGTTTCTCAAATGTGGTCATTATGGCTGCATGCAGGCACCCGGGGCTTTTCTTGCAACCACAGCCTCCTGGGCTGTGACTGGGGGGTGGGAGCAGTGGGCCCCTCTTCCAGGGCCACCAATAGGGGTTGCCCCCCCCCGGAGACACAAATGCTGGAGGTGCAGGCAGCTGGCAAATTCCCCACTTTCCCTGGGGTGGGCGGGGCATGCTTTGGCCATGGGGCTTTGGGCTCCATCCACGCGATAGCAAGCTCTTGTTCCAGGCTCTGGTCCCAGGCTCACCAACCATGCCATTGTCCCTGGGCCCTGCAGCCTTCCTACCCACCTCCCCATCCAGGGCTTAATTTGTCTCAGAGCTTGCTGGGGCTGAGTAAGTCTGCTGTGAAAAGTGATATTAACAAACATACAAATATCTCTTTTCACAGCAGCAGACTTACTATCTAGCAAGTTTTTTTTTAAAAAGCAACCAAAAAGGCAAAAGGAACAACAACAAAAAGACAAGAACATGCGAAGCACCCTATTTGTGTTTCTATTCTGTTTAGGTCCAGTAAAGAATAGAGACCACTTTACATTATTTTTATTATTGAGTCTGAAAAAACCCTACATAAATAAATTACAATGATTTGGACAGCATATATATGTGCATATTTATTTGTTTTTTCTAAAGTTAATTAAGTATTTTAGGAAAAATTGTCAGCACAGCCACTAGTAAGAGTTGGTGGCTGCACTCTGAGGCCGCCAAAAATTTTGTTGTGAGAACCCCTGTACCAGTCTATGAAACTTTATTAAGTGGAACATCATTATTGGTATTAGGAGTTGATGTTCAGATTATGGAGCAAGATCAAAACAAAAGTTTTCAAACTAAAATGTGATGCAAGGTTGCGCTGTTGCCCCAGGGATATTGAAATGCACACTTGTGGCAATTCCTGTGCAGAAACCAGGCACCTTCCCCAACTCTGAATTCAAAGCTGTGAACTGTCTCCTGGAGTTTGCTGCCTAAGAAGATCAGCCGTTATTACAAAAAGCAGAGAACAAAATGGTGGTGTCACACATTCCCTTATACCCAATAGACCAGTAGTTAAAGCATTCATCTTTCTGGGTCCAGGGTTCCAATCCTCACTTTGCCTGATTCAGAGCAGGAACCTGAGCCCAGATTTCCCCACCTTCAAGGTGATGTTTCCTCTCTCCCCCGCCCCAACCACTTAGCAATAAGGTATTTTGGGGTGAGTCCCTGTCAATCTCTCCTGTTGATGCTGTTCCACTTTGTTAGAAATACTGAAAAAGGGACTGGAACCAGGGTGTCTCAAGTGAGTCCCCTAACCATTAGGTTATAGAGTCTCTCTTTCTCTCTGTCCTACTGAATATTTAAATATTTTATACAAAGTGGAATGGCTTCAACAGTGGAGCTAGAAACCTATCACAGTCTATTCCATAGCCCAGTGGTTAGGGCACTCATGTGGGAGATGTGAGTTCAAGACACTGCTCTGACTAGAGCAGAGTTGGGATTTAAACCTGGGTCTCCCCTACTCACCTGAGATGTGGCCTCCAGCAGCAAGAGAATTTTAGGCCCTTTCAGGGGTAGGCTGCAGCTAAGCAGGAGTTTTGAGGTTTTAACTTTTGGACTTAGGTGCCTAAAGTGGCAGTAAAGCACAGAAATCTCTTTGTGAATCTAGCCCTAAGTGATCTGCAATACTTAGGAAAAAGTTGACTACATTTTTTTCTTAACACATACATTTTTTTAAAAAAACTCTTAAGGATGGATTTCCAAACTCAATCAGTGTTGGCCTAACTCAACACTCATTGAAGTAAGTGGTAAAACTCCCCTTTCAACATGCAATGGGAATGGAGCTAGGCCAATGAAGAGCACTTCTAAAAATCCTGACCTTATTTTTAAACAATAGTTTTCTCCACATTTTAATAACTATAAAAGGCTTTTTCTTCTACCTCCTGCCATCCTCATCCCCAAATCTCATGAAGTTTACCCATGCTGAGTGATTTGCAAATATAATTCCTTCCCTATAATCACATTGCATCTCATCAGAGTATTTCACACTATTCATATATGGTCCTAACTCAAACATATAGCAGCAAAGTGGCCTAGTCACAATCTAATAGGTTTACATTTCATGGGGTATTTGGATGTTATGTCATCAATATTTTAATCATCGTGTATATTTTAGCTGTTACTAATAGTTCTGAATAAACAATGAACCTTCAAAATAAAAAACGGAGGAGATGTATAGCCTGGAGTAACCAGATGTAAACAATTTAGCAAGAGTCAGTTGCAAAATCATTCAGTGAAGTTTATAGACTAGTTAAACTAGTTAGACTAGTTAGAATTATAACATTCAAAAACCAGTTGGAGAACACTTCAATCTCTCTGGTCACTCGATCACAGACCTAAGAGTGGCTATACTTCAACAAAAAAGCTTCAAAAACAGACTCCAACGAGAGACTGCTGAATTGGAATTAATTTGCAAACTGGATACAATTAACTTAGGCTTGAATAGAGACTGGGAATGGATGAGTCATTACACAAAGTAAAACTATTTCCCCATGGTATTTCTCCCTCCCACCAGACCCCCCACTGTTCCTCTGATATTCTTGTTAACTGCTGGAATTAGCCTACCTGCTTGTCACCATGAAAGGTTTTCCTCCTTCCCCCCCCTGCTGTTGGTGATGGCTTATCTTAAGTGATCACTCTCCTTACAGTGTGTATGATAAACCCATTGTTTCATGTTCTCTGTGTGTGTGTATATAAATCTCTCCTCTGTTTTTTCCACCAAATGCATCCGATGAAGTGAGCTGTAGCTCACGAAAGCTTATGCTCTAATAAATTTGTTAGTCTCTAAGGTGCCACAAGTACTCCTTTTCTTTTTGCGAATACAGACTAACACGGCTGCTACTCTGAAACCTGTGATTATGCAAGGCACTGAATTTAGCCGTATAGAGTGGAAATCTGTCAACTTCATGAAAAAACTCGCACAGATACAGACAGACATCATCTTCCTCTCCAAATGCAAACAGATGGACATCATACCGAAAGGACTGAAGGTAAAAAATCCATTACAATCTACATACCACACAGACTATGCTGACAGCTTGTGCCACACACTCTCAAGGAAACTGCGGAACCACCTGATCAACATCCTCTACAGCAAACAGGGAAAGATTAAGAATGAGCTCTCAAAACTGGACACTCTCATAAAGAACCAACCTTCCACACAAACTTCCTCGTGGCTGGACTTTACAAAAACTAGACAAGCCATTTACAAAACACACTTTGATTCTCTACAAAAGAAAAAGGACACTAAGCTATCTAAACTACTATATGCCACAACGGGCCACAACAATGGTTCCCGTAACCCACCCAGCAATATTGTTAATCTATCCAACTATACTCTTAGCCCAGCGGAAGAATCTGTCCTATCTCGGGGCCTCTCCTTTTGCCCCTCCACCCCCACGAACATGATACAGTTCTGTGGTGACCTAGAATCCTATTTTCGACGTCTCAGACTCAAGGAATATTTCCAACACACCTCTGACCAACATATTAACCCACAGAGACCTTCCTGCCAACACTACAAAAAGAAGGATTCTAGGTGGACTCCTCCTGAAGGTTGAAACAGCAGCCTGGATTTCTACATAGACTGCTTCCGCCGACGTGCACGAGCTGAAATTGTGGAAAAGCAGCATCGCTTACCCCATAACCTCAGCCATGCAGAACACAGTGCCATCCACAGCCTCAGAAACAACTCTGACATCATAATCAAAAAGGCTGACAAAGGAGGTGCTGTCGTCATCATGAATAGGTCAGAGTATGAACAAGAGGCTACTAGGCAGCTCTCCAACACCACTTTCTACAAGCCATTACCCTCTGATCCCACTGAGAGTTACCAAAAGAAACTACAGCATTTGCTCAAGAAACTCCCTGAAAAAGCACAAGAACAAATCCGCACAGACACACCCCTGGAGCCAGGACCTGGGGTATTCTATCTGCTACCCAAGATCCATAAACCTGGAAATCCTGGACGCCCCATCATCTCAGGCATTGGCACCCTGACAGCAGGATTGTCTGGCTATGTAGACTCCCTCCTCAGGCCCTTCGTTACCAGCACTCCCAGCTATCTTCGAGACACCACCGATTTCCTGAGGAAACTACAGTCCATTGGTGATCTTCCTAAAAACACCATCCTAGCCACTATGGATGTAGAAGCCCTCTACACCAACATTCCACACAAAGATGGACTACAAGCCGTCAGGAACAGTATCCCCGATACTGTCACGGCTAACCTGGTGGCAGAACTTTGTGACTTTGTCCTGACCCATAACTATTTCACATTTGGTGACAATGTATACCTTCAAATCAGCGGCACTGCGATGGGTACCCGCATGGCCCCACAGTATGCCAACATTTTTATGGCTGACTTAGAACAACGCTTCCTCAGCTCTCGTTCCCTAATGCCCCTACTCTACTTGCGCTACATTGATGACATCTTCATCATCTGGACCCATGGAAAAGAAGCTCTTGAGGAATTCCACCATGATTTCAACAATTTCCATCCCACCATCAACCTCAGCCTGGACCAGTCCACACAAGAGATCCATTCCTGGACACTACGGTGCTAATAAGCGATGGTCACATAAACACCACCCTATATCGGAAACCTACTGACCGCTATTCCTACCTACATGCCTCTAGCTTTCATCCAGATCATACCACTCGATCCATTGTCTACAGCCAAGCGCTACGATATAACCGCATTTGCTCCAACCCCTCAGACAGAGACAAACACCTACAAGATCTCTATCATGCATTCCTACAACTACAGTACCCACCTGCTGAAGTGAAGAAACAGATTGACAGAGCCAGAAGAGTACCCAGAAGTCACCTACTACAGGACAGGCCCAACAAAGAAAACAACAGAACGCCACTAGCCATCACCTTCAGCCCCCAACTAAAACCCCTCCAACGCATCATCAAGGATCTACAACCTATCCTGAAGGACGAGCCATCGCTCTCTCAGATCTTGGGAGACAGACCAGTCCTTGCTTACAGACAGCCCCCCAATCTGAAGCAAATACTCACCAGCAACCACACACCACACAACAGAACCACTAACCCAGGAACCTATCCTTGCAACAAAGCCCGTTGCCAACTCTGTCCACATATCTATTCAGGGGATACCATCATAGGGCCTAATCACATCAGCCACACCATCAGAGGCTCGTTCACCTGTGCATCTACCAATGTGATATATGCCATCATGTGCCAGCAATGCCCCTCTGCCATGTACATTGGCCAAACTGGACAGTCTCTACGTAAAAGAATGAATGGACACAAATCAGACGTCAAGAATTATAACATTCAAAAACCAGTTGGAGAACGCTTCAATCTCTCTGGTCACTCGATCAAAGACCTAAGAGTGGCTATCCTTTAACAAAAAAGCTTCAAAAACAGACTCCAATGAGAGACTGCTGAATTGGAATTAATTTGCAAACTGGATACAATTAACTTGGGCTTGAATAGAGACTGGGAATGGATGAGTCATTACACAAAGTAAAACTATTTCCCCATGGTATTTCTCCCCCACCCCACCCCCCACTGTTCCTCTGATATTCTTGTTAACTGCTGGAATTAGCCTACCTGCTTGTCACCATGAAAGGTTTTCCTCCTTCCCCCCCCTGCTGTTGGTGATGGCTTATCTTAAGTGATCACTCTCCTTACAGTGTGTATGATAAACCCATTGTTTCATGTTCTCTGTGTGTGTGTATATAAATCTCTCCTCTGTTTTTTCCACCAAATGCATCCGATGAAGTGAGCTGTAGCTCACGAAAGCTTATGCTCTAATAAATTTGTTAGTCTCTAAGGTGCCACAAGTACTCCTTTTCTTTTTGAGACTAGTTAATGGGGTTCTGTTTATACAAATTGATTTTATTGTTGTTTCTTAATTTACAGATTATATATGTGTAAGCAGAGTCAGAATGGGCTCTACCCTGACATCTGGTAGTGAGGTGGGGAAGAGGACTTCAGGACTGATCTTGTTTGCATGAGCACACCCACCCTGATGGGACTGCTTGCCCAAATAGTCACTTTGGCTAATGTGGGATCCCCAGTCTCTTTGTTATTGGGAGTAATAAAATGTTATTATCCTGGTTATGTGGATCAAGGACAGTAGAACTGTACTTGGCATTTTGTGACATAGGGACTCGCCCTCAACTAAGTAGCACTCACTAGGCAAGGGACATGAGTTCCAAAACCCCAGTGAATTAAGAGGGGCTGGGGGCAGGTATTTGTACCTGGTAGTGTAGGCCCCTTCTGAGGGTCCTAGATACTACTTTGGTGCCTCCTCTCTCTACGGTGTAATAACAGAGCTAGTTTTGACTCCATTTGGGGTCTTGTTATGTACTGCAGAGCTGAAATCACTGATGCCTAGGCCTAAGCATTGATCTACTCTGGGCTAGTGGTGCACCAGCACTGAGGCTCCCCTACTAACTGCTGAAAACACTGTGTTGGGGTGAGGGCTGAAGACATATTGGTGAGTGGCTAGCAGAGAGGAGCAGCTAGCAGGATGGCTGATGGAGAGGAGCGGCTTGCAGTAGAACCCCACGGAGCAGAAGACTGCAGCAGAACACCACGGAGAGGCGTGGCAATTGGCCATCAACATGGGCAGTGGAGCACGTAAGGTGCCCCATACCTTCCCCCCCTTACCCAGGAGGTAAACTCTGCAAATGAACTTTTGAACTCTGGAGGGCCTGCACTGATATGGGACAGAAACTGTGAGAGGGGTGACTTCTGGGTTGCTGCATGCAAGAACCAAAGGGAAAGGACACAGCCCAATCTGCCTGCGGGTGGGTCTTCTGGTTCATGGTTTGTGTTTATGAACCATAGTTGTGGTGTTTTCCCAATTTAATGCTAGTTGCTTATCTCATGTTGTTAAAGATTTTTGCTATACCAAAACTCTGTGCTTGCGAGAGGGGAAGTATTGCATCTCTGAGGCACCCAGGTGTGTGTGTGTAATTTTCCCAGGTCACTGGGTGGGGGCTCGAGCCAGTTTTGCGTTGTATTGTTGAAAGGGAACCCCTATGTACTGAATCTGGCCCTTGCTACTGTCAACTTGGCCTGGCAGAAGAGTTACATTTTGGGGGGCTCATCCAGGATCCTCTGGGTCAGTACCCTTCACAAGCACATCTTGGGTGATCCAGCAGAGCACGTAAGGTGCCCCAGGGTGAAAATGGAGGGAAAGGTATGGGGCACCTTACATGCTCTGCTGCTCATGTCAACGACTGATTGCCATGCCTCTCCATGGGGTTCTGCTGCAGTCTTCACCATGAGCTGCTCCTCTCCACCAGCCATCCTGTTAGCCACTCACCAATATGTCTTCAGACCCACCCCCCCACATACACACACTTAACATAGCTCTCGGCGATTTCAGCTGTTAGTAGGGGAGCCAATAACAAAGAGACTGGGGATTCTACAGCAGCCAAAGTGACCATTTGGACAAGCAGTCCCATCATGCTAGGCAGGGTGGGTGCCCATGCAAACGAGATCAGCCCCTGAAGTCCTCTTCCCCAGGTCACCACCAGATGTCAGGGTAGAGCCCATTCTGACTCTGCTTACATATGCCAATGTTGTTGTTTTCAAAAACGATCCACCAATCAGTTGATCAGATTTAAAGATGGGGTAGCAAGCGGAAATTGTATTAAGGTTGTATTCTGACCCCACTCCAAAGCACACATTCTCCATGAGAGATGGTTTGAGGGAGCCAAGTCCCTTGCCCCAGCCAGTCCAGCTCTACTCGTAAGTTACACAGCAACAAGGCTCTAATCGAATCCTCTTTTAAATCAACGGGATTTTTTTCCACTGGAGTTAGAACAGGCCCCAACAAATCTTCTTTGGACTTTGCTCTCTCTCTCTCTCTCTCTCTCTCTCGGGTTTACCCGTTGGATCCACATGACTGTGGAGCCATTGGTCACATGCATGTCCCTTCTCTGACCCCCTCCGCCTCCAATGCCATCCCCTTGCTCTGTGGTATGGAGACAAAAGACTTCTAAAACTCTAAAGGGGCAGCACACAAAAAACTAAACCAAAACAGTTACATGGTAACATGCACAGCACTGGTGAATGATTTTGTAAAAGTCATGATGTTTTAGTAACCTGAGGCCTCAGCACAGTGCTGAGAAGTGGGGTAAGAGTGCTGTGATAGTTGTAAGAAGCATCTTCCTGGCAGATTAACAAAGTGCAATAGAACTAAAATTTTAACAAGTATATGATAGGTACTTCCAAATACCGGGTAGTAAGAAAACAGATGGAAATATGGAGTCTCAATTTAGCACCATCAGTAAAAATAAAACACTTTAGATCTTAAGAACATTCTCGTTAATCCTTTCAATTTAAAGATGTAGGTTTACCAGATGGCTAGTAGAGCATCATTTTTGGCCAAGGAAAGCTCACTTAAGATAGGACCGCGCTAGCTATAATGCAGGATAGCAATATCTGTATGGTTTTGTTCACATTGTGCAAGCCAAGATAATATATTTTAGAAAAGCTTTAATCAATTTAGTTCCTAACAAAGGCCTAAAAAATTAAATAAACTGGTTGAATTATGTATCTGGAAATAGTTTATGCATTTTTTTCCCATCAATCATCATATACACTATAGTGATTACCTTTTCCTACTATCTGATCACTTCTACAGATAATTAATATTTGTATTGATTTAATTTATATTTGTACCCCAAAATAAAAAGGGGCACTCATCCAACAGCTTAGGTGCCCATGCCATAACAAATAAAAACAGAAATAAAATTGATCAGTAAGCAGATTGTAAAACTCCCTATCTCTCCTAGATAAACCCCTGTCAGAATCTACCCATTGTGGCAAGTGGCAAAAGTAATGTTCCTTCCAGGGTACCCTGAAGGTCAAAAAAGCAAGCTTACTTTGGACAAAATGGGGATGGTTGTCTAAAGAGAGACAAGTAAACTGATCTCGTTTTTTCCCCATCAGTTAATTATTTCTTTATTCATTATTATTATTACTGAAGGTAAAGTAGAGTTGGACCTTGCAAAGGGAATTAAAACCAATAGTAAAAGGTTCTATAGCCATATAAATAAGAAGAAAACAAAGAAAGAAGAAGTGGGACCGCTAAACACTGAGGATGGAGTGGAGGTTAAGGATAATCTAGGCATGGCCCAATATCTAAACAAATACTTTGCCTCAGTCTTTAATAAGGCCTTTAATAAGAGAACCTTAGGGATAATGGTAGCATGACAAATGGGAATGAGGATATGGAGGTAAATATTACCATATCTGAGGTAGAAGTGAAACTCAAACAGCTTAATGGGACTAAATCGGGGGGCCCAGATAATCTTCATCCAAGAATATTAAAGGAATTGGCACCTGAAATTGCAAGCCCATTAGCAAGAATTTTTAATGAATCTGTAAACTCAGGAGTTGTACCGTATGACTGGAGAATTACTAATATAGTTCTTATTTTTAAGAAAGGAAAAAAAAAGGGTAACTACAGGCCTGTTAGTTTGACATCTGTAATATGCAAGGTCCTGGAAAAAATTTTGAAGGAGAAAACAGTTAAGGACATTGAAGTCAATGATAAATGGGACAAAATACAACATGGTTTTACAAAAGGTAGATCATGCCAAAACAACCTGATCTCCTTTTTTGAGAAAGAAACAGGTTTTTTTAGACAAAGGAAATGCAGTGGATCTAATTTACCAAGATTTCAGTAAGGCGTTTGATACTGTGCCACATGGGGAATTATTAGTTAAATTGGAAAAGATGGGGATCAATATGAGCATCGAAAAGTGGATAAGGCATTGGTTAAAGGGGAGACTACAATGGGTCCTACTGAAAGGTGAACTGTCAGGCTGGAAGGAGTGGAGTTCCGAGTACTAGTGGAGTTCCTCAGGGATCAGTTTTGGGACCAATCTTATTTAATCTTTTTATTACTGACCTCGGCAAAAAAAGTGGGAGTGTGCTAATAAAGTTCGCAGATGATACAAAGCTGGGAGGTTTGCCAATTCAGAGAAGGATCGGGATATTATACAGGAGGATCTGGATGACCTTGTAAACTTGAGGAATAGTAATAGGATGAAATTTAATAGTGAGAAGTGTAAGGTTATGCATTTAGGGTTTAATAACAAGAATTTTAGTTATAAGTTGGGGACGCATCAATTAGAAGTAACAGAAGAGAAGGACCTTGGTGTATTGGTTGATCATAGGATGACTATGAGCTGCCAATGTGATAGGGCTATGAAAAAAGCTAATGCGGTTTTGGGATGCATCAGGAGAGGTATTTCCAGTAGGGATAAGGAGGTTTTAGTACCATTATACAAGGCACTAGTGAGACCTCACCTGGAATACTGTGTGCAGTTCTGGTCTCCCATGTTTAAAAAGGATGAATTCAAACTGGAACAGGTACGAGAAGGGCTACTAGGATGTTCCGAGGAATGGAAAACTTGTCTTATGAAAGGAAACTCAAGGAGCTTGGCTTGTTTAGCCTAACTAAAAGAAGGTTGAGGGGAGATATGATTGCTCTCTATAAATATATCAGAGGGATAAATACCAGAGAGGGAGAGGAATTATTTAAGCTCAGTACCAATGTGGACACAAGAACAAATGGATATTAACTGGCCAACAGGAAGTTTAGACTTGAAATTAGATGAAGGTTTCTATCAGAGGAGTGAAGTTTTGGAATAGCCTTCCAAGGGAAGCAGTGGGGGCAAAAGATCTATCTGGCTTTAGGATTCTACTCGATAAGTTTATGGAGATGGTATGATGGGATAATGTGATTTGGTAATTAATTGATCTTTAAATATTCAGGGTAAATAGGCTCAATCCCCTGAGATGGGATATTAGATGGATGGGATCTGAGTTACCCAGGAAAGAATTTTCTGTAGTATCTGGCTGGTGAATCTTGCCCATATGCTCAGGGTTTAGCTGATCGCCATATTTGGGGTTGGGAAGGAATTTTCCTCCAGGGCAGATTGGAAGAGGCCCTGGAGGTTTTTCGCCTTCCTCAGTAGCATGGGGCATGGGTCACTTGAAGGAGGCTTCTCTGCTCCTTGAAGTCTTTAAACCATGATTTGAGGACCTCAATAGCTCAGACATAGGTGAGGTTTTTCGTAGGAGTGGGTGGGTGAGATTCTGTGGCCTGCGTTGTGCAGGAGGTCAGACTAGATGATCAGAATAGTCCCTTCTGATCTTAGTATCTGTGAATCTATGAATCTGTGAATATCCACCTGCTGAAGTGAAGAAACAGATTGACAGAGCCAGAAGAGTACCCAGAAGTCACCTACTACAGGACAGGCCCAACAAAGAAAATAACAGAATGCCACTAGCCATCATCTTCAGCCCCCAACTAAAACCTCTCCAACGTATCATCAAGGATCCACAACCTATCCTGAAGGATGACCCATCACTCTTACAGATCTTGGGAGACAGGACAGTCCTTGCTTACAGACAGCCCCCCGATCTGAAGCAAATACTCACCAACAACCACAAACCACACAACAGAACCACTAACCCAGGAACCTATCCTTGCAAAGCCCGTTGCCAACAGTGTCCACATATCTATTCAGGGGACTCTATCATAGGGTCTAATCACATCAGCCACACTATCAGAGACTCGTTTACCTGTGCATCTACCAATATGATATATGCCATCATGTACCAGTAATGCCCCTCTGCCATGTACATTGGTCAAACTGGACAGTCTCTATATAAAAGAATAAATGGACACAAATCATATGTCAAGAATCATAACATTCAAAAACCAGTCGGAGAACACTTTAATCTCTCTGGTCACTCGATTACAGACCTGAGAGTGGCTATTCTTCAACAAAAAAACTTCAAAAACAGACTCCAACGAGAGACTGCTGAATTGGAATTAATTTGTAAACTGGATACAACTAACTTAGGCTTGAATAGAGATTGGGAGTGGATGGGTCATTACACAAAGTAAAACTATTTCCCCATGTTATTGCCCCACCCCACCCTCCACTGTTCCTCAGACATTCTTGTCAACTTCTGGAAATGGCCCACCTTGATTATCACCACAAAAGGTTTTTTTCCTTCCCCCCCACCCTCCCTACCTGCTGGTAATAGCTTATCTTAAGTGATCACTCTCCTTACAGTTTCAGAGTAGCAGCCGTGTTAGTCTGTATTCGCAAAAAGAAAAGGAGTACTTGTAGCACCTTAGAGACTAACAAATTTATTAGAGCATAAGCTTTCGTGAGCTACAGCTCATTTCATCGAATACATTTGGTGGAAAAAACAGAGGAGAGATTTATATACACACACACAGAGAACATGAAACAATGGGTTTATCATACACACTGTAAGGAGAGTGATCACTTAAGATAAGCCATCACCAGCAGCGGGGGAGGGGGGCAGGAGGAAAACCTTTCATGGTGACAAGCAAGGTAGGCTATTTCCAGCAGTTAACAAGAATATCTGAGGAACAGTGGGGGGTGGAGTGGGGGGGAGAAATAACATGGGGAAATAGTTTTACTTTGTGTAATGACTCATCCATTCCCAGTCTCTATTCAAGCCTAAATTAATTGTATCCAGTTTGCAAATTAATTCCAATTCAGCAGTCTCTCGTTGGAGTCTGTTTTTGAAGCTTTTTTGTTGAAGGATAGCCACTCTTAGGTCTGTAATCGAGTGACCAGAAAGATTGGAGTGTTCTCCAACTGGTTTTTGAATGTTATAATTCTTGACGTCTGATTTGTGTCCATTCATTCTTTTGCAAACTGGATACAATTAATTTAGGCTTGAATAGAGACTGGGAATGGATGAGTCATTACACAAAGTAAAACTATTTCCCCATGGTATTTCTCCCCCCCACCCCACCCCCCACTGTTCCTCAGATATTCTTGTTAACTGCTGGAAATAGCCTACCTTGCTTGAAAGGTTTTCCTCGTTCCCTCCCCCCCCCCCGCTGCTGGTGATGGCTTATCTTAAGTGATCACTCTCCTTACAGTGTGTATGATAAACCCATTGTTTCATGTTCTCTGTGTGTGTATATCTATCTTCCCTCTGTTTTTTCCACCAAATGCATCCGATGAAGTGAGTTGTAGCTCACGAAAGCTTATGCTCTAATAAATTTGTTAGTCTATAAGGTGCTACAAGTACTCCTTTTCTTTTTGCGAATACAGACTAACACGGCTGCTACTCTGAAGGGAGGTTGTAGAATTCCTGATATTGGAGGCTTTTAAGAACAGGTTAGAAAAACATCAGTCAGGGATTGTCTAGGAATACTTAGTCCTGCCTCAGCACAGCAGGATGGACTAGATGATCTCTTGAGGTCCCTTCCAGCCCTACATTTGTATTTTATTATTGGACTTACCCAGCAAGCCTGGCTGGACTAGAGAAGCAATTTTCATAGATTTTCTTCCCTCAGCAATAAATGGCTCCAATGATTTTTTGGACAGGCTTCCTTTTCTTTTTTTTTCTTTTCTTTTCCAAAAGACAGTACTGCCCTAATACTGAAGAATTCATAGTTCCCACAGGCCTGGACTGCAGGAGATAGAATGATTATTGCTATAGTGTCTGCACACACATGTGGCTTATTTTATCTCTGTAGTGATCTTTGGTAACAACTTAGAGCTAAGTACAAATGATAGTAAAGAACAGAATTATCAGATATATAGATGAACACGAGTTGTTGAACAAGAGTCACAATCTATTAGAATTCTTAGAGAGGGACAACTAACATGTGGACAAGCATGATCCATTGGATAGAGTGTTCTTAGACTTTCAGAAGGCCTTTGACAAGGTCCTTCACCAAAGGCTTTTAAGCAAAACAATCATGGGATAACAGGGAAGGTCCTCTCATGGATGTTTACATCTGAAATTTCATAGAGTTGTATCCATGGGGGTCCAGACCCAAAACAGGGTTGTGTGGGGTTGCAAGTCTGCTGTGGGGGCAGGGTCATAGATTGCCACTCCTACTTCTGTGCTGCCTTCAGAGCTTCAGCATGTGGAGGAGGTTCCCAGAGGTGGGTCTGATCTCCCTTGTGCTGCTGAGAGCTTCCCAGCCAGGGGCTCCTAACTGCTAATCCCAGCTGGGCTCCAGAGGGACAGGACTTCCTCTTCCTTTCCATGGCTGCTCTCGGGGAGGAGATCAGACCCACTTCCAGGAACCTCCCACAGCTGCAGGAAGCTCCATGGCTGCTGCCTTCAGTTCGGTGCTACCTTCACTCCTGCTATATATTTATGTTTCAAGCTTTGCTGAAAGGATGGGCATCTTTTTTAAATTCAAAGTTGTTTGTTTTCAAAATTAGATATTAATATAACACATTCATCACATTGCATTTGGCAGATGGGTATTTTTGTCCACCTTGGAAATAAGTTCAGTTTCATATCAGACCTGAACTTGATCTAATTTAAAGTAAAGGGGAATTTTGCCATTGACTTCAGTGGAAGCATTATGTCAGTGATAATGTTAGACTCTGTAAGTTAGACTGAAGCTACATTACATTACAATCCCAGCGTCCATAAATACATTACTGCTTTCAACCAAATGATTGCTACATAATTCAAAACAGATCTATAATTCATAAAGCAACTCAACTAATTACCCAGAGCTTTCTCTGTTTGACATGGGGCTGCATGTCAGATACTTTATAATGTAATTTAGATGAAACTATCATAACCAGCCCCAGTAACTAAACAGAACAGGAATGGAACACCAACATTAATAATGTGTGCTTTCCTTTCCAAAATCATTGCATTTTCACGATTGGTCTCACGTGTCAGATCAGTAAACCATGTCAGTGAAGAACTGGCTGATAAAATTATGCACTTTCAGAGATATTTGAGTCCAAATAATATACATATGTCAAAGACAGGGAATATGCCATCACTGGCACATCATTGGTAGTTTCAAAATATTTTGCTTTCATTGTAAAATATTTGCATGTTTCATCTAATATGGGACTTAGGTACATTTCAGTTCAGTCTGGTGTTTTAAAAGAGCATTTCTGAAACTGTAAAGTCACTACTATCCATAGATGCCATGGATAGCAAAGTATGTGTTCATGTCTGCACAGCTTGGTGGTGGGGATAGGAAGAGTTTGATCAAAGAGAAATATGGTCCTGGACAGCATACTGCAGTGCTTATTTTCATATAAGGGATTTTAGCATAATTAAGGCATGATAACAAGAAGGCATGACACAGGTCAGAGAACTTCCCCAAAATAATTCTTAGAGCATATCTTTTAGAAAAATATCACCTCTTAATTTAAAAATGGTCAGTAATGGAGAATTCACCACAAATTGTTCCAATGGTTCCTTACCATTCAAAATTACCCCTTATTTCCCGATGCTACCCTTCCCTTTGGGGGTCAAGGCTATTGGCAACATGGTGGAGGAACATCTCTTGCAATGTTTGGAGTCCTCTGTTACCTGAGATCCATCAATGTAATTGAAAGCCTTAATATGGTATTAAAGACTTCACTAGTTTCATTGGCATTATGATCTCCTCTCAGTTTGAGGTGGCAGAGCTGCTGTCATTGGCCCTTGTCATGGTCTAAGAGCTCCCAGGTGTTGAGGTCAACATTGCGAGATTGAAGGTTGGCCTTGAGAGTGTCTTTGTAATGGTTTCTTGGTTTGCCCCTAAAACGAGTGCCAGTCTGCAATTCTCCATAAAAGACTGCATTTAGTATTCTACTATCATATATATGGACCACATAATTTCAGCAAAGAATAAGGACCATAGACCAGCACAAAGAGTTGTTTGAATTGGTACTAGGGTGTGCATGACTAGTTGTATTCTCTCGTCCTTGTTGTCCATTTTGTCCACTAGGGGAGAAGGTTGCAGTAGGTGTGTCGGCTGACAAACAAAGATCCAGCAGTTTGTGAGGTGCAAGTGAAGTAGCTGAGACAGTCTCATGCACCTAACTCCCCTTAGGCTGGGATTTTCAAATTTTCAAAGGAGCCTAAATCAGTACAGAATTAGAGACCAGGTGTGCTCCAAAGGCAGCTAGCTGTGCTCCGTTCCAGGGCAATAATGTTTTATCATTGTTTTAGAAAGGGACTCCCAGAAACATTCAAACATTGCCTGTTCAATGCCCACTGAGAGAGTTTTCCCACTAAGTTCAGTGGTCTTTGGATAAGGTCCCTATTCAATTTGCTTGCAAAGAAGTAGGGTGAAAGAGTGGGAATCTGTTTGTTGTCCCATTTATAAAAACATTTAGTCTTCAGCAAAGAAGAAGGCAAAGCACTTAGGCAAACATATTAAGGGCATTGTAGGGGCAAAGTTCGTAACAATAAATAAATAAAATACAGGGATAGTATCGCACACAATGCAACCTGTTCAATTTAAAAAGAAAGTTATGCTCCTTTTCAAAGTAAAGGAGGATAGGGCTTGGAGGAAGGGTTTTTTTATTTTTCTGCAATCTGGTGCATTTCGAAAGCAAAATGTTTACTCTTCTAAAATGTCTTATGAGCCTTAGGAAATTTCTCCCTGGATTTAGCAGTATACAGAGAAAGCTGAACTCAATCAGAAGCAGGAAATTATACAATTATGCTTTCATTCTGATGGTGAGAATTTCAACAGGGGGCATCCAAGAGCTGCTTCTGGCACACCATAGTTCAACATAGTTCATGTTCCTTAATAATAAGCATGGGCAACTGGCTTTGTATTTGGACTTGTAATATATTCAGATTCAGAGGTCCCAATATTCAGGTACCTGCATCTAAGGGCTTGGCTACACTTGTGAGTTACAGCTCAATAAAGGAGCCCCGGGCGCCCTAGCTCACTACCCGTCTACACTGCCAAGGCACATAGAGAGCTCTGACTCTGCAGCTACAGCGCTGCTGGTACTCCACCTCGGCAAGTGGAATAACATTTGCTGTGCCCCCTCTGGAGTGCTGCGGTGCCAGTGTGAATGAGGTGTTTCATTACTGCGCCTGATTGACCTCTGGAAATGTCCCATAATCCCCTTAAGTCAAGTGGCCACTCTTGTCATTGTTTTGAACTCGCCATAGGAATGCTGTAGGAATGCGGATATGCTCTTTCAAAGCTCTGTTTCCGACAGCTGGCTGCTTATCTGCTCCGGGACAAAAGAACCATTACTGAGGAATGCTCCTTGCTTTGAGTGAGCGAGAGCGCGGCAGGAGTGGGGGTGGGGTGGGAGGTCTGCTGCTGTCTGAACTTACAAGACAGCATGCTGATATGCTCAACCCCCCCAACCCACTCTCTCTCCCTCCACATACACACACACTCCCTGTCACAACCATTCCCCCCCTCGCATTTGAAAAGCAAGTTGCAACCACTTGCATGCTGGGATAGCTATCACAATGCACTACTCTTTGTGGCATTGCAAGAGCTGCTAATGTGGCCACGCCAGTGTGCGTCCAGCTGAGAGTGTAAACACTTGGCAGTGTTTTCCCTGCTGCAGTCTCCGAAGGCTGGTTTAACTCCCAACGCTCTACAAATGCAAGTGTAGCCATGCCCTAAGTATTATAGTATTGTTGTGGGTTAGATTAAACCTTGCTGTTATGAGTCTGGCATAACTGCCACCTTTCATTCAGGATAAATGTAAAGATGCCATTGTAAGCAGGTGGATCAAACAATAGGGGTAGCACATGGAAAAGCCCAAGTAGAAGCTGAACCATTTGGCATCAGGAGTTTCCCAACAAATGGCAAATAACAAATAGGGCTTTGATTGGTGGAAATGTTTTTGTCTCTCTGTGGGAGACAGAAAAGCAGAGAAGCAGAAGTGGCCAGGAAGCCAAGCAGACAGTAACAGAAGTGCTGGTAATATGGCCCTAAGACAAATCTAAGAGAGTATTTAGGCAAAGAGTGTTGGCTGGAAAGCAGGGCTGGAGCAGTGAGCCAAGTACTGTCTCCTGCTGTTTCATTCTTACTATATTCAGGGAACCAAGACTTGGTATGTAATCTTTGTAAACAACAAGACTGCATCAAAGAAAATAGCTGGCTCTATCCTCACTTTCTCCTCCTAGTGGAAACAACCCAACTTTGGATAGCTGTTCAAGTGAAAAAGAGATAAGTTATTTATCCAAAACTTACTCTTTCACATACACACCCCACTCTGCTGCCCAGAGATAAAGCCTGCATTTGCGAGGTAATATTGTGGAAAACAATTCTACATAAAGAAGAACACAGAAAAAGCAGGGATTTTTTGATATACAGTTGCCTTATCAGAGATCACTGACACAATTTTTAAAGTCTGCAGACAGTATGTGAGCTTTTTGGCTTTCCCTTATCTATATTAAGTTAGCAAAGTAACCACTTGAGATTTTTAATGAGTCATTCTCCATCTATTTTTTGTCAGAGTAGCAGCCGTGTTAGTCTGTATTCGCAAAAAGAAAAGGAGTACTTGTGGCACCTTTCTCCATCTCCATCTAAATACTGCTCCTTGGTGTCAGACTGATTCATAAGCAGGAAAATTCTTTGTCTTGCTAGACTTATAGTTTCATAAAACATTACTGCAGAAATCCCTTGGATTGGATTGTAACACATTGGATACAGTTTTGCCTCATAATTGCTACGGCTGACTGATCTTACTTTAATATTTTAATGAGTCATTCTCCACCTAAATACTTCTCCTTGATGTCAAACTGATTCATAAGCAGAAAAATTCTTTGTCTTCTATCTTCTAGACCTACAGTTTCATAAGAAGTTATTGCATAAACCCCTTACTAACACATTGGATACTATTTTGCCTCATAATTGCTACTGCTGACTGATCTTACTTCAATATCAAATAGCTTTGAGCATACAACTGACTAGTTTAGCTTTATCTGATCTAAAAGTCACTTTTATAAGGAGTGATCAGTATTTATATCCATGGCTGCCAAAGAGACCTCCACTGCATGGAGTTAATACAGGAATTTTCCAGATTTAATTTCAGCTATCATTTGATAAAACTGAGCAGCATTTTTAACTAGAAGTCACATGCTCTTATTATGGTTATACATAAAGCTGTATGATATCTTCAAATATTGCTTTCTCTGTTCCAGGAAAAGTTTCACACAATGTATGGAGTCTTATACAACTGATTATTTTTAGCATTTTTATACAGTGTAAAATTATACAAAACTCAAATTAAATATCTCATCTAGCTTAACTCCTAGGCATGCATACTTATTGTACTTCTAATAAAAAGGTGTATAAGGGCACTTTGCAATAATCTCTCAATTTATATGAGCCTATTGCCATAGTATCTGAGCCTCTCACAACTTTTAGTGGATTTATCCTCACAACACCTGTTGTAGATAATTGGACCTACACATGTACACTTCTTGTAAGCTCACCTGGTGAAAAGTGCACTAAGGTCCATGAATTATCATAATGATCTGCTATATAAAACTGTTTAAGAAAAGATGTGAGAAGGAGACAGCCTGAATTAATTAAAACAAAAAAGGTTTACCTATAGCACTGAAGGACTCTGTTAAGATTATGACTGGTAAACAAGAGGAACAGAAAATCGGAAATCAAGGAACCAAAAATGGAGTGTTAGAAATTAGGGCTAATTGGTGGACAAAATAATGAAAGGATGGGCTATTTCACTCCATATTCCCTCCTGAGATATTTAAAAAGAGACTTGGTGGGAGAACAGGGAGAGCTTTTTTACCTCACTGCCACAGAAGGATTGTTGCTATGACACGAGACCTTGATACTCCAGTGGGAGTGCTTGGCCATCATCACTGCACCAACAAGAAATCCAACCTAATACATGTGAGAACTTGCTCTCTCCTGCCCTACCTTGTGTGCTCCTTTCTGTCCCCCTGTCTTCTTCCAGTCCTGTCTCTCTCTTTCAACTTTTCACTAGGTAATGAAATCTACTGTACTGTACTGCAAGGCACCAGCCTGGTAAGAAGAGACAGTCCATCCAGTGTTGCTCACCTGAAAAGGACCAGTGAAAGAGAGGAACCTGACCAGACCAACCAGATTATGTCCCCAGCTGGGGAGGTGAGCTGGTGGCCCGAACAACAGATATCATGAGCAACCTGCCAGCCCAAAGCATCTGTTGTGACTGACCAGCCACCCTGCACCCTGAGAAAAGATGTATTTTTCCTATTTTTATCATCTTTCCTTTCTGTATCTGTCTATTTGCTCTAAAGTAGGAACATGACTACCATTCTCAATTTAGAATTGAGCCATAGAACTAACCCCTTCTCCATCACCAAGAAGGGCTGTTTGAATGAATAAGAAACTTTAACCAATATTAACTGTCTCCAGAATGGACTTGGATAGGTTTTGATTAAGTTTGTTTTACATAAACAATCAATTTCAGTCCCAGTGCTACCTCCTTTAGATTCTATTCCTTTTGTGTATTTTAAATCCATGAATTTCTAGTCTGACTTTTATAGTGTGTTTGTCACGGTATTAAGCAGCCTGGGGTCTCTATATATCAAACCCTGGGCCTTACTTAACTCTGTTTAATGTTGGGTAGTAACTGAGTTAATAGCTTTAGTCCATGTATTCGAAATAAATTAATGCCACACACCCCTGTGCTGCTATCCCCATTTTACAGATAGCAAGTTGAGACACAGAAGGACTGTGACACCCAAGGTCGCATGGCAGAGCAGGGCATTGGAACCCAGCTCTCCTATGTGCCAAGTTAGTGTCATAACCACTGAGTGATACTTCCTCACTGATGAAATCCACTTTCTCCTTGCACTGAAATTTGGAAAGCTGTTCAGGGAAAACATTTCAGGTTTTACTTTCAGAGGTTTCATCTCTTTGCTCTGCTGGCTTTAGAAAAAGAGCTTGCTCAACAGCCGTGCATAGCCTATAGGTTTGTTGCATTATTATTTTTTAGTATCATGGATGTTAGCATGAAAACAGGTTCCGTGTTTCATATAAGTTCACTTCTGCCAAATGCCTCTTGTGTGCACACAACCACATTTTGCTATCTGTTAACGAGCCATCCCAGTTTGCTGTGTAAGCAATAACCAAATTACCTGGAAATGGAGAAGTAGTGCCCAGAATCAGCAATCGGGATGAGGGCTGCTTTGAACTGCACACTGTAAGAAAACATATCTGCCACAAGGAACTAAGATGTTAAATTCCCAGTCCTGCAATGAGCTCCAGGCAGATGGGTAGTTGCGCCAGTTTGGACCCTCTCTGACTTCATTGGGGTTGGCCCTCCTGGAGCTAATCGTAGGATCAGGGGACTAAGAATAGGTTGGACAAACATCTGTCAGGGATGGTCTTGGTACATTCCCCCCCTTCTTCAGTGAGGGGGGCTAGACTAGATGACCTCTCAAGATTTCTTCCAGCCCTATATTTCTATGATACCATATGACTAAGGAAACAAATGACACATAAAGGGGTGGAGGGAAGGATCATAAAGGGATAGAGGGAAGGATAGAATCAAACAAATTCTGTTTTTATATTTACTTTATACACTTGCATTTCATATATATATGAAAAAATCCCAGCTATCCATATCTGCCCCTCAACCTAGCCATCAATAACTGGCTGGCTTCTTATGGACATTGTGGCAGAGGTATATTATGTTCACTATCAACTTTTGTTTTAAAAAATTTAATCTTTACCACCCACTGTGATGTCAAACTCATAGGATTCCAGTAATCTGACGTTGTTGCTTGTGTCTATGGAAAATCATTCTATGATTACAGAAGCAGAATTCTTTCTGCACTGAATGTTTTATAAAGTTCCGATGGAGCATCAGCAGCTCTTTATGCTAGGATTAAGAAGAGAATACAGAGGAGATTCTATACATGAAAGATTTTCTGCTGCTATCCAGAAGTAGTCCTTTTTAGTTTTTAAGAGGTCATTTTGACCTATTAATATTATTTTACAGATCAATGCTGTCAAACCAAATGAATTTGAAAGACATTAGGTCACATCACCCAAGTATTTTGGAAATCTATAAACAAAGGAAAAAAGAACATAAAATATAAGGGGGTGGGCAAGTCTCACTGTGTCTGGGTTTTAATCCAACTAAAATTCAGCAAATCTGAAGGTTCCCTTATGCTCTGGAGATGGGACCTTGAAGTGCCAACACGGTGAATTGGTGTCATAAGGAAAATATCTCCCCAGCAGAACACTGTCTACTGAATTCAGACTTGTAAAGTTCACATTCATTCTTGACAAACTCCAGTGTGGCTAGTTTAAATTCCATTCACCCAGAGCTAAAAGAAAGGAACATAATTTCTTTATTACTACACATTTTAGGGGCATTAGTTGGAGTTTGACCTATCATGTGCTGGAAAATTTGGATACTTCCAAATATAGAGGTATCCACATAAAATAATAGGGTAGGGTGTTTATCCAATTGATCAATCCTTGCAGCAGCAGTGTGACAGAGCCTTAAATGACACCACTACAGGAAGTATTGTTTTTAGAAGTTGTCATGGATCCACAGGACCGGTCCTATGGCCCCAGCTTTGGAAAAGCCTCTGGGAGGAACCTCATCAGTGTGCAAGACCAACTAGGGGTTGCACTCTTCCTCCACTATAAGCCATGCAGCTTCACCGCCTCCTTAGGCTGGACCTCTGCTCCTTCAGCACCCTGGCTTCACACCGTGAGCACCGTTCGTCGAGTCCAACTGAGACAAATCCTTGAAGGAAATTTGTACAAGCTTAGGGAGCAATGCACCCCTATGTCAACATTTACAGTAACACTCTGCCAGTATTGTAAAAACAGTAGGGTTTATTAGTCAACTGGGCACAGTGTGGGAAGTCCTTGGTTAGCACAGAGAAAAAAAATTTACAGCATAGTTCCTTCTGGTTAACCCAGAGCCCCAGCTAAGCTGTAGAGAACTCCTCGGCTCCCACTCTGTCTCCCTGTCTTCTGTTTGTCCCAGTTTCCAGGTGAGCATCCCACACCTGGCCTCTCCCCACTCCTTTGTTCTCCTGCTGGTCAAACACTGTTGGTGTCTTAAGGAGGATGGGCCGTCCATGTCAATTAGTTCAAATCTCTCAGTGACTGGATTTGCCACTGTCTTCACAGACTCCCCATTGACCTGGGCCCCAAACCAAAGATAGGTCGGTATCAGTCACACCTGCACCTCTGGGCCTGTGCAGAAGGTACACAGCCCTTTCCCACCACCTAGTTAACAATGCAGCATATAAGGGAAATCGAGGCACACATAGTATTCATAAAAAATATTACAGAAAATTCCCACTCCATCACAGAAGCAATAGTTCTTTCATTGACGTCAATATAGATTTCAGGGTGGGTTGCGTGGAGATATGTAGGTATTTAAAGAATAATTATAGATAACCAAGTAGAATGGGTATTACGCTAAGGGTATGTCTACATTGCAAATATAGCCCTGTCAAGGTTCCTTCCCCACTCTGAACTCTAGGGTACAGATGTGGAGACCTGCATGAAAGACCCCCTAAGCTTATTCTTACCAGCTTAGGTTAAAAACTTCCTCAAGGTACAAACTTTGCCTTGTCCTTGAACCCTATACTGCTACCACCAAGCGTGTTAAACAAAGAACAGGGAAAAAGCCCACTTGGAGATTTCTTTCCCCCCAAGCCCTATACCCCCTTTCCTGGGGAAGGCTTGAGAAAAATCCTCACCAATTTGCATAGGTGAACACAGAACCAAACCCTTGGATTTTAAGAACAATAAAAAACCAATCAGGTTCTTAAAAGAAGAATTTTAATTAAAGTAAAAGAATCACCTCTGTAAAATCAGGATGGTAAATACAGGGTAATCAGATTCAAAACCTAGAGAATCCCTCTAGGCAAAACCTTAAGTTACAAAAAGACACAAAAACAGGACTATACGTTCCATTCAGCACAGTTATTTTACCAGCCATTTAAACAAAACAGAAATCTAACGCCTTTCTAGCTAGATTACTTACTAAGTTCTAAGATTCCATTCCTTTTCCGTTCCTGGCAAAAGCATCACACAGACAGAGAGACCCTTTGTTCCCCCTCCCCACTCCAGCTTTGAAAGTAACTTTTCTCCTCATTAGTCATTTTGGCCAGGTGCCAGCAAGGTTATCCTAGCTTCTTAACCCTTTACAGGTGAAAGGATTTTGCCTCTGGCCAGGAGGGATTTTATAGTTCTCTATACAGAAAGGTGGTTACCCTTCCCTTTATATTTATGACAAGCCCCATGGCAGTGAGTCTCAGAGACTGGGTCAACTGACTTGGGCTCACACTGTGGGGCTAAAATTAGCAGTGTAGATGTTTCCTCCCCGACCTCACTGGATTTCAGAGTTCAGGCTCCAGCTCAAGTGGAAACATTTACACTACTACTGTTAGCCTCATAACATGAGCCCAAGTCAGTTGACCTGGGCTCCGAGACTCTCTGCCACCAGGTTTGTGTGTCTGTTTTTTGCAGTGTAGACTGACTGACTGACCATCTTTTAATTAGGATTTCTGCCTTTGTGCAAGCCCTGTCAGATTTGACAAAGAAATGTGAACATTTCAGTGTCTAACGACTGAAATCAGGCAATTACAGGAACACACTTCTTTCTGGGAATAATTTTGAAGCAAGCTCAAAATCAATATTTTGTTTTTAGCTTAAAAAAGATTTTTATCTCCAGCTGCATACCATATAATGTGCAACATCACTCCTCGCGGGAGCCTACAGTGCTCATCTCCTGCAGCTGCATTCATTCTGCTCTAAGTGAGCAATCTGCGATCATTTCAGAAAAGAGTATTTAGGTTGAGCTTTGTTTTGGTTGAGAAGTTTTTTCCTTGGGGACCACAATGATTACAAATGTGGTAAGATCTAAAACTGAGACACAATAAGGCCTGGGTAGGTGCGAGTCTGTGATAGAGAGAGCACATGCTTGATTCATCGTATTTAGCTGATTCATCGTATTTAGCTGCTTTATCTCTTTCTACCTGCTCCACCAGCCAGCCATCCCTCTTAAAATCTGAAAGGGCTCATTTTCTTTTTTATCCTCTTCTGCACCACGGCCCTCTCTAGGAGCCTGGACTGTCAGTCATTTTGGTTAATTCTTTATTTTATTTCCCCTCCTTGTTTTTCTCACCTGAGCAATAGCCCTGACTCGTGGGAGTTCTCCCATTCACTTCTAGCCCTCTATTTGCATCAGTCAGGAGGAGAACTCATGTGAGAAAGTGTTTGCAGGAAAACATTTAGTATTTTTATCCTTATACTCTAAGGCCCCATCTTACTGTGAGGTTCTGCCTAGACTAAGGCTATGTTTATATGACACAGCTTTTAGCAACGTGGTTGTGTTGCCACAGCTGTGCCACTCAAAGTCGTGCAGTGTAGCCGCTGTTTGTTGGCTCTCTTGCAGACAAAAAACTTCTACCTCCAACAAGCACTGGCACTTGTCGTGGCAAAACTTTTGTCTTTTGGGGGTGGGGGAATATAACACCTCTGAAAGACAAAAGTTTTGTTGTTTAGTTTGGCTTTGGCTAAGGCTTTGTCTACACTTCTTTCATCGGTAAAACTTTTGTCACTCGGGGTGTGAAAAAACACATCCCTGACCAACAAAAGGTTTACCGACGAAAAGTGCCGATGTGGAGGGTGCTTTGTCGGTGCGAGATGCTATCCTTCCAACAAAGCTACATCCCGTCATGGGAGGGGGAGGGTGTATTTTGTCAGCAGGAGAGCTCTTTCCTGTGGCCATAGCCTAAGAAAATGAAGGGGTAACCATGCCCAGCTGGCACTATCTTTGTCAAAAGTAGCTGGTGTTTAAAAATGTGTTAAGTTAGCATGGGTTAGGTCACATTTTCTGAACACACCTCATTTTCTTAGTCTAGGCCAGGCTTAAAATGGGTGAAATTCACCCCAGTCTCAGTGGTCAATACAATACACCACTAACCCCTAACATAGGTAATTCTCAGTCTAAATATTATGGGACTTAGCATTCAATGTCACTTGGTATGAATACAATGTTTAGGCTAGTGTTCACTAGGAACCACACAGGTTTTGGTGGAAATACATATTTTTGTAATGAAACATAAAGGCATTTTGTACCAAAGCATTTTGCTGCGTTATGGTAATATTCAGAAATTCTCTGCCTGAATATTGTGTGCACTTTGAGAAAGGGAAGCACCCTGCAACAGTTAATCCTTTCTTAGTATCTGCCTGTTCAAAAGGACAGTGCTTATACAAGTTTTACTGCCAGATCCTCAGCTAGCGTAAATCAGCATAGACACATTAATGCCAAGGGACCTACACTGATTTACACTGTCTGAAAAACTGGCACGTCTATATGAGAAAAAGACTTAGCTGAATTTGTTAAAGGGCCAAATTTTCAGCCAGTGCAAATCAGTGTAGGCCCCATGACATTAATTGTTCTAAGGTGATTTACACCAGCTGAAGATCTGTTCCTAAAACTTATAAACACTGTACAAAACAGGTTCTGTTTAGTTTATCAGCTACTCCACCATCCCAAACATCAGATTTCATCTGTTCAGCTCAGATAAGCATTACACCAACCTCTAAACTTCTTGATCCTGTCTGTGCACACTGGATGCAAGCCTGATTTCACCACTCCCATCATAGTCTAATTATCCCAATTCCCATTCCTAAATCCTCTTCTCCTTTCCTATTTATGCTTCCTCTGCACCTACCTTTGATAATTTGGTGTAGCTAATAGGTCTAACAGCTCTACTGGTTCCCGAACTGCTGTGAACTTCCAATTTCCCTGTACTAACAAACTTTGAACTTTCTTATTACTTACTCCACAGAAAGCACTGACTCCATCAAAGTCAATGGAGTTACGGTGTTTTACAGCAGTAGAGAATTTCACCCTTGGTGCTTTGTTTTTTACATGGGTTAGGATGTTATTGGTTTTTGTTTAGGTCATTAGTTTATCTAATTATTTACTCTATGTCATGTGTGTTATTCCCAAAATTGGATTTCCCAATAAAGCAATAGTAACTTCCATGTTTATTATGATTCTTTGGAACAAACAAGAAATTATTAGCTCTGCACCCTGACAGAATAGCAATGCTGTTTGCTTTTGGGGGGTATGGGGGAGAGCAGTAGTCACTTAAATACTGCTCAGTTGGTGTCCTCTTAATCTCGTTCTCTAAGGAAAGATGCAAAACTATAAAAGTAGCAGGAGTTATTTGCACAGACTTAAACTAGAAAATGTTATAGGCAATCATTTTACAGTAACCCTTTCAAATGAGAACCAAAGACAAATCAAAATGAGGCTCACAGCCTGCTGGTGAAATAAAATTTTCTTTTGTGAATGGAGAACTTGCACTGTTGCCCATACATCTAGGGGTCACTGCAAGGGGGAGACCGAAAGCCTGTTGAAAGGAAGGCTACAGTAGAGGATTGTGCAATCTCCCCCAGTAAAGGATGGCCGCAGCAGTAAGTTTTCCCTGGGAACAGTATACCATGGAAGCTGCTGCTGAAGCATGATAGACATAGGCAAGTGTGTTCAGAAGAAGATTGGTGAACAGGGATATGTGGCAGGATCCTGGGGAGTCTGTCAATAGGGATGTCGAGAAAACAAAAATTCTGTTTCAGGAAAAAAAAGCTGAGCTTTTGTTCTGCCTTGGGAAGAAACTGGGATCATCTGAAATTTGAGAGAAAGCAAGAGACCTGTGCCAGAGTAGCTAATAGTCCAGTGGCTAAAGGACTCATTTGGGAAGTGACAGACCAACATTCAAGTCCCTGCTTTTCTTCGTTCAAATTAGGGACTTGAACTGGGTCTTCCACATCCATGGTGAGAGGCCTATCCTACTGGGAATTATGGGGTGAGTCTCTTTCTGGTTTGGACCAGAAATTCCATTCTGAAGCTGAGAAACTTACCCAACAAAAATTTCACTGAAACAGATACATGTATAGGCCCTCCTCTGAAATGGGGCTCAAGCTTCCTCCCCAGTCCTTGCTACTTGGAGTAGCTTCTCCCCTCTCCTCGCAGGGGATTGGCCCTGAGGGTTTTTTTGGTTTTGGTCATACCCGGTACCACCACCCAAGGTGGCTCCTCACTGTGCCCAAGACACAAGGGGCAGTGTCCCTGGGGGAAATTAATAAAGCTACCAATTCCAGCAAGGAGTATAAAACCCAGTACACAAGAAACAATAAAATACATCAACATAAATCTCAGCGAATAAATGACACACTTAAAACCAACAATATAACAAAGGGAGGCTTCTCTGGCACAGAAAAGTTAGATCTGGGAAAGGAGAGGGTTAAGGGCAATTAATAAGTACTAAACATCAGTAAATCTCCCATCTTCCCACACTCACTACTCTTCCCAAAATCCAGCTCCAGTATATTGGGGATAAATCCTGAAATGAATGCTGCAGCAATGAAACACTGGCAGCTTAAACAACATAAAGGGTCCTTTTATTGTGTCTTCACTCTGGGTGTGGCGGGGTCCTCTCCTGGCTCCCTGGTCTGTAGTCTAGTGAAGGTCTTGGCTGGCTTATGGTAGCAGACACCTGGTCAGATTTCTGCCACTCTGGACACTGGTCTCTGCAGGGCTGGAACTGCCTGGTCCATGCACTAGATCCCACAGCAGTTCCAAAACTCCCTCTGTGGGGAGGGAGGGGGAGTTAATCAGAGATTCCCTGAGCTGTCCTACTTCTTTCTCAGCTCCAACTTCAAAACTCAAAACTTAGACTAAAACTAGTTTTTCTGTTCCTGAGTTGGGCTATCCTTTCCTCCTGAGGGGCTGGACAGCCCTGGCTCATCATTGACCCAACAAACAGCTTGTCCATATCACCCCATGCAAAAACCTCTAATTAGCCTCAGCAGGAGTTTCTACTTCATTCTGACCCCACCCCTCATTTCACACATATTGCAGTCTGAGGGCTCTGAGAACCATTATTGTTGTTGTCCATAGAGGCTCAGTCCAGAGTTCCAGGAGCTGGCAAACTACATGGGTGTTAGGTATGAATCCCTGGGAACACACCAGGTTTGGACATGCAGATCTTGTAGCTAACCCCATCCTCCCCAAGCAGAAAGCTAGGGGAGCGGTGTAAGAGGATCTCCATGGAGTGTTCTTCCACCAGAGCTGCCTCCTACAAATTTTACCCTGAAGAGAGAGGATCAGGCCTAAGAATTTGAAAACGTTTTTGATCATCATATAATGTACTTAATATATCACATTAAAAGTGTATACCATAAAACATATATACAGATGTTCTTACATATTCTTTTAAGGGATGATTACAAAGATGCAGTTATATCATATACTTTTCTAAATGTCAGTGTCAGAAGCTACTAGATAATACTATATCACCAGAAAAGTGAGCTAGTGCACAGGTCTTAGATAACAACTGGTAACTAAATGCCACCCAATAAAACATGCCATTGTGGCAATAATAATTTTAAACAATAATAAGCTGTCATGAGCTTCTCAGTCAGGATAGCTTGAAATGGCAAAAAAATATAGTTTATGTTTTCCAGGCACGTCTTGTGTTAGGTGGATACATTTCCTGACATCTCCTATTCCAAACAAGTGTCAGATAAAATCTCATGCAATTGTTTTTCAAAAGGAGTTGACTGCTTTTAATGTCAAACAGTTATAAACTTTTCTGCTAGTTTATTCTGTTCATTGTTCACAACAGAAAGTGCTGGAAAAAAGTTATGAAGTTTACTGTCTAAATAGGTTGTTTTTCCAAACATTCATATGCATTTTAGCAACAGGGCTTTAAAAACGAGGGTGTTTTTTTAAAGAAAAAAAGGTAGAAAACAGGAATAATGAATACAGAATAAACAGGAATAATGAATACAAAATGGTTCCTGAAAAAGAAAACAACATTTCCATTCTAGGGTAATTTAACCACCTTACAGAGGAAAGATGAACAGATAGCATCAGTCTTTCCAGATTGTAGCTTCCCCACTTGCTCACGTGGTAGTGTCATGAAAAGTGCCAGTGACTGGTTATTTTGAAATAAAAACTGACATTGTTTTATTTGTGGATCTCACACACCTTTAGTAAAACTGATCTCGGACTCTGTTTCATATATTAGCATATGTGACTAAACAGTTGCCTACTGTGAACACCAGTCTAGGACAAGGCATGTGCCTATGCCATTGGAGCAACTGATCTATACCATGATGTAAAAAATAACAATAATCCACCGATATTCTTTATAATCATGGCCCAGAATTGCAGTAGTTCTACTGTGAGCTGTACTGCTTAGAACCTTTACTAGAGAAAGTGAGGTTTCAGAGTAGCAGCCGTGTTAGTCTGTATCCGCAAAAAGAAAAGGAGGACTTGTGGCACCTTAGAGACTAACAAATGTATTTGAGCATAAGCTTTCGTGGGCTACAGCCCACTTCATCAGATTTTCTACTAAATGCATCCGATGAAGTGAGCTGTAGCTCACAAAAGCTTATGCTCAAATAAATTTGTTAGTCTCTAAGGTGCCACAAGTCCTCCTTTTCTTTTTTTAGAGAAAATGAGTATTTTTTTAAAAATAGATAAAGAGTAGCAGCATATTGAGTTGAACGAAAGATAAATATTTTAAAAGGTTTCTCCAAGCCAGAAGGTATGTCTCTTCTTGCTATCTGTCTGGAACACACTCTTTTTAAAACCACCTCTACCATCTTCTAATTCTAATTTTTTCCACCTTTTGATGCTGTGTAGCTGAGCGAGCTTTAAGTGTATAACAAAGCTTGAGCTCACAAATATCAGACAATTGGAGGGGCGGGTGGGGGGGGTGAGGAAACCATCAGAAGAGAGGCTTCCTGACAACAATTCCTGCAAGTCTCTCTAATGCGGACTGTGAAGGTTCCTTCCCTTTGAAATCCCTAGACCCACAGCTGTTAAACAATCAACAACATAAAACCTTGCTGGTGTAGATGCCACCTAACCTAATTTGCTATGTGCTGCTCAGTTTGCTGAGAATGCTGTAGGAGTTGGATAATTATTTAGCATTCAGAGGGCGTGGGAGTTGTGGTTCTCATTGGAGCACTGAGTGAGGTATGGAAAAGGATTCTTAATTATAATTATTATCTTGGTGCCGGTAGATGTAGGTAACTCTCTTTTTTGATTCACTAACAAGTAAATACAAGATGAAACATCTGCCTGCCAGTCATTCAGATCTGCAGTGTGTGCCAATGCCGTCCTTTGTGAGAAGGCTCTGGGCCTGTGGAGGGAGAGTGATCACCACAAAACGGTTCAAAATCATTCCTTTCTTTTCACTCCTCTAATCTTTACCCTTTTCATTGTCCAAAGAAGTGTGTGTGGTGAGGAGTTCCCGCTTCTGATCTTCCTGTGTCAGCAATAAGTAAAAGTAAAGAGAGTAAAGCCAGCACTGGCCCTGATCCTTCTCCCACTGAAGTCAAAGCTAAAGCATTCATTGGGAGCAGGATTGGGACCTTGGCTTAATAAATGCTAGAATTAAACACATGGGGTGGAATCCTGGCCCCATTGAAGTCAAGGGGAATTTTGCCATTCACTTCGCTGAGACTAGGGTTTCTCTCTTGGGGCCTAATTTTGCTCTCATTAATACCATGCACATCAGGAATAACTCCACTGAGGTGAAAGCAGAATTGGGACGGGGACCTTTCTTTATCATAGTAACAGGCTGGTTTGATTGCTTGTGTTAGGATAACAACAGTAGCCTGATCCAGCTAGGCATAGCAGCATCGTTCCATCTCTAGCTACTCCCACAGGAACTGAGGGAACTTGTATGTTGTGCTTTACAAAAACAAAGCTAGACAAAGTCCCATTCCCCCAAACAGTTTTATAGACACATACATATAGATGCAATCTATGCACTGAGAACTGTACAAGTGGGTGACTTGCACCTGCATTGAGCCCCATTACAATTACAATGGTGGGCTACCCATATGGTTCTCGATGCAGGATCTGAGCCCAAATAATAAATGATTACCACTATTGGGCACAGGTGGCAAGTGACTGCTAAGCTAAAAAGGACCAGATTTTCAAACATATTTGGATGCCTAAAGATGCAGATAGGCCACTAGTCAGATTTTCAAAAGTACCTAACTCCCACTGATCCCACTAGGCATCTAAATCCCATTAGGTACCTATCTGCATCAATTGATGCCTAAATACCTTTGAAAATATGGCCCAAGATTCTGCAATGCTAAGAAAAAATTACAAACCAAAATAAAATTCAATGTAAGTGCAATTACAAAAAAATCAATGATCTACTCCCTCCCAGGCAGGGATATAATGGGAAATGTAAAGTAAACTTCCAGTTTTCCAGAACTTCCTAATTCTTTGAGTCGCTACAAAACAATTGATCAGAAAATTTGGCAAGTGGGACAAGCCATTCAGATGCCTCCTCAGCCTGGCAGAAGAGAAGCTCCAGCAAACTAGTAGCCACAATGGCTGCAATGAAAATCGGACTGTAAGAGTAGCAGTAGCAGCAACATGCCATCTTTAAATCATTGCCCATTAGTATGATGAAGATGATTGATTAGTTAAAATAAGTGGGCCACTCTGCTCAACCCTCCTTCCTTGAGCAAGCAATGAGCAATAGGCATTGGGTGCTAAACAATAGTCGTTGATGCTGAAGTGATATCCTGGAGATGTAGAAAACTTACCTGAGATCAATGATTGAAAACACTTGATGAAAACTAAGGGCCAAGTCCCAAAACCACTCGACTGTCCAAATGATTGGGTTGTGCATGGAGGAACTCTGCAGCGGTACGCCAGGCTGTGGAACTGTTTGGCTCCCATTGCACAGATGTCGCTCTTCCCCTTTGTGAGGAAAGCCGCTGGGAGATTTGCAGAGTCAGGAAGTTGCGTGGCTCATCAAAATTTTTTGCACATTGGAGAACAAAGTCCTTATGCAATGTGCTAAAATCATGGCCCTTCCTTTCCAGAGGGGAACAGGTATACTGGTTTTGGCCTACAATGAAAAAGCAAAATTAAGGCAAGCAGGATTTATGGTAGGGAAAGGTGGACTCTCGCCTCACAGCTCTCAGAGGGCTGATATGTTAATCTGAAATGATTTCTTCATATTAAAATGCAGTATCTCTTAATTAAATGTGCATGCTTTTGAAATCATCTGCATAGAGATGGAGGAGGCACTTGCCGTGTCCTATGCTCTAAATGGAGCTTTTGGCAGGTATGTTCAGAGAATTGTGTGAGAAGGAAAAAATGAGCATGGTTCAGTGCTTTTAGTAAATTGAGAGTAAAGATTTCTGGCTTCTGTTCCCAGCTTTGACACTGGCTTCCTCTGAGACCCTGGGCAAGTCACTTAACTTCCCTTGTCCCATCACTTTGCCAATTTGTAAAATGGACAATGATAGCATGGATAATATTGTGGGAATTATTTTAATGATTGATTTTTGGGTTTAACAATGCAAACAGAAATCTATACACTAGCTCTCAGTGCCCTGGCAGTATTTAGATTTATATATATATATAAAGAATATAATATAAGAATATCACTTTATATCAACCCTCAATTAGGGTTGCCGAGTCTCCAGGAATTACAGATTAATCTTTAATTAGAGATTATGTCATATGATGAAACCTCCAGGAATACCTCCAACCAAAATTGGCAACCCTACCCTCAATACAGATAACTATACAAACAATGAATGCAACAGCAAAAAACATAAGCTGATTCCTCTCTCTCCAGCCCTGTTCCCCCTCCCTCCTCAGAAGCCCTACCAAAGAGATATCCTGAAGATCCACATATTCAGGCTATTTCTGAGCAATTAGTGTTCATAAAGCACCGATATCAGGGTCTTTGTCTGAAGAGATCTTCAGACCAGTGCAATAAAACAAGATTTATTATTTTAAAATGCTACATATGTGAAATTACACTACTGCTGTATTTCATTTCAGATCTGCAGAAAGTGGTCTTACAACCTTTTACCCTGTTCAATATGAAATGCATATTTTCTCTTTCTTTCTTTCTTTCTTTCTTTCTTTCTTTCTTTCTTTCTTTCTTTCTTTCTTTCTTTCTTTCTTTCTTTCTGTGACTGAAATTGAGTTTAATATTCTACCCTCCCCCTGAAGGAGAGATTCTCCCTGGGGTACCAGAGGTAGATTCCGGAGTCCGATGGAAGTGATCAAGCTGCTCCTGCTCTGGCAAGTGGGTCTGCTTCCAAGTAAACTGGGTGTCTCACAAGGCAAGATGTGTGTTCTGTGTATTTCTATACTGTGTACATTGTACATTTTGCTTGCACATTTTTTCTCTTAACTGCAAATCGTGGAGTGATCCCTAAAGCTGAAATAAAGGAGGGGAATGAGAAAAACTAGATGGAGGAATGCTGTGTAGATTCATAGATTCATAGATATTAAGGTCAGAAAGGACCATTATGATCATCTAGTCTGACCTCCTGCACAACACACGCCACAGAATCTCACCCACCCACTCCTGCGAAAAACCTCACCTATGTCTGAGCTATTGAAGTCCTCAAATCGTGGTTTAAAGACTTCAAGGAGCAGAGAATCCTCCAGCAAGTGACCCGTGCCCCATGCTACAGAAGAAGGCGAAAAACCTCCAGGGCCTCTCCAATCTGCCCTGGAGGAAAATTCCTTCCCGACCCCAAATATGGCAATCAGCTAAACCCTGAGCATATGGGCAAGATTCACCAGCCAGATACTACAGAACATTCTTTCCTGGGTAACTCAGATTAGCTGGGTAACCCACCCATCTAATATCCCATCACAGGCCATTAGGCCTATTTACCATGAATATTTGAAGATCAATTCATTACCAAAATCACATTATCCCATCATACCATCTCCTCCATAAACTTATCTAGTTTAATCTTAAAGACAGATAGATCTTTTGCCCCCACTGCTTCCCTTGGAAGGCTATTCCAAAACTTCACCCCTCTGATGGTTAGAAACCATCATCTAATTTCAAGTTTAAACTTCCTGTTGGCCAGTTTATATCCATTTGTTCTTGTGTCCACATTGGTACTGAGCTTAAATAATTCCTCTCCCTCTCTGGTATTTATCCCTCTGATATATTTATAGAGAGCAATCATATCTCCCCTTAACCTTCTTTTAGTTAGGCTAAACAAGCCAAGCTCCTTGAGTCTCTTTTCATAAGACAAGTTTTCCATTCCTCGGATCATCTTAGTAGACCTTCTCCGTACCTGTTCCAGTTTGAATTCATCCTTCTTAAACATGGGAGACCAGAACTGCACACAGTATTCCAGGTGAGCTCTCACTATTGCCTTGTATAACGGTACTAAAACCTCCTTATCCTAAATACCTCTCCTGATGCATCCCAGACCGCATTAGCTTTTTTCACAGCCCTATCACATTGGCAGCTCATAGTCATCCTATGATCAACCAATACTCCATGGTCCTTCTCCTCCTCCATTACTTCTAATTGATGTGTCCCCAGTTTGTAACTAAAATTCTTGTTATTAATCCCTAAATGCATAACCTTACACTTCTCACTATTAGATTTCATCCTATTACTATTACTCCAGTTTACAAGGTCATCCAGATCCTCCTGTATGATATCCTGATCCTTCTCTGAATTGGCAATACCTCCCAGCTTTGTATCATCCGCAAACTTTATTAGCACAGCACACTCCCACTTTTTTTGCCGAGGTCAGTAATAAAAAGATTAAATAAGATTGGTCCCAAAACTGATCCTTGAGGAACTCCAATGGTAACCTCCCTCCAGCCTGATAGTTCACCTTTCAGTAGGACCTGTTGTAGTCTCCCCTTTAACCAATTCCTTATCCACCTTTCAATGTTCATATTGACCCCCTCTTTTCCAATTTAACTAATTTATACCCATGTGGCACGGTATCAAACGCCTTACTGAAATCTAGGTAAATTAGATCCACTGCGTTTCCTTTGTCTAAAAAATCTGTTACTTTCTCAAAGAAGGAGATCAGGTTGGTTTGGCACGATCTACCTTTTGTAAAACCATGTTGTATTTTGTCCCATTTACCATTGACTTCAATGTCCTTAACTACTTTCTCCTTCAAATTTTTTTCCAAGACCTTGCATACTACAGATGTCAAACTAACAGGCCTGTAGTTACCCGGATCACTTTTTTTCCCTTTCTTAAAAATAGGAACTATGTTAGCAATTCTCCAATCATATGGTACAACTCCTGAGTTTACAGACTCATTAAAAATTCTTGCTAATGGGCTTGCAATTTCAGGTGCCAATTCCTTTAATATTCTTGGATGAAGATTATCTGGGCCCCCCGATTTAATCCCATTAAGCTGTTTGAGTTTCACTTCTACCTCAGATATGGTAATATCTACCTCCATATCCTCATTCCCATTTGTCATGCTACCATTATCCCTAAGATCCTCTTATTAAAGGCCTTATTAAAGACTGAGGCAAAGTATTTGTTTAGATATTGGGCCATGCCTAGATTATCTTTAACCTCCACTCCATCCTCAGTGTTTAGCGGTCCCACTTCTTCTTTCTTTGTTTTCTTCTTATTTATATGACTATAGAACCTTTTACTATTGGTTTTAATTCCCTTTGCAAGATCCAACTCTACTTTACCTTCAGTCCTTTTGGTATGATGTCGATCTGTTTGAATTTGGAAAGGAAGATGATGTCTGTCTGTATCTGTACAAGTTTTTTCATGAAGTTTATGGATTTCCACTTCATATGGCTAAATTCAGTGCCTTGCATGGTGACAGGTTTCAGAGTGGTAGCCGTGTTAGTCTGTATCAGCAAAAAAAAAAAAAATGAGGAGTACTTGTGGCACCTTAGAGACTAACAAATGTATTGGGGCACTGTGGTTTTCAGTTGTGCACTGCTATTCACTTCCCTATAGTTCAAATTGTGTGGTAGTATATACATGATTTCAGAGTTGTTCTTGTATATCTTCCTACTGTATTTTCCACTGCATGCATCCGATGAAGTGGGTTTTAGCTCACGAAAGTTTATGCCCAAATAAATTTGTTAGTCTCTTAGTAACCTTCCAAATGACATCCTCAAGACTTCAGCATGAATGAGTAAAATGAAATTAGCTAAAGCACTAGCAAGGAGTTAGGTTTAAAAATTCTTGTAATGATTTTATTGGGGGAAGAGAAATGCTATTATAACTTAAAACATTAGCAGTTTCTCCTGTTAAATCTGTTAGACCATGTATTCCTGGTGAGGAGATAGCGAATCAACATTGGTAAACAGAGACACAGTGGGATTTGATTTGGATTTAAGATTCTTAATATTTGTTATTTGGCCTGTCTCAAGACAACTCTGTAAATGACTTCTAAGTAACTGATTTAAGTACTTTTTTGATTGGATTGGATTTAGTTAAGATTACTTAATTTGCTCATTTATCAACTGTTTCGGTGATCTATAATAAACCTGACAGCACTCCCCTGCTTTTAAACAAAACTCTTTTTTTCCCATCTATAAACTGTTTTAGTGTCTATGATACACAAGATTGCACTCACTAGCAAGTTTGGAAAATAATATGATTTCATCTTAACTTACCAAAAGAAAAGTTCCCACCAAAAGCAGGCTCATTCTCAAAAGCACAATCTCTGTTAAAAGCTCTCCACTAAGAGACCCACAAAAAAAGACTGTAACAGAAACAATCCTTGTTTGTTATATGTGTTCCATTTTATGCTTCTTTATTTAATATTTTCTTTCCCTTTCTTTAATAATAAAATAGCCATGGTTAATAAATGTAATGGTTTTACTTGTTTTTAGTCATGTTTTTAATTGTGTTTCTCTAGACTGTATATTTTTAGCAATTTGGAGCTAGATTCTCAAAGAAACATAGGCATTGTGACATGGAGCATCATCACATATCACTTTTAGGTACCTATAAAATAACCAGGATTCACAAAGCCTGAGTTAGGTGCCTACACTTGCTATACAATGAATTGGGTAAAATAGGCACTTCAGAATGGGATTCACAAAAACCAGCATGATAGGCAGCTCCTTCCCTAAACTAGCCAATGGGAGAGGCCAAGCTGAGGGTTGTGTGCTAAGCCCTGCCTCATTTCGGAAACAGGCACCTCCCTTGGTTTGGGATTCTCAGCTGGAAATCCTCTCTGGATGTTAGGTGCCTATGCTATTTTAGCAAGAAGCTGGGAGGAGTGTATAGGGGAAGTGTAGCTCCTGCATAATGTTGAGCCAATGGTTAGAGTATTCACCCAGATTGGAGGAGACCCCCAGTTCAAGTCTGTGGGAAGAATGGATGTGAACTGGGCTCTGCTACCTCTCAGGTCTGTGCTCTAACCACTGATATGGAGGAGGGCCCTCAATCTGTCCTGTCCAGTCAAAGCTGTTCCCCTGCAGTATCAGAGTTTTCATCAGAGGAAGGCTGTGTTTAGCTGACCTCTGTAATTTAATTTTATCAGGTCTTTATAAACTAGAAGGAAAAAGACTGTACATTTATCCAGTTTGGTGTGCAGAATCACTGTGTCTGTAGTTAGGAAAACAGGCCCAGCATGCAGGCAGATTTGTTGTCCTTATTGTTGTTGCCTTAGGCAAAATAGTCCACTGATAGCAATTCCAGCTTGAAGTCTAAGTTATTATTATTCACTTTATTTTGTAGGCCACTGTACATTGGCTGTCAGGCCACACACAAACACAGCAGCAGAGGACTATAACGTAGTTTATTCCTCAGTCATTCTGCAGTGGGTGATTATATCTATATGTATATTCTAAGCTGAATCCAAGAGGCATCCCCAAAAGATAGAATTTAAGCAGGAAAAAAATGCCAGGAGATAATGGTACAACACTAAGGCATTTAGATCAATCATCTTTATTGCTGCATTTCCCAATGGGTAGTCACTGGTGCATAGAGAAGCTAATGTGATTGTCATTAAGCAGCAAATAGTAATCAGGGACAAACAGCAGGCCTGATCCTGCAGCCCTTACTCCTATGAGGAGATGCCCTGAAGATAATTCAAGTAATTAAAGGCTGCAAGAATTATGTCCAATAGCTATGCCCTGGAATGAGATGGATGAGGATAAGTACAATCGCTTTCTTGCTACTCTGAAACCTTTCTTGCTATGTGTGCCAAAAGGGACTACAAGCCGTCAGGAATGGTATCCCCGATAATGTAATGGCAAACCTGGTGGCTGAACTTTGTGACTTTGTCCTCACCCACAACTATTTCACATTTGGGGACAATGTATATCTTCAAGTCAGTGGTACTGCTATGGGTGCCCACATGGCCCCACAGTATGCCAACATTTTAATGGCTGACTTAGAACAACGCTTCCTCAGCTCTCGTAGTAGTCCTTACTCTACTTATGCTACATTGATGATATCTTCATCATCTGGACCCCTGGAAAATAAACCCTTGAGGAATTCCACCATGATTTCAACAATTTCCATCCCACCATCAACCTCAGCCTGGACCAGTCCACACAAGAGATCCACTTCCTGGACACGACTGTGCTAATAAGCAATGGTCACATAAACACCACCCTATACTGGAAACCTACTGACCACTATACTTACCTATATGCCTCCAGCTTTCATCCAGACAACATCACAAGATCCATTGTCTACAGCCAAGCTCTAAGATACAACTGCATTTGCTCCAATCTCTCAGAGACAGAGACAAACACCTACAAGATCTTTATCAAGCATTCTTAAAACTATAATAACCACCTGCTGAAGTAAAAAAATAGATTGACAGAGCCAGAAGAATACCCAGAAGTCACCTACTCCAGGACAGGCCCAACAAAGAAAGTAACAGAACACCATTAGCTGTCACCTTCAACTCCCAACTAAAACCTCTCCAGCGCATCATCAAGGATCTACAACCTATCCTGAAGGACAATCCCTCAGTCTCACAGATCTTCGGAGACAGGCCAGGCCTCGCTTACAAACAGCCCCCCCACCTGAAGCAAATACTCACCAGCAATCACACACCAAACAACAAAAAACATTAACCCAGGAACCTATCCTTGCAACAAAGCCCATTGCCAACTCTGTCCACATATCTATTCAAGGGACACCATCATAAGACCTAATCACATCAGCTACACTATCAGAGGCTCGTTCACCTGCACTTCTACCAATGGGATATATGCCATCATGTGCCACCAATGCCCCTCTGCCATGTACATTGACCAAACCGGATGATCTCTACACAAAAGAATAAATGGACACAAATCAGACATCAAAAATTATAACATTCAAAAACCAGTCGGAGAACAATTCAACTTCCCTGGTCACTCAATTTCAGACCTAAAAGTGGCAATTCTTCAACAAAAAAAACTTCAAAAACAGACTCCAACAAGAAACTGCAGAATTGGAATTAATTTGCAAACTGGACACCATTAAATTAGGCTTGAATAAAGACTGGGAGTGGATGGGTCATTACACAAAGTAAAAACTATTTTCCCATGCTAATTTTCCCCTACTGTTCCTCACACCTTCTTGTCAACTGTTTGAAATGGGCCATCCTGATTATCACTACAAAAGTTTTTTTGGCCTGCAGATAATAGCCCACCTTAATTGATTAGTGTCATTACAGTTGGTATGGCAACACCCATTTTTTCATGTTCACTGTGTTTATATATCTTCCTACTGTATTTTCCACTGCATGTATCCAGTGAAGTGGGTTTTAGCCCATGAAAGCTTATGCCCAAATAAATTTGTTAGTCTCTAAGGTGCCACAAGTACTCCTCATTTTTTTTTTTTTGCTGATACAGACTAACATGGCTACCACTCTGAAATTTGGAAGGTTGTTTCTTTCTGAGGGTTCTTTTGTTCTTCTCCTTTGACATTTTGTAGCTGCTGTCTTGCTTGCAGAGGTGAGCTGTGCTGATTGTTGTAAAAGGTATAAGCAGAGGGAGAGTGCTGCTTATTCAAGGCAGAGAGAGTTTTAGACCCCTCTCTCTAATTTCATGAAAGGACAAAACAAACCTCTTTTAGGGCTTGTTTAGATTTAAAATCGGCTGATGATATCCTTTCATTGACTCCATGCTTTTTTGTGGGTTGTTTTTGGTGACATCTTCAGCTCCTGTTTGAGGAATGTGCATCAGACTTGCAATTAGAATGGACCACCAGGTCTGCTTTAGCTAAGTTTTAAAGAAGCTATCCATTTAAATATTAACTCTTCTCAGTGCTCTAAAATCAACATGGTTACTCAGATTGCCTTGACTTTTGTTTGTTTGTTTGTTTGTTTGTTTTTATCTTATGCTGGGAGATTTTTAGTACATCACTTTTAAAGTTAGCATTTTATTTTATATTTTTTATTCAGTACATTTTCTAAAATATTTCTTCAGTTTCATTAGGGATGAATAGGAATTGAAATTCTGTTTTTAAAAAGTCCAAATAATCCTGGTTTTCACATAAAAGATTTTAGTTCTTAAAGTAGCCCTTTGAAATGAAGTAATTCTCAGACAGTCTTCAGACCCAAATTAATATGCAAACTAGATACTTGGGTTTGAATAGAGACTGGGAGTGGCTGGATCATTACACATATTGAATCTATTTCCCCATGTTAAGTATCCTCACACCTTCTTGTCAACTGTCTACATGGGCCATCTTGATTATCACTACAAAAGCTCATATTAATTAATTAGCCTCTTACAGTTTGTATGGCAACTTCCACCTTCTCTGTATGTATATATATATCTTCTTACTATATGTTCCATTCTATGCATCCGAAGAAGGGGGCTGTAGCCCACAAAAGCTTATGCTCTGATAAATTTGTTAGTCTCTAAGGTGCCACAACTACTCCTGTTCTTTTTGCAAACCCAAATAGACATTCAAGAAGTCATTGTTGCTTTTTTTTAAACAATCATTGCAGAGGTGATTTTTTTTTGCCTTTCTGAATTGGGTGAGAGAATTTCTTAAGTACAGTCAAACAATTAATTTTTCCCATTAATATAAATATTCTGTAGTTAAATGGATTTTGTAACAGTAATCAATTTAGTAAGGTTATTAGATTCCACATTGCTATGTAAAGCATTTTACCATCTATATAGCAATGACATTATGAAATTATATTACAAACCTTGTTGTTAGCTAAAATATATGTATATATGCATTTCAAGAGGGCTTGCCATTTTAACATTTAAGAGCTAAACATGTTTTCTACAAAACATTTCCCTGCTGTACTTTTTTTTTCTTATAGTTTTCAGGATAAGGCATCTTAAAGTGCTAATAAAAGCATTTGTTTCCATAAGAATTTTGCACAGTTTGAATTGTTTTTTGTTGTGGGTTTTTTGTTTGTTTTTCCCCACAGGCAGGGATGCAAAGAAATCTACTTTATGACCTTCATTTATGGTCTTAATAACACATTGTTACATTCCTTTTTGAGGTATCACAAATAAGGAACACTTTTACCTTCTTTTACTCAATTAGCTCTGTTTATGTTTTCCTGACATAAGGATTATCTATATATCAAACTGATACCTCATACAAGGAGAGAGTTTGTTTGTTTTTTACATTACTTTTGTTTTTGTTTTTGTCTGTCTTTTGATCCAAACTCTCCTTAGAGTTATGATCCACCATAGCATTCACGACTTGCAATTAAAACTCCTTGTTCAATATTTTATACAAAACACAAATCATAATGATAATTGGTTATATTTTTCAACCATAGCATTAAAACCAACAATATGGACTTAAAGTAAAACAGGAATTATAAAATGAATTTTAGATTTTGTATAAATGCTTTTAGGGGTAGTAAAAACATGGTGTAAATTTCCTTACCACCTGGAGGGTCATAGAATCATAGAATCATAGAATCATAGAATATCAGGGTTGGAAGGGACCCGAGAAGGTCATCTAGTCCAACCCCCTGCTCAAAGCAGGACCAAGTCCCAGTTAAATCATCCCAGCCAGGGCTTTGTCAAGCCTGACCTTAAAAACCTCTAAGGAAGGAGATTCTACCACCTCCCTAGGTAACGCATTCCAGTGTTTCACCACCCTCTTAGTGAAAAGTTTTTCCTAATATCCAATCTAAACCTCCCCCATTGCAACTTGAGACCATTACTCCTCGTTCTGTCATCTGCTACCATTGAGAACAGTCTAGAGCCATCCTCTTTGAAACCCCCTTTCAGGTAGTTGAAAGCAGCTATCAAATCCCCCCTCATTCTTCTCTTCTGCAGACTAAACAATCCTAGCTCCCTCAGCCTCTCCTCATAAGTCATGTGCTCTAGACCCCTAATCATTTTTGTTGCCCTTCGTTGTACTCTTTCCAATTTATCCACATCCTTCCTGTAGTGTGGGGCCCAAAACTGGACACAGTACTCCAGATGAGGCCTCACCAGTGTCGAATAGAGGGGAACGATCACGTCCCTCGATCTGCTCGCTATGCCCCTACTTATACATCCCAAAATGCCATTGGCCTTCTTGGCAACAAGGGCACACTGCTGACTCATATCCAGCTTCTCGTCCACTGTCACCCCTAGGTCCTTTTCCGCAGAACTGCTGCTGAGCCATTCGGTCCCTAGTCTATAGCGGTGCATTGGATTCTTCCATCCTAAGTGCAGGACCCTGCACTTATCCTTATTGAACCTCATTAGATTTCTTTTGGCCCAATCCTCCAATTTGTCTAGGTCCTTCTGTATCCTATCCCTCCCCTCCAGCGTATCTACCACTCCTCCCAGTTTAGTATCATCCGCAAATTTGCTGAGAGTGCAATCCACACCATCCTCCAGATCATTTATGAAGATATTGAACAAAACGGGCCCCAGGACCGACCAGTGATTGCAGATCACTGGTCGGTCATACTGATAGACAATAGAATTCCTAGAGATTTTCTTAGTTTGGACATTTCATATAATTAAATAAGCAAAAATGTAAGCATGTGAACTACTTTTCTCCAAGCATCATGTAAAAGTTAATCGCAGGTATTTTCTTACATTCAGTAAAAGCCCAGGAAAGTTTGTAATGACATAACATTATAAAAACACATTATTATTATGAATAACCATTTTTGCATCAATATTGAGATTTCTCTACCACACAGCCCAAATCAGCAGAATGCTTAAACTTATGCCAACTATGTACTGCAATAGCACTGTTTAATAGGACTTCAGCAGGTACTTAAAGTTCAGTACCTGTTCAAATTTTTGCTTCATAAGGATGGACTTAAGTGCTTTGCTAAATTGGGGACTGTGATGGAGCAGAAAAACCTCACACCAGGAGAAAAGGGGTTAAAGAGAATTTATGGGCCTAGCTAGTCCCACTCTGCTACACCTGCAGCCAATGCCAGACCAGGAAGGGAAAGAAAAGGAGAGAACTCAGCTCAGTTCAGGGCTGGCTGGTAAAGAGGCAGTAGGTAGCTCTGCCTTTCCATGTGAGGGGAGCATCACTACAAGCCAGATTGCTGCTTGGGGAGAAGCACTGCGTCCCTAACTGAGGGAGACTGGGGAGCTCCTAGCAGTGAGTGAACTTAACTCTTTTGACTTGAAGGACATTGTGGGCGGAGGCCCCTCCAACCTTACATCTGCCTCTGCCCATAGAGACGTTGCAAAAGGTCCACAAGGGGGTGCTGCTTTAGGTGAGCCCCTACGGACTGTTTTGATGATAGAGACCATGCCCCAAGCTGAAGGGACATAGGTAGAAAATAGCCCAGGGCAGTGGAATTGGCCTTGCTGCTGGGGGATTCTGCTGCTATTGCTTCCCACAGGGCCCTGGGCTGGGACCTGGTGGAGAGGGAGGACCTGGTCCCCCACCATGCCCCCTTAAGGGCTGAGATCCAGATGTGGGTGAGGGGATTCCTCAAGATTCCTGGTCTAAGGTCAGGAATCAGGCACCTCTGCTGCCTGGTCAGACATGTAAGGGTCTGGAAGTCAGATGTGCTCACAACTAGGCCACCTGGCTGTCTGAGCATCCTATCACAAGGACATATCTCCCCATTTGCTTAAATGGTTACTATACCAGCATTTTAAGATGCATTGAATATGAAATGCTCTGTCTATATTTATAAAAAATCCTAAATTATTCTCTATCACATAATAAAACTCATAATATATATTATAATTTTTACAGCAGTGTAACTCACCAGTCCTACCTATTGTATATGAAGGTATATGTTTGACTGCATAATAAGTGATCCAAAGTACTCCATATGTGCCATGTGGGTGTGCAAAAAGTACTACGTAAACCTTCAATTATGCTTTTCCTAGGATGGTTCAGGAAAAGGCACATGCTTAAATCCCACTGAAGTAAATGGGATTTAAGCATGTGTTTAATTTTAAGCTGGAAATTAAACACATGCTCAAGTCCCATTTACTTCAGTGGGATTTAAGCATGTGCCTAAGCGCCTTTCCTGAACCTGGATGTCTTCTAAAAATCATCACTTCAATATTATATTACAAACTGTTTCCTTATGTTACTTTCCTAGAATTTTTTTGAAGGAAATTACTATATTATTTTTTTCAACAGATATTACTGTGTAATCCCAGTTGAAACATTATACAACAGCAGGAGTCCACCATGAAACAGCAGCGCAAAACTGCAAACTAGATAAATATCATTACAGTCCAATTATGGCCCTCAAATATGGAGGAACATACGTGCTATCTGCTCATATATATGGGCAGGAGTACTTCTTAATGTATCCGCATTAGCAGTTTTTTCAAGAGACCTGTGTATCTAAGATAACATGTATCTTCCAGCTATGAGATAGTCAGTCAACTATAGAAATGTTAGTAAAATACAGTAATAAAAGTAGAGAGAATACTTTTTATCTTTCATTTGGCTAAAGATTTGTAGGTTAGTTAAATTTCTTGTTTTCTTTCAGATCAGTTGATGATTAATTCCATCTGCACAATTATTTTCCATCTTTATACATTCATGTGTACTGAAAAGCAGAAATGTCGTAGACTGATGATAGAATTTGACCTAACTATCTTGCATCATCTGTTTAAACTTCATTTCTTAAATTATTCTTATGACAGTATGACCAGATAATACTCTTCTTTTGGTCAAGCAAAGCAAGGTCCAACACTCAAAACTTGATAACATTTCTATTTGTGCATCTGATCAGTTCCAAAATGTTAACTCATTGTACATAGTGGAGCCCTGAGAAATGTGATTACTTAACATTTCTATGATAGCGCCTCACGGCCTAAACTAGGATAAGGTCCTATTTGTGCAGTTGGCATAAAGCCCAGCCTTCATGTATCCTACCACAGAGGATACTCTTGTAAAGAAAAACTTAATGCCACTTTGAAAGAACGCCTATAAATAAAAAATCTGCAGAGTAGCTGAGCAGGCTGCATTATCCTTACTCCAGATTGTTGTATCAAGAGCAGGTAAACACTATGCTCAAGCTGAGTACTTGACAGCCGCTTACTATGCATTACCATCAAGTCAATTCTGTATCTCTCCTGTATCATATTCTATGGTCGTGTCTATAACCGCGATTTCAGCCACTGGTGTAGCTGCAGCAGTGCAAACCTCCAGTTTAGACACAGTGGTGCTGCTCACTCCAGTTTGAAACCAAAGCGCTAGTGCAAACAGCATTTTACATTTTTGAATTGTGTTTATACTTATGGTTTGCATTGATGGTTGAAATGCCAGTGTAGAGAGAGCTTAGTTCAGGGCTTATATATACTACCACACAGTTTGAACTGGGGGGAAGTGAATAGCAGTGTACAACTGCACACCACAGTGCTGCACTATAACTCCCCCCATCCCCAATGGACACTTCAGGCATGAACTAAAAGTTTCCTAGTTCATGTTAACATAGTTCTTTTCAAACAGTCCTACATTAATGCAAACTAGGAACCTTTTAGTTCACATCTGCAGTGTCCATATGGGGAAGCTGCAGTGCAACATGCTGGTGCACACTGCTATTCACATCCCCATAGTCCAAACCGCAGGGCAGTGTAGACAAAGCCTTATTTGCTAAGGGCCAGATTCTGCAGATGCAATTCAGGATCAGATAAAGTATGCAACTGGCAGTTTCTGATACTTTGTACTTCCAGAGGCTACAGAGTTGAGTAATGGAGGAAGGAACTACTAAACCTGAGTAAGAGTATCAGAATCTAGCCTTACATAGAGATTGATTGCTGATTTCCAATGAGTTCCAAAAGTCTGATTACTTGTGAATGACACTTACTCCAGCTGATGGTATTCATCTTGAAAATTCCACTCATGCTGTAGATTACTCATTCTGTTTAAACCATTGCATCCCACAAAGAGTCTTTTCTAGTTATGTTCTACAAGGAACATTTCATATTGTGTTTTTAATATATACTCTGCTTTGTGTAAAGCTGGCCACAAAATTATATACAGAATGGCTGCTTCAACTTTCTTCACCCTTCCTTTACTTAAACTACTTATTATACATCTGTGGTTGATGTTTCTCTGTTTATAGATTCAGGAGAAAAATCTAAACTGTCTTTCCCTGTTATATAATTCAGCTGAGTAACATTAATAATTACTGCCTCAAATACAATTACTGGGACTTGCTATTCAGTCCTTTAAAATTTAGCCTCCTGGGGCAGTTTTATGACCATTAATAACATGTAAAAATAACATATGTCATGCCAGACAAGACGACTTGTGGTCTACATTGAAATGGCAGTTCCTATGATAGTTTTTTTAATCCTTTGCTGGATCTATGACAAACTCCCTTCTGTGTTATCAATATTGGTATAATACTGAATACTGAACAAACACTAATTAAAGGACTCCTAATGTTTAAGGAAGTCAATATTTTTGTTTGAATTGGCTACCTCTGGAAAAAATCTATGCTTTCACTGCCTTTACTAAACATGCATGTAGGAGCTTTAGATAAAACTATCAGGAGAGCCTAAACCACATTTTCAAAATGACTTAAGCACTTAGGCTCCTAAGGCTCATATAACTCAAAGTCAGCAGTCACTTTCCCCCCCCACACACTTTCTAAAAAATAATTCACCATTCATCTGAGATAATCAATGTGGAGCTTTAGCTACACAGGTATTTTTGACAATAAGCTGAGCAAATGAAAATAAGATTCTAGAGTGAATGGCACTCAGCCAGAACTATGGCATGTGACCAGTAGTAGAGCTGGGGAAATACACCAACAATTAACACCTGTCTATGCAGTAGGATAATGTGCACTATAGGGGTGTGATTTCTAAAGCGCACCAATATGTTGTGCATTAATTGGTCCATGTGGATTCTGCTGGCGTGCACTGAAGGTTTCCTAGTGTGCTTTAACATAGCACTGTTAATGGCAACGAGCAGGCTCTACACGGACCAATTAATGCATAACATGTTAGTACAATTTAGAAATGACAGCATTGTAGAGCACATTACTTCTCTATGTAGACAAGCACTTAGTTCTGTAGATTTATTATTAATAAAACCTGTAAATCCACTTTGCTGTTATCCATTATCCTTTTATTTGCTTTATTTATGCCCATTCAAGTGAGTGAGGTCTCATTCACAAGAATCATCTTAGGGTATGAATATATTGTGTTCCTTTAACTATACCAGTATAGTATACCAGTATAGTTAAAGGAACACAATATTAAGTGGTACAGACACTAGTGTGTATGTAGTTTTATTGGTATAAATTCCTGTGTGGGAAGGAGAATGAGTGCTATTGCTATAAGGCACCATTTATACTGGCATGACTTCCTACAGGATGGCAATTGTACCACTTTAACTATATCAGTAAGTCTAAATTAATCAAGTTATACAGTACAAAATCGGTGTAGAGCTAAAGCAGTATGAACACCAGACTAAGTAATTACTTGTGAGAGTTTGTATATCGGAAGAGCTGTTGCAGCTGCTTTGGAAAGCTTTTTTTATTTACACAAGATTTCTTAATTATCAGCAGAGAGAAATTTGTGTATAATCAAAAAAAAAACCAACACTTGTGATGTGACGAGAATAAGGGACTTCGGTTTATGAACCACAGTTCATCCAATCAAGGAATAAAAATAATACCTTGTGATTTATAGGGCCATTTACATGACAGAAATAACAAATCACAACTACCCAATTCACGTACAATCCATAGTATTTGAATTTCTTCAGACAAATATCCATTGAAGAATTGTGAACTAAGAAGTAGGAAACAAAGAGTAGGAATGCACAGTCCATTTTCAGAATGGAGAGAGGTAAATGGTGGGGGGTGGGCGGGTGGTCCCCCAACCATCTGTACTGGTACCCGTGCTATTACACATATTCATAAATGATCTGGTTCTCCTCTGCAGGCAGGGAGTGTGGGGAGAGTGATTCAGCTGCAATGGCAGGTCCCTGGGAAGGGACTGGGGTGTGACCAGGCTGAGACTCAGGTGCCCAAGGGGGATGAGTATTCCAGGGAACACCTCGGGAAGCCTCTCATTGCAGCCAGGCTCCATGGGCAGAGGCCAGCTCCAGGGGGTGTTGCTAGCCAGCACCAAACTCCTTGAGGGCAGAGGCAAGAGCATGTCAGGGGCGCAGCTCAGAGATGTACCACCCACCCTGCCTGGGGAACTCACAGATGTGCAGAGGTGGCCTGGCTTGGGGAGCAGTGCCCCAGCCAGTGCCCCGGCTCCCACAGCATGGAAAACCAGGGGTCTTTGCAGACTGGGCGGCTCCCACCAGCTTCCGATCAGCTGGGTTCCTAGGGGGATGTGCCCCACAGTTTGAAAATATCTGTGCTAAATGGGAGGCAGAAATGTGGGCGGGTACGTGATCCTGCTGACCACCTCACGCATCACCTCAAGGGGGCACAAGTATGATTGCTTGTCATGGGCACTAAAATGCTTAGTTACAGTTTGGCTAGATCTCTCCCACTACCTCCATTCCCCATTTCATTCAAGTTTTGTCAAGTTTGGCCAATTATTAGTTGATAAGGATATTGACAGTTGGATTATCTCTTCACCTCCATAGCATACACACAAGGAACTGACTTCTAAAGAGAGAAAAAAATGAAAAAGGTGCTAAATTCCCAGATGGAGAAGGCACAACAGGGAAAACATTCTTGACTGAATCATGAAGAAGATACAAGATCAGCCTTATAGTTAATATTAAGAGGTAAGAGGACAATTAGTGCATTCTTCTGGAGCTGACATATGGTTTACAAAAATGAACAGAACTTGATATTAAAGAAAAACAAAATCTGTGAATTTAATACCATTGGCAGAGAGCAGTAATAGTTTCAGGATATAAAATCACTATTTGTCTGGTGTTTGGTTAATCATTGCCTTCAGGTGCAGCAGAAGGAGGCACTGATGATATAATTTGATCATCTTCTCTACTTTTCTCTTTTCAGATAGGGATGACTTGTTGTGGGAAACCTGATTGAAAGGCTTTAGGCCCATTCTGATCTCAGTGACATCAGTTTCATACCTGTGTGACACCATTAACTTCAGTGCAGTTTCTCCTGGCTTAGAAGACTCCATTTGATCTGTTAATATCCAATGAAAGGAAGTCTCTTTTGGGGCTTTCATCTCACTAAAGAGGGGTTGTTGGGAATCTGGATCCCTGCTACTAGAACAGCCTGAACATAGTGGTAATCTCTCCTATCACAGCTCCCAGCATCAGCCTTGATTCCTGGTGCAACCTACAGCTCATTCCCCACTTTTTCCTAGGCTACCAGAGTCCTATTAAATTATTCATCCAACAAGACTATCCCCTGGTGGGGGTCACCCTAGCTCAATATTGCTCTATTCCTTTTCTGGGTTCAATGTGGGTTCTGTAGACCCCATTACAATTCAAGAAGGCAAAGTCAAAGAAATGCATCTTGAACTTGTAGCAGGAGGTGATAACATTTGTGATGGTCCTTAATTCCTTTGAGAGTTTGTTCCACAGTCTTGGTCCAGCCCTTACCGTTGTTATAGCGAGCAGTGGAGTTGTTAACCACAGTCTTCATCCCAGGTGGTCTTTTGGATAATCCTGGGCTCGGGCCATTGAGTGCCTTCAAGTTAAGGACTCATACCTTGAACTTGATTCTGTATCTCATGGAAAGCCTATGAAAAGAGCAGAGGACAGATCTGATGAGCTTTTGCTGCTGAACAACACACTAGAGTGTTCTATACTAGGTGTAGTTTTCTAAGGGCCAAATGCTTCATGCCCACCTATGTTGGATTTATGTGATCCAGGCAGAAAGTGATGAAGGCATAGCTAACTGAGTCTAGGTCATTTTTCACTAGGATGGGATAGAATCTCCTAGCCATCAGGAGGTAGAAGAAATCATTACTCATGGATGCTGCTATATGAGCACTGCCTGTCAGCAAGATCCCAAGAGCACTCCCTTACGCTACAAATTGAATTGACTGATTATAGGTGTAAGCCTTCAGCCAAAGGATACTAATCTATGGCTACAAACTCTTCAAAGTGCTTTCCTTGTCCCAGCAGCATAACCTGTCTTGCACAAGTTCAGCTTCAGCTAGCTGTTTTTCATCTATAAGCTGATCTTGTCCAAGCATTGGGCCCTCTTGATGGTACTGGTGTGGTCGTATATGGTGAAGGATAGGTAGAGTTGTGTGTCAGCTGCATATTGCTGGCACTTTAGTCCATGTCATCTGACCAGTTCAATTAGTCCAGTCCATGACCAGTCCATGTAGATGTTGAACATGACCAGAGAGAAAATTGATCCTTGTGGAAGTGAGGCAAGTGAGGAGATGAGGTTTTGGGTTTTTATAACTGCGGCCTTGTTGATGTACGCATTGAAATCTCCCAGGACCAGTCTGGGCTAATACAGCGGCAAAACAACAATGGAAAAATGTCAGTGAGCTCCTTTATGAAGTCTTTAGGCTGTGGTGGTCTGTAAATGAGATCTATGTTACCTTTGGCTCAGGTTTCTATTGTTAGATTCACAAATTCAAATAAACTTATCTTACCTGAGGCATCTTCCTTGGGTCTGTTATTTGCAGAGAAGATGAACGCAGTGTGCCTGCCTTCTTGTACTGTCTGGGTCTGTTACGTGTCAAATATCTGTGGGCTAGCACAGACCTTACAGTGTCGTCTAGGTTGTATATTGTTTGTTGTTTGCAGGCAGGAGATCTTAAGTTGATCAGATTAGTTTTAGTTCATGTTGATTTGTGCTGTCTGCTTCCAACTTGTGCCCAGGTAATTGTCTTGTCCAGGGTATAGGAGTTAGATGTCTGGAATATGGTTTTATGGTCTTTTGTTTCTTTAGATCGTTTCTCCCTATTTGGACTGTGATAAATGAAGTAGTGCAAGAAGATGATCTGAATGGAGAACAGTTGTCTAGGTCACCAAATGCCCTGGGAAAGGTAGGTGTGATGGATGCCTTTTGGAACCGTAATCTGGTTGAGCCCCAGAAACAGGGGTATCTGGACTGATCTGTTCCTGGATTAGTGAAGGTATGTTGGTGGCATAACAGCAATGCAAATAATAATATAGTGACAATAATAATAATAATTAATAATTAATAACAGGTAGTGATGAACTCAACGAAAAGGGGGTGTCATGAGCATGAGGACTCCATTTCCTTGCAAGACAAGGTATATTAGGATTTGTAGAAGGAATGCATGGAAACAAAAACAAACAGGATAAAAGTCAACCTTCATAACTCTCAAATCAGTGACAGAAGATGTGAAAACAAAAGAAATTAACCCCTAAAAATGGTGGAATGGATAAAATGAGGTGTTGGTGACATACAAAAAGCTAAAATAATGCAGGGTGGAGATCTAGTGATAGAATGTACTTAGAAGGAGTAAGCTGAAATACTTCTTAAATGTGTAACATTAAGGAAAATGAAAATTATTTGTGAACTGCCTAAATTCCTGATGGAAGCAAGAAGGGTTATGTATGGAATGCTGCTAGAATTGTCTGAGGATGACTTCAAAAAGAGTATAGGTGAAGATGAAGTATTGTTTGTTAAATGGCTACTTAGTAGGCGAGAGGGAGAAAACCAGCCATCTATGACTGTACACGTAACACTTAAAGGTGGCACACTTTCACACAGGATCCATATGGGGCATCAGTATTTCCAGGTTAAACCATATATTCCCCTCTATCCCTCCTGGGTGAAGTACTATAATTGTGAAAGGTTTGGACATGCAAGTGCCACTTGTAAGGGACTAATGAGTGGAGGAAATCACTTATGAGAACTGTGTAGAAGGGACAGAACCTAAATGCAGGAATAATAAGGGAAAACATAGAGCAACATGTGAAGAATGTGCTAAAGAAATACAAAAATTAAAATCATTCAAAAAATGTCATATGCAGAGGCTACCCACTGCAGAAAATAGAAAAACAGAAATACTCAAGTAAGAAAAAACGTACAGGGGAAGGAAAATACATGACTGGTCAGGGAGGAGAATATGCGAGGAATGGAAGATGATATATTGCATGTAGGTAAAGAAAAATTGATAGTGTTCATGATAGAAGTAATTAACTGCACCTTGCAGACGAGGAAAAAACTGAAAGGATTAAAATCATAGAAAAAGCAAAGAAAAATATCTAAAGACTGCATTCACATGATTTTAAATTAAAGCAATAATACAGCTTAAATATCATGGTTTTAATGACCCTTAGCTGGAATGCACATAGTTTAATAATGCAAGGACCAGCATTTAAGAAAGTCATCTTTGAAATGGGGGAAAAAAAGTCTGATGTAAAATGTGTGCAAGAAACATGGCTAATAAATAAACTTATGTTCAATCTACCCAGATATGATAAACTCCAAAGGGATCGAGAGGCTCCAGAGGGATTGAGGGGTCGTAATGGATTTGCAGAAACTAAGTTTTGAACATAATGTTACTGAGATTCCCATGCAGGAAAAAAACACATGTATGGATTTATAATCTACGTAAAAATTATTTTAGAATTAGAAAAACTAATTAATGTCAAAAACCCACTGATAATTTGCAGAGACTTTGATAATCATGATGAGCTATGGAGAAGTAAGAAAATTGACCTAAATACTAAACGCTTAGAACAATTTATTGATATGCATAATCTTGTAACATTGAATACAGGCGCGCGTACTAGATTTACTTTAGTGGATGAATACATTTCAGTTTTTAATTTGTGGCAATTTCCAAAACCTACAGCTAGTAAATGTAGCTAGTAAAATTATAAAGAAAACGTAATAGGAAGTGATCACTTCCATACACTTATTGAGTACCAAAGCCAAGGAAATGTCAAAAACACAAAAAATTATTCCTACCTGGAATTTTTGGAAAGCTGATTGGGATCTTTTCAAGATTAAATGTGATGAATATTTATGTAGTAACCATACAAGTGGTAACCTAGGAGAATTCTATAACAAATTAGCAATCAAGAAAAGAAATAAGTCATGCAAGAAACCAAAAGACACCATGAATAGTAAAGACTTAATTTTAAAAGATGTAAGGTGGCACACAAAGGATTAAATACATTTTGTAAAAATAAAAAAAAAAGAGAGCTGGCATATTGAACAAAGATTCAAAGCTTTTGGAAATATATAAGCAATTTCAAAGAACTAATGGAATTCAAAGTAAATGTATAACTGGTCTTATTATAAACAATGAAAGTGAGGTCTCCATCTTAGAAAAGTCAGACATTTTAGCAAAAGTGTTCCAAAATATCAGTATAAATCAAAACAGTATGTTTCGTGGGGGCAGGAAAGAGGTTCATTGAGGAGAACTCTGAACTATTAAATGCCAGGAGAGAATATACCAATGATGTGTTAAGTTTTAGTATGCAGTAGCTTATTGCAGCCATTAGAAAAAGGAAAGATACAGCTCCAGGTAAAGATACTGTAAATAATTAAATGTTTCAACAGTTATCTGAAGGGAGTCTAAAGATTCTATTGTCTTTATGTAATGATGTATGGGAAAAAGGACTGCTGCCTATAGAATGGAAACAAGCATTGGTGATAGCAATTAGGAAACCAGGCAAGGTATATACAAAACCTGATGCTTATTGTCTGTTACCCTCAGATAATGTGTGGGGAAATTCATGGAAAAAATGATAAATGTAAGACTAGTGGAATACTTGGAGAAAAATGATATTATAAGTGAGGTACAAAGTGGCTTCAGAAGAGGAAGATGCACAGTTGACCATATAATGAAATATGGAGGTACAAAATCAGCATTAGGACTAGGAACTTTATGGTAAGTCTTCATGGACATTGAAAAAGCATATGGCATGCTATGGAAGAAAAGCCTCATATATAAAATAGCCAACATTGAAACAAAAGGGGAATTTTTTTTGGTGGATAAGGGACTTTTTAAGTGACAGGCTTATACAAGGCAAAATGGGAACAGCTTTATCAAAAATCTACAGGCTTACAAATGGAATTCCACAAAAGAGTATAATCAGCCCTTCTTTTATTTCCATTATGATAAATAACCTGTCAGAAAGCGTGCAGGCAGGAATAGGTATTTCCCTTTTTGCAGATGACAGTGCCATGGAAAAGACAAATTAGGCACTCCAGAGAATTTCCAAGAGGGGGAAATGATTTGGGATATAAATTCTCACTTACAAATACTAACGAAAGAAGATTAGGGAAGACTGGGACTCATTTCTTTATGGTGAAAAAATTCAGATAGTTCCAACGTTTCTGTTCCAAGGAGTAGTGTTTGATAATAAATTAACTTGAGAAGGTCACATAGATAATATCATACAAAAGTGTAAAAATAGGATGAACTTAGCAAAAGTGTAGCTGGAAACAAGTGGGGTGCAGATATGAAGGTATTGATGATGACATATAGAGCATGGATAAGACTAATTTTAAACTATGGATGCCAAGCTTTTGGTACAGCCTCAAAAACAACGGTTAGAAACTTGGAATTGTGCCATGCCCAAGCTCTGTGACTGGCATTTGGCACAATGATAGTAGCAGCAGTGTGTGTGTGTGTGTGCGTGCTGTAAATAGCCACTGGAGAAGTATCTGTAAATCTAAGGCTGAAACTATTAGATCTAACCTTTTGGGCAAAGGTAAAAGGGAATCATGAAAATAGAAGTACACAACAGATTTATGAGGATTGCTGGGACCTTAGTAGACAAAATGCTATGGATTGCCACAGACTTCCTCATGATATCAGGGTCAAAAAATGGGTAAAGGGTATATGTAAAAAAAGAAAAAGTAAGAGAAGTAAAAAAATTTCATCATGGAAAATCAAATTACAGCTGGACAGTTCTTCCCCCATTTGTGGATCTGGAATTTTATGAAAAAAACAAGGGAAGGAAAAATACATTATGACCAATGAAATTTCCAAATGTATTTATGAAAAATGGGGACAACTTTGTCAAGTCTATATAGCTGGATCAAAAGATGATGGCATGAATGGGAACAGCCTTCTGTGTTGCTAGTCTTGGAATCCAGAAATCTAAAACGCTATCAACTTATGTGACCATTCTGATTGCTGAACTAATGGGGGTGATGTTGGCACTAACCAGGATTAGAGATGTGTGACTGGCTACATCTGTAACTGTATCTGATTCTTTGTGAGGCATTATGACAATCAGAATGGGGTCTTTGGAAAGCAAAAATGACCTAAGTGAAATATTTCAGAGTAGCAGCCGTGTTAGTCTGTATTCGCAAAAAGAAAAGGAGTACTTGTGGCACCGTAGAGACTAACAAATTTATTTGAGCATAAGCTTTCGTGAGCTACAGCTCACTTCATCTGCATCCGATGAAGTGAGCTGTAGCTCATGAAAGCTTATGCTCAAATAAATTTGTAAGTCTCTAAGGTGCCACAAGTACTCCTTTTCTTTCTAAGTGAAATAATGTTCCTAACTACGGAAATAATGAAAGCAGGTATCTGTGTAACAATAGGAATGTGTGATGGTGTCTTACCACACCCTGCCCCAGAAAAGGAGCAGTGAAGGTGAGTCCTCCAGGCCTGTCTAGAAAGGCTGCCAGGAAGCAGCAAATTGGAGTGCAGCAGGCTCAGTTAAAAGGGTCTGTATAGACTGAGCAGATCAGTTCCTGGCTGGGGCCAGAAAATCACTCCAGGCAAACAGGGAACCGACAGAGATCCCAAGGACCATAACCTTAAGGTAACATGCTGTAGTAGCAACTGTTAAAGGAATCAGCACATGGCTGCTATTTGTAAGGTCCCTGGGTTGGGACCTGGATTAGTGGGTGGGTGTGGATCCCCCCTCTGGCCACTGGCGAAGTGGCCAAAGCCCAGAGAAGGGCACAAGTTTTGTTTTGGAGCTCAAGCAAAGGGCTGGATCTTTCACTCTCTGGTGTAGGAGAAAGGCTGGAGAGGGGAACCAACAAGAAGGTGCACCAAAGCAGGTGGCATAGAGGAACTCACTCACTGAGTGGTGGAACAGCAGGAAGAGTTGCAGAAATCCCTCCAAGTGTTTCAGCAGTGACAAGAGAATCCTGTTATCCTGGCAGGCAGCACCTACAGCAATTCAGTACAGGCCTGGTGCAGGTGCAACAACATGTTGGAGAATATGGTGAGTCCCAGACAGGGAGTGATAATTTGGCAGTGGGCATAAGGCTGTGCAAAATGGGCCTTACAGATAATCAAGACACCTTTTTGTTAACATTTGAGAGGATGTCATCAAGAGTAGGCTGGAAGAAGAGGGTATAGGCCCTCCAATTGGCTCCCTAACTCTCGGGAGAGGCACAAGGTATGTATATGGCACTGGGAGTGGTTCACAAGCTGCTGACTGATATAATAAAGCAGCCATTCTAGATCAAATGAGACTACCTGCCAAATGGTACAGATGTTTTGGTCAGTAAGATGGTCGGGGGGATATGAGCTAGGGCCCTTGCCCAAAAAGTATCACTGGGCCAGTAGGTGGCTGAGGCCAGATGACAGAGGAATTGGGGAGGTTATGGATTCTATTATTTTGAAGCAACTATTACAGAGTCTCCCTGTGGTCACTAGGTTTGGTGCGATACCAACATGCTACATTGCCATAAAATTCACTGAAGAGTTTGTGAAAGTGTGCATCCCAAATAAACCTACCCATCCATGTAGAGAACACAACCCAGGGAGGAAAGATGGGGAGCCAATGATCATAGAGACACCAGAAAAGAAGAGGGAGGACAGGAAGGAGACTCTGCCCACACACCATCAAATCGTGTGTTAGGAGTGTGGGAATTTGGGACACTTGAAAAGGGATTGCTCCCTACGAATTGTAATTTTTGCTGAGTTCTGTGTGAGGACAGAAACTCTTGGGAGGCAGTCAGAACAGGCACTCACTATCTCCACAAGACTGGGGTGCCATCAAGGGATGGCCCTGATAGACTCTACCACATGGTGCTCGTTGGCCAGGAGGGCCTGGGTGAAGCTCTACTGGATGGTGCCAGGAGAAAAATTAAGACTGACGTGTATGCACAGCCTCACTTTCACATTTTAGAAAATCTCTCATTTTCTCATTTCTGCTTTCAAATGTTTCAAAAGTGAACAATGGTGACTGCCTTGCTGCTTCTGGGGGCACGTGTGGTGGCTAGCACTGGTTCCCGTTGCTGCTGTGTCTCTGTTGGTGAGAGGAAGGATATTCAGGATTTGCCTTTTCCTGCATCTCTATTGTCTTTATGTACTAGATGTAGGCCCACACTGGGGGAGGAGAGAAGTATCCAAAGGAGCAGGGACCTGGCTCCCTTAAGGGTGCTCAGTTTCAGCTTCTCCTTCAGGTGAGGTTGGCAGTGGGCTGGTTGGAGCTGACTGTCTCTGCTGCTGGGTCTTCTTGGTGAAGGGGAGGATATTCAGGATTTGCCTTTTCCTGCATCTCTATTGTCTTTATATACTAGATGTTGGCCCACACTGAGAAGTTTGAATCTAGAATCAATCTAAATTGGCACTCTCTTGGAATGGATTCAGTGTTGAGGTCCAGGCCATTACGGAATGGGAATTGAGTTAGAAACTCAGATTTGGATTAAGATGTAAACTTCTGAAATTCAAGTGGTAAAGATCCAGTATTCTAATTTGAATCCACACATACTCTCTTCACTGTATTTCCCTTACAATTAGCTCATGAAGAAATCCACCTGGCCAAAATGAAACTCCGTTCTCTGTTTGGGGTTTGTATTTGAAACTTCCTTTTTTCTAAGATATTGAGCCATTGCAAGAAAAATCCAAGTGTTCTCAGCTTTCAGACAGCACCAATAGATAATGTGGAAGCAAAAGGGTAAAATGGCACAAATATAAACAATTTTTAAAGAAGAGCACTCTTCATTTTAATAGTATTTTCTTTGGATATGGGTAGATTTTGAAAAATCTGTCAGGAATCCTTGGCTGAAAATCGAGAGACAAGGTGGATGAGGTAATATCTTTTATTGGACCAACTTCTGTTGGTGAGAGAGAGAAGCTTTTGAACTACACAGAGCTCTTCAGGTCAACCCCAGATCTAAAGGAGATCTCTTTGTGGCTCAAAAGCTTGTTTCTTTCACCAACAGAAATTGGTCCAATAAAAGATATTACCTCACCCACCTTGTCTCTATAAATATCCTGGGACCAACAGGGCTAAAACAACATTGGCTTGAAATTGACACACTGCTTAAGTAAATTAGTACTAAAGCCTACCTAGCATTTAGGAATTTAGGTCAACATTTTCACACTTGTTGCCTCAAGTTAACCATCCTATTACAGGGGCTGCATGATTGTCAAAAGTGCTGAGCAGCTCCCATAGCCTTCAGGGGGTATTGTGAGTGCTCAGCATATCTGAGGGCATGTCTCCACTAGAAATGTAAGTTGACCTATACTACGTTGATTTACAGCTACCTGAGTAATTACTACAGTGGTACATGTCCACACTACCCTCCTTGGATTGGTGGTGAACATCCTCACCAGGAGCTCTTTCACCAGCATAGGAAAGGGAGTGGGTTGAGTTGAGATCAGATATGACTGTGTAGAACAGGAAGCTGTGCATCTGTAGAATCCCCGGTCAGAAGAGAATAAGATATGGGCATCTGCCCAGGACAGGTGACAGCTGGGAGACAAACGCTTAAGAGCTTGTTCTTGAAGGATGACAGAGTGGAAAACACAGGTGCAGTTTGATCCTGAGACTATAACAGAGTATTCCAGGAACTGAATGGTTTTCTTACAGAATATAAATGTTGTTGACAATTGGTTTATTGCATTTTCCCCTTATCATTTTCCCAGCACAAATATTCTGTGTATACTCTCTGAAAAATTCTTCTCACAAGTACTGTCAGGTTGATTTAAGGAAAGCTCTTTTGAACTCCTTTGCACAGTCTAATACTGAGCTCTCCCACAATGTTTTTAAAAAAATGCATTGCATGAGAATACAGCTGTCCCATCCAGTGGCACAGAGCAGGCATTTAGTTGCAACTAACTATGTTAGGCCAGTATTGCCTTAATATCATAGTGAAAGCTCAGTTTCCTTGCTGTAGAAGGTACAGCCAATTGCAACTTGACTTTAATATTTGCAAGTGCAGTCCAAATAGTTCTATCTTGCTGTTGAATAACTTGAGTAAGGATAAATAAGCAAGCATATATGAGCAGCAAATCGTCTCTGAAACTGGGTTGAGATTAGAATTTCTCTCTCCCACCCTTTGCACAAGCTTTTTGAATTGGTAATTGTTTTAAGCGTTTCATAGATTCATAGAGTTTAAAGCCAGAAGGGGTCATTAGATCATCTAGTCTAATCTGTATAGCACAGGCTATTAAATTTTACCCAATAGCTTGTGTTTGGCTAAAGCATTTTGTGCTTGAGTGTACTACCTTTGAAGGGCCAGCTAGAAGCCTCAGTCAGAACCACCTACATATAATTAAGGATACCCCTATCCCTGCTCCACCTGAGGACTGCCCTATTTAAAACAGAAAGAGGAAGCTGAGCAGGGGTTGGAGACAGAAACCAAGGGCTTGTCTTCACTTAAAATAATACAGCGATACAGCTGCAGCACTTCAGTGAAGACGCTACTTGCATTGACGGGAGGGCTTCTCCTATTGGCATAGGAATTCCACCTTCCCAAAAGGCAATAGCTAGGTCAATGGGAGAATTCTCCATCAGCCTAGTGGTAGTCTTCCCCAGGGGTAAGGTCTGTATTGTTGTGTCTCTCAGGGGTGTGGATTTTTCACACCCCTCAGACATGCTATACCGAAGCAAATTCCTAGTGTAAACCAGGCCTAGGAGCAGCACAACTGGGAAAGAGATGTGATCTCTATCGAGATCCCTGAAGACTGGCCTGACCAGACACAGAGACTTTTTTCTTTTAGAGTTGTAAATGGGGGTTCTAAGGAAAGGGCTTCTTTCTTGGGGCTTTACAAAAGAGAGACACAGTTATATTCATTTGTGTGTATGGTTTCACTTTGCCCTAGTCCATTGCTGCACAATTGAAGGGAAAACTGAGGCAGGCCTCAGCAGAGCCACACTTGGCCAGAATGGGGTGCTACACGGCAGGCATGCCTTCCTACACGTCTTCCAGAAAGGCATCCAATCTTGATTTGAAGATATTGAGAGTTGGATAATCCACCACTTTCCTTGGCAGTTCCACAGGTTCATCACCTTCATTGTTAAAAGTATATGCCTTATTTCTAATCTGAATTTCTCTGGCTTCAGTTTCCAGCCACTTTTTCTTATTTTGCCTTTCTTTGCTAGATTAAAGAACCCTTTAGTTCCCACTGTTTTCTCCCCATGAAGGTACTTATGTACTATAATCAAATCACTTCTTAATCTTCTTTTTTGATTGATCTCTTTAAGTCTCTTAATGTGTGTCTACACAGCTGCTAGGAATGAATCTCACTGCCCAAGTCTATAGATTTGTGTTAGCAAGGCTCACGTTACCATGCTAAAAATAGCGAAGTGGACATTCTGGCTTTGATGGGGGCTCGGGTTGTGACGCTTAGGGAGCAGTGTGAGCTAACCCAAGTCTATTGACCTGGGCTGCAAGACCCAACCCAGCAGCTGTATAGACATACACTTGGTGTAAGGAATTTTCTTCAACCCTCAAATTATTTTATGGCTTTTTTTTCCCCCCGTGTTCTTTGGATTTACACCTCCGACCCCCAACATCATTTTAAAAATATGGACACAAGAATTGGATGCAATATTCCAGTGTTGGTCTCACCAATGCTGTCTACAGAGGTAAAATCACCTCCCTGTTCACTATTTCTCTGTTTATACATCCAAGGATTATATTAGCCCTTTTGGTCACAGCATCGCATAGGGAGCTCATGTTCAGTTGCTTGTCCATTATAATCCCTAAATCCTTTGTGGCGTCACTGCTTTTCAGGATACAGTCTTCCGTTCATCACTTTACCAGGCAGCTCCGCTCCTTGGTCTATGGGACAATGGGAAAGGGAACTGAAAGGCCACCAAGGAAACAATTCAAATTACAAAATGGTGAATAGAAAAGGGATGATTGAAGCATACTACAACTCCTTTTTATATTAATTTATATATAAAAATGGCAGTTACATAAGCTATGTTACCATCATAAAATGCATCAAAGTATCATTGCTTTTTTACTTTTTTTTTTAAAAAAATGTTAAAATGCATAAAACCTGTGTTTTTTGCTTGGGCAGGAAACATATATATTCTGGAGTTCCATTATTATAGAATTTTTAAATAAATCCACATCTGAATCTGATAAACTACTGGCTCCAGCAATATCTCCTTGATCTTGTCTACTATGATTGGGGACTGCTAAAATTAATCCAAATCTGAATGTTGAAAAAGTTTGACCTCCAAAGCAAATATGCATCTTTTCCAGGAAATGGGAATAGCTATTGAGACAACATTGTTTAATTCTAATTAAATAGCCATTAATACTTTTCTTCTTCCCTCATTTACATGCAATATCAGGAAAGAGTGAACATACTGTCCCCGGAATAATATACCATGCTGTGTCTAAACAAAAGATATAGCAAATCCATCATTTTAAACAGATCCAGAACTGGTCTGTGATCACAGTTATGATCAGTGACTTTAATGGTGGTGCTCCTAGTTGGTCCTCCTTAACCCCAAATACATGTGAATTAGTTTCTGATCACAATTTTTAATTTACACTTTGGGGATGCATTTTTTTTTTCTCATCGTTGTCCAGTTCTACTGACATAATCCCAAATTTATGGGAAAAAAGTTACTATTAATCAGACTCAGATGAGATGAAGGCAAGATAAAATGCTGGCCCTGTTTTCAATTGGGGAGAGGTGCCTGGGGATTTGAGAACCTCTTCATGGTGAAGAATGAAGAGCAGACTGGGTTGTTAGGTCCTCAATGCCAGAGGTCAGGGAAAGAGTTTAAGGGGCTCAAGGACTTAACCACTGTGACCAAGGATAGAACATGGTGAATGTGGGGAGGAGTCAAGCTTAAAACTCCTGATTGCAGGGGTGGAGGGGAAGAAGATGGTGAGTGAGCTGGGGACATCCTGGAGGTGGTATGAATCCGAAGGGACAGCCTGAAATTCCTGCACCAAGGAACAGCCCTGGAACTTCAGGGAAAGGGTTGGGGAAACCAGGCTACAAGGAACAAAGATCTGTGGCTGTTTTGGAACTGGTGTTTGAAGACTTAAGTGAGTCATAAGGAAGGATTTTTTTAAAACGCTGAAATATGATAAAGCAGGGAAAACTGACGCAGCAGCCCTATGCTAACGATATGTAGGTGGCATGTGGTGTAACACTGCATTTGTACAACTAGCATAGTATTGCCTACTCCAGGCTGTTGTGAAGATTAGCTACTGACTGAATGTGCTTAAGTGCTAAGTATTATTATGATTAAATGTTAATGAGGATGTCAGATGGTAAAACACTAATAATAATAATAATAATAATAATGCAAGTTATCCACAATGATTGCCTTTCCAGATTAGAAAGTCAAAGACAAAAACCCCTCCCTTTGTAAAAACACCACATATTTGAGGGAACTGAGTATTCACCTTGAGATAGGAGTTCCACTTGTACAAGAACTTGAGCCACAAGTAATTCAAGCATATGCCAGGTGTATACCTCTGTCTCAGAGTAATTAGAATTAGGAATACTGCTTATAATGAATAATTGAGTTTATTAATAAAAAAATGTACTGTGCAAGGGCAATGTAAAAGTAAACGCAGAATAAAAATCACTAAGTGGTCAGACAACCTTCTTACTGGGAGCAAAATGGGAGGGAGAAAATGTGGGGTCAAAGAGAGGAGCTTCTTTAAGGCCCAAACACTAACGTGTAACTTTATGATCATGCCAGGCCTGAGGGGCAGTGAAACCAATGCAGTTCACTTTGGCCTACACTGCTCCCCTCTCTTGTGGGAGGCAAGCAGTGAAGAGCCAATGCAGAGATGGTCCCACCTCACTGTATATGCTGGAGTCATGTCTCAGTGAATTCCACAGTGGAAGCACCATCAGAGGTGAAGAGGTAAGCGGGTGCAACTGGTGAACACACAACTCTACCATTGATCAGCCAAGCCCTCCCATATGGAGGCAGCACAGCAGTTGTGGAGCAGTTCTGTTGACATGCCTTCAGTCCAAAGGGAAGATTCTGTTTCCTCCATTCCCCCCTAGTGCTCTCGCATATGGAGCAAGTTAACTTGAGCACAGGGAGCGTGGATTTGAGCCTGACTAATTTCTTGACATTTTCCCTAGAACATGAAGTAAAGTACAGGTTAGATTAGAGGAAAGGATACAATGGAAGTTTACTAGTAAATAAAGGCTACGTATAAACAGAAATAAGAATTAGCATGTCATTCTAATGTAGAGCTTGATCCAGTGTCCAGAAATCAATTTCCATTGACTTCAATGGGTGCTAGATCAAGGACCACAACCTTAAAGTTAAGAGAAGACAATTGTTTTCTTTTTCCTGTGTAACGTCACTCTGACAGAGACTTATACTGATACTGCATTTATTTAAATGGAACATACGCCACTTTGGTGACTCAAATGTTACTTTCATACATAATGGGAGCTTATAGAAAGCATTATTAGGATACATAAAGTAATATAAATGAACTCAACACATTCATGCAATATACATTAATTGGTAAAGTAGAGCAGAGGCTGCTCTAAAATGAATAATGGAGCCACCAAAAAGCCCTGTGTCTCTTAAGAATAACTTTGGTTTTATCTGCTATCAGAATTCAGTGAGAGAGAACTATGCTGTTGTAAACAGATTTTGATGTGTTAGACGTCTTGATTAAATATCTCTGGTAAAGGTAATTTTAAAGGATTGACATTAAAGGAGGCTTGAATTGGCGAGAAGGAGGGTGGGAGGGTGGATTTTTATCCAAGGGAAATATAATGCAAAAGGCCAGATTTAAGATAAAGCTTTCTAAGCTTGCAGCTACCGGTGCTAATTACCTACCAGTAAAAAGAAAAGGAGTACTTGTGGCAGCTTAGAGACTAACAAATTTATTTGATCATAAGCTTTCATGAGCTACAGCTCACTTCATTGGATGCATTCAGTGGAAAATACAGTGGGGAGATGATTTATATACACAAAGAACACGAAACAATGGGTGTTATCATACACACTGTAAGGAGAGTGATCATTTAAGATGAGCTATTACCAGCAGGGCGGAGGGGAGAAAACCTTTTGTAGTGATAATCAAGGTGGGCCATTTCCAGCAGTTGACAAGAACGTCTGAGGAACAGTGTGTGTGTGTGTGTGTGGGGGGGAAATAACATAGGGAAATAGTTTTACTTTGTGTAATGACCCATCCACTCCCAGTCTCTATTCAAGCCTAAGTTAATTGTATCCAGTTTGCAAATTAATTCCAATTCAGCAGTCTCTCGTTGGAGCCTGTTTCTGAAGTTTTTTTGTTGAAGAATAGCCACTCTTAGGTCTGTAATCGAGTGACCAGAGAGATTAAAGTGTTCTCCGACTGGTTTTTGAATGTTATAATTCTTGACATCTGATTTGTGTCACATAAACACCACCCTATACCGGAAACCTACTGACCACTATTCCTACCTACCTACCACCAGCTTTCACCCAGATCACACCACATGATCCATTGTCTATAGCCAAGCTCTACGATACAACCACATTTACTCCAACCCCTCAGACAGAGACAAATACCTACAAGATCAAGCATTCTTACAACAACAATACCCACCTGCTGAAGTGAAGAAACAGATTGACAGAGCCAGAAGAGTACCCAGAAGTCACCTACTACAGGAAAGCCCCAACAAACAAAATAACAGAACGCCACTAGCCATCACCTTCAGCCCCCAACTAAAACCTCTCCAGCGCATCATCAAGGATCTACAACCTATCCTGAAGGACGAACTATCACTCTCACAGATCTTGGGAGACAGGCCAGTCCTTGCTTACAGACAGTCCCCCAACCTGAAGCAAATACTCACTAGCAACCACACACCACACAACAGAACCACTAACCCAGGAACCTATCTTTGCAACAAAGCCCGTTGCCAACTCTGTCCACATATCTATTCAGGGGACACCATCATAGGGCCTAATCACATCAGCCACACTATCAGAGGCTCGTTCACCTGCGCATCTACCAATGTGAGATATGCCATCATGTGCCAGCAATGCCCCTCTGCCATGTACATTGGTCAAACTGGACAGTCTCTACGTAAAAGAATAAATGCACACAAATCAGACGTCAAGAATTATAACATTCAAAAACCAGTCGGAGAACACTTCAATCTCTTCAATCAGTCTCTAAGCTGCCACAAGTCCTCCTTTTTTTTTTTTTGTGAATACAGACTAACACGGCTGCTACTGTGAAACTTACCTACCAGTACAGATCAAAGCCTATCAGAAATATCTTCTCTATCTTTAATACTATCAAAAAAGGAGAGTTCTAAACACTGCTATCAAATCTCTATACTTCTCCAATTATACAAATACCATAGTTTAAATGAGTGATTGTCTGCAAAAAGTTTGCTTAGATTAGTCGATATGACCCAGTCAAAGGACATAGGCCCAGATTTGCACTGAAATCAGTGGAAGTTAGGAGTCTTAATATCTTCTGTAGATCTGGGCTGTAGCGCTGTAAGTTAAGAATGGACACAATGGGTCAGACCACTGGTCCATCCAGTCCAGCAGCCTGTCTTCCGACAGTGACGAATACCAGGTACGTCAGAGGGAAGGAACAGAACACGCAATCATCAATTGTTCCCTGTCATCTACTCCCAGCTTCTGGCATTCAGAGGCTAGAGACACCCAGAGCATAAAGTTGCATCCCTGATCATCTTGGCTAATAGCCATTGATGGACCCATCTTCCATGAACTTATCTAGTTCTTTTTTGGATCCCATTATACTTTTGGCCTTCACAACATCCCCTGACAATGAGTTCCACAGGTTGACTGTGCTTTGTGTGAAGAAATACTTCCTTTTATTTGTTTTAAACCTACTGCCTAGTAGTTTCATTAGGTAAATCCTGATTCTTATGTTATGTGAAGGAGTAAATAACATTTCCTTATTCAATTTCTCCACACCAGTCATGATTTTATAGACCTCTATCATTTCCCCGCACTTAGTAGTCTCTTTTCCAAGATGAGAAGTTCTAGTCCTTTTAATCTTTCTTCATATGGAAGCTGTTCCATAGCCCTAATCATTTTTGTTATCTGTACCTTTTCCAATTCTAATATATCTTTTTTGAGATAGGATGACCAGAACTGCATGCAGTATTCAAGGTGTGGGCATACCGTGAATTCCTATAGTAACATTACGATAGTTTCTGTGCTATTATCTAATCCTTTCCTAATGGTTCCTAACATGCTATTAACTTTTTTGACTGCTTCTGCACATTGAGTCGATGTTTTCAGAGAACTATCCAGGATGCCTACAAGATCTCTCTCTTGAGTGGTAGCAGCTAATTTAGACCTCATCATTTCAAAGATATAATTGAGATTATGTTTTCCAATGTGCATTACTTTGCATTTATCAACATTGAATTTAATCTGCCATTTTGTTGCCCAGTCACCCAGTTTTGTGAGATCCGTTTGTAGCTTCGCAGTCTGCTTTGAACTTAACTAACTTGAGTCATTTTACATTTTCTGCAAGCTTTGACATCTCACTGTTTACCCCTTTTTACAGATCATTTATGAATATGTTGAACTGCACTGGTCACAGCAGAGATCCCTGGGGGACACCACTATTTACCTAAATATGGGGGGAGGTATAGCTCAGTGGTTTGCACATTGGCCTGCTAAACCCAGGGTTGTGAGTTCAATCCTTGAGGAGCCATTTAGAGATCTGGGGCAAAAATTGGGGATTGGTCCTGCTTTGAGCAGGGGGTTGGACTAGATGACCTCCTGAGGTCCCTTCCAACTCTGATTTTCTATGATTCTATACCTCTCTCCATTCTGAAAACTATTTATTCCTACCCTTTGTTTTATGTCTTTTAACCAGTTACTGATCCATGAAAGGACATTCCCTCTTATCCCATGACAGCTTACTTTGCTTAAGAGCCTTTGGTGAGGGACCTTGTCCAAGGCTTTCTGAAAGTCCAAGTACAGTATACCCACTGGAGTACCCTTACCCACATGTTTGCTGATCCCATCAAAGTTGCTATACTGTTCTACAGTAGGGCTTTATTTTGGTAAAATAGTATAAGAGAGAAACAGAGCCAGTCTCCCCATTGCCTTGTATGAAAAAGATGTAGCAAATCGGCTAATACAGCTGTATCACAAATCTACATGCATCCTGAAGAATTAAGCCATATCAGAGAAGATACAAATGTATGAAATAACAAGAAAAATATCATATATAATAGCCTAATTACTGTGATCTTTGAATCATGCTCCTTCAATTGGTTATTCATGAAAATATTAACCAAAGTGTAACAATCATCATCTGTGGTTTGAGGAAATAGAGTTTACCTTACACACTCCAACACAAAACCATCATGAGCATTGTCAAGGCAAACGTTGCATTCAAACAAATTACTGGATTTTTTTTCACTATGCACTCAGCTCTAGTAACACCACCTGCCTTTGCTCTCTAAAGAAAATCCTGTGAAACAAATCCCTTAGCTTAGTTACAGTGCATCTCTGCTGTTTATCACTGCTGCATTTATTTCCCCCTTTTTTACAGTGAAAGAAAATGAAAGTCTTTCTGAACTACAGGTATTAACTCAATAATATACTAGTCATTGTGCAGCACAAGCAGTGGAACTCAAGGACAGCAGACAGTAATATCTGTAATAATTCTAGCTGCTGCACATTGTAAGTATAGTAATAACCATAGGAGTGACTGTGACAGCTGTACACAGATGCCAGCACACAAATTCCAACCCCAGTGCTTAAAGGGTATGTCTACACTGCAATTAATGACCTGTGGCTGGCCCGTGCCAGCTGACTTGAGCTCATGGGGCTTGGGCTAAGGCTGGAGCCCCCCCTTTGGGGAGGTTAGCCCCCAGTTCTGCCCCTTCTGCCCGCACCTCGACTCGCCTTGGCCAGAGTCCCAAGCTCCCCCGCTGCCTCCCCACAGCTGGAGCCATGAGCCCCCCTGCCTGAAGGAGCCCAGAGTCCCCTCCCTCCCCCACAGCCAGAGGAGCCTGGGCCAGCTAGAGCCTCCCTAGCCACACCACGCTTTCCCAGACCCCAAGCCACCCCATGGGAAAATCTCGTTTTTTCTCTTCCGAAAGAAGAACCTTAGCTTTTGCTATGTGGGATGCAGGTTCTGGGCCAGCTGAGGAGGCAGTACGTGTTACTCAGTTTCCTGGGTTCATCAGTAATCTCCCTGCTACCTGAATAGCAGATACTGCCACTTTGGCTGCCCCGGCACCTGCCTGAGGCATAATAATAAGCAAAAACTTCCCCCACCAAACCCACAACTGGTGTCCGGCAGCTGCAGCTGCGCCAGGGCAGACTTAGCTATTATACCCACCGCCCATGGGCGGAGGGGCTGTTTAAATGTGGTATAGACATTCAGGCTCAGGCTGCAGCTCAAGCTCTGGACCCTCCCACCCCACAGGGTCCTTGAGCCTGGCCCCCAGCCTGAACCCAACATGTACACTACAATTAAACGGCCCCTTAACCCAAGCCCCATGAGTTTATCTCAGCTGGCATGGGCTGGCCATGGGTTTCTGATCACAATGTAGATATACCCTTAGGTACCCACATATGGATTTAGGTGACAAAGTTTAAGCAATTAATTTTGAGCCCAGGTGACTTTTCTTTTACCACTCAGTATAAAGAATACTTGAGTTCTTTGCTCACAGCACCATGTCTGGCTCAATCCTGCTACACCAGAAATTATTATTCATAGATACTAAGGTCAGAAGGGACCATTCTGATCATCTAGTCCGACCTCCTGCAGGGGGGGGGGGAAGGAGGAATACCTTTCCTGGTGACAAGCAAGGTAGGCCATTTCCAATAGTTAACAAGAACATCTGAGAACAGTGGGGGGGGTGGGGGGGGAGAAGTAACATGGGGAAATAGTTTTACTTTGTGTAATGACTCATCCATTCCCAGTCTCTATTCAAGCCTAAGTTAATTGTATCCAGTTTGCAAATTAATTCCAATTCAGCAGTCTCTCGTTGGAGTCTGTTTTTGAAGCTTTTTTGTTGAAGGATAGCCACTCTTAGGTCTGTGATCGAGTGACCAGAGAGATTGAAGTGTTCTCCAACTGGTTTTTGAATGTTATAATTATTGACGTCTGATTTGTGTGCATTTATTCTTTTACGTAGAGACTGTCCAGTTTGACCAATGTACATGGCAGAGGGGCATTGCTGGCACATGATGGCATATATCACATTGGTAGATGTGCAGATAAACAAGCCTCTGATAGTGTGGCTGATGTGATTAGGCCCTGTGATAGTGTCCCCTGAATAGATATGTGGACAGAGTTGGCAACGGGCTTTGTTGCAAGGATAGATTCCTGAGTTAGTGGTTCTGTTGTGTGGTGTGTGGTTGCTGATGAGTATTTGCTTCAGGTTGGGGGGCTGTCTGTAAGCAAGGACTGTCCTGTCTCCCAAGGTCTGTGAGAGTGATGGGTCATCCTTCAGGGTATGTTGTAGATCCTTGATGATGCATTGGAGAGATTTTAGTTGGGGGCTGAAAGTGATGGCTAGTGGCATTCTGTTATTTTGTTTGTTGGGGCTGTCCTGTAGTAGGTGACTTCTGGGTACTCTTCTGGCTCTGTCAGTCTGTTTCTTCACTTCAGCAGGTGGGTATTGTAGTTGTAGGAATGCATGATAGAGATCTTGTAGGTGTTTCTCTCTGTCTGAGGGGTTGGAATAAATGCGGTTATATTGTAGAGCTTGGCTGTAGACAATGGATCGTGTGATGTGATCTGGATGAAAGGTAGAGGCATGTAGGTAGGAATAGCGGTCAGTAGGTTTCCGATATAGGGTGGTGTTTATGTGGCCATTGCGTATTAGCACCGTAGTGTCCAGGAAGTGGATTTCTTGTGTGGACTGGTCCAGGCTGAGGTTGATGGTGGGATGGAAATTGTTGAAATCATGGTGGAATTCCTCAAGGGCTTATTTTCCATGGGTCCAGATGATGAAGATGTCATCAATGTGTCGCAAGTAGAGTAGGGGCAATAGGGGACGAGAGCTGAGGAAGCGTTGTTCTAATTCAGCCATAAAAATTTTGGCATACTGTGGGGCCATGTGGATACCCATCGCAGTGCCGCTGATTTGAAGGTATACGTTGTCCCCAAATGTGAAATAGTTATTTCCCCATGTTGTTTCTCCCCCCCATCCCACCCCCCATTGTTCCTCAGATGTTCTTGTAAACTGCTGGAAATGACCTACCTTGCTTGTTACCATGAAAGGTTTTCCTACTCCCCCCCCCCGCTGCTGGTGATGGCTCATCTTAAGTGATCACTCTCCTTACAGTGTGTATGATAAAACCCATTGTTTCATGTTCTCTCTGTGTGTATATCAATCTCCCCATTGTATTTTCCACCAAATGCATCCGATGAAGTGAGCTGTAGCTCACGAAAGCTTATGCTCAAATAAATTTGTTAGTCTCTAAGATGCCACAAGTACTCCTTTTCTTTCTGTATAATATCCCGATCCTTCTCTGAATTGGCAATACCTCCCAGCTTTGTAGCATCCGCAAACTTTATTAGCACACTCCCACTTTTTGTGCTGAGGTCAGTAATAAAAAGATTAAATAAGATTGGTCCCAAAACTGATCCCTGAGGAACTCCACTAGTAACCTCCCTCCAGCCTGACAGTTCGCCTTTCAGTAGGACCCGTTGTAGTCTCACCTTTAACCAATTCCTTATCCACCTTTCGATGTTCATATTGATCCCCATCTTTTCCAATTTAACTAATTCCCCATGTGGCACAGTATCAAACGCCTTACTGAAATCTAGGTAAATTAGATCCACTGCATTTCCTTTGTCTAAAAAATCTGTTATTTTCTCAAAAAAGGAGATCAGGTTGGTTTGGCACAATCTACCTTTTTTAAAACCATGTTGTATTTTGTCCCATTTACCATTGACTTCAATGTCCTTAACTATTTTCTCCTTCAAAAATTTTTCCAGGACCTTGCATACTACAGATGTCAAACTAACAGGCCTGTAGTTACCCGGATCACTTTTTTTTTCCTTTCTTAAAAATAGGAAATATATTAGCAATTCTCCAATCATACAGTACAACTCCTGAGTTTACAGATTCATTAAAAATTCTTGCTAATGGGCTTGCAATTTCAGGTGCCAATTCCTTTAATATTCTTGGATGAAGATTATCTGGGCCCCCCCAATTTAGTCCCATTAAGCTGTTTGAGTTTCGCTTCTACCTCAGATATGGTAATATATACCTCCATATCCTCATTCCCGTTTGTCATGCTACCATTATCCCTAAGATCCTCTTTAGCTTTATTAAAGACTGAGGCAAAGCATTTATTTAGATATTGGGCCATGCCTAGGTTATCCTTACCTCAACTCCATCCTCAGTGTTTAGCAGCCCCACTTCTTCTTTCTTAGTTTTCTTCTTATTTATATGGCTATAGAACCTTTTACTATTGCTTTTAATTCCCTTTGCAAGGTGCAACTCTACTTGACTTTTAGCCTGTCTCACTTTATCCTTAATGTTCTGACCTCAATAAGGTAGCTTTCCTTGTTGATCCCTTCCATCTTCCACTCCCTGTATGCGTTCTGCTTCTTCTTAATCACCTCTCTAAGATGCTTGCTCATCCAGCTTGGTCTACAACTCTTGCTTATGAATTGTTTCCCCTTTCTTGGGATACAGGCTTCCGATAGCTTCTGCAGCTTTGATTTAAAGTAATCCCAAGTCTCCTCTACCTTTAGATCCATAAATTCTTCAGTCCAATCCACTTCCCTAACTAATTTCCTTAATTTTTGAAAGTCAGCCCTTTTGAAATCAAAAACTCTAGTTGCAGATTTATTTTTGTTAATCCTTCCGTTCAGTTTGAACTGAATTAGCTCATGATCACTTGAGCCAAGATTATCCCCTACACCATTTCTTCTATGAGGTCCTCACTACTCACCAAAATGAAATCTAAAATGGCATCCCCTCTAGTCGGTTGAGCAACTACTTGATGAAGGAATCCATCAGCTATCGCATCTAGGAAAATCTGAGCCCTATTATTATTATTAGCACTGGTCCTCCAGTCTATATCTGTGAAGTTAAAGTCTCCCATGATCAAGCAGTTTCCATTTGTATTTACTTTATTAAAAAAATTAAAAAGGGCTCTATCCATATCCAAATTAGATCCCGGAGGTCTATAGCACCCCAAGCACTATCGTAGGAGAGGCTCTACTTGTTATCTTCCCTAATGTAATTTTTGCCCACACGGACTCTGTTTTATCTATTGCATCGCTTCTTATTTCTTTACATTCTGCCTCATCATTGATATACAATGCTACTCCACCACCTTTACCTTTATTTCTGTCTTTCCTAAACAGCACATACCCTTCAATACCTGTAGTCCAGTCATGCCTATTATTCCACCATGTTTCTGTTATCCTTATAATATCTGGTTTCACTTCCTGCACCAGTAGCTCTAGTTCCTCCATTTTGTTACCTAGGCTCCTCGCATTGATGTACAAACATCTTAATTTTTGCTGTTTGGCCTCGCTCACATTCTGTACCTGATTAGGCATGGTCATTCTACAGCCAGTATGACCTATTAGACTGGTATCCACACCGCCCTCGCTCCTTATATACATTCTCCTACCCACGGCTGTATCCTTTCTTACTTCATCTTCTTCCCTCTCAATGCTAAAATCCAGTGTGGAGATTACCTGGACATCTCCCAACCATCTCCTCCAAATTCCTAGTTTAAAGCTCTCTTAATCAGTTGTGCCAGCCTCCGTCCTAGAAGTCTATTTCCTTCCCTACTCAGATGAAGTCCATCCCGAGAGAACTGTCCTCTGTCCATGAATGCCTCCCAGTGGCCATACATCCCAAAGCCCTCCTTATAGCACCACTGCCTAAACCATCTGTTAGTCATAATCTTGTCACACCTTTGTTGCCCTTCTCTAGGAACAGGCAGAATCCGACTAAAGATCACCAGAGCCTCCATTTCCTTAAGCGTCTTCCCCAGCCTAGCATAGTCTCTCTTAATACTTTCCAGCGAGAATCTAGCCCTATCATTTGTTCCCACATGAAGGATAATTAGGGGATTCTTTCCCGCTCCCTTTAGGATCCTTTTCAACCTCAGGTCTACAGCCCGTATCTTAGGACCTGGAAGACAGCACACCCTTCTCTTCTCTAGATCAGCTCTAGTTACAGGCCTGTCCATTCTTCTCAATAAAGAGTCCCCTATGACATAGACCTGCCTTTTCCTGGTGACGGTGCTATTCTCCAGTCTCTCCCCTGTTCCCTCTGGCTGCAAATTCTTTCCATTCCTATTTTCCCTTATAATCCTCTTCAACCCATCCTGTATCCTCTTGGGGCTCATATTTGGTGTAGTCTCCATTGACTCTTCCCCTTTTCCTATAGGACTAGCCTCTCTTCTCTTCTTCCTTGCCCTTCCACCTTCAGCGACTGCCTGCTGAGCCCCTTCTTTGTTTTCCAACTCTGCAAACCTGTTCCTATGCTCTATTTCTCCTTCACTAGCCCATCTTTTCCTCTGCCTGCTTCTTTTAGTCACATGTTTCCACTGACCTCTTTCCTCGCCAAGTCTCCCCTCAAAATTCCCCAGCCCTGCTTCCATCTGTAAGTCTGAGCTTTTCCCTTCAGATACCTCATGTCTTTGCTCCATCGTCTGCTCCAACCCTTTCCTAAACTCAACCAGACTTTCCACCTGCATCTCCAAACCTCGGATCTTTTCCTCCATCAGCTCTATCAGACGGCATTTCATGCAGAAAAAAAATCTTACCAGGTCCCCCCTCCAGGATCATGTACATACCGCAGCTTCCACATCCAGTCATCCTCATTGTGTCTTCCACTACATGAGTCACTCCCACTGCTGCCTCTGTATCTGTCATAGCCTTCCCACCTAAATCCTGTTAATCTGGGAAACACAAGCCACAACAAAAACAAACCCCAAACAAGCACCACAATACAAACTCCCCTTTCAAACTCCTGCTCAAACTCCCCTGTTTACAGCTCTGTTTGCTAGCTCCTGTGCCGCTGCAGCTGTCCCTCCGCCTCCTAAAAAATTGTATAATATTCTTGTTGCAAAATGACTGCTGTGTCCAACCCCAGCTGAATTTCAGTTGCATTTGGAGCAAAATTAAAAGCGTTCCCTGGTACAAGTAGTGTTGCACTGCAAAACTGAATAGAAAGACAAATAACTTACTCCACACAATGCAAAGAAACAGGTAGAGCCAATCTCACAGCAAACCTCTATTTCCCTTGAGCTAGAAATAGAGAGGAAAATAATAGAAAATTATTCACCCAGTAAGTACAAGTTGAAGCTTTATTATACTCTGCACTCCACAGGTGATTCAAGAGAATGCTCAGTCAAAGATAATTCATGAGAATACATGTTCCTAAAGACTTCTAAAAGCTTTGGGGTATACTCCTCTTAAAAAGGAAGAAAATAAATATGCAAAATTGCTTTCCTTTAGAATTCACACAGTGTTCTATGCTAAGGGTAAACAAATGCCAGTTGCCCTCAGAACAAATGATAAACCTATTTCACTCTGAGAAAGTGCACTCCAGCCATCTCCTTTCTCAACCCATCATAGAAAATACTAGATTACAAGATTCCAAATTCCAGAGAAAGCAAATTCCTATCTTCATTGTATAGGACAACCACTTACAAACAAACGAACCAATCAACCCTATAGCTACACCTCTAGCAATATGTTATGACAAAGATATTACTGAATGCAACATATAAACTGGTAGTGAGTGTGTAGGATGATTTACTGACCAGATGTTCACTATTTGGCTCTTTGAACCCGTTTATCAGAAATGACTTCCAATTCTGTACTTACGTTTTTGTAAGTGCATTGCCCAGCATGTAACTTGCAGGGTCAACTTGAATTTAGACTTCTAAGTGCTATAAAATATGCTCTCAAAAATCGGGGTAAATTGTGGACCTTGTGCAAGTCAGCCTTAGCAAATATCTAATCTGAAATATGGCCAGCAAATAAGAGAAGATGTTAACTTGAAAGAGAGAACATCCTAAATCTTTAGTATCCTGAATGGTTACTGTTCTTTTGTACTGTATATTTTAAGTCACATTCCCCACTATAAAATCATTAAAAGAAAAGATTTCTCACAGTACAATTTAATTTCACGGAAACTGAATCCCTTTTAAGGAAGGCCAAGAGCTCTGTCTTCAGATATTTTACTACTATCAGTAAATGTTGATTTTTTTTTAAATGCATTTTTCTTTAGAGAGCCATATGGGTCCACTGGCTGCAAGGAAATCAACAACCCATATAAAAAGCAGCAGTGCAGTGCCATCTGGGTAGGGATTAACCAACTGCTTTCTTAAGTGCTTAATTTAAACATGGAATGGAGCATCCTTTTTTTTATATATTTAGTAGGTTCTAAATTATCAATAGATTATGCCTCACAGACTACAGGATTGTGGCAACTATATTTAAACTTTAGGTAATATAACCGCAGTCCTAATCAAGCTAAATGACAGTATAACTACATGATTTCTCTTTCTAAATAGTCGATATCTTTGCAATAAAGTTTACAGATTTCTTGGGTAATATTCAAGACGATGGGAAGTTAACAGTGTATATGACCAGCACTCTTTCTGCTCTACTTCTCCTGAACACCATCCATGTAGTGTACATTTTACAGTGACTTCCCACACCTTCCAACTTTACAACTATGGATCCAAGCCTGCACTGCATTCCTTATAGGTACAGCAGTCTGCCTACTTTGAGTTCAATGAAGAATCAGGGCATATATACACCAGGGGGACAAAAAACTTAGATGCAGTCCTTTATTTCATCCATTGTGGTCTAAAGACTGAGGGCCAAACTCTCTGCTGGTGTAATGCCATTGTCTGAAATGGAGTTATGCCCGCAGAAAATTTGTACATTGGTATCCAAAATCTAATGAGATTATTAGGTACATATGTATACATCTAAATGTATTACTCACGTTTGCAAATCCATTAACTCTAAATTGTTAGAGATATGAGGCCAGATTCTAATATGAGTTATACTTGACTCCACTGACTTCAGAGAAGTTACGCCCGATGTACTTCAATGTAATTGGGAGCACAATTTGACAGACACTTTGCAAACAAACAATAAAGCACTGTTTTGTATGATAAGACACCTACACTTGTTAACACCGGCATTCAAATTGGACTGGGCATAAAAATGGGGAGATGTGCAATAGGCATGCAGAAAGAAAATATTGCATTCACTTTATCAGAGAGGGAGACAGTTTTAAACAGACTTACAATGCAAACACATCTTTGAAAACAGGAATGGGAAATGGATGGGAAATTGAAATGCAGAAATTCAAAAGGCTATTAATAAAAGCCATTTTAATAGCCAGACTTCCCAATGAAACAATTTAAATAATTGATGAGGTCAGGTGTGACAGCATATGAGTCAGACTTTGGTCAGTGAACAGGTACCTGGAGTTTTAGAGGCACAAAATAAAGTGTAGCTACCTTCAGTTCTTCATAACACTGTAGAGTAACCTCGGCAGTGCTTTAGCAAAGACTGCTGATGGAAGCTCCTTCACTGGACACTCCTTCAGAGAAATTGTTCATTGGAAGCTTTGTGACTAATAAAACTGAGGAAAAAAATTATCTTAATACTTTAGCCTGTGTGTGTGTATAATATTGACCATCTATCTCTCACATCGTCCAATCCTTGTTTAAAATACTCACATCTGGGGTCTCAACATTTACAATTTTCTTTGCACATAACTGCTGTTACAACAGAATGGAGAATACTGTACATGCTAAACTTGGGGACTACAATGGCTGGAATTTTCAGTGGGACGTATGGCCCTACATCGTTCAGGTGCTTTTGAAAATCCCACCAGTTATCTATTTGCAAGACAAAACTGAGAAGATTTTAAAGCCAATCGAGCTCAGTCTTAGCAAGTGATTAGTGCTTCATGGGAATCATCAACTCCTTGTGGGTTTTGAACTTTTCCATTTTACAACTTTTTATCCCATTGCTGATGTGGCACAAGCTGACATGACTCAATAATTTTTTTTTTGTTTTTGCACCAGCATCCTTATTCAAAGACCTTTAGAGTCAATAAAATAACTCCCATTGATTTCTATAGGTTTTGGATTTGGCTTTGATTTTAGCACACCTCACCACTATAGTGTGTAGGTTACTCTGCACTCTCTTCTTTGGCCATATGGTTGATAACCATATTGCATTGCAGACTCTTTACATATTGTATCGTGTAAAAATGGTCTGTCAATGGAGTACTGTCTCAGTGTTGTAATGTCATTGTGTCGTTCACAGTATCACCCTAACTACACCGACATAAGCCCTACACCAAGGGGGGTGGAGTTATTATGTCACTGTAGTAGCGGACTGAGGCCTTGTCTACATTACAGGGGTAAGTCAATTTAAGCTATGCAATTTGAGTTATGTTAGTAGCATAACTCAAGTCGATATAGCTTAGATCTACTTATGCACGGGGGGACTACACTACACTATGTCAACAGGAGATGCTCTCCCATCGAGTCCCCTTACTCTTGTTCCGGTGGAGTATCGGCATCAATGGGAGAGTGATCTGTGGTTGATTTACTGGGTCTTCACTAGACCCACTAAATTAACCCCCGGTGCATCAATCGCTGCAGAGTCGATCCCCCGATTAAGCGTAGACAAGTCCTTACATCAGCTAGAGCAAGGCTGTAGTATAGATACTGACATATTTAGGGTGACATAAACTGCCTTACATCAACCTAACTCTGTAATGTTGACCAGGCATTGCCCACAAGAGCATCCTTCTTCCTATCATTCTTCTATTGGTGTGCAGCTCTGTAGTATCTGCTCCTAACAATGGTTTCCATTTCATATGAGACTTGCATTCAAAAACAGAATTCTTTATTTCTATGGCAACGCTAATATGTTTTAGCTTATGCAGGAATTGGAGAAGTCAACAGATGGATGTGATAACAGGCAGCCATTGAATGTTGGGGCAGAACTAAGGTTATTTTGAAATTTGTAGTGTTCATTTAGTGAAGAGGGTGTATTCACTATGAGAGTCTTTTGATATATATCCACTCCCCCATAAATATTAATTTCCATACTTTTAAAAGTTTGGGCTGTTTTTTGGGGGGGTGGGGAAAGGGGGTTATGACTAATATACTTTGGTATCCACACTTAATTGAAATTTAAAAACTTAGTTACCAAACTTTTTTTCTGTTCATTTCCTGATATCTATGTACACACATAGGCTAGGTCTACACTGGAGCTGGGCATATGATTTCCAGCTCGTGCAGATGCACCTACACTAGTTCTGCTCAATATACCACATTGTAAATACCATTGTAGCCGGGGTAGCACAGGGGGTGGCTTGGGCTAGCTGCCTTAAATACATACCTGTCCAGACCCCCAGGTACATATTTGGGAAGCTACCTCAGCTACATGGAGTTTTGGAGCTTCATAGTTTTCTCCTCAGACCTCTCATTATATTGTAAAGCTCAGCTTGACCCTGGGGACAGCTGCAGCAAGGAGTCAGCTCTGGCATTAAGGCTCCAGTGGGTGGGGTGGGATGGGATCTGGGCACGAGAGCACAGGACCTCCAAATGGATGGCCTTTGCTTCCTGGGTTCCAGACAGGATAATGTGAAGGGATCTCATTAAAGGGATTCTTGTGGAGATTGCCTCCCACTAAATCTCTTTCCATGGGTTTTTCCTTTAGAAGGATAGCCTGTGTTAAGTTACTCAGGTGCGTAAGTTACTCAAGTTATTGAGTCCTTCCAGTCACGAATGAGTTCTCCTCAGGAGAAATGTCAAGATCAAACGTGTGACCTTCTGAGGTCTGGATCATCCACAGAGTTAACCAAGTGAAATTTTCAGTGTGGTCTAGAACATTGATTCACAGCTCTGCCTGAGGTTTCCTCATCTCTACTTAGGCTACAGTGATGATTTATTTGCTTTTCCTGATATCACTAGCTTAATTTGACCTTATTTTTTATTAAACATTAAAGTATATTTTTCTTTTCTTTTCTTTTTTATTTTTTATTTGTGCGAGTGTGGTTATGTTGCAAAGATAAACCATAGAGTAAAAAAAAAAAAAAAGGTTGGTTCTTTTCTTTCTTGAAACCCTTATTGTAATTGGTGCAAGCTGTTAGATGAGACCATTTAAACTAATGGACTGCTGAGTTAAAAATCAGCTCAGTGTAGGAAGGGCAATCCACTGCTGGAAAATGGCTTCCTGTCAACAAGTTTTTATCAGTCATGAAAGGAACTATTGTGTTAGTATAATTGACATTGCAAGTGCATCAGCAAACCATCAATTAGGGATATCTCTCTGAAGCATACATCTTCATTGAGGCCACCTCACGCTCCGGAAAATCTTTGAGCAATAAATTTCAGTTGTTTGTAGCATGAACTGGATTGATCTTTGCACATATAATTACTCATTTTAGCATGGCTCAAATTATTTTGTGACACCATCCTTACTGAAATGTTCTCTGTTCTTTCAGACATTTGCATTATAAATACTTTGGCAATCTGTTAAAGGATAAATATGCACTACAAAATTATTAATGTATACGCATAAAATCATAGAAGCAGCAGCATATTTTCCACATTAGTGGGTAACATTTTTTGTAGCATCACTTTTTAGCAGCTGAATGGTTCAGGAAAGACAAAATAATAGTAATAAAATAAGCAATCATTTCAGTTAGCTATATAGATTTTCTGTTTTAAACCTTAATAACTTACTCTTAAATAATAAACAACTCTTAATAGAAATAAAGTACTTTACAATAAAGACTCTGTGATCCACTCTTTCACCTCTAATATATTAAATAATCTTTATTCAGAGAAAACAAACATCCCTTGGGGAAGATAGCTCTCTCAGAAAATCTGCCAAAGTGTTTACCACATCCCATTCGAAAACAGCTGACATTGTCTTTTGTTTCCCAGACAACTGGGAGTAGTATCGTACCTTGATTTAGGACCTGTTCCCACCCTCATCAAAGTTGATGGGGATCTCTCTATCTATGGGTTTTACACTGTTACCCATCACCAAAATATCTGAGCTCCTTTAAAATCAGTAGCACTAATGAAGTCTCTAGTGGACTTTATGGAGTTCTTGGAATTTCTGACTTTTTGGGGTAAAAACTCTACCTGGGATTCATAGATTCACAGATTCCAAGGCCAAAGGGGACGATTGTGATCATCTGATCTAACTTCCTGTATTACACAGGGCATAGAATTTTCCCCAAATAATCCCTAGAGTATATCCTTTTGGAAAACATCTAGTGTAAGGGTTTTCCTTTTGATATGTCTAGACTTTATTAATTTACTTTTGGGGTGGGGTGTGATTCGGGGCCAGGTCTTCAATGGGAGCAGAAGCAGGCTTTTAATTTGTTTTTCACATTTAAATTAGAAGTTTCTCCAACTCTTTCCCAATCCTGATTCCCACAGGCCCTGCCTTTCTATTTATGGAGGAGAGAGATGAATTACTGCTCCTGTACAATTTATAAGTGCCTCAAAAGCTTGGATATGAATTTAAAGAATAAATTATACAAAAGTATATCCAGCATTAGATACTTTTTGACTCCAAGAATATTTTATTTCTTAGAGGAAAAAAACATACTACATATAAAAATTACAGTACCAGACTAACTCACTTCTGCCCCTCCTGGTTTCTTTGAGTCCACCTCATCTTAGGCCTCAAACTGTCACCTGTCTCAGGGTGGAATGACACAATTCTCCTTCACTCAGATTGGGGCGTAAGATTTAGTCCCCTGTGATCAACTGTGAGTATCTCAGTAGGTCTGACTTACGCTCGGTACCTGCAATTTTCTTCCCTTTGGCACCAGTGACAGTGGTATTCAGTAACCAAACAGCTTTTGGCAAGCAAAGTATTATTTATTTAGAACCAAAGCATTAAAGAGAAAAATATTAAAAATAATAAGTCAGTCATTTTTCACACTTGTCTTCCCCTAAGGTTTATCACTCCTTCGATCTGGTGGAAGGCCCAACTTCTTTACAATCCCTGTACAGAGTCTCTCCCCATGTCCGCCTATCTCCTTTAGAGAGCTCCTGACTACATCATCTCTTTTGAGAAGACCTTTTTAACTGTTGAGTGTTGTTTTGATCTCTTCATTCCCAGCACTGGCAAGCCAGGAAAGTCTTATAACCCAATATACAGTAACTTTACCTCACTGACCAGGTCACATACAGTATTCCTAAATTATTATATTTCAGTATTCTTAGATTATTACATAGCGTCACCATGCCTGTCACACCAGAAACAATAAATAGATTACTGTAGCAGTTTTAACATTCAGTGACTTTTTTTTTTTAAAGAACTAGTATTTAGGAAGTTTCAGAAGGTTTACAAATCAGCCCCCTATCAGCATCAGAAATAAAATGTCAATCATTACAACACTGAGCCTATATTTTTGTTTAGAGAAACATTATGCGCTAATATAATCACCAAATCTTTCTATTTGGCAATATGGTACCATCGTACAGAGTGAGCCCTTTTTCACCATCAAGACATTCAGCAGGGCTGCGGTGTTTTTGCAGATACATGTACTTGATCTGAATATTGACCAAATGGTAACACAAGTACTGTCTGGCTAGTTTTATAATTAAATCTTTCTGTTGATAATGTAAAAATTTCACAATCACATCTCTAGATCTGTTACGGGACCCAGGTGAAGGGAACAATATCCTGTGCACTTTTACTTCTTCCAGAGAGCTTGAATTTAACAACAATATATTTATCAGATGTATCAGATGAGGTTTTCTCCTTCGATATTTTCAAGCAACTCCTTAATTTTAATGTTGTTACTCATCTTTCTATTTTTTACACACCTAATTTAAGATCTCTCTTTCTCTCCTTTCTAGCAGTGCCATGTGGCTCTTTAACTTTGTTTCTCTCTTGTTTCTCCTAAGCCAGTTTCTAGCACAGGAACTTGATCTTTCAGGTCAGTAACTTCCTTTTTTACTGCTAGAACCTTGGACATCAGATTGTTTCTCAGGGCCTTAAACTCAGAGATCTGCTCCCTGATGTACACCTTCATGGTACCACGCTCCCTGAGGTAAGTGGGAAAGCGGGATACCGGGAGGAAGCACAGGCAGGAATGTCTGAGAGGGGAGGGCTCCTGCCTCATACTGGGAATGAGGGGCGATCAACAGGTTATCTCAAGTGCTTATATACAAATGCACAAAGCCTTGGAAACAAGCAGGGAGAACTGGAGGTCCTGGTGATGTCAAGGAATTATGACGTGATTGGAATAACAGAGACTTGGTGGGATAACTCACATGACTGGAGTACAGTCATGGATGGTTATAAACTGTTCAGGAAGGACAGGCAGGGCAGAAAAGGTGGGGGAGTAGCACTGTATGTAAGGGAGCAGTATGACTGCTCAGAGCTCCGGTACGAAACTGTGGAAAAACCTGAGTGTCTCTGGATTAAGTTTAGAAGTGTGTGCAACAAGAGTGATGTCATGGTGGGAGTCTGCTATAGACCACCGGACCAGGGGGATGAGGTGGATGAGGCTTTCTTCCGGCAACTCACGGAAGCTACTAGATCGCATGCCCTGATTCTCATGGGTGACTTTAATTTTCCTGATATCTGCTGGGAGAGCAATACAGCGGTGCATAGACAATCCAGGAAGTTTTTGGAAAGCGTAGGGGACAATTTCCCTGGTGCAAGTGCTAGGGGAGCCAACTAGGGGGAGCGCTTTTCTTGACCTGCTGCTCACAAACCGGGTAGAATTAGTGGGGGAAGCAAAAGTGGATGGGAATCTGGGAGGCAGTGACCATGAGTTGGTTGAGTTCAGGATCCTGACGCAGGGAAGAAAGGTAAGCAGCAGGATACGGACCCTGGACTTCAGGAAAGCAGACTTTGACTCCCTCAGGGAACAGATGGCCAGGATCCCCTGGGGGACTAACATGAAAGGGAAGGGAGTCCAGGAGAGCTGGCTGTATTTCAAGGAATCCCTGTTGAGGTTACAGGGACAAACCATCCCGATGAGTCGAAAGAATAGTAAATATGGCAGGCGACCAGCTTGGCTTAATGGTGAAATCCTAGCGGATCTTAAACATAAAAAAGAAGCTTACAAGAAGTGGAAGGTTGGACATATGACCAGGGAAGAGTATAAAAATATTGCTCGGGCATGTAGGAAAGATATCAGGAGGGCCAAATCGCACCTGGAGCTGCAGCTAGCAAGAGATGTCAAGAGTAACAAGAAGGGTTTCTTCAGGTATGTTGGCAACAAGAAGAAAGCCAAGGAAAGTGTGGGCCCCTTACTGAATGAGGGAGGCAAGCTAGTGACAGAGGATGTGGAAAAAGCTAATGTACTCAATGCTTTTTTTGCCTCTGTTTTCACTAACAAGGTCAGCTCCCAGACTGCTGTGCTGGGCAACACAAAATGGGGAAGAGATGGCCAGCCCTCTGTAGAGATAGAGGTGGTTAGGGACTATTTAGAAAAGCTGGACGTGCACAAGTCCATGGGGCCGGACGAATTGCATCCGAGAGTGCTGAGGGAATTGGCGGCTGTGATTGCAGAGCCCTTGGCCATTATCTTTGAAAACTCGTGGCGAACGGGGGAAGTCCCGGATGACTGGAAAAAGGCTAATGTAGTGCCCATCTTTAAAAAAGGGAAGAAGGAGGATCCTGGGAACTACAGGCCGGTCAGCCTCACCTCAGTTCCTGGAAAAATCATGGAGCAGGTCCTCAAAGAATCAATCCTGAAGCACTTAGAGGAGAGGAAAGTGATCAGGAACAGTCAGCATGGATTCACCAAGGGAAGGTCATGCCTGACTAATCTAATCGCCTTTTATGATGAGATTACTGGTTCTGTGGATGAAGGGAAAGCAGTGGATGTATTGTTTCTTGACTTTAGCAAAGCTTTTGACACGGTCTCCCACAGCATTCTTGTCAGCAAGTTAAGGAAGTATGGGCTGGATGAATGCACTATAAGGTGGGTAGAAAGCTGGCTAGATTGTCGGGCTCAACGGGTAGTGATCAATGGCTCCATGTCTAGTTGGCAGCCGGTGTCAAGTGGAGTGCCCCAGGGGTCGGTCCTGGGGCCCGTTTTGTTCAATATCTTCATAAATGATCTGGAGGATGGTGTGGATTGCACTCTCAGCAAATTTGCGGATGATACTAAACTGGGAGGAGTGGTAGATACGCTGGAGGGGAGGGATAGGATACAGAAGGACCTAGACAAATTGGAGGATTGGGCCAAAAGAAATCTAATGAGGTTCAATAAGGATAAGTGCAGGGTCCTGCACTTAGGATGGAAGAATCCAATGCACCGCTACAGACTAGGGACCGAATGGCTCGGCAGCAGTTCTGCGGAAAAGGACCTAGGGGTGACAGTGGACGAGAAGCTGGATATGAGTCAGCAGTGTGCCCTTGTTGCCAAGAAGGCCAATGGCATTTTGGGATGTATAAGTAGGGGCATAGCGAGCAGATCGAGGGACGTGATCGTTCCCCTCTATTCGACACTGGTGAGGCCTCATCTGGAGTACTGTGTCCAGTTTTGGGCCCCACACTACAGGAAGGATGTGGATAAATTGGAAAGAGTACAACGAAGGGCAACGAAAATGATTAGGGGTCTAGAGCACATGACTTATGAGGAGAGGCTGAGGGAGCTGGGATTGTTTAGTCTGCAGAAGAGAAGAATGAGGGGGGATTTGATAGCTGCTTTCAACTACCTGAAAGGGGGTTTCAAAGAGGATGGCTCTAGACTGTTCTCAATGGTAGCAGATGACAGAACGAGTAGTAATGGTCTCAAGTTGCAATGGGGGAGGTTTAGATTGGATATTAGGAAAAACTTTTTCACTAAGAGGGTGGTGAAACACTGGAATGCGTTACCTAGGGAGGTGGTAGAATCTCCTTCCTTAGAGGTTTTTAAGGTCAGGCTTGACAAAGCCCTGGCTGGGATGATTTAACTGGGACTTGGTCCTGCTTTGAGCAGGGGGTTGGACTAGATGACCTTCTGGGGTCCCTTCCAACCCTGATATTCTATGATTCTATGATTCTATGGCCAGTTAATTTTCTTCAGTCCTGTCATTCCTGCCTGTTTTGGTGGCTATGTCCTTCACTTGCACTCAGAGCGGACTCTGTACACTGCGATCCTGAAACACTCTTCTTAGGGAGGTGTAGAGGAATTTTTAATTTTGTTTTGTTTGGTGAGGAGGGGGCAGGAGAGTCCATCCTCAGTAGCTCTGTGCTCTGCTTTCTTGGAGGCAATGGGGGGGTTAGGGTTTTGATGGAGGCAGATTACTTTGTTGTCCCCTCAGAGCTCTGCATTCAGGTAGCCATCTGAGCTCAGCTTCCCTTGGATTCCCCTTAATGTCTTAGTGACATTCCAACTATCCCACAGCCCAGTTGTATAACCCTTACTCATACTAAGTAACACTTACTTGTGTAGATAATCCCATTTCAGGCACTAGGACTACTTGTGTGAGTGAGTACTATTCAACAAGAATGAAAGTTGCAGAATTGGAGCCTAAATCTGAAAGCAGCAATGCATCAAAAGCGTTACAGTGGAGGAAGTAAAGGCCTTCTCCATAATGTAAACTAAAGGCAACTTTAGTGATCATTTAGGGAAATAATTTAATTAAAACATTATACATTCTGTTTAAAGTAATGTACTGAGTCTAAGTTTCTGGCATACTCCAAGCAGTCCAGATGCAAGTAAATTACATTTCCTAATTGTTATTTTATATCCTGTCATCAAGAAAGGGAGTCTAAATGGAGTTTTGAATTAGGGCCACTAATGAATATGAGAGTGCCCTCATCATTCATAGATGCTACATATCAATTTTCCAAAGCCACTTCCTGTAATATATTAGCTGTGCAGAGAAAACTGTCTTCCATACTGCCATGTATTCCATCATGTCACACTTGCTTTGGGCTACTGCTCTGGTCTTGACCTTAGCAAACTTAAAAGTTCCAAAAACTTTTTCTAGAATTCTGGTTATATAATTAGCGGCTGATCTAAAGCCCACTTAAGTCAATTGAAGTTTTTCGGTTGCCTTTAATAGGCTTTAGATCAGCCGCTAATTATATAACCTGACTGGTAGTATAATCCTAATTCTGTACTCCACAACACATGATATGAGGTAATATGAGAATAAAATCAAATACTTGGAAGGAGAAGAATTGCAGGAGTATATATTCAAATAAATTATCACTAGAGATACACTGAACATTTCTGTATACTTCCAGACATAGGTAGGTTGCTCCTCTAGCCATATATTGCTATCCATTTATACGTTCAGTTACTTAGACCTGCTTCTGAGATCACTTCTCTTCCTATGTGATACAGCAGAGATCCTCTAAGGTACATAAGCTATTACCACTCATTGGTTTAATTAATTATGGCTGGACTCTGGAGGCAATGCATTCCCAGTGGCATATCCTCAACTGTGGGATTCACTGTCTGCCTTGGTTCTCCTGATCCCAAAGCTCTTGACTTTCATGTCTTCCCTCAAGAACTATGTATTCTTCCTTTATTTTTTCCTGGCGAGGAAGGATAAATTCCTGGGTTAAAGTGGCAGGGGAACCTGTGAGTTAACTGGTGAGATTTGGAGAGTTTGTTATTGTGTTTAAGATTCTTTCTGAATGACTGATTTGTTTTAAATCATGTAGTATTTGTGCATGGCCCCAGGGTATGGGATTTTAGAAATTTAAATAAATATTTTCAAAGCCTAAAAGGAAACCATTTGGAATATTTGTGAATAGTCCATATCGTATCTTTATGCATATTATCTCCCTATTGCAACATGCCATTTTTAACAATAAGTACTTGTAGCATGACTATTGGAATGAGGAAAAAAATTTCCATTGATATATAACCCTGAATCTACTCTCCAGAGTCTTATTCTATCTAGACTATAGGCTTCTTCTTCAGTTCTTTGGGACTGCTAAATTAAGAATGAAAATCATGAGCGTGGAACCCTGCATGGCTAAGGAGATCGCTTTCAATGCAAAATATATAGTGAGTGATAATGTACATTAACTAAATGCCATTCATAAGAGCTCAGAGCATGTCTGTATGATCAGACTTGTGACAACATTATGTTCTTCAATGATTTACCAATGGTGCCATATTATCAGATGTATGATCCTTTAAAAAATTAGTTCTCTATTATTATGGGCATACAGATAGGCAGTAAGAGAAAATAGACACAGGCTTGATAGAAATCAGCAAATGTACAAACTGTTATACAGGAAACCTTAAAACATCTGATTGCCACTCCTGCAACATGTGCCTACCATACATCAGGAATGTCACTTGACAACTAGGCACTTACTCCAAGATCAATTAAAGTAATGTAATTTTAAATAAAAGGAGTACTTGTGGCACCTTAGAGACTAACAAATTTATTAGAGCATAAGCTTTCGTGAGCTACAGCTCACTTCATCGGATGCATTTGGTGGAAAAAACAGAGGAGAGATTTATATACACACACAGAGAACATGAAACAATGGGTTTATCATACACACTGTAAGGAGAGTGATCACTTAAGATAAGCCATCACCAGCAGCGGGGGGGGGGGAAAGGAGGAAAACCTTTCATGGTGACAAGCAAGGTAGGCTAATTCCAGCAGTTAACAAGAATATCAGAGGAACAGTAGGCGGTGGGGGGGGGGGGAGAAATACCATGGGGAAATAGTTTTACTTTGTGTAATGACTCATCCATTCCCAGTCTCTATTCAAGCCTAAGTTAATTGTATCCAGTTTTCAAATTAATTCCAATTCAGCAGTCTCTCGTTGGAGTCTGTTTTTGAAGCTTTTTTGTTGAAGGATAGCCACTCTTAGGTCTGTAATCGAGTGACCAGAGAGATTGAAGTGTTCTCCAACTGGTTTTTGAATGTTATAATTCTTGACGTCTGATTTGTGTCCATTCATTCTTTTACGTAGAGACTGTCCAGTTTGGCCAATGTACATGGCAGAGGGGCAGTGCTGGCACATGATGGCATATATCCAATTGGTAGATGCGCAGGTGAATGAGCCTCTGATAGTGTGGCTGATGTGATTAGGCCCTATGATGGTATCCCCTGAATAGATATGAGGACAGAGTTGGCAACGGGCTTTGTTGCAAGGCTAGGTTCCTGGGTTAGTGGTTCTGTTGTGTGGTGTGTGGTTGCTGGTGAGTTCATCCAGATCATACCACTCGATCCATTGTCTACAGCCAAGCTCTACGATATAACCGCATTTGCTCCAACCCCTCAGACAGAGACAAACACCTACAAGATCTCTATCATGCATTCCTACAACTACAATACCCACCTGCTGAAGTGAAGAAACAGATTGACAGAACCAGAAGAGTACCCAGAAGTCACCTACTACAGGACAGGCCCAACAAAGAAAATAACAGAACGCCACTAGCCATCACCTTCAGCTCCCAACTAAAACCTCTCCAATGCATCATCAAGGATCTACAACCTATCTTGAAGGACGACCCATCACTCTCACAGATCTTGGGAGACAGGCCAGTCCTTGCTTACAGACAGCCCCCCAATCTGAAGCAAATACTCACCAGCAACCACACACCACACAACAGAACCACTAACCCAGGAACCTATCCTTGCAACAAAGCCCGTTGCTAACTCTGTCCACATATCTATTCAGGGGATACCATCATAGGGCCTAATCACATCAGCCACACTATCAGAGGCTCATTCACCTGCGCATCTACCAATGTGATATATGCCATCATGTGCCAGCAATGCCCCTCTGCCATGTACATTGACCAAACTGGACAGTCTCTATGTAAAAGAATGAATGGACACAAATCAGACGTCAAGAATTATAACATTCAAAAACCAGTTGGAGAACACTTCAATCTCTCTGGTCACTCGATTACAGATCTAAGAGTGGCTATCCTTCAACAAAAAAGCTTCAAAAACAGACTCCAAGGAGAGACTGCTGAATTGGAATTAATTTGCAAACTGGATACAATTAACTTAGACTTGAATAGAGACTGGGAATGGATGAGTCATTACACAAAGTAAAATTATTTCCCCATGGTATTTCTCCCCCCACCCCACCCCCCACTGTTCCTCTGATATTCTTGTTAACTGCTGGAATTAGCCTACCTTGCTTGTCACCATGAAAGGTTTTCCTCCTTTCCCCCCCTGCTGCTGGTGATGGCTTATCTTAAGTGATCACTCTCCTTACAGTGTGTATGATAAACCCATTGTTTCATGTTCTCTGTGTGTGTATATAAATCTCTCCTCTGTTTTTTCCACCAAATGCATCCGATGAAGTGAGCTGTAGCTCACGAAAGCTTATGCTCTAATAAATTTGTTAGTCTCTAAGGTGCCACAAGTACTCCTTTTCTTTTTGCGAATACAGACTAACACGGCTGCTACTCTGAAACCTGTAATTTTAAATAGTAAACCATGCTCAATTTTATAGTATAGCACCGGACCTAAACTAACGTAAATGAACATAGCTCAAGTCAGTTCAATGGAAATATTCTGATTTATACCAGCTGACGGTCTGGCACTCATGTGCTTAATTCATGTTTCCTCGTTTTCTCTCACTTTCCTCTCTCCTCCCTGGCTGAGCTATTGGTTTGCTCTCCATTCCCCTTCAGTTCGTATTCAGCACATGATCATGATAATGCAGCAGTCTTGTTCTGAATGGGATTGGGTTGGTCAGTAATTCTGTTGCCCACCCTGCGTAGCACTTTGAAGGATCTTCTGCCTTTGGGGGCTTGTGTACTTGGGATCATTGGCAGAGTGAACGTTTCATTGCAATTATAATTATTAGCCTTTTCCTTGAGGAAATGTATTTTGCCTTTCAGAATAGAAGTTAAAGAGAGTACCTCAGCCATGAATGGAAATTAACATTACTATTAATGAAAAGAAATGACAAAAAGCTCCAGTCTCAAAGAAATCCAATTAGTAACAAAAACAATTTAGCCCTTTCAAAGTATTGGTTTTATTTAAGCTTTTTACATGATGGCATCAAATAGAATATGAAATAATTAGCCTAGTCTGTGTTCCAGAACATTATAAAAAAATGGATCTAGTAGACAAACTAATGAACTGGTTTTAGAGAAACAGAATAATTAGAGCTATGCTCAGAAATATCAGATATCCCAAGAAAGATCCCAGCAATTTTTTCATACTCTGTTCATAATCCTGGTTCTTTGTGAATGTATATAACAGATATAAATGAGAACTCCTAGAAAAAACAGTCTATTCCATTAGTGGATTTAGAGAACTGACTATAAGCCAAATCAGATGGGAGGAAGAATTTAATCAGAAAAATGTGAATGATAATTGGGAATCATTGAAGAACACCTTACTAGAGACCCCAAAAGCCATAATCAAGGAAGAAGGCCGACCTGGTTTAGAGGGGTCATGAAGGCAGTGTGACAGGGCAAAGCCAGATGGCTATGAAAGAGTAGTCTCTTTGGGATCCGGGAAGTGGGCGGGCGAAACCCGTCCACTGCTAAACGATCCCCCCCCAGCCTAGAAGGGGGATCCACAGGACCTAGATTCCAATTAATTCCTGGGGACAACTAATGAAATAACAGGGACAGGAGTGTGGTCAAAGGGTCAAACAAAGGGAACCGGATGGGGACACCGAGCAGAGAACCCCAGACAGCGCCCACTGCTCCTCAAAGGTGTCAAGGGAGTCAGAGGACGCCGCCCAGAGGAACTCTGCCCGGATACGTGAACGGACCAAGGATCGGAAATAGGCCCCACAGTCACAGGAGACTCCATCGGCCAACCTCCTCACTTTGGTTTTATAGATGGCCATTTTAGCTAGGGCCAGGAGGAGGTTGAGCAGGAGATCCCATGACTTTGTGGGGCCACAGATAGGGAGTGCATAGATAATAAGGTGAGGGGAAAAGTGCAACCAAAAGCATAATAATATATTGGTGAGGAGCCGGAATAGGGGCTGCAGCATGGCACACTCCAGGGGCAGGGTTAGAGGTGAGAGTCTGGGCGGGAAGAGGGCTCTCAATGATGCCGGGCGCAAGCTCTCTGGTGGATTTGGCAGCCATGGCATCAGGAGGTGAACTCTCTTCTGTGGGGCCCTCTCCCGGGAAGGAGGTCGAATGCTTCTCACCAACAAGGGGTGCCCTGGTGGTTCACGTCCTGGCTGCATGGCACTAGCCGTCGCCTCAACAGGCTCGGCGGCTCTCAGCGGGGTGCCCTCTACAGCCGGGTTGATGGAGGAGTCCAGGGGCTCCTCGGAGGTGGGAGCGGAAGCAATGGTCAGGGGGAGGGAACATGGGGAAAGGAGGGCTGGAGTGAAGTCGCCCAGATCGAGGCCTGCTGGCATAGGATCGTTCTCCCCCGTGTGACCGGGGTCAGACCCAGGGCCTCGATCTCGTCATATATAGATGGGAAATCATTTTCTGCCACCCCGGAATTCTTCGTGCTGGCACCTGACGCGACAGTTGCTTCGGGGCACACTGGGGTTTCAGATGGCGCCTTGGGGGTCTTGGAGGGGAGGGACTCCCATGGAGGGGAGATACTGCCTTCCAGTGCTGCCACGTCATCCCCAGCTGGTTCTGGTGGATGGAACACACCCGTGGGTAGAGCAGAAGGCTCGTCATCGGTGCCCCCCTTCCTGGCCTGCCGGGGGGTCTCCGCATCAGATGGAAGGAGCGGAGCTCGAGCCTTCCGCTTGCCCCGCTTCCCCTGGACTAGGGCCCAGCCCTCCATGGCATCATCCAGGGGCTGGCTAGCAGGGGTTGTATTGGGGCAGAGGCGGTGGCTCAGGGACTCGAGGGAGTAATGGTGGGGCAGCACAAGGGAGGGAAGATTCCCCTTGGGGCGGACCCTCTCCCATGCTTGGCGGTGTCCCTAACGCACCCTCCTCCACAGGCCCCACCAGATTGCAAGCAGCGGGGGCGGGGCTCTCCCGCTCATCTGGGCATAGTTGGGGAGGTGCCCCTTGGGCCTGAGCGGGAGCAATGGAGGGGTGGTTTCGGGCGCCGGGCAGCCAGGGGTGCCGGCAATGATGGGGCCGGTGCCCTGCCGGGGCTCGGGGGTCCCGGACGCTCCTCCTGGCTGGGCGAAGGGGCAGTCCCTCCGGACGTGCCCCATCGCCCGGCAGAGATAGCACTGGGCCTCCCCCGTGGAATAATGCACCCAGTAACGGGCCCCCTGGTAGGGGACTAGGAAGGACCCCTCCAGTGCCTCTCCGTCACGCGCCGCCGGCAGCAGTTGAAGCTGCACTTGCCGGCGGAACGAGAGGACGTGACGGAGGGCGGGGTCTTTGCAGCCCAATGGGAGAGGGCTGATGACAGAGATGGGCTTCCCCAGGGTAGAGAGGGTGGGTAACAGGGCGGCATTGGGAAGAAAGGGAGGGACAGAGGTCAGGACCACGCGGATGCCCCAGGTCCTCTAGCGGCTCTAAGGGGACAAAAACGCCCCCCACCGCCAGGCCCTTCTCCACCGCCTCCTGGGCGGCGGCCTCCGATGTTAAGAAGAAGACGACCTTGCCATACATTTTGGAGGCCGCCACAATGGCCGTGGGCCCCACCACCCTCGCCAATGCCCGCACATAGGTCTCCACGTGGGGCGAGGCGGGCACCAGGAGGCAACGGACGCCGTGCTTCCTGGTCATGGTGGGAAAGGGGCCCCGGCCGCTATAGATGGTAGCGGAGGCGGTGGGCTGGAGAAATGATGTAGCGGCAGGCGGGGGGGCTGCCACCATCTGGGCATATGCTCTGCGGGCCGGGGGAGGGACACCTGCAGAGCTGGTGGAGGGAACAGCGGGGAGGGGCGCCCCAGCTGGAGATGGGGCCGGGGCATTGGGGGCAGCCCCTGCCATGGAGGGCTTGGTCTTTTTAACGGGGCTCTTCCCCTTCTTCTTCCCCTGGCCCTTCCCGCCGGCTGGGGGGGCTCCCCCCGAATCTGAGGGGATGACAGACGTGGCAGCAGTGGAGGTCACCCCGGTGCCCGTCGCTGCTGGTGCCCCAGCGGGGGCGGAGGCAGATGGTTCGGCAGTGGAGGTAGAAGCTTGGGGGGGTGACGGAGGGGCAGGCGGGGGAGGGGGAGCTCGGGCTGCTGGAGGGGTCTCACCCGTCTCATCCCCCGCCATCATGAGCAGGGAGGGGAGGAGAGACACTAGGAGGAGGAGGGGAGAAGGGAAGCAGGTTGACCACTCCTCCCGGCTAGGCTGCAGGCAGGGGAGGGGGCCGCCAAAAGGGGTGGGCTGGATGGGGGGCAATCAGGGGTTAGGGGTCAGTCACCGACACAAGGTGGAATTCCAGCTCCTCTTGGTGCACTGGGGAGGGGGGGATACAACAATGTTGAGGGTGCAGTGAAGAGGGTTTCAACTAAAATGGGGAATTGCACAAGCGCATGGGAGGGGGCATGGGCACACGGAGCGAGGGGCTAAGCGGTCTGGGGGTAGAACAGGGAAACCAAGGGGCTAGCTTCAGAGGCTGGGGCGGGGCAAACAAACAAAGGCTGCAGAAGTAAATGGGCGGGGCAGGCAAACAAACTGAAGCTAGTAAGGGGGGCTGGGGCAAAAGGGGGGGCAAAGCTACAAGTGGCAAATGGGGCAGGTAGTAAAGGGCAAAGCTAGGGGTAGCCACTCCGGGGGGGGCACGTGCCCACGTGCACTTGCACAAGTCTTTTTTTAAGCTGGCTGCTGCTTCTGGCCCAAAGGGTGGAAATAGGGCGTGGCAAGCCTAGCAAGCAGTTGAGTCTAGAGGCAGGAGCTGAGGCAGATGGTATACAGCCAGTGGGGGTGGTGGAGGGGGCAGCGGTGGTGGTAGCAGTGGTGGGGGTTGTGGGGGACACACAGATGGATCGGGGGGCAGCTCCACGCCACACCCCCTGTGTCCCTGACAACACAGTCAAGACCCCCACCACAAGAGCACAGTTTGAAAATTACTCAATCTGAGGGCCCCCTCCACAGTGGTCTGCAAAGTCTCTAGGTGCTCCCGCACTGGTAGATGGTCCTCTTCTCCTCCTCCTTGGGGCTTCAGCAGCTCCAGGCAACAGACTCCACAGCAGCAGCAGCAGCAGCAGCTCCAGCAACTCCAGGTGGTGATCCAGGCAGGCAGAAAGGACCCCTCTCAGGTGGTGGTGGTGGTATCCACAACAGCAGTGGCTGGGGTCCCTCACTCCTCCTCTCTGGGGAATGGGATAGCAGCCCCCCTCCCCCCGGGGCTGCAGTTGGAGCAGTAGCAGCACCCGAGAGGGGGGGTCCAGCAACCAGCTAGCAGAGAACGGGGGGGTGGGGTGTCTGGCCCAGCCAGGGGAGCAGCTGGAGCAGCAGGGAGAGCTTAGAGCCCAGCAGCAGGAGTAGCAGCTTCCCACCTCCCTCCAAGCTAGAAGGCTATGGGAGAGCAGTCTTATTGGGATCCGGGAAGTGGGCAGGCGAAGCTCGTCCACTGCTAAAGGATCCCCCGCAGCCTAAAAGGGGGATCCACAGGACCTAGATGCCCAAAAAATTCCGGGGGACTACTAATAAAATAACAGGGATAGGAGTGCAGTCAAAGGGTCAAACGAAGGGAACCGGAAGGGGACACTGAGCAGAGAACCCCGGACCGCGCCCACTGCTCCTCAAAGGCGTCAAGGGAGTCAGAGGACGCCGCCCAGAGGAACTCTGCACGGATACGTGAACGGACAGAGGATCGGAAATAGGCCCTACAGTCACAGGAGACTCCGTCGGCCAACTTCCTCACTCTGGTTTTGTAGATGGCCATTTTAGCTAGGGCCAGGAGGAGGTTGACCAGGAGATCCCGTGACTTTGTGGGGCCACGGATAGGGAGTGCATAAATGAGAAGGTGAGGGGACAAGTGCAGCCAAAAACGTAGTAAGATATTGGTGAGGAGCCGGAATAGGGGCTGCAGCCTGGCACACTCCAGGTAGACATGTGCCAGGGAATCCCTCACGCCGCAAAAGGGGCAGGTGTCTGGGATTGAAGTGAACCGCGCCAAATACACGCCCGTGCTCACGGCTCCGTGAAGGAGCCACCAACTGACATCCCCGGTGGGCCTTGGGACTAAGGTGGAATATAGGTTGGCCCACCGGGGCTCCTCACCCTCCGAAGGTGGCAGGAGGTCCCACCATTTTGTATCGGGGCAGGACACGAGGGTGCGGGCGAGAAGGGTGTGGAGCACGAGTGTGTAGAGATGTTTTCTTGGCGCGGTTTGAAAGCAGACCGGCTGCATCTCGTGCAGCCGGCTTCTAGTGAAGGGGTCGGTTGGGTCCACGGGGCAGGTGTCCAATTAAAAGGTCCGGCGGGCTTGGGGTAGCGGGTGGGCGGGGCGTGCCCTCGTGCAGGACCCGTTCGAGATAAACCCGAGCAGCGGGCGGCAAAGCGGCCTTCACCTCCTGAAGTATGCGCCGGGGAGTGCAAGGTCTGGAAAGTCCCATGCGCTGAGCAATGGTTAGGGGATCCAGCCAGTCTCCCCGGTCATAGTCCAGGAGGTCTCCGACTCTTCTGAACTCTGCCAGGACCAAACTCTGGCGCACCGAGCGGAACTCCGCCACCTGCAGACGGAGCTGGGGGTTGTGTAGCAGGGGCTCTGCGAGGAGATCTGCCCCCTCGGTGGCCGCCACGGACCTGCTCGTTGTAAAGAGTTTCGAGGTCCGGAGGAGGTCCTGGTAGAAGACCGGCAGCCCGGAGAGGTCTCGCAGAAGACCTCTCGGATGGAGATAAAGGAGCTGCCGGTCGTATCGGAGCCCTCGGAAGCGGCGCAGGAAGGCGTGCGCCAGTATGCTCCACGCCGGACTACCTGCACCATAAAGGAGCCTCTGCAGGGTCTGGAGGCGGAAGACATGGACCTGAGTAAGCAGACATTTGAGGCCCTGCCCTCCCTCCTCCACAGGTAGATGGAGAACCCCTGCAGGGACCCAGTGCAGTCCTGACCAAAAGAACTCCAGAATCGATGTCCGGAGGTTGGTCAGGAAAGCCGGGGCCGGGACTAGGGTGTTGAGCCGGTACCAGAGCATGGACAGGACTAGTTGATTAAGCACTAGCGCTCTCCCTCAAAGGGAGAGGCACCGGAGTAGTCCTGTCCATTTCCGGAGCCGCTCTATCACCCCGCCCTCTAAATTCTGCCAGTTCTCCGGCGGAGAGGGATGTGTGGCAGAAAGGTAAACGCCCAGATAGAGCAGCGGACCCGTGCTCCACCGGATGGCCTGAAGTGTGGGTGGGAGGGAGCTCGCCTGCCGCCAGTCCCCTACCACCAAGCCAGAGCTCTTGACCCAGTTGACCCGCGCGGAGGAGGCTGCTGAATAGATGGCCTGGCAAGCCTCCACCCGCACCAAGTCGCCCGGGTCCTGGACCACGAGGAGCATGTCATCAGCGTACGCCGACAGGACCAGCCGCAGCTCCGGTTCCCTCAGCACCAAACCTGTCAACCTTCTTCGGAGGAGACAGAGGGAGGGCTCGATCGCCAGAGCGTACAGCTGGCCTGAGAGGGGGCACCCCTGCCGTACTCGTCGCCCGAAGCTGACCGGTTCGGTCAGGGTCCAGTTGAGCCTTACCAGACACTCTGCGGAAGCGTACAGCACCCGGAGAAAATTCACAAACCTGGGTCCGAATCCAAATGCCTGCAGAGTGCTCAGGAGATACCCGTGATCCACCCTGTCGAACGCCTTCTCCTGATCTAAGGACAGGAGGGCGAACGACAGACCATCTACACCCAAGTTCCAATAGGTCCCGGACCAGATATAGGTTGTCGAAGATGCTGCGGCCCAGGACGGTGTAGGTCTGGTCTGGGTGGACCACGTCCGCCAGCACGGACCCTAGCCGCAGGGAGATGGCTTTTGCCACGATTTGCCACGTGCTGAGGAGCGAGACGGGACGCCAATTTCGTAAATCGCGGAGGTCCCCCTTCTTCGGCAATAAGGCCAGCACGGCTCGCCTGCACGAAAGAGGGAGGACCCCGCTCTGCAAAGACTCGGCCCAGACGGTGACTAGGTCTGGGCCCAGGACGTCCCAGAACACGCGGTAGAACTCCACGGTCAGCCCGTCCATGCCCGGAGATTTATTGGTGGGCATGCGACGGAGGGCTTCCGAGAACTCGGCCAGAGTGAGAGGCAGCTCTAGCCGGTCTCGGTCGCCCACGCTGACCGTCGGGAGCTCCTCCCACAGCACTCTGCAAGCGTTAGGATCGGTCGGCTCCGGGGAGAAAAGGCTTGCGTAGAAGGCTCTCGCCCTCTCGCACATCTCCACCGGATCCGTGAGGGGGGTGCCATCCTCAGTCAGTAGGCAGATGATATGTTTCTTAGCCCCCCTCTTTTTTTCCAGGGCATAGAAGAAGCGGGAGCCGCAATCCATCTCCCGAAGGAGACGGATGCGGGATCGAACAAAGGCACCCCGGGCCCGATGGTCCTCGAGGCTCCGGAGCTCCTCCCGCTTCTCCCGGCACGCTCCGCAGAGGGGTGGATCCTCGGGGCTGGCGGCCAGACGCCTCTCCAGCTCTAAGACCTCCCGTTCCAACTGCTCTATCGCTGCATCCCTCCGTCGGCTGGTGCCCCGGGTGTAGTCACGGCAGAAGAGCCGGGCGCGCACCTTCCCTACGTCCCACCACCGCCGTGCCGAGGGAAAGGCACGCCGCTGCCCTCGCCAGGCCAGCCAGAACTCCCGGAAGGACGCCACGAAGCCCGCATCCTCCAGCAAGCTGTTGTTAAAATGCCAATAGGCCGGCCCCGGCCTCTCCGCGCAGAGGGAGGCTGTCACGGTGGCTATGTGATGGTCAGAAAATGGGGCCGGCCGGATGCTGGAGGAGTGGGCTCGTGTAAGATGAAAGCGTGATAAATAAATGCGGTCCAACCGGGAGTGGCGCGACCGATGGGCCTCCACCCGGACAAAGGTGAACGTGGAAGCGTCATCCGGGTGGTGGTCGCGCCAGACGTCCACCAGGGAGTGGTGTTCGACTATCTCCTGGAGGACGGCCACGGCGGCCTGGCTCTTCTCGGTTCCCGAGCGGTCTCGTTCCTCAAGGGTGATGTTAAAGTCCCCTCCCAGGACCAGGCACTCCTGAGGATCCAAGGTGCCGAGGAAGGCGGATGCCTGCTGATAGAATTGCAGCCGCTCCGGGCTCGCTGCTGGGGCATAGATGTTGACGAGGTTGACTACGAGCCCCTCCATTTGGACCCGGAGGTGCAGCAAGCGACCCGGCACAGCCTCGGCGACCCCCAGCACCTCGGGCCGTAGGTCGGGGGAGAACAGGGTCGCCACTCCACCCGTATGAACTGTGAGGTGGCTAAAGTAGACCCTGTCCCCCCAATCCAGCCGCCAGCTGTCTTCGGCGGTCGGATCCGTATGGGTCTCCTGCAGGAAAACCACAGAGTACCTCCCCTCTCGAAGGAAGGAGAGCACCTGGGACCTGCGGAGACCCATCTTACAGCCACGGGTGTTCAATGTTGCGATGGTAAAGGGTGCCATGAGGAGGGCTGGGGGGGATCCTCGCTGGCAGGGATGCTCGTGGCTCCCGGCGGGCCGCGTAGCAGTCCGTGACCCACCCCGTAGGTGAGTAAGGAGTCACGGAAGTGGCGGACCCGCTGGTAGGCCGCGGCGCCCTGTCTCCCGGTCCTTTTCCCCTCCCCCATGAGGGCCCTTGCGGCCCGGAGGATTTGATTAAAGTCCCCCCATCGCTGGAGGGCAAGCTGGACTTTGTTGCGGGAGCCACGGACGTCTTCTAGGAACTCCCGCAACTCCTCTCGCAGCGCATGGGGGGCTGGGGTTATGGTCTGGTTGCTTCCCGATGGGGCCCTTGGTACAGCCCCCTGGCCCAGCGGGACGGGCAGACAGGGTGCGGACCCCCGACGGGGCTCTTGATGGGTTGACCTGAATGCTGGGGCGATAGGGGGCGGCGGAGGGAGGATAGCAGCCCCTGGTGGGTCGGGACGGGCAAACACAAAGGCCATTCCCTGGGAGTCATCTGTTGGAAAGGGGAAGGAGACTGTCCCAGGGGTGGCAATAATATCTCGGGAGGTGGGCGGGAGAAGGGCAGGGGCAGGGGTAGAGGTGAGAGTCTGGGTCGGGAGAGGGCTCTCACCGATGCCGGGCGCAAGCTGTCTGGTGGATTTGGCAGCCACGGCATCAGGAGGTGGACTTTCTTCTGTAGGGTCCTCTCCCGGAAAGGAGGTCGAATGCTCCTCACCAGCGAGGGATGCCCCTGGTGACTCAGGTTCCAGCCGCGTGGCACTGGCCGTCGCCTCAACTGGCTCGGTGGCTCTCAGCAGGGTGCCTTCTGCAGCCGGGTTGATGGAGGAGTCCAGGGGCTCCTCGGAGGTGGGAGCAGAAGCAACGGTTAGGGGGAAGGAGTATGGGGAAAGGGGGGCTGGAAAGAAGTCGCCCAGATCGAGGCCCGCTGGCATAGGATCGTCCTCCCCCTGGGTGACCGGGGTCAGACCCAGGGCCTCGATCTCCTCATATATAGAGGGGAAATTATTTCCGCTACCCCAGGATTCTCCCCGCCGGCACCTGACGCGATGGTTACTTTGGGGCACACTGGGGTTTCAGATGGTGCCTCGGGGGTCTTGGAGGGGAGGGACTCCCGTGGAGGGGAGATACCGTCTTCCAGTGCTGCCACGTCTTCCCCAGCCGGCTCTGGTGGGTGGAACACACCCGTGGGTAGAGCGGAAGGCTCGGCATCTGTGCCCCCCTTCCTGGTCTTCCGGGGGGCCTCCGCATCAGATGGGAGGAGCGGAGCTCGAGCCTTCCGCTTGCCCCGCTTCCCCTGGACTAGGGCCCAGCCCTCCATGGCATCATCCGGGGGCTGGCTAGCAGGGGTTGTGTCAGGGGGCAGAGGCCATGGCTCAGGGACTCGAGGGGGTAACGGTGGGGCAGCACAAGGGAGGGAAGATTCCCCTTGGGGCGGGCCCTCTCCCATGCTTGGCGCTGTCCCTGCCGCACCCTCCTCCACAGGCCCCGCCAGATTGCAAGCAGCGGGGGCGGGGTTCTCCCGCTCGTCTGGGCATAGTGGGGGAGGTGCCCCTTGGGCCTGAGCGGGAGCAATGGTGGATTGTGAAGGAGGAGGGGCGGTTTCAGGTGCCGGGCAGCCAGGGGCGTCGGCGATGACGGGGCCGGTGCCCTGCCGGGGCTCGGGGGTCCTGGATGGCCCTTCTTCCCGGGCCAGGGGGCAGTCCCTCCGGACGTGCCCCATCGCCCGGCAGAGGTAGCACCGGGCCTCCCCGGTGGAATAATGCACCCTGTAACGGGCCCCCTGGTAGGGGACTAGGAAGGACCCCTCCAGTGCCTCTCCGTCGCGCGCCGCCGGCAGCAGTTGAAGCTGCACTTGCCGGCGGAAGGAGAGGACGTGACGGAGGGCGGGGTCTTTGCAGCCCAACGGGAGAGGGCTGATGACAGAGATGGGCTTTCCCAAGGTAGAAAGGGTGGGTAACAGGGCTGCATTGGGGAGAAAGGGAGGGACGGAGGTCAGGACCAGGCGGACGCCCAGATCCTCTAGCGGCTCTAAGGGGACGAACACGCCCCCCACCGCCAGGCCCTTCTCCACCGCCTCCTGGGCGGCGGCCTCCGATGCTAAGAAGAAGACGACCTTGCCATACATTTTGGAGGCCGCCACAATGGCCGTGGGCCCCACCACCCTCGCCAATGCCCGCACATAGGTCTCCACGTGGGGTGAGGCGGGCACCAGGAGGCAACGGACGCCGTGCTTCCTGGTCATGGTGGGAAAGGGGCCCCGGCCGCTATAGATGGTAGCGGAGGCGGTGGGCTGGAGAAATGATGTAGCGGCAGGCGGGGGGGCTGCCGCCACCTGGGCGTATGCTCTGGGGGCCGGGGGAGGGACACCTGCAGAGCTGGTGGAGGGAACAGCAGGGAGGGGCGCCCCAGCTGGAGATGGGGCCGGGGCATTGGGGGCAGCCCCTGCCATGGAGGGCCTGGTCTTTTTAGCGGGGCCCTTCCCCTTCTTCTTCCCCTGGCCCTTCCCGCCGGCTGGGAGGACTCCCCCCAAATCTGAGGGGGTGAGAGACGTGGCAGCAGTGGAGGTCACCCCGGTGCCCGTCGCTGCTGGTGCCCCAGCGGGGGCGATGGCAGATGGTTTGGCAGCGGACGTAGAAGCTTGGGGGGGTGACAGAGGGGCAGGCGGGGGAGGGGGAGCTCGGGCTACTGGAGAGGTCTCACCCGTCTCATCCCCCGCCATCATGAGCAAGGAGGAAAGGGAGGACATCAAAAGGAGGAGGGGAGAGGGGAAGCAGGTCGACCACTCCTCCCCGCTAGGCTGCAGGCAGGGGAGGAGGGCGCCAAAAGGGGTGGGCTGGACGGGGGGCAATCAGGGGTTAGGGGTCAGTCACCGACACAAGGTGGAAATTCCGGCTCCTCTTGGTGCACTATGGCGGGGGGGATTCAACAACATTGAAGGTGCAGTGATGAGGGTTGCAACTGAAATGGGGAGTTGCACAAGTGCATGGGAGGGGGCATGGGCACATGGAGCGAGGGGCTAAGCGGTCTGGGGGTAGAACAGGGAAACCAAGGAGCTAGCTTCAGAGGCTGGGGCGGGGCAAACAAACAAAGGCTGCAGAAGGAAATGGGCGGGGCAGGTAAACAAACTGAAGCTAGTAAGGGGGGCTGGAGCAAAAGAGGAGGCAAAGCAAGTGGCAAATGGGGCAGGTAGTAAAGGGCAAAGCTGGGGGTAGGCAGTCCGGGGGGGGGCACATGTGCCCATGTGCACTTGCACAAGTCTTTTTAAGCTGGCTGCTGCTTCTGGCCCAAAGGGTGGAAATAGGGCGTGGCAAGCCAAGCAAGCAGCTGAGTCCAGAGGCAGGAGCTGAGGCAGATGGTATACAGCCAGTGGGGGTGGTGGAGGGGGCAGCGGTGGTAGTAATAGTGGTGGGGGTTGGGGGGGACACACAGATGGATCGGGGGGCAGCTCCACACCACACCCCCGGTGTCCCTACAAACACAGTCAATACCCCCACCACAAGAGCACAGTTTGAAAATTACTCAGTCTTAGGGCCCCCTCCACGGTGGTCTGCAAAGTCTCTAGGTGCTGCCCCACTGGCAGATGATCCTCTTCTTCTCCTCCTCGGGCTTCAGCAGCTCCAGGCAGCGGTCTCTGCAGCAGCAGCAGCTCCAGGATCTCCAGGTGGTGGTCCAGGCAGGCAGAAAGGACCCCTCTCAGGTGGTGGTGGTGGTGGTGGTGTCCACAACAGCAGTGGCTGGGGTCCCTCACTCCTCCTCTCTGGGGAGTGGGCTAGTAGCCCCCTCCTCACCCCAGGGCTGCAGTTGGAGCAGTAGCAGCACCCAAGAGTGGGGGGTCTAGCAGCCAAGTAGCAGAGAATGGGGGGTGTCTGGCCCAGCCAGGGGAGCAGCTGGAGCAGCAGGGAGAGCTTAGGGCCTAGTAGGAGCAGGAGTAGCAGCTTCCCACCTCCCTCCAAGCTAGAAGGCTATGGGAGAGCAGTGGGAGGGAGTGGGAGGGAGAGAGAGAGAGATTCGCTCCAGGCCACACAAATCCCTGGCACCAGGGTAAGTGAAATGGCCGCTGCTCTAGGTCAATTAAGACACCTGGGGCCAATTAAGTACTTTCCAGAAGGCAGGGAGAAGGCTAGGTTGATTGGGATACCTGAAGCCAATCAGGGGCTGGCTGAAACTAGTTAAAAGCCTCCCAGCCACTCAGGTGGGAGTGCATTTCAGGAGCTGTAGGAAGAAGTTGCGCTGTTGGAGAGGCTGAGTATTATACACCATATCAGATACAAGGAAGGAAGCCCTGAGGTAAGGGTGAAGTGGAGCTTGAGGAAGTGAGGGCTGCTGTGGGGGGAAGCCCAGGGAATTGTACATGTCATGTTTCTAAAAGGTCAGCTACCATAGCTGATACTATTAGGGTCCCTGGGCTGGAGCCCAGAGAAGCGGGTGGGCCTGGGCTCCCCGCACCTTTGCCCCTGATTAATCACTGAGACTGGGAGACAACAGAGACTGTGCAAGGAAGGATAACTTCTCCTCACCTGCCTTGCTGGCTTATGATGAAAATGGCTCAGTAGACTGTAACCCTTGTCTCTAGAGAAAAAAGGGTTATGTGAGGGTCACACTGAGCCTCTGAGGCTAGCAAAATCCACCAGGAAACGTGGGACCCATGGAGGCAAGGACAGAGCTTTGTCACAGCAGCTATACACATTTTTAAGGAAGTTGGCAGTAATGAATATAAAAAGAAGTTAGGAATTGCAAAAAACTGATAAAAGAAGAAAAGGAACACAAGGCAAAATTTGTGGCCAGCAGAGATAAGGACAATAAGAAGCAGTTTTTAAAATATATTAAGAATAAGAATAAAGAATAAAATCCTGATAGTGATATTGATCCATTTTTAAATGGAAATGGTAAAATTATCAATAATAATGCAGAAAAGGCAGAAGTGTTCAATAAATATTTCTATTCTGGATCTGGGGAAAAATAGATATATAGTCTCATCATCTAGTGATGAGAACAATCTTTCCATTCCCCAAGTATCTCTGAAGGATGTTAAACAGCAACTACTTAAGTCAGACACTTTTGAATCAGCAAGTCCAGATAACTTGCCTCCAATAGTTTTAAAAAATCTGAGCGAGAAGCTTGTTGTGTCATTAATGTTGATTTCTGATAGGTCTTGGAGCACTGGGGAAGTTCCGGAAGACTGGAAGAAAGCTAATACGTCAGTTTTTAAAAAGGGCAACCAGGATGACCTGGGTAATTATAGCCCTGTTAGCTTGACATTAATAGCAGGCAAGATAATAGAGCATCGGTTACCGGACTTGATTAATAAAGAATTAAAGGACGGAAATGTAAATAATGCAAATCAATATGCGTTTGCAGAAAATAGAACCTGTCAAAATAACTTTTTTTTTATAAGATTCCAAGTTTTGTTGATAAAGGTAATAGTGTTGACCTAATATACTTAGACTTCAGTAAGGCATTTGACTGGGTACCATGTGACATTTTGATTAAAAAGCTAGAACAATATAAAATTCACACATATTAAATGGATTAAAAACAGGCTAATATGACAGGTCTCAAAATGTAATTGTAAACAGGGAATCTCATCAAAGGGTATAGGGAGTGGTTCTAGTGGGGTCTTGCAAGAACTGGGTCTTGGCCTTACGTTATTTAACATTTTGATCAATAACCTGGAAGAAAACAAAATCATCATTGATAAAGTTTGCAGATGACACAAACTGGGGGAGTGGTAAATAATGAAGGGGGCAATATGCGTTTTAATATGGCTGAATATAAATGTAAATCTAGGAACAAAGAAAATAGGCCATACTTAGGGGATTAGGGACTCTATCCTGGGAAACAGTGATTCTGAAAATATTGGGGGGGAGGGGGCACCAGTTTATAATCACCTGAACATGAGCTTCCAGTATGATGCTGTTGCCAAAATAGCTACTGTAATCCTGGGTTGCAAAATCAGGAATATTGAGTTGGAGTAGAGAGGTTATTTTACTTCTATGTTTGGAACTGGTGTGACTGCAGCTGGAATACTGTGCCCAGTTCTGGTACCCACAATTCAAAAAGAATGTTGATCAATTGAATTGGATTCAGAGAAGAGCCATGAGAATGATCAAAGATGTAGAAAACAAGTCTCATAATGACAGACTCAAAGAGCTTAATCTATTTATCTTAAAGAGAAGGTTAAGGGGTAACTTGATTACAGTCTATAACTACCTGCATCAGAAACAAATATTTAAGAGTGGGCTCTTCAGTCTAGTAGAGAAAGATGTAACATGATCCAGTGGCCAGAGGTTAAGGGTAGACAAATTCAGTCTGGAAATAAGGTGTAAAACGGTGAGAGTGATTAACCAATGGAACAGTTTACCAAGGGTTGTGATGAACTCTCCATCACTGACTATTTTTAAATCAAGATCAGATCTTTTTTCTAAAAGATGTGCTCTAGGAATTATTTTGGGGAAGTTCTATGGCCAATGTAATGCAGGTCAGATTAAATGATCACAGTAGTCCCTTCTGGCCTTAGAATCTATGAATCTATAATTACCCAGTGAAAAATTCTTTCATGAAAGTACGTAACATATATTTTCTGTCTCCTTTCTCTTGGTGTTTTTATTCTAGATACATTTTAAAAGGATGTTTGAGTGTCTGTTCCTGCTGCTTCTTTCCTGATATAATTTTTAAGTGCAATTTTGCAGCCATTTGCACAGCTACATAATCATATTATACATGGTTCCCTGATTCTATCTAGTCTATGAATCTAAAACAGAAACAGTTACTATGTTACAGATTGATACTATGCTGAGGACATATTCTCAGAAAAAAAGGAGATCCTATGAAATTTCAACCTGGGATGTTTCATTAAAATAAGTCCCTTTTGTTTCTCATCTCGCTTTTCTTCATAGTTTGTCTCACCTGCTTTGGCTTCTTCAAAAGACTGACACATTACAATGTTCGCCCTATTGTGTTCCCATGTTTAATTGCCAATTGTCAAAGACTAAATGTAACCAAGTAAGCAATATTCTTGTAAAGGTTAACTTAAAGTAGTGGTTCTCTACTTTCCAGTAATAAGAGGTATAAACTGATGCAGGGCAGATGTGAGAGTGAAAGTTTAGAAAGGAAGTTGAACTGGGAGGCTCTCTTTGTTTTACAAAGTGTCCACAGAATGAAACGGTTGGAGAACCACTCCCCTAAAAAGCATCACTGCTGCTCTAAATTATTGCTATTGTAAATGATAATGAAAGTGTCTAATATTTTTTCTACTGTTGGATCCAGTTAAACTGGTCATTTAACACCCACAATCATTAGGCACACTGAAAAAATTTCAGCATTGCCCATTCTAAGTAGAAGGTAATGTTGCTGAAAATGCTCGAGATTCGTGTCCAGTTTTTCATTAATGTCTAGTGTACTTTTGGCAGTTTGTTTGATGTTTTCTGACAGCTTGTCACTTGTGATGGCTGAATATCTTTCTCAACCAGACAGTTCTGTTGCAGAAGTTGTTTTCACCAATTGAATTTTTTTTTACAGAAAGTTCAGTTCCCTTCTCCCCTGCAGACTCAACCACATGTGAGGCAGACGCTCTCAGAGATTATGGAACTATGTTAATATTTATACCACTGATCTTGGAACTAATGCAAGGTGAACATACTAATCAACCTCACTAAGAAATGATTTATTACTGCTGCATAATGTTGTTTAGACAGAGGCCATTGCTCTGGGGTTATGTTTAACTGTGGAAACAAGTGACATTTGGAGATACCAAACCAGCTACAACTCAAGAAAAAAAAATATTTTTAACAGCTGAGTTTAATGAGTCTGAATCAAATATCCCTTTACATTAATGCATGTTGCATATTTGAGTCCAATAGGAATCTGTTGCAACACTTTCAGGCTTATGGCAGTGATATAGTTTCAACATTTGCTTTGTATCTCATAGTCTAATAACCCAATAGAACTAAAACTTGCTCAGATAATATATTTTCCAAAATCCACCCTAGTTAATTCTCTCTCAAGGAGACTTGGTTGCATGAAAGGATTAATGTTGTGCAATATACTTCGTTAAACAAACAACATACAATACTTGGCACAAATATGAAATATGGAATGCATCTCTGTACATCACCCAATAAATTAACATTTTAACGGTAATAAAACAGAACATTAGCTCATGAAGTTACAAGATGGTGTAAGGAAGAATTAAAGAAGTATATCACTTCTAATTTTTGATGCTATTATTGTTAATGTTTACTTCAAAGAGAAATAGAGACCAATACATCACTTTTCACTATGATTTTATCAGTTGGATTTTTAACTTGCTTTTTTAAACACAAAGGTTAATTCACTGACTATTCTGGTAATCCATCCTGCTATTCTATAAGGGGAAGATTTTGATACTACTACTTATGCTAAGAAGCATCTGACTCCCTCCTAGGGCTTGCCTATACTGCCCTACAGTTTGGACTGTGGCGGTGTGAATAGCAGTGTGCATCACAGTGCTACTTTGTAAGTCCCCATGTGGACACTGTGGGCATGAACTAAAAGATTCCTAGTTCACATAAATGTAGAAGATTACACTAATGTGAACTAGGAAGCTTTTACTTTGTGCCCATAGCTTCCACATGTGAGTTACAGTGCAGAACTTTGGTGTGTACTGCTATTCACACCCCTGTAGTCTGAACTGCAGGGCAGCGTAGACATAGCCTCACACTTTGTGACAAAATTGGTGTTTGGGTAGCAGTAGGCAGTGGTGGTGACATATTCTGTTGGAGACTGTGTGGAGGGTGGATTAATTTGCTACATTTATATTGTTACTTGATTATTTGATTTCATTCATTTGAGATAATTTAGGAAGCTGTTTATTAGTGTATTTTTAAAAGATTCTCAAGGGTGCCGAGACTATTTGATGGATGCTCTTTTGTTGTAGTTTAATAAAAAAATGAATAAATAAGTAAACCCATTGACTTTAAATAGTACTTGTATAGTAAGGTACAGTTCAACATAACAGAATCAGAATCAGGCCCTAACTGAGTAGAATTCAGTCACAACATCATATTTCATATTCTTTGTGCAAAAAAGTTTAAGGTATAGGATATGCTTAGCATCTTAAGGAGAGAAGAACACTATGAACTTAGTGTAATGATCACAGACATGAATGATCATGATAATATAGGTCATGAATAGAGTTGGGTGAACAATCTGCAATGAACAATTTATTCAGCAAATTTTCCCTTTTTTCTTTTCACGAGCTCTCTGCAAAGACTACAATTTTTACAAAAGCAAAGATGAATTTGTATATGTATAAAATAACTGCTGCAGCTCCTCAAGCCCATTGTCTTTGAGATACTTGTATTATCTAATATGGAGCATATGCATATCTGTATACATGCAGTTTCATTTTCATGGCAGAATTACTGTCAACTTACAAGACTGTGCATAGAAGTCTGTGACATTAATAACTTTATCATTCTTATAGTGGTGCTCCCAGTGCATTTGGGGATAGAATTTGGCCCAATAATGGGTCTCAACAATAATCTGAAGTGTATTTGAAATGTCTCCTACTGATGCTACAGCAAGATTTTTGTTATCATGATAATCAGTTTATTAGAGGTTTCCCATCTTTATTTGCCTTGAATGATTTATAGTGGATCATGATTTTGAAAATATTTGTTTATAAATTGTGATAATAATATGTGATCATAAATAAAAATTAAAGTATTATCTTAGATTTCAAAATATGTGAAAACTTCTTGCTTCAAAATCACATTAAAAATCTTGTTTTGAATGAACAAGTGTGGTGGCTATACCAGTCCTTGGGGCAGGGCTGGCCTTACCATGAGATGAACGGAGGCGGTCGACGCAGGTGCCAGACTCTGGGGGGGGGGGGCACTAGGACCCAGAGTGTAGAAAATTGTGTCTGCTGCTGGTGCATATGTATTCTCTCTGCTCTAGATGCACGGAGACGGTGGAGTGCTGTGCTGGAGGAAGGAGGGCACAAGAGACATAACAGGCAGGCAGGAGAAGAGGTGAGAGGGAATAACAGAAAGCAGCAGGAGCTGCAGGGAGAGAGAGGAGGAGGAGCCTCTGATGTACCTCTCTAGCACCCCCAGGAGCCTGGACTGATTAACACCAGTGTGACACACTCTATATGATTTTATAAAAATATTCTAATGAGTGTGAATATAATGTAACTAGATTATGCTTCATGCAAAAGGTCTCTTGTAAGGTATCATTACAAAGTTTATAATCTACTGAGTGTGGTCATCCTATTTGTATAAATGTATCACTCTTGTATCTGAAACTAGAAATATAAAATATAACTCTGAGGGCCTATTGTAATTATGCAAAGTGTGGGCCATTAATGGTGGTTTGGAATCTTGATGGCTCCCATTAACAGGGACAATTGTCTGTATATGGCTCTGTTTCACATGTAAGTCTTATAGATTCATAGATTCATAGATACTAAGGTCAGAAGGGACCATTCTGATCATCTAGTCCGACCTCCTGCACAGCGCAGGCCACAGAATCTCACCCACCCACTCCTATGAAAAACCTCACCCATGTCTGAGCTATTGAAGTCCTTAAATCATGGTTCAAAGACTTCAAGGAGCAGAGAAGCCTCCCTCAAGTCAACCATGCCCCATGCTACAGAGGAAGGCGAAAAACCTCCAGGGCCTCTCCAATCTGCCCTGGAGGAAAATTCCTTCCCGACCCCAAATATGGCAATCAGCTAAACCCTGAGCATATGGGCAAGATTCACCAGCCAGATACACAGGAAAGAATTTTCTGTAGTAACTCAGATCCCATCCATCTAATATCCCATCTCAGGGGATTTGGCCTATTTACCCTGAATATTTAAAGATCAATTACTTACCAAAATCCCATTATCCCATCATACCATCTCCTCCATAAACTTATCGAGTAGAATCTTAAAGCCAGATAGATCTTTTGCCCCCACTGCTTCCCTTGGAAGGCTATTCCAAAACTTCACTCCTCTGATGGTTAAAAACCTTCGTCTGATTTCAAGTCTAAACTTCCTGGTGGCCAGTTTATACCCATTTGTTCTTGTGTCCACATTGGTGCTGAGCTTAAATAATTTCTCTCCCTCTCCTGTATTTATCCCTCAGATATATTTATAGAGAGCAATCGTATCTCCCCTCAACCTTCTTTTAGTTAGGCTAAACAAGCCAAGCTCCTTAAGTCTCCTTTCATAAGACAAGTTTTCCATTCCTCGGATCGTCCTAGTAGCCCTTCTCTGTACCTGCTCCAGTTTGAATTCATCCTTTTTAAACATGGGAGACCAGAACTGCACACAGTATTCTAGGTGAGGTCTCACCAGTGCCTTGTATAACGGTACTAAAACCTCCTTATCCCTACTGGAAATGCCTCTCCTGATGCATCCCGAAACCGCATTAGCTTTTTTCACAGCCATATCACATTGGTAGCTCATAGTCATCCTATGATCAACCAATACTCCAAGGTCCTTCTCCTCTTCCGTTACTTCTAATTGATGCGTCCCCAACTTATAGCTAAAATTCTTGTTATTAATCCCTAAATGCATAACCTTACACTTCTCACTATTAAATTTCATCCTATTACTATTACTCCAGTTTACAAGGTAATCCAGATCCTCCTGTATAATATCCCGATCCTTCTCCGAATTGGCAATACCTCCCAGCTTTGTATCATCTGCAAACTTTACTAGCACACTCCCACTTTTTGTGCCAAGGTCAGTAATAAAAAGATTAAATAAGATTGGTCCCAAAACCGATCCCTGAGGAACTCCACTGGTAACCTCCCTCCAACCTGACAGTTCGCCTTTCAGTAGGACCTGTTGCAGTCTCCCCTTTAACCAATTCCTTATCCACCTTTTGATGTTCATATTGATCCCCATCTTCTCCAATTTAACTAATAATTCCCCATGTGGCACGGTATCAAATGCCTTACTGAAATCTAGGTAAATTAGATCCACTGCATTTCCTTTATCTAAAAAATCTGTTACTTTTTCAAAAAAGGAGATTAGGTTGGTTTGGCATGATCTACCTTTTGTAAAACCATATTGTATTTTGTCCCATTTACCATTGACTTCAATGTCCTTAACTAATTTCTCCTTCAAAATTTTTTCCAGGACCTTGCATACTACAGATGTCAAACTAACTGGCCTGTAGTTACCTGGATCACTTTTTTTTCCTTTCTTAAAAATAGGAACTATATTAGCAATTCTCCAATCATTCGGTACTATTCCTGAGTTTACAGATTCATTAAAAATTCTTGCTAATGGGCTTGCAATTTCAGGTGCCAATTCCTTTAATATTCCTGGATGAAGATTATCTGGGCCCCCCGATTTAGTCCCATTAAGCTGTTTCAGTTTCGCTTCTACCTCTGATATGGTAATATCTACCTCTATATCCTCCTTCCCATTTGTCATGCTACCATTATCCCCAAGATCCTCTTTAGCCTTGTTAAAGACTGAGGCAAAGTATTTGTTTAGATATTGGGCCATGCCTAGATTATCTTTAACCTCCACTCCATCCTCAGTGTTAAGCGGCCCCACTTCTTCCTTTTTAGTTTTCTTCTTATTTATATGGCTATAGAACCTTTTACTATTGGTTTTAATTCCCTTTGCAAGGTCTAACTCTACTCGACTTTTAGCCTGTCTCACTTTATCCCTACATCTTCTGACCTCAATTAGGTAGCTTTCCTTGCTGATCCCTCCCATCTTCCACTCCCTGTAAGCTTTCTGCTTCTTCTTAATCACCTCTCTAAGATGCTTGCTCATCCAGCTTGGTCTACAACTCCTTCCTATGAATTTTTTCCCCTTTCTTGGGATACAGGCTTCCGATAGCTTCTGCAGTTTTGATTTAAAGTAATCCCAGGCCTCCTCTACCTTTAGATCCATAAGTTCTTCAGTCCAATCCACTTCCCTAACTAATTTCCTTAATTTTTGAAAGTCAGCCCTTTTGAAATCAAAAACCCTAGTTGCAGATTTATTTTTGTTAATCCTTCCATTTAGTTTGAACTGAATTAGCTCATGATCACTTGAGCCAAGATTGTCCCCTACAACCATTTCTTCTATGAGGTCCTCGCTACTCACCAAAATTAAATCTAAAATGGCATCCCCTCTAGTCGGTTCAGCAACTACTTGATGAAGGAATCCATCAGCTATCGCATCTAGGAAAATCTGAGCCCTATTATTATTACTAGCACTGGTCCTCCAGTCTATATCTGGGAAGTTAAAGTCTCCCATGATCATGCAGTTTCCATTAGTATTTACTTTATTAAAGACATTAAAAAGGGCTTTATCCATATCCAAATTAGATCCCGGAGGTCTATAGCACACCCCAAGCACTATCGTAGGAGAAGCTTTACTAGTTTTCTTCCCCAATGTAATTTTTGCCCAGACAAAATTTTTGCCCTGTCTTATCCATTGCATCGCTTCTTATTTCTTTACATTCTACCTCATCATTGATATACAATGCAACTCCACCCCCTTTACCTTTGTTTCTGTCTTTCCTAAAGAGCACATACCCTTCAATACCTGTAGTCCAGTCATGACTACTATTCCACCATGTTTCTGTTATCCCTATAATATCTGGTTTCACTTCCTGCACCAGTAGCTCTAGTTCCTCCATTTTGTTACCTAGACTCCTCGCATTGGTGTACACACATCTTAATTTTTGCTGTTTGGCCTCGCTCACATTTTGTACCCTATTAGGCACAGTCATTCTACATCCAGTATAACCTATTAGACTAGTATCCACACCGCCCTCACTCCTTATATACAATCTCCTACCCACGGCTGTATCCATTCTTACTTCATCTTCTTCCCTCTCAATGCTAAAATCTGGCGTGGAGATTTTCTGGACATCTCCCATCCATCTCCCCGCAATTCCTAGTTTAAAACTCTCTTTATCAGTTGTGCCAGCCTCGATCCTAGAAGTCTATTTCCTTCCCTACTCAGATGAAGTCCATCCCGAGAGAACTGACCTCTGTCCGTGAATGCCTCCCGTGGCCATACATCCCAAAGCCCTCCTTATAGCACCACTGCCTAAGCCATCTGTTGACAGTCATAATCTTGTCAGACCTTTGTTGCCCTTCTCTAGGAACAGGAAGGATCCCGCTAAAGATCACCTGAGCCTCAATTTCCTTAAGCGTCTTCCCCAGCCTAGCATAGTCTCCCTTAATACTTTCCAGCGAGAATCTAGTCGTATCATTTGTTCCCACATGAAGGATAATTAGGGGATTCTTTCCCGTCTTCCTATATATGTGTGTGCTGGCAAGTGGGTAATGAAGTCTTACAGTGACATGTGATCATGTTGTCTGAACTGGAATCCATCTTTAACCTGGTGCTTTTCCATTGAGAAGGAGGGGGTGGAAACCCAGAGAGGAACAAAGGATTCCCTCCTTAGGCAAAGGATATATAAGTGGGTGGAACAGAACAAAGGGAGGCAGCCATCATGAGAAATCCACTAGCTACCATCTGAGATGGAACAAGGGCTATACCTGGGGAAAGGATTATGTCCAGACTAGAAAGGTGTCTGGTCTGTGAAAGAAACTTATTGAAACATCTCTAAGGGTAAGATTTTATCTGTATTCAGTTTTTTTTACTGTACGAGACTTATACTTGCATGTTTTATTTTATTTTGCTTGATAATTCACTTTGTTCCATCTGTTACTACTTGGAACCACTTAAATCCTACTTTCTGTATTTAATAAAATCACTTTTTACTTATTAACTAACCCAGAGTATGTACGAAAATTGGGGTGGGGGGCAAACAGCTGTGCATATCTCTCTATCAGTGTTATAGAGGGCAAACAATTTTTGAGTTTATCCTGCTTTATATGCTTTATACAGGGTAGAATGGATTTATTTAGGGTTTGGACCCCATTGGGAGTTGGGCATCTGAGTGTCAAGGACAGGAAACTTTCTAAGTTGCTTTCAATTAAGACGACAGCTGTTAGGGGACGTGGTTCAGACCTGGGTCTGAGTTTGCAGCAGGCTAGCGGGTCTGGCTCAAACCAGGCAGGTCACTGAAGTCCTAAGCTGACAGGGCAGGAAAGCAGAAGCAGAAGTAGTCTTGGCACATCAGTTGGCAACCCCCAGGGGGTTTCTGTGATTCAACCTGTCACAACCAGCTTCTCAGGGAGCTTCCCGTTTCCTGCTGCTTTTCTGAACCAATTTGAGGAGAACAGGCAGTCAACTGAAGTAGTAGGAGCCAGTTAGGCCCTTAAGACGCTGCTATCTTCCCTCACTCAGGCCCTGCCACCAGCCTGCTTATTTGTCCCCTTCAACTGAGTGTTGAGAGCTATTATAGCTGGCACAGAACATCAGTCATGACTGAAAGAAGAAAATGCCCCTCTGGAGCAGCATTCAGAAAAAGAAAGAAAGCAAAGGAAATTTTTCTACCCACGCAGGAAGGAGCTCTCCTGAGATACATAGACACAAATGTTCACGGTGAGCCTTCCGGTCCCAGTGAGGATGTGAGTGGTGAGGAGATGCCTGATCTTCCAGTTAGTCAGAGTGCAGGTGACCTGGCAGCTACTGCAGCATCCATATTGCCATCTCAAATGGATGGAACCATGCACATTCCTGAAGAAAAGTATAGATCAGAGAAGAGTGTGGTGGAAGTGCAAGAAACAGCTGCTGCTGAGTTTAGTTCCTTAAGTCTAGATGATCCTGTACTGTGGACCTACTTGAGGCAGTAGCCTGAGGGACTTCCTTGTACTGCATGGGTAACAGCAAGTGAAAAACTTCATGTTTGCCAAAGACAATGAAAATAGACATTTCCATCCAACACAAAGGACTGGAAAAATCTGGCTAGAAATCTGGTATGCCATGAGAAGGCAGCAAATCACCAGAGAGCATTCCATACGTGGAAAGAGCTTGAGATGAGACTAAGGTTAAAGGCCATCATAGATGATCATCATCAAGAGAAGATTGCATCAGAGTCTCTTTACCAGCAAAATGTTCTGAAAAGGCTCATTGCCATTGTGAGAATGCTTGCTACCCAAAACCTAGAACTGTGTGGCACTTCAGATCAGCTGTATGTGCCAAACAATGGAAACTTCCTTAAAATTGTGGAGCTGATGGCTGAGTTTGATGCTGTACTCCAGGATCATCTAAAAAGAGTCACCACCCAAGAAATGTACACCCACCACTTCCTTGGAAAAACAATTCAAAATGAGATCACACAGTTACTGGCAACAAAAGTCAAACAGAAGATTGTGGCAGATCTGAAGTCAGCAAGATATTATTCTGTTATTCTGGACTGCACATCTGACATCAGCCATATGGAACAAATTACTTTAATGGTGTGTTTTGTAACAACAACAGAACATAGTGAAAATGTCCCTGCAATGGTGACTGTCAGAGAGCATTTTCTAGAATTTATTGACATTGATGATACTACAGGAGCTGGTATGACAAATGTGCTTCTTACAAAGCTGGAAGATACGGGAATTGCTATAGCTGACACGACAGGTCAGGACTATGATAATGGTGCCAACATGAGAGGAAAAAACAGAGGAGTGCATACATGGATCCGAGAGTGAAACCCTCAAGCTTTTTTTGTCTCATGCAGTTCTCATTCATTGAACTTGGTGGTCAGTGATGCAGCATCAGCTTCTAGTGAGGCTGATAAATTTTTTAATGTAATTCAAAGGACCTATGTATTTTTCTCTGCATCAACTCATTGATGGAAAATTTTGAAGCAATATCTGGGAACATCCTCTCTGACACTGAAACCACTGAGTGCCACATGATGGGAAAGTTGAGCGGAGGCGATAAAACCTATCAAACACCAAATTGGGAGGATAGATGATACCATAGTTGCCATTATGAAGGATAATGCTATGATAGGAACTGTTCATGGGAGAATAGTGGCAGAGGGAAATGGAATCACCAGAAACACATAACTTCAAATTTCTGTGTGGCTTAGTGTTGTGGCATGACATACTGTTTGAAATAAATGTTGTAAGCAAGAGACTCCAAGGTGTGGATCTTGATTTATCTGAAGAAATGGAACAAATGGACAAAGCAAAGTCATACTTACAGTCTTACTGGTCAGATGAGGGTTTTCAAAACTTTCTGAAGAGTGCACAGAATTTGGCAGAGGAACTTCACACTGAAGCTATTTTCCCACCCATTCATGAATACAAGAGTCACTGAAGAAGACGACATTTTGATTATGAGGCATGGGATAATCCCATAAGAGACCCCAAACAACAATTCAAAGCTGAATTCTTTAACCAGGTGCTAGATTGTGCAATATAGTCAGTTGAACGTTTCATGCAGCTCAAGAAACACAGCAGTATATTTGGGATGTGGTATGATATTCCAAAACTCCTCACTATACCTGAAGAAGACCTACAGCAGTAATGCAGGGCACTAGAGACAATGTGGACACATGATGACATGCGCGATATTGATGCACATGATTTAGGTGATGAACTGAAAGCCCTTTCAAGATACATTTCAGCAGGATCAACTCCAAAGGCTCTTCTGGAATATATGTGCACAAATAAGATGATCACCCTTTTTCCAAATGCTTCTGTTGCTCGGCTCATACTTCTAACACTTCCTGCAACAGTTGCCAGTGGAGAATGCAGCTTCTCCAAGCTGAAGTTAATAAAAACACATCTACACTCAGCAATGACACAGGAGAGGCTGGTCGGCCTTGCAACCATCTCAATAGAGCATGAGCCGGCCCAGACCGTGGACCTTCAGGAAGCGGTTCAAATCTTTACAACCAAGAGGGCACGGAAAGCACCACTTTGATTATTCAAACAGATAAAAATGCCAGTGTTTACTATGCAGACAAGAAAAGTTACATTTGCTGTTCAGGCATTTGAAAGTTAAGTGTTACTTAACATTTTTGAACAAGGCATTTTAAGTTGTTAGTTCTCCTTTATTGGGGTAGGTAGCAGAGCAGTACCATGAGAGGAGCAGAATTGGAAGAAGGCAGAATTGAGACCTTTCAAAGTTTTGGCCCAAGCGAGAGGGTATGGGGGAGTCATTTGAGCTCCCTGCCTCAGGTGCCAAAATGTTGTGGGCCGGCCCTGCCTCGGGGACACACAGAAAAGCCTTCATTCTGCACTAGCCTGTATCAATGACAGGGAACACACTAGATGGCCCTAGGATCAGGGCATTGCAAATGTGGCTTATTAGCTTGGAGCCTATCTGCTCATCTAAATCGTAGTTGTAGTTAGAAGGGCTTCGGTTTTCCTGGACCTGGGATTTAAGCTCCTCTTTTACAAATCAGAGGTAGCGGCTTCCTCTACCACTTTATATCAAAATTATCAGAAGGATTAATTGAGAAACAAAGATTATCTCTGAGCAATGGAAAATTGTATAACTATAAATCAAATCCATTGACTGTGTGTAAGGCACTATACAAAAGAAACACATGATTTGAGAAGTAGTATTTCCCCTGAAAGAGGCTCATATTTAAGGAAAAACACTCCACTCCCTACCCACACAGCTCAAGAAATCAGAAACAGTTCTAGAAATGTTCAGCATGTAATCTTGCCAGAGTGTGACAACAATGAAATCTTAAGGGCTTTGTATTTGTGTCTGGCCAAAGGGAGGACTGTAGAAGAGCAGCGCTAGAAATTGAACTAAAATTGTTTTATAGTACTAGGGATTGCAGCTCCTGTGTGACTCTGTCCCCAAATATCAATCTGAAGCAATTAAGAATAGCTGAGATTTAATACCACAAAAGGCAGGAAGTGAGTGTAATGGAAATTCAAATATGCAATATGCTTAAATAAAGTGGTTTCATCTGCCCCTCTAAGAAAGTTTAATTATCTGATGTTGTGTTGCTGTTGTGCTGGGTTTTGCAGTCCCCATTATAATAATTTTTGACCTAATATAAGTGACTTTTCCCAGCCATTGATTGAACCAAGAAATACTATCACAGCATATTTTAATATTTCTATCTGACTGAATTTTAATGGTAGAAGTTGCCTCTTCCTTATTATTAATGCAATTTCTGATAGTCAGCTCTACATGTCAAAATGTAACTCTGACTTCAATGAAGTAGAACCCTGAATATATTTGGCTCTATAATCTTAGTTCTCTTTAGCTCATTTTAGAATATAATTGGGCTTTTTGACATTTATTTATTTAAATTATTGGAATTGTTCATGACTTGACCTGACAACCTTTTTTTGAAATGTAGCTGTAGAAGTTCATAGAATCACAAGGGAGCCACACTAGTAATGTTATTCTATAATAGACAGGGATGATTTATTTCCAAATACAAATTAAAGCTTTCTGAGTACTCATTAAAGAACTTTTCAGCCTTCTTCAGACTCTTCCTATTCAACACTGGTCTGTACCTTATACCCCTTTTCTCCTCTAGTCACCTCTCTGCAGCCTCGCTTTTCCTATTTCCAATGCTACTGCACTCTTGGCTGGTCTGGTGTAGGTCCTGACCCCTATAACAGTACACTGACTGGCGGACACCAGCCATATGGAGAAGAGTTGATCTGTATGACTTTCAAATGAATCTGATAGCAAACCAAACGGGGCTAGAACCTTACTTCATATAAACCATTGATTTAAATGGAGCAATGCTGATCTACACCAGATAAGAATCTGGCTCTTTGTTTTAAATTTAAATTAGGCATCAGACATAACTTTGAACAGGCTGGATAATTAACCATTGGCACAGCTTTCCAAGGGCAATAATAACTAATACAACTCATCACTTGGAGTCCTTAAATAGAGACTGGATGTCTTTAAAAAAAATATGCTGTGGCTCAGTCCCCAAGTAATTGGGCAGGATACTATGAGCTTAAGGATTAAGAAGGAATCACTCCCTCTACAGCAAGAATTATTAGGTAACTGTACAATAGACTGTTAGAAAGAGAGCTCAGACTGGATGATCACATTTGTCCCTTCTTGACTTAATAGCTATTAATCTAGAGCATCAGTGCTGCTGCAAACACAAAGGAGAGGCACATTCATGCAACCTTTTTTTAAAAAAAAAAAAAGATTCCATACGGTGAGTACATTTCAATTTTAAACAGAGAGAGTGGGTTTTGAAATTTACTTTAATGTGTTCTTTCTCACTAATTAAATCTTAGAAGATTTGGCTGCTTTCCCTCCAAATGAGTTTTTGGCTATTGGTTCTAGCTTACGAAGTGATTTAATGTCACTATCTGGTTATGCTGTAATACTAAATTTACAACATATTATTCTTTTATGTTACCCATTTGCTGGTTTGATTTAAATGAAGGCTTCTGCTTTTCAGTATAGGGGAGGGCCACATGCTCAGCTGCATTCTGGCCCCTTTGTACTGCCTAAGTGGCATAAATTGTCCAGAAAAGCAGCTGTGTCTGATCAACTGAGGATACCCTTTGGGTTCAGACAGCCCTGCCCCAAAACACCTACAAGGCATGTCCATCTTAAGAAGAAGCAGCCCTGCACAGAAGCCCCTAGCCCCAGGAAGTGGCCAGACCTCTCCTCACTATCTCCCAGGAAGGGCCCCCTTAGAGGTTGAAGCTGGCAGAGGATTCTTACAAACCCTGCATGATACCCCTGAGGACACTGTACCAGGCTATAGCTCATCAGGTACAGCCGCTCTGGCCAGCAGCGAGGTCAGGGACACATTAGAACTTTTTTTTAATATTATGCCTTTCCTTTCTGAAACCTGAGGAGGGCAGGCCACAGTAGGAAGAAGCCCAAGGAAGAAGCAGGAGAGCTGAAGAAGTAGAATTTAATTGCCTGCTTCAGCAAATGTTACCCAGGGTAGAGTGAGGGATGGGGAAAGGGAAGGCTAGGTAAAGGCCCTGGGCAAGAATCATAAGGCCTAGTGGGCCTAGATTTAGGTTGGAGCCCTGGCACAAGGCTGCTGGATTGTTATTGGACAAGACTCTGACATACCCAAAAAGGGGTGAGACTAAAAAGTGATCTGAATGGAGGGCTGAAATCACAATTCAAAGGAGGCCACCAGCAGACCTGAATGGCAGGACAGCAAAGCTATGGAGAGGAAAAACCTGTGTAATCCTACTCTGCAAGCTGGGGGTGTGATTCCCATCTTGAGGACACATACTCATGCTAGCTCTGATCAAGCTAGTATGCTAAAAATTGAGTATAGTACAGCAGCACAAAGGGCTAGCCACACCAACTATGTATGCATCAGAGACCATAAGCATGCATTTGTGGCAGCTAGCTCCTCCTGCTGCTCATGCTTCCATGGCTACACTTTGTTCTTAGTGCACTAGCTTAATCAGAGCAAACTCCAGTGTGTCTTCTCCAGCTGCTAATCACACCCACAATTCAAAGTGTACATGACAATGCCACACCCAGTCACAAGGTGTCACAAGGTGTCATATAGCTGATGAGTCACTTTGTCACACTGAGCAAATGCCCACCCAAGGTACTGTTTCGGTTCCTCACTGGATGCACTAATGATTATAAACTACTTCCATCCAACCCAAATTTTGAGAAGAAAGATTTCATTTACATGATTAAATGAAATTTGGTAGGACCCAAAATTCATTTTCCATTGACAGGTATATGAACAAAAATGTCACTCACACTAATGTATCAACTGGACTTTTAAAAATTAAACATCAAAATTAAAACAAATCCAACCTCTCTACTCAGCGTTCTCTCTGGAAGTTTTAGGCTGAACGTGTGATTCATTTTCATCCTTAGCATGCTAGCAAATTCCAGACTTCTTATATGTGCACTTTTCCAAAAGTTAAAATCTTTTACTGTGAGATGAGTGAAGTTAAGATTTACACATAGTTACATTTTACAGGGCCATGCTTTTAGAAACTATCTAGCCACTACATCAAACTCAGGTGATCAGATCACTGTCAAATCATAACTACGAACATGGTTTGTTTGCTGACTTTTTTTATCTATTTGTTAATGGGCAAAACAATGGCTTTCTAGCATACATATTTTTAAATCTCCAGAGAATTCTGTGAATCAGACAAAGTTAAAAAACAACAACTATGCATATGGATATAAAAATCCATGGATAGGTATGGTTAGAAATGCAGAATAATTCTTAGGCATCTAATGTAGTTTATCTCATGCCACTGCAGGATCATTCCCTATTATAGTACTGTGTATTTTCTGGTTTCAGAGTAGCAGCCGTGTTAGTCTGTATTCGCAAAAAGAAAAGGAGTACTTGTGGCACCTTAGAGACTAACAAATTTATTAGAGCATAAGCTTTCGTGAGCTACAGCTCACTTCATCGGATGCATTTGGTGGAAAAAACAGAGGAGAGATTTATATACACACACACAGAGAACATGAAACAATGGGTTTATCATACACACTGTAAGGAGAGTGATCACTTAAGATAAGCCATCACCAACAGCAGGGGGGGGAAAGAGGAAAACCTTTCATGGTGACAAGCAGGTAGGCTAATTCCAGCAGTTAACAAGAATATCAGAGGAACAGTGGGGGGTGGGGTGGGAGGGAGAAATACCATGGGGAAATAGTTTTACTTTGTGTAATGACTCATCCATTCCCAGTCTCTATTCAAGCCTAAGTTAATTGTATCCAGTTTGCAAATTAATTCCAATTCAGCAGTCTCTCGTTGGAGTCTGTTTTTGAAGCTTTTTTGTTGAAGTATAGCCACTCTTAGGTCTGTGATCGAGTGACCAGAGAGATTGAAGTGTTCTCCAACTGGTTTTTGAATGTTATAATTCTTGACGTCTGATTTGTGTCCATTCATTCTTTTACGTAGAGACTGTCCAGTTTGGCCAATCTACATGGCAGAGGGGCATTGCTGGCACATGATGGCATATATCACATTGGTAGATGCGCAGGTGAACGAGCCTCTGATAGTGTGGCTGATGTGATTAGGCCCTATGATGGTATCCCCTGAATAGATATGTGGACAGAGTTGGCAACGGGCTTTGTTGCAAGGATAGGTTCCTGGGTTAGTGGTTCTGTTGTGTGGTGTGTGGTTGCTGGTGAGTATTTGCTTCAGATTGGGGGGCTGTCTGTAAGCAAGGACTGGTCTGTCTCCGAAGATCTGAGAGAGCGATGGCTCGTCATTCAGGATAGGTTGTAGATCCTTGATGATGCGTTGGAGGGGTTTTAGTTGGGGGCTGAAGGTGATGGCTAGTGGCGTTCTGTTGTTTTCTTTGTTGGGCCTGGGGTATTCTATCTGCTACCCAAGATCCATAAACCTGGAAATCCTGGACGCCCCATCATCTCAGGCATTGGCACCCTGACAGCAGGATTGTCTGGCTATGTAGACTCCCTCCTCAGGCCCTTCGTTACCAGCACTCCCAGCTATCTTCGAGACACCACCGATTTCCTGAGGAAACTACAGTCCATTGGTGATCTTCCTAAAAACACCATCCTAGCCACTATGGATGTAGAAGCCCTCTACACCAACATTCCACACAAAGATGGACTACAAGCCGTCAGGAACAGTATCCCCGATACTGTCACGACTAACCTGGTGGCAGAACTTTGTGACTTTGTCCTGACCCATAACTATTTCACATTTGGTGACAATGTATACCTTCAAATCAGCGGCACTGCGATGGGTACCCGCATGGCCCCACAGTATGCCAACATTTTTATGGCTGACTTAGAACAACGCTTCCTCAGCTCTCGTTCCCTAATGCCCCTACTCTACTTGCGCTACATTGACGACATCTTCATCATCTGGACCCATGGAAAAGAAGCTCTTGAGGAATTCCACCATGATTTCAACAATTTCCATCCCACCATCAACCTCAGCCTGGACCAGTCCACACAAGAGATCCACTTCCTGGACACTACGGTGCTAATAAGCGATGGTCACATAAACACCACCCTATATCGGAAACCTACTGACCGCTATTCCTACCTACATGCCTCTAGCTTTCATCCAGATCATACCACTCGATCCATTGTCTACAGCCAAGCGCTACGATATAACCGCATTTGCTCCAACCCCTCAAACAGAGACAAACACCTACAAGATCTCTATCATGCATTCCTACAACTACAGTACCCACCTGCTGAAGTGAAGAAACAGATTGACAGAGCCAGAAGAGTACCCAGAAGTCACCTACTACAGGACAGGCCCAACAAAGAAAACAACAGAACGCCACTAGCCATCACCTTCAGCCCCCAACTAAAACCCCTCCAACGCATCATCAAGGATCTACAACCTATCCTGAATGACGAGCCATCGCTCTCTCAGATCTTGGGAGACAGACCAGTCCTTGCTTACAGACAGCCCCCCAATCTGAAGCAAATACTCACCAGCAACCACACACCACACAACAGAACCACTAACCCAGGAACCTATCCTTGCAACAAAGCCCGTTGCCAACTCTGTCCACATATCTATTCAGGGGATACCATCATAGGGCCTAATCACATCAGCCACACTATCAGAGGCTCGTTCACCTGCGCATCTACCAATGTGATATATGCCATCATGTGCCAGCAATGCCCCTCTGCCATGTAGATTGGCCAAACTGGACAGTCTCTACGTAAAAGAATGAATGGACACAAATCAGACGTCAAGAATTATAACATTCAAAAACCAGTTGGAGAACACTTCAATCTCTCTGGTCACTCGATCACAGACCTAAGAGTGGCTATCCTTCAACAAAAAAGCTTCAAAAACAGACTCCAACGAGAGACTGCTGAATTGGAATTAATTTGCAAACTGGATACAATTAACTTAGGCTTGAATAGAGACTGGGAATGGATGAGTCATTACACAAAGTAAAACTATTTCCCCATGGTATTTCTCCCTCCCACCCCACCCCCCACTGTTCCTCTGATATTCTTGTTAACTGCTGGAATTAGCCTACCTGCTTGTCACCATGAAAGGTTTTCCTCTTTCCCCCCCCTGCTGTTGGTGATGGCTTATCTTAAGTGATCACTCTCCTTACAGTGTGTATGATAAACCCATTGTTTCATGTTCTCTGTGTGTGTGTATATAAATCTCTCCTCTGTTTTTTCCACCAAATGCATCCGATGAAGTGAGCTGTAGCTCACGAAAGCTTATGCTCTAATAAATTTGTTAGTCTCTAAGGTGCCACAAGTACTCCTTTTCTTTTTGTGTATTTTCTGTGTCTTTGTCCATCTAGTTTTAAACTTCCCAAGTGACAGACCTTCCATCACTTATGCAGGGAAGGGGGACTATTCCACAACTCCATCAGATTTCACTGTTAGCAGGTTTTTCTTTAATTCTGATGCTCCCAGTTATTCTCCTTGTACTGCTCAGATAATTCCTTTCCCTCAATAAAAGATAGTATGGTCTAGTGAAAGAATTCTGAACCTATAAGATATAGCCCACAGACAGGAGACAAGGAACAACTCATTTTCTCCGTCCGCTTTTTTCTGCGGCTGTTGCTGCTGCACCTCCTTCCCAGCCCCAATGAAAGCATCTGCTCTTCCCTCTTCCCTGGCATGGCTGACCATACCACCATTCTCCCTGGTACTCAGGACCATAACTCAGGTTAGGTATCCCCTTCAACTCCTCCTCTCATGCTACCCAGGTCATGTCAAAATCTGAAAAAGATGAGTACAGGAAAAGAAGAAATGGCTATTTAGGGTTGTTTTGGTTTTTTGAGGGATAGTTCAAACATATGAGGTTAAAAAAAGAATTGTTCTAGAAATGGAAAGGGTGGGAGAAAGAAGAATATAGAGCAGGGATCGACAGCCTTTGGCACGTTGGCCATCAGGGAAATCCGCTAGCAGGCCGGGACGGTTTGTTTACCTGCAACATCCACAGGTTCGGCTGATTGCAGCTCCCACTGGCTGTGGTTTGCCGTTCCAGGCCAATGGGGGCTGCGGGAAGTGGTGGCCAGCACATTTCGGCACACGCAGCTTCCCGCAGCCCCCATTGGCCTGGAACGGTGAACCGCAGCCAGTGGGAGCTGCAATCGGCCGAACCTGCGGATGCTGCAGGTAAACAAACCGTCCTGGCCAGTCAGCAGATTTCTGTGATGGCCTGCATGCCAAAGTTGCTGATCCCTGATATAGAGACATTTAAAGCCTGCAGGAAAAACATATGAATATCATAAAGCATCATCACCATTTAACCCTTGATAAAGTGATCTTCATTTTCAAAGCAGTATACAAATAATTATTCCTCACAATATCTCTGTGAGATATATAAGAGTGGGTTAATGCTAATCAATGAGGTCAGGAAGAGGAGAAAGAACTCTTACATGTATATCAGGATGAAAAAAATAGTAGAGAGAGAGTTAGTTAGCCTATTAATAAATGAAGAGTAAGGCAAGGAAATTAATAGAGACTCAAAAAAGGCTGAGGTACTGAACTTCTTTTTAAATGTCTTAAACAAGAAAAGAAGGATGTTTAAATGACTAGACAGCAAAGAAGATCTTTTTGAAATTATTAATGATACAGGTAGGAGATGATTTTCAATAGATCAATTATCTGGATGATAAGCTGCTCCTTCTCAGGAGTGAATCCAACAGTTATGCAGCTGGAGAGAATGCAAACTGCAACCTGTGTAGTTTTGGATATGAATTAAGCCCTATGGCTTTAGAGAGCAAAATAGAACTCTAAATATCAGCTTTAAGAACAAAATACCTCTGCATAATTAATATGCATATTGGTGACACTGCAACAAACTAGCTCCCGTGATCAGATTAATTTATAGAAATTATTATTTTAATCCAGATTTATTCTGGTGTTCACCAAGATTCTTCTAATTATCCAAGAGGCTATGAACTGAGTTTAAATGCATCAGAACCACAGTAAATTAAACAATACATAAATTCCACAGATTTACCATACAATGTATTTAGAAGTCACTTAATCTCCTAGAAAAATTAAGGCTGAATATCACATTTTTTTTCTTTTAAATGAGCTCTTAGTCTATGGAATAACCATGTAGTGGAAACCCATTGAGTAAGTTATTTAAAAACAGAATAGTTAAAGCACTGGAAAATATATCCTAGAGAACAATGATGCACAGTATTAGATGACAAAGATTTTTCCCCATCTCTAGATTCTATATCAAGGGATTGAATATAATTAAAATGAAGTGCTTAATGAGAAATATGTTAGATAATCACACTATTACTTCGCAGAGATGGATAAATCAAGTCCTACATAGATTGTGAATAAATAATAAACCAAAATGAACATGTAAACCCCAGAGATTCAAACTTGTTTTCTGTTTTATTTTTTCCCAGTTTGGTCGTAGGGTGTATTTTATTTACTGCAAGTATTTATGAAGTAGCCATCATTCCTGTATCCTATTTACAAATTGAGTCAGTTCTAATAATTTGTGCTACATGTTGCTCATCTGAACATCTGGGAATGTAAATGGATTTGCTAACAGGCAAACTTATAAGAAATTAACCAGAAGCCACCTGGGAAAATCTGTGATTTTGTGTGTAATTGTGATGGGGCAGTTACAGATCTGAATTTTGGCCCAGATCCTCAAAGGTATTTAGGTGCCTAAACTTCAGATATAGGCACCTACATTTTAGGCCTGATTTTCAGCTCCATTGCAATCTACAAAATGCTTGGTCCGCTGGAGCCTAAACTTAAATGGTGCCTAAATTTCCATTGTAAAAGTTCCCAAGGTGCCCGTATTTCTGCTTCTGGGCATGCGCTCTATTCCCCCTCTCTAGGAGTCAGGATGCACAACTCCCATCTAAGCCCCAGCAACTTCTACCAGAACATCTACCAAATTAGGTCCCATTCAAAATGTGCATTGCTTATAACTTTTAGCTAGCAGTTAGAGCACACACCTGGGGTGTGGGAGACCTATGCTCAATTCCCTACTCTGCCTGAGGGGTGAAAGTATTTGAACAGGGGTCTCTCTCCCTCATTCTCAGGTTAGTGCTCTAATCACTAAGCTATGGGATATTATGATTATGATGTGGGGCTCTCTCAGTCTCTCCTGTTGAATCTGTTCCCCTTTAGAGTAAGTATTTAGAGTCAAGGGAGAGTATGATGCTATAACCTGGTGATTAGGGAACCCACGAGGGGCCAGTGCCCCTGGCTCAAGTGACTCTAATTATTTATATACAATGTAACAACTGATCAGAGGAAATTAAGGGACACCTGCATCCAAATATCCCATATCCCAGTAGAAAGAGCACCTGTCCCCTTCAGACAGAGGGGGGAATTGAAACTGGGCCTCCCACATCCCAGCTGAGTGTTCTAACCACTGAGCTAAAAGTAATAAGGTGAGTGGTGGCATTAGCACCACCCTCACCCCTATGAATCACAAACAGAGCTAGGCATGAAGTCTGAGCTGCCTACGTCCATGAGAGGGGTAGGCCCTAGGGACATGTCTCTCTCGTATCTCACACTGGCTAGTTTAGTGGCTCCCCGCGTAGCATGCTGTCTTTTGTGGATCCCATTCTTAAGCACCGCTCTCTCCCTATGCATTGTATAGGGAGCCTAGATGCCTAACTCAGACTTTGTGGATACCAGTGTTATCCCAGTGATTTTTTTCTAGGCACCTGAAATGTAGGCATTGCAAAAGTCAGCATTGCAATACCTAAGTACTTTTGTGGGTCCAGGCCTTTGTGCCTGATCCAGCTCCTATTAATGTCAATGAAAAGATTCCTGTTGACTTCAGTTGGAGATGGATCAATAGCTCCCAAACGCCTATTCCTGTTAAATGCAACTATACAGAAATCCTAAGTGCACTCATCCTAAAGTCACAGATGTTAACCATTTGGAGATCATCTGTATCCACATGAGAGAGATGGCAGTGTGGTATGAAGGTTTTATCTACATGTGGTTGGGATGGGCAGATTCTCAGAACTGGGGAAGCCATGACTGTGAACTCACAAGGCTAGAAGCCAATTGACCATCTGAGAATCTCCATTTTCCAAAGTTATCATTCTCCAGCTTTTAGCCCCACAGGAATGCAAGATCTCAGGTTTCAAACCCCCATCCCTGGCCTGAATGTTGTGCTTCCTGTGCCTTGGACACACATACTTTGTGGAGGAAGGATTCCTCTGGGACAGGGATGGGCAAACTTTTTGGCCTTAGGGCCACATCTGGGTGGGGAAATTGTATGCAGGGCCATGAATGTAGGGCTGGGACAGGGGGTTGGGGTGTGGGAGGGAGTGTGGGGTGTGGGAGGGGGTGCAGTGTGCAAGAAGGGGTTCAGGGCAAGGGGTTGGGGCACAGGAGGGGTGCGGGGTATACAAGGGGCTCAGGGCAGGGGGTTGGAGTGCAGGAGGGGTGCGGCGGGGGCTCAGGGAAGGGGGTTGGGGGGCGGCAGGGGGCTATGGCCAGGGGGTTGAGGTGGAGGAGGGGCGGGAGGGGGCTCAGGGCAAGGGGTTGGGGTGGAGGAGGGGGTTGAGGGGTGGGTTCCAGCCGGCACAGCTTACCTGGAGCGGCTCTAGGGTGGCAGCGGTGTGCAGCGGGGCTAAGACAGGCTCCCTGCCTGCCCTGGTCCCATGCCGCACCGCTTGCGGAAGCGACCAGCACCACGTCCCTGCAGCCCCTGGGGGAGGCAGGGCAGAGGGCTCCACGTGCTGCCCTCGCATGCGGATACCTCCCCTGAAGCTCCCACTGGCCGCAGTTCCTTGTTCCCGGCCAACGGGAGCTGCGGGGTGGTGCTTGCAGGCAAGGGCAGTTCATGGAGCCCTCTGCCTGCTAGGGGCTGCAGGGATGTGGTGCCAGCTGCTTCCAGCAGTGGCACAGGGCCCGCGGCGCCATGGGGGTAGCAGTCCCGCAGGCCGGATCCAGCGCCCTGACGGGCCGCATCCAGCCCATGGACCGTAGTTTGCCCATCCTGCTCTGGGAAGAAAGCAGGAAACATTCCTTGGGCACTTGTTTGAAGCTGCTCAGAGGTTTGGAATGTTAGTATGTCAGAAACAGTCCTACAGGGACTCTATTAAAAGATAGCAGGCAGATGGGATTATCAGTGCCTTATACATGTATATCCTCACCTGAAAAACTGGTCAATGCCGCTGTTTTAATTGTTATTGTAATTGCTGTGGCCCAGATAGAGCTCTGTTTACATATCTCCTAACTTGAGTTATTTGACATTTCCTCCATGCAAATCTGACCTTCACATCTCATTCTACTAATTGTTGCCTTGCAAGCAATTCATTCATCCCGCCTTGCCAATTATTGTTGTGAGAGAGAGAGAATGATATCAACGCAAGAATCTGGATATATATTTCAGATCATCTCTTAATATTTTGAAGACTTTAAAACCACTTGCAATCCAAAAGTATACACATTTTTCCCTTTATAACAATTTGCAGATTTTGGGTGCCTCTGATGTTTTTCCCTCATCCCCTGCTCTGTTATAGCGTCTGTGTGTGTCTGTGTGTTTTCCTATGCATTGTCTCACTTATTATTATTATTCTTCATTATAACATCAGCTTTTCTAAAAACATAACTTTATAAAATTGTAGCCTAGACAATTTCCATTGCCGTGTATTGTCTTAAACTAAAAGATCTTCTCTAACTGCTATGCTGCTAGAAAGTTCTGAAATTCACTGTTTTATAGGTTCATAGATTTATATTTTTTTTAATGGGGAAAAGATCATGCTCCATTCTTTTTATGTAATATGATGCGCTTCCAGTATTGACCTTTCAGAGATATAAAATGTGAGTTATGCACAGCAATATTTTGGTAGAGAGAATATTTTAATAAAATATTGTTTACTATTTCATTGCAGTGCAAACATGTTCAGAAACTCCAATCAGGATAAGGGCCCTGATATAGTAGGTGCTATATAACTCGTAGGAAACCATGGTTCCTTCAAACTATGGCCCTGATCCTGCAAATGCCTTCTCACTGGTAAACCCCTGTCCTATTGCAGAATGCCCACTGAAGCTGTGTGGGGTGCTAGATGCTTTTATCTATAGATCTTAAAGTGCAATGCTGAAGGTAGCAAGTATCATTATCCCATTTTACTGGTGGGGAGACTGATGCACAGAGAGATTAAGTGATTTGCCCTAAATCTCACAGTGGATCAGTTCCAGAGATGGCAATAGAAGCTAGTTTTCCTAAATTCCCAATCTTTTGCTGTAGAGTGTGGGGATTACCTCTAGGCAAAGTTAGCACAAGCTTCTCATTTATCAGTATTTATGTCCTATGATCCTCAGGCTTTCAATCTGAATCACAAATTAAGCAGACAAAAAAAAATAAAATAAAAAGACTGTATCCACTACATCAGTCACAAAGCCTTGAAGGCAAAGAGAAGAAAATACTAAAGAAAGCAGTCACAAACAGAATTGTACCATGTGTATCATTTCTGAAAATGGAATTGAAACTTTAACCATTTTCATCTTTTCCCACAGCTCACAGTTTAATAAGGGTGCTGACGGATTTACAGCATTTCAGTTGACCACTACTGATGGCACATAATTACTGACTATAGATATGGTGCTTATTTTCAGATCAGCTTTCACAGTCATTTTAGTCTAAAGTCATTCACTACGATATCTGAAACTTTGTTGATAAGTTCATAGGTTAATGTTTCCTTCCTGCAGCCTTCTATGTGGAAAGGGACCGTAGATGCAGAATGCTCTCACAGGCCCCTTATCTGTGCCTAATATTTAGCTGGCATTATTAATATTATCATTTGTAAAGGGCAACAGCTTGGTAACTGGGCTGATGTGTTTCACAGGGGCTATCAGGGAAGGTATTCTGCTGGAGCACAAAATGGCGGTGGAGTCACTAAACAGCTGCTGGTACAGTCTTAGGCCTCAGTAGCTTACCTTGCTTGAGAGAGATGAGTCAACATATCTGTATTTTTGTTGTTCCTCCCCTGCACTCTACTTCACACCATCCTCAAAACCTACCCTCTGCAGTAGGTTGCAGGAAACCCTGTTGAGTTGTCTTCAGAGGTGTACATGGGTGTAGAACAACTGTACAAACTCCCCAAATGTCATCCTTCCCCATGCATGGCAGATCTGCACTGGTTCCACTGCAGTCAAGGCCCTCCACTCCCATGGTGGGAAGATGTTGAGATCACTATACTGCCACTGGGGTATGTGGAGATGTATAGTTATAAGATGAAGTCTCTGTCCAAAGGACTTTATTAAAATGGCTCTTAAGGTATCAGGTAACTAGAAGAGCAATTACTATGTAACTAGGATGATGTAATATTAATATGGGAATGACTCTTCTATTGACTGCATTACATCTCTGAACCTGCCAGTATGAACTAGATGTTTCCAGAAACCTCAGCAAACTCAGACTGAGCTGAGTGCTTTGGCACTTAAAGAGCTGAGACTTCTCTCCTGTAAAACCTGACACCTGGGTGTTTATTATTATTTACAGCAGCCTCCCCAAGTCTTACAATAATCTACTTCTCTAATGAGCTACTTGTGGTTTTTAGATAGATAAATAGATTAAAAATGGAGAAAATAGAGAAATTGGAAATCCAAGCTAGCCTCACATATTCCTCAGGCAATATAGGAAAATTTGTCAAGGATTATTGCTATCTAAACCCATTCTAATCTTAACATGTTTAGTTTTCAAGCATTTACTGTCAATTAGCCTCTGATAGTCTTTTTTACTGCCGATGCAAAAAAAAACAAACAAAGAAAACCCCCACCTTTCTGTCTCTTGACACTGGAATTTTACAGTTGTGACTTCAGGTGCAGGGTCTGAACTATATATCTTAAAGTGCATTGCATACATTTCATTACCTGTAATGATAGCATGAGGTATCAGAATGAAAACTGTAATAAAATGAATGCAACACTTAAAAGTGAACAAATGATGAAAGAGGAGCGTCAACATCCTAAATCATGTCGTATTTCTGAATTAGCATAATGGTTAATAAGCCTAGATTTCAAAACAATTTACTGCAGAGTGTACATGGATTCTTGATTTATTAGTTTATTTCATAATTACAGCTCTGACACAATATCTTTACTTCAAAAACCTAAGTTAGTAATTAAGTTTTTTCCAGTTTTGACAGATTAAACCCATAACAGCAACAAAAAAAAAATCCTCTCATAAATGCAGTTTGCTTCTATATCCTGTGACAAAGCTCTGTCCTTGCCTCCGTGGGTCCCGCATTTCATGGCGGATTTTGCTAGCCTTAGAGGCTCACTGTGACCCTCCACGTAACCCTTCTCTCTCTAGAGACAAGGGTCACAGTCTACTGAGCCATTTTCATCATAAGCCAGTGAGGGAGATGAGGAGAAATTATCCTTCCTTGCACAGTCTCTGTTGTCTCCCAGTCTCAGTGATTAATCAGGGGCGGGGGGGGGCGGGGAGCCTGGGCCCACCCTCTACTCCGAGCTCCAGCCCAGGGACCCTAATAGTATCAGCTATGATAGCTGACCTTTTAGAAACATGACATGTACAATTCCCTGGGCTTCTTCCCCCACAGCAGCCCTCATTTCCTCAAGCTCCACTTCACCCTTACCTCAGGGCCTCCTTCCTTGTGCCTGATATGGTGTGTACTACTCAGCCTCTCCAACAGCACAACTTCCTCCCACAGCTCCTGACATGCACCCCCACCTGAGTGACTGGGAGGCTTTTATCTAGTTTCAGCCAGCCCCTGATTGGCTTCAGGTGTCCCAATCAACCTAGCCTTCTCCCTGCCTTCTGGTTCTTAATTGGCCCCAGGTATCTTAATTGACCTGGAGCAGCTGCCATTTCACTTAACCTGGTACCAGCGATTTGTTTAGCCTGGAGCTAATATATCTATATCCCACTACTCTTCCATAGCCATCTGGCCTTGCCCCGTCACAATCCATATGGTTGTCAGGCTTTCTCAACATGATCCACTTATTTTGATTCCAGCACTTTTAGACAAGCAAATTAAAGCACAATTCTTATAGCTAGTGGGCCTTCCTATAGCTTTCTTTAGATCTAATTCCCTTAGTTTCAGTACAAGCAATTTTTCTAATTTACCGTCTGGAACATCATGTACAGTCTCTAACAGAATTCTCTGTAAAGTAGCTTTCCCAGACCATGTAGGAACTAATTACAAGTTTGATACCACTGCATTTCTGTTCATCTTAAAACATTCTTTTCCTAATAGAAATTTGACTTGTGGAGCCATAATTGAAAGTGCCTAGCTGTTTCAGATAAGTTATGTTATCTGGTTTGCCTAATGAAGTTAAACTGTACAGGAGTATGAATAATCAGCCAAGAGCAATTGTGTGATTACGCTAACCAAAAAAAGCTGGTCCTGTTGATCAACACACAGTAAACTGAGATCGTGGAAAATGAGGTATACTGTATATCAGTTAACTATGAGATGAGGCTTCTTCTGACAATTTGGCATCAAGGAGATAGTTACTAGAACTTATTCTTATAACACATGCATGATGTAATGAGTAAGTAAGTGAGAGAAGACCTTGTTTTACATATTTTGTAACACATTTTTAAAAATAGCTCTAAAGCTCACCTGCTTTAAGATCTGCGAAGTATATGCTGCAATAAATGAAAAGGGGACAAGTAAAGGCATGCGCACTATTCAGAGAAAAGCAGGCTATGTCTATGCTGCAGTTAAAAACTCACAGCTGGCCCAAGCCAGCTGACTCAGGCTAAGGGGTTGTTTAATTGTGGTGTAGATAGTTGGGCTTGGGCGGCAGCTCAAGCTCTGGGACCTTCCCATCTTGCAGGTTCCTAGAGCTCCGGCTCCAGCCAAAGCACCTACACTGCAGTTAAACAGCCCATTAGCCTGAGCCCTGTGAGCCCATGTCAGCTGGCACGGGCCAGCTGTGGAATTTTACTTGCAGTGTAGACGTACCCTTAGGCCCAGATCCACAAAGGTATTTAGGCTCCTAACTTCTATAGATTTCTGTGCTTCAGTTCCTGATATGTAAAATGCGGAAAATATTACTTCCCTACTTCTCAGAGTTGTTGTGAGGATAAATATAGATTCTGAGGAACTTAGTATGGTAATTGGGGCTTTTAAGTATCTAAGATAGATACCTAACTAGGAGCTGAAGAATTTAGAATCCTTTATAACTAGCTGGGTTCTAAAATATAGAGTATTTTAGACAGCAGGGAACTGGGCTTTATTTTCTTTATAATTGTTTCTTAAACTCTTTAGATTAATGCTTTGTTAGCTTTCAGGTACTGTACTTTTTCATTATTTTATTCACGATCAATCATTTGAGAAAATTAGAATGGTTAAAGCACTCAAAGGTCAGAAACAAAATACAGCTATAGCAGTGGAAGAAAAACCCTGGATGACAGTGACAAGTTAATTCAGAGTTAAAGTCCCGTTCATTCTTACCAGCACCTGCTGTTTAAAATCAGCATTCATAGTCCAATATCCCTATAAATGCCTACATGTATGGTATTTACTACAGTACTAGTCAAAATATGAGTTTCTCATGTTTTGTTTATTTCAAAAGGTAAAAACCTCAGCCAATCTACAACATTAATGCAAGGATCTAATACTAATAGCTTAGAGTATATAAACTGGTGAAGGTATTCCCAGGTCCAAAAGAACTACCCACTAATATAACTTTGCAAACCAGTGTGCATCCATCCAGCAGCCCATCCACTGTTCATTTGCTATAATGGATTTAAATAATCAAAATCAAATCAGGAGGATAAGGGCTAACTGGTGGATACTCAATCCAGATAAGATTGAAATGTTGATTGGTTGGGAGAAATAATTGGAAGGTAGGGCAAGGATAACATCTGCTCTGCTTGGAGTGTGTCTGCCTATTGTTGCCTCTCTTCACGTGATCAAGGAGTCTATTTAGATTCTCAGCTGCAACTATACAGGAAACAATAGGGTGTTTTCCCCCTCTTTTACATATGACTATAATGGTGTGACCATTTATCACACATATGGACTTCACCACCATCATCCATACCTTTGTTGTTTTAATATTAGATTAATGCAATGTGATCTACATAGATTTAAAATGTAATCCTAGCTGGAAAGTATACTTCCTCAAACTCTTACTACCAGTTGAGTGCAGTGTCCTGTATTGATTTCTACTGTATCTGAGGATCTGAGGATACTTTTTAGTATACTAATGTGGTGTTTAGATGTTGCTTATAATTATTAGAATTGGGAGCACTGGCTGTTGGGAGTCTGAAAGGACAGGAAACAGGAAGGAGGGGGAGGAGTTGAGAGGCTGGGAGTGAGCTACAGAGGGTGCAGCAGCAGGTTGGTAAAGAGGTTTCCACTTTGAAAATAAAGTCCTGTTGAAGTTTGTTAGTACCTTGCCTGGTTGTTACAACATTTTGGCGACGAGGATGGATCTTCTGCCTCTGAACCCACCTGCACCCTTTCTGCAAAGCCCAGGTGAGCTTCCAATTGCTTTTACTGCTGGATCTATATGTTTGAGACTTATCTGCTTGCAATCAGTGCTACAGAGATTTCTGAAGTAAGAAAGCATGCTCTGCTAATCCACTGCCTTGGAGCAGAAGGGCAGCAAATATTTTACACTTTTCACCTTGCAGATGGTAAATATGAGACTGCACTCATTGCATTAAAGAACTTTTTTGTGCCAAAAATGAATGTAGTAGCTAATCACCACACATTTCACCAGCATGAGCAGAAACCAGGGGAAACTATAATACAGTATATTGCCTGAGGAGTCTGATTGTAACTTGTGACTTTGGGAATATGACAGATGAGATGATTAGAGACCAGCTCATTGAGAAAGCAATAATGCTTCGTGTAAGAGAACGCTTACTTCTAGAACCACAACTTACACTAGAAAAATAATAACCATTGCTACTCAGATTGAGTCAGCTACAGCTGAAGCTAAAATAATGAGCATGGATACAGGAGGCACAGTCTAGGCTGCAACTCCTTTGCAGAAAAGTTCACTACCACTGCAGACACACAATTTCAAGAGGAAAACTAATGAAAAACCACTGAATCAGCAAATTCAAAATACAGTAAAAGCATGCTTTCGCTGTGGATCCCAAAACACCTTGCAAGCTACACAAGATGTCCGGCAAAAATAGCTCAGTGCAATCATTGCAAAAAGATTGGACATTTTGCTAAAGTATATTGCAGTAGCCAGTTCAATCAACAGGTGCAAGCAGTTACAGTACCAAATATTACTGTGCTGAGTGTGGACAAAATCACAACTGCACATATTCCAGAACAGATAAAGTGCACTGTAAACATTTCTGCCATACCCTCAGGCAAACCACACTCTATTCAGTTAATGTTGGACACTGGCTCAGCAGTATCTATACTACCTGATTCTATCTATCTGCATTACTTTAAAGATGTGCCTCTTACTGAGCCCAAACTCCACTTGGTGTGCTATTTGAAAAACCATATTCCAGTACATGGCTGCCTGCCAGCAATAGTTACTTGTGATTGCTGAGTAACTGCAGAGTTCTAAATTGTCCACAAAGGCACTCCTATCCTTGGCAGAGGTTTATTGGCTGCTTTAAATCTCAGGGTAGTTAATGGACGAATTGATCTTCCTCAGCAAAGCACTCTTGTGGTACGCACACCAGTTTCAGCTGGTACCCAACACCAGGTTGAGGAGAAACTCGGCTGTGCTTATGGGTTTCTGCATAAAGTTAAAATGCGGAATAATGTGATGCCTGTACGACAGAAGTTACAGCACTTACCATTTTCAGTCAGGGAAGCTGTTTCAGAGGAACTTAGAAAACTTGTTCAAAAAGGACATTATTGAAGAGATCAACTCCTTGGAATGGATTTCACTATAGTAGTGACGCAGAAAAAGTGTGGAGGCCTTCACCTTTGTGTGGACTTAAGGGAGCCAAATAAAGTTATTGTGATTGACAGCCATCTTCTTCCTCACATAGAAGTATTTGCAGAACTCCATGGAGCAAAGAGGTTTTCAACTCTTGATTTGCAGAGTGCATACCACCAGGTTATGTTGCATGAAGATAGCAGAGACCTCACAGCATTTATTACACATGAGGGACTATTTCATTTTAAATGTGTTCCATACAGTCTTGCATCTGCCCCAACTGCCTTTCAAAAAATGATGTAATTGATTCTGAAGAATCAACATGGAGTTCAGTGCTATCTGGATGATGATATCGTGTTTGGAAATACTTCTGAGGAGCATGACAATAACCTGCAGTCTGTACTAAACTGTAGCAACACAGCAGGCCTCCAGCTCAATAAGTCCAAATGCAAATTTAGACAAACCGAACTCTCCTTTCTGGAGTACTTGTGGCACCTTAGAGACTAACAAATTTATTTGAGCATAAGCTTTCGTGAGCTACAGCTCACTTCATCGGATGCATCGTGAGCTGTAGCTCACGAAAGCTTATGCTCAAATAAATTTGTTAGTCTCTAAAGGTGCCACAAGTCCTCCTCTTCTTTTTGCGAATACAGACTAACATGGCTGCTACTCTGAAACCTCTCCTTTCTGGGGCATACAATTTCACAGGCTGGACTAAAACCTGATCCAGATCATATCCTGGCAATTTCAAATGCTCCTCCTCCAATAGATTTGCAAACCTTACGTTCCTTCTTGGGTCTTACCTCCTGGTATGCAAAATTCATTCCCAGTTATGCTTCTGTCATTGAACCGTTACAGGAATTACTACAGAGAAGTTCAACCTTAGTGTGGACAATGGATGCACAAGCTAATTTTGAAACGATGAAAGACTTGATTGTACATAGTTCAGTACTTGCACTATTCAGTCATGCATTGCCCACAATTGTGAACTACTGATGCTTCTGATTATGGACTTGGGACTGTTCTCACACAACTGCATGAGGACAGCACAGAGAGGACTGTTGCACTTGCTTCAAGGACACTAAGTAATGCTGAGAGAAAATATTTTACAGTTGAAAAAGAAGCACTTGCTTGTGTCTGGGCTACTGAAAAATTGAGAACTTACCTGTGGGGCCGCACGTTCAAGTTGCGCACAGACTACAGCTCTTTTATGATGATGCTCACCATGAAAGGACTGGGAAGAGCAGGATAGCGTATTGCTCGATGGTCTGCAAGACTACTCTCTTTCAATTATGAACTGGAATATAAGCCTGGAAACCAAAATGTGGTCACTGATTGCCTTTCTCACCTGCCTTTGCCTTCACCAGATGGTCCACTGGAGGATGAAGATATAGTGGTTGCACTTATTACAAGCACTCTTACTGCAGTTACAAAAGAACAATTTCAAGCTGCTTATTCAGAGTATCCAATTCAACAAAAACTATCGGAATTTCTGACAAAGATATGGCCCAGTCACCCTAAAAACCTTGACCCAGTTTTGCTGCCTTATTTTAGAGTTCAGGATGAACTTTGTTTGATGACTTTGTGCCACAAGAATTACAGTCAAAACTCATACACCTGGCACATGATACTCATCAAGTAATTGTCCAAACCAAACAATGACTACGGGATCTGTATTGGTGGCCAGGGATAGACTCTCAAACTGAAGCACTCAAAATCCTGTGTCACTTGCCAAATGCATGATAAGACAGCAGTGACATGTACCCCTCCATTACAGCCTGTTCCTCTTCCTAAATCTGCATGGGAAAAAGTGGTGATTGACATTGTAGGACCCTTTGATACTACTCCAATTGAATGCCATTATGCCATCACTTTAATAGACTTTTTCTGTAAATGGCCTGAGGTTTACATCGCAAATCTCTTCTGCTACGGTAATTAAGTTCCTTTCTTCAGTTTTTAGCAGGGACAGTAACCCCAAAAAACTGGTTTCTGATAATGGTAGTCAATTTACTTCCCTGGAGTTTGAAACTTTTCTAGCACAGAGGAACATTTTACACAGAAGGTCATCCCTCTATTACCCTCAAGCCAATGGGGAAATTGAATGGTTTAACAGAAGTTTGAAAGAGAGTTTGCAAACAGCTAAACTGGAAGGGCAATTGTGGATACCCTTCACTACTGATTTCTTGCAAGCATACCGGACTACACAACATGCCACATGCAAAGATCACCTGCAGAGTTACTGCATGGGAAACAGATGAATACTAAACTGAACATTTGCTGGATTGTTAAAGGCACAACCTGATGCCCCAAATGAGGATAATGTGAGAAAAACAGTTGAACAGAACCAAGCAAAGTCTAAGGCTTTCACAGACAAGCAGCGGGGTGCTAAGGAACCAAAGTTTGAGTGTGGTTCCTTCACTAGAATACAAAAACCTGGAATTTTACGCAAAGGGGACCATAAATTCATAGCTTCTCTTAAAATCATAGAGAAGAAGGGTACCTATTGACTTTCTGAAGGGTGGGTATGGAATGCTTCTTATCTTGTACCTGCCTATGCACCAAGAGGAGATTATGCCAACACCCAGTCTGCATTGGATGACTTCACCATCGTACCAACACGACAAGACATTGCACTGGAACCGGGGTTTCAGAAATGGCCTGCAGACCCAGATGACCACCTGTCTGGACAAGAGACTATGTTATGTAGTATCTACAGTGTTTTCAGTATAATATTTCTGCTAACAGTGTAGGGTCTTGTTTCGTATTTGTTCCTGTGGTTAGAACAATAATGTTTATTTTAATTGGGAGAGTTTCTTAAGAGAGGAGGGAATGTGGTGTTTAGATGTTGCTTGTAATTATTAGAATTGGGAGCACTGGCTGTTGGGAGTCTGAAATGACAGGAAACAGGAAGGAGGGGGAGGAGTTGAGAGGTGGGCGTGAGCTACAGAGGGTGCAGCAGCAGGTTGGTAAAGAGGTTTTCACTTTGAAAATAAAGTCCGGTTGAAGCTTATTAGTACCTTGCCTGGTTGATACAACAACTAAAAAGTATAGGAGGGCTCAAAACAGCTAGGGTGTTTGTCACGTGCTATCAGTGCAATTAAGTGAACTGTTTACAAGCTAAAAAGTGTGTAGCACATAAAGTGGTGAAATGAGATTACAAGGGAAGTAATCTGCCTAATTATCTATTCATTTATAATTCATGGATCACCCTTGTGCCTAAACACTATTTACACTAATTAAGAATAGCATTAATTCCATATGAAAGGACTGTGTTCTCCATTGCTTATGCCATTATCTTTAAATGGATTTGTTCCTCTTTGTCTCCAGGGAAGATATTGCTTGCTGTTGTTCTGCAGCTAGAAAACCCAGACTGAAATGTCTTATGCAACGATATACAAACCCAATAGCTGGCAAGACTTGGGCTGACCCTCTAGTTTCTAGGGGGTAAGGAACCCCACAGCAGTGCACTTATCATTGAGAACAATTTGGCCCCACATTCCACTTTGGGCTCTGACACAGCCATAGCACTGGGTTGCAGGTAGGGAGCTGGCTTTTGAGATCACTATCTATTGATACTGATATGTGAACAAGTCCTCTGTCTAAGATAGCTATAAGAGACAGTTATGGGCCATGTTTTAGATGTGGCCCCTTAAACTTAAACTTCTTTTGTGAAGCTTTGGCAATACATGATAGGGCTGAAACAAGTCACACTGCGGAGAAGGGCAGTATGGGGTCAATGTCCCAGTTTGCAACTGTCTCCATCTCATAATGTTATCTACATCCCATAATTTTCGCAACTTTTTTCAAAATCCCACAAGCCCACGCAGCCCTCCTGGCTGTCCATCATCTCTGACAGAAGCCTAGAGCCTGTCCAGCTCGGCCCTGTCATGATCATTGCAAGGTCCTGATCCTGGAGTATTTGCAGAGCCACAAGAAGAACCAAATGACTAGGAAGCATCACGATTCCGGAGGACAGATTGCTGTGGGATATATCAAGAACTGATTCAAGGTTGTTGGCGGCATTCACGGAGCAACTGCAGATGGTGGAGCACGGCTTCTGGGCCCAAGAAAGAAGCACTGAATGGTGGGATCGCATCATAATGCAGGTTTGGCATGATGAGCAGTGGCTGCGGAACTTTCAGATGCACAAGGCCATATTCCTGGATCTGTGCATTGAGCTGCCCAGCATAGGGAAAGCAAAAAGAGCTGCGCTGACAGTGGAGAAGCAAGTGGCAATTGCCCTGTGGAAACTACGGGTCAGTCAGGAATCAATTTAGAGTAGGAAAATCCACCGTGGGAGCCATCGTGATGCAAATGTGCAGGGCCACCAACTACGCAGGACTGTAACTCAGCAATGTGCAGGACATAGTGGATGGATTTGCAGCAGTGGAGTTCCCAAACTGCAGTGGAGCAGTAGACAGTATGCATATCCCAATTTCAGTGCCAGACCACTGTGCCCCAGAGTACATCAACAAAAAGGGCTACTTTTCCATGGTTATGCAAGCATTGGTGGATCACCGGGGACACTTCACTGACATTAGTGTGGGCTGGTCAGGGGAGATGCATGCCACTTGCATTTTTAAGGACTGTTCAGAAAGCTACAAGCTGGCATTTTCTTTCCTGATTGGTGGATTACCATTGGGAGTGCTGAAATGCCAATATGATCCTAGGGGACCCAGCCTACTCCTAGCTTCCCTGTCTCATGAAGCCATACACTGGTCACTTTGACAGCACCAAAGAGTGATTCAACTACCAGCTCAGCAGGTGCAGATTAACAGCTGAATGTGCTTTTGGTCATTTGAAGGGGCATTGGCTTTGGTTCCTCACAAAACTGGACCTCAGTGAGAAAAATATGCCAATGATTGTAGCTGCCTGCTGTGTCCATACATAATATATGTGAAAAAGTGGAGAAAGTTTCCACCCAGGTGGAGGTGGAACATCTGTCTGCTGAATTTGAGCAGTCAGACAGAAGGGCTATTAGAACAACTCAACACGGAGTTGTACAGTTTAGGGAGGCTTTGAAAGACCTACGTAGGAATCATGTGGTGATTGCTCTACATACTGGAATATAACATTGTCAGTGAACTGATTGTGAATGACCCTATGAGCTGTGTGACACTATGCTGAGCACTCAGCAGTATATGTTGTGAACTCATAAAGATTAATTATGGTCCAAATGATTGGATTTCTATTCAGTGACAAAACCAGTAAAAAACCTTGTGCAATTTTAAAACAAATACATCTAAAACTTAATAAAGTAAGAGAACAGAACTTATGAAGGAGAAAGGACATTGATGTCCATTTCAGGTACACACGTACCAACCTTGGCTTTCACCGGTCAGTGCATGTGAAGCTGTCATTGTCTTTTATGTCCCGTGGGGTGGAGTGGTAGGGGAAGTGCAGCTACCCTTGATGCCATGTGCAATGTTGGTGGGGGTAGATGGAGGTCCTGATATTGAGTTCTCAAGGGGCTGCAGAGGGAGGTGAGACTGGGATTATTAAGTCTGCAGCATCTGTGTTTGCTGCCTGAGATGCATCATTATGTCCTGGTGCATCTTCCTGTCCTTTTCCTGCTCTGGGTCTTTCTCTGTCCATCCTTTCCTTCTCCAGGTTGCATGCAATGTTCATTCTCCAGGCCCTGTGCTTATGGTCTGATACAGCACTGGCTTGCAGGATCTCACTCAACATGTCACCATGAGTTCTCTTCTTTCTCCTCTTACCTAGCTCAGGCATCCCACGGGAGTGGAGAGGGAGCCCCCGAAGGCCTCAATGGTAGCAACTACCAATAAAACACACAGAGGTACCAAAGGGAGTTTATTCACTACCGAAAGTGAAACTTAAGGGCTGAACTCACTCCCTTTGCTCCCCTAAAGTTTTCAGCACTGCATCCTCACTTCTCCTTAGGAGTGCTTGTGCACAGCACCAGTCACAGCACCAGCCATAATGAGCATGGCCTGCTGGAGAGTGGGGAAATGAGGAGTGTAGCGAGGTCGAAGACTCAATGGTGTGGTACCTCCTGTTGGTTGTCTTGGGAATTAGCTCTTTGCAGCCTTCGGAGCACCCTCTGCTGGTGGTTGTCACACCTGCCTCAGCCCCCGTGTCCCTCGCAGACCCCAGTACCCCTTTACCTTGGGGTTCTGCCCCCAGCAGTACCTCCTTACTTTGGGTTTCCCCTCCCAGGGAACTCCCCAACCCTCTAAGCCCATCTTGCTTCAGTGGCTGCTGTCAGTCGTCATCCAGTCCCCTTTCCCTGGGGTAGACTGCAGTCTGTAATGGCCACTCATCATTGGCAAGGGGTTAGGACCTGCTGCCTTTGCCTATCCTTGGGCTGCCCCCTGCAGCCCCAGTACCTCTTGTAGGCCTTCACCAAGGCCTGTAGCCTGGGGGTTTACCAGGCTGGAGCTCTCCAGTTCCCTTTGCTCTTCCCCAGCACTGCTCTGCTTTAGGTACCTTCCTCTCAAGCAGCTATCCCTTCCCACTCCAGGGCTAGAGTGAGACTCCTTCCAGCTCCTGGCTCACAGCCCCTTTATAGGGCCAGCTGTGGCCTGACTGGGCTGGCCACACCTGTGGTCAGCTACTCCCTTAGCTGCTTTCACTCCTTTTCCCAGCCGTAGCCTTCTCCAGGGCTGCTTTTAACCCTTGTTCTGTGGGAGTGGGGTAGTTGCTTGGGTGCATGATTCTAGTAGGGTAGGACAATGGCACTGAATACTGGCACCATTTTCCATAGGCAATGGTGATTTTAGCTGATATCTCACTTCTGAGAGTAACAGAGGCCCAGAGAACACAGCTGCTGCTGGCATCCCGAAGCTGCTCAGGCCTGTATCCTGCTAGCCTGTTTACTGCAATGGTAGCTACTGAAGTTATCGAAGAAGAAATAAGACAGCTCTCTCTAGAAACCTTCAGGAGAGGATCGCAGAGTACCTTCCTGAAAGTTTCATCAAGATTTTTCAGGAGAATTCAAGGGACATCTCTCTGTACATAACAAACTTCTCCGCATGCTCCTCCTTCCCCTCCCCCCCCCCCCGATCTAACTTTGGAGGAGCCATCCCTGTAATTGAAAATTTACCTCCACACTTGCCCAAAGTTCCTTCCCTGGCATTGGGCTCGTCCGTGCTCAACTGGAAGGACTGGTTGGATTGCGGTAGAGTCAAAAGCAGGTCTTGGCTCATTGTGCAGCCAGTTCTCCACAGTCGAGAATCCCCCATACTCCTCTTGTCCACCATGTCCTCTTCCTTGCAGTTCATGGCAGAGACCTGTGACTCAGGCTCCTCGGAGGTATCCATAGTGCTTTGCGTAGTGGTGGTGGTGTCTCCACCAAGGACGGCATTCAGCGCTCTGGAAAAGCGACAGGTATGCAGCTCAGGTATGCAGCTCATCACCAGATCGATTGTTGGCTTCCTTTGTCTTCTGTTATGCCTGCCCAGCTCCTTGGCTTTCACACTGCAATGCTGCTGGTCCCTGTCATAGCCCATTTTCTGCATCCCTTGAGCAATCTGCTTGTAGGTGTTGACATTTCTATGGCTGGAGTGGGGCTGTGCCGGCACAGCTGCTTCTCCCCACAGGCCCAGGATATCGAATATCTCCTGTCAACTTCAGGCAGGAGCACATCTGGAGCATGTAGCCAGCATGGTCAGCTGGGCAGTTGCACTCAACAATGGAGAGTTGCTAGGTGTGCTCTCTCACCAAGCCAGGCAATCAGGAAAAGGTATTTAAAAAATTTGTGAGACTTTAAAGGGGAGGGGGCTTCCAGTCTTTCTGATCCCTAGGCAGTGGAGTTCACAATGGTGACCAGGCTGGCCAGTGTGGGGCATTATGAGGCATCTGCTGGAGGACACATAGGCTCAACATAAGTAGCAGAGTGTTTATACCCATCGTTGTCTATCATCTGTGGTTCTACACTGCTTGGGGAGGTGGTGTTATTATGTCGGTGTAATGGGGCACTCACATTGGTGGGAAAGCAATTTAAGTGTAGACACATGCACACTCGGTCGACATAAGCTGCCTTGCATCGACCTAATTTTGTAGTGTAGACCAGGCTTTGCTATCCCTCATCATAAACATAATTTCACTGCAAGTTGTATATTGATGTAGCTTCATAAATAAGCAACAGAAAATGACAAAATTATGCAATTATGCAAAATTATGGATTACCACTCTTAACCCCCTCCTCAATAAGCTAAATGACCTAGATACTCAAATCTCAACTGAAAAATGTTTCCTCAGCCTCAGATATGTCTTGTAGTATTTTTTTTTCAATCCCTCTCCAATTTTTCAACATTCTTGTCAAAGTGTGGACACCAAAATAGGACATGATTTTCTCATCAATGGCCTTACTAATGCCATTTACAGAGGTAATACCACCTCCCCACTCCTAGTGGATGTTCTTCTATTTATAGATCCAAAGTTGTCACTAGCTTTTTTTAATCACAGCATCGCACTGGGAGCTCAGATTCATTTGGTTAGCTAACTTGATCCATAAATCCTTTTCAGAGTCACTGCTTAGCAGAGTACAGTCTCTTTTCCTTCCCACCCACATCCCATATGTGTAACATATGTTCTTTGTTCTAAGATGTCTGACTTTGCTTTCGGCTGTATTAACAAGCTTGGCTCTCCTCTCTTTTGGGACTTTCAAAAGAGTCAGCTGGGAACAGGAACAGGTCGAGCTGCAGGCCAAGGTGGGAAGCAGCCCAGGAATACAACAGAGGGTCTAAACAAACAGTCCTGCTTTAGTCTATACAGGGTCCCTGGAACCCAGAGAAGAGGGTGGGTCTGGGTTTCTCTACCTAGGGTGGGTGGCATGAAGACACTGGAGTCAATGGCGGGCAGGCCCCAGAGACTGAAGGTGGGGTGAACATCCTGTGTGATGCTGCCAGACCATTGGCATGTTGGACTCTGGCTTCCCCACAAGGCACAGGATTAATCGTGACTTGGCTAGCGGGCCAGGTTGCAGAAAGAGGCAGGCCATTTCAGGATGCAGATGTCATCGGAGGGTGCTAAAGGAGGAGGAGAGTGACTGCACAATGCCCAGGCACAAGGGGGCATACCTGTGGTGAGTAGATACTTCCACAAACATCCTTTCTTCCAACTCTTGGTTTGTTGCAGAACTATTGTTTTGGCTGTACAGCAGGTCACCAGTATATGTCAGGGTTGTGTTCTTGAAAAGGGCAATGGATAGTGAAACGACGTACACTGGGCATCTGCTGGTACAGCAGTGGAGTAGGCAGGAGGGGAAACTTGAGTGGGCCTCAGGTGGGCAGGCAATGATGGGGGTGGAGGGGTAGGAGTGATCTGGCTGCCTCTCCCTCACTCCAGCCAGCCTTGCGGTGAGAGGAGGGGGTGATACACGCTCTGGCCAGGGGCACCTGGAAAAATGGGGTGCCCTGGAAAAATGTGCACCTCTGCACCCCACTCACTCTGCCCCCCCTGCCCATCACTTGGGGTTTGCCCCATTCTTCCTGCCTGGTGCTCCAGCCGGGGAGTGGGATTGGAGTGCGGGGGCTTGCCCCGCTCTGCCCGATTCTGCTCCAGCAGGGGAACGTGTTCCGATTCCGCATATCCATCATTTGCAACTTACAGTATAGTACTGCAAATGACAGATATGTGGATTGGGACAGTCCTGCAAATGATTTGTGGATCAGGACCGATGTGAAGCAGAACACGTTCCCCTATTGATGAGCAACAGATATGCAAAACAACGGATAAAGGAGAGATGTTTACCAGGGATCCCCTATAGTATTTGATTGGTTTTGTTTGTTTCAAAGTCAGTGTAGCGGGGTGGTTACCTGCTCCGGCCCTGACAGGGCTGAGGCCAGCCCAGGGAGAGGGCTGGAGCTGTGGGGAAAAGCCAAGCCGGATTAACGGAGCAGCCACAGCTGTGGCCAGCTCAATCAGGCCTAGCTGGCCCCTATAAGAGGCTGTGAGCCAGGAGCCCAGTCACTCTCCCTCTGCCTGCAGAGGGAGAAGGGCTTGGCTGCAGGGCAGGACACCCAGATTCGAGCAGGGCTGGGGAAGGGCCAGAGGAGCTGGGAGCTCCGGCCTGGAAAGCCCCAGGCTGCAGGCCTGACTTCAGGCTGAATAGGTGCAGGGTTGCAGAGGGGCAGCCCACGGGTAGGCAGAGGCAGTAGGTCCAAAACCCCCTTGCTGGTGATGAGTGGTGTATACACTGCAGTCTGCCCCCAATATGAGGGGCTAAATGGGGACTGGCAGTAGCCCAAACTGAGGCAAGGTGAGGTTAGAGGGTGGGGGTTCCCCTGGGTGTGGAGACCCAGAACCTGAGAGTGTGGGGGTACTGCCAGGGGAGCAGCACCTTCAGAGAAAGAGCCACTGGGTCCTGGGAGGGACATGGGGGGCCGGCGGTAAGGCAGATCACCGGCCTGCAGAGGGCGCTCTGGGGCTGGACGAGCTAATTCCCAACGACTACCAGCAGGAAGCGCCGCAGGGGTGAGTCCAAACCTTTACAGTCAGGCATTTCTTAGAGGTGCTGTTAGTGGTATAAGATTTCCCAAATGTTCAGTGCACATAAAACATCTCAGGGGATTAAAGAAAAAACATCCTATAAAGCAGTGGTTCTCAACCTGACTGAAAACTAACTGAACAGAATTCAACTATATATGCAAGCAATAGGGTTTCCAAAAGGGTCTGCATGTCCATATGAGATTTCCAAAGGGGTCTACAAATGAAAAAAGATTGAGAACCACTGCTATAAACATCTTCCAGTTCATAAATTAGAAGAGATTCCTACCAAAAAAAAAGCTAAGGTTAAAATGACATTCAGTATGATGTCAATCTTCTATGTCAGACGGATTTATTTCATGTATCGGAAGAGAGAAGTGGTTCTTTCTGACAATGAGTATGGATGTTTATGTATTTTAAAACTAAGTCATTGTGATGCTATATGATTGAAACATGACCAGATATATCATTAATATTGCCACTGTTAGTCAATTCTAACAAATCTTGTACAAAGTATATCCTGTAATACAGACAGACATCATCTTCCTCTCCAAATGCAAACAGTTGGACATCATACCAAAAGGACTGAAGGTAAAAAATCAATTACAATCTACATACCAAACAGAATATGCTGACAGCTTGTGCCACACACTCTCAAAGAAACTGTGGAACCACCTGATCAACATCCTCTACAGCCAACAGGGAAAGATTAAGAATGAGCTCTCAAAACTGGATACTCTCATAAAGAACCAACCTTCCACACAAACCTCCTCGTGGCTGGACTTTACAAAAACTAGACAAGCCATTTACAACACACACTTTGCTTCTCTACAAAAGAAAAAGGACACTAAGCTATCTAAACTACTACATGCCACAAGGGGCTACAACAGTGGTTCCCTTAACCCATCCAGCAATATTGTTAATCTATCCAACTAAACTCTTAGCCCAGCAGAAGAATCTGTCCTATCTCGGGGCCTCTCCTTTTGCCCCTCCACCCCCACGGACATGATACAGTTCTGTGGTGACCTAGAATCCTATTTTCGACATCTCCGACTCAAGGAATATTTCCAACACACCTCTGACCAACATACTAACCCACAGAGACTTTCCTACCAACACTACAAAAAGAAGGATTCTGGGGGGACTCCTCCTGAAGGTCGAAACAACAGACTGGATTTCTACATAGAGTGCTTCCGCCGACGTGCACGGGCTGAAATTGTGGAAAAGCAGCATCACTTGCCCCATAACCTCAGCCGTGCAGAACACAATGCCATCTACAGCCTCAGAAACAACTCTGACATCATAATCAAAAAGGCTGACAAAGGAGGTGCTGTCGTCATCATGAATAGGTCGGAATATGAATAAGAGGCTACTAGGCAGCTCTCCAACACCACTTTCTACAAGCCATTACCCTCTGATCCCACTGAGGGTTACCAAAAGAAACTACACCATTCACTCAAGAAACTCCCTGAAAAAGCACAAGAACAAATCCACACAGACACATCCCTGGAACCCCGACCTGGGGTATTCTATCTGCTACCCAAGATCCATAAACCTGGAAAACCTGGACGCCCCATCATATCAGGCTTTGGCAACCTGATAGCAGGATTGTCTGGCTATGTAGACTCCCTCCTCAAGCCCTACGCTACCAGCACTCCCAGCTATCTTCAAGACACCACTGACTTCCTGAGGAAACTACAGTCCATTGGTGACCTTCCTAAAAACACCATCCGAGCCACTATGGATGCAGAAACCCTCTACACCAACATTCCACACAAAGACGGACTACAAGGCCTCAGGAACAGTATCCCCGATTAATGTCACAGCTAACCTGGTGGCTGAAATTTGTGACTTTGTCCTCACCCATAACTATTTCACATTTGGGGACAATGTATACCTTCAAATCAGCGGCACTGCGATAGGTACCCGCATGGCCCCACAGTATGCCAACATTTTTATGGCTGACTTAGAACAACGCTTCCTCAGCTCTCGTCTCCTAATGCCCCTACTCTACTTGCGCTACATTGATGACATCTTCATCATCTGGACCCATGGAAAAGAAGCCCTTGAGGAATTCCACCAGGATTTCAACAAATTCCATCCCACCATCAACCTCAGGCTGGACCAGTCCACACAAGAGATCCACTTCCTGGACACTACGATGCTAATAAGCGATGGTCACATAAACAACACCCTATATCGGAAACCTACTGACCGCTATTCCTACCTACATGCCTCTAGCTTTCATCCAGACCACACCACATGATCCATTGTCTACAGCCAAGCTCTACGATATAACCACATTTGCTCCAACCCCTCAGACAGAGACAAACACCTACAAGATCTCTATCATGCATTCTTACAACTACAGTACGCACCTGCTGAAGTGAAGAAACAGATTGACAGAGCCAGAAGAGTACCCAGAAGTCACCTACTGCAGGACAGGCCCAACAAAGAAAATAACAGAACGCCACTAGCCATCACCTTCAGCCCCCAACTAAAACCTCTCCAACGCATCATCAAGGATCTACAACCTAGCCTGAAGAACGACCCATCACTCTCACAGATCTTGGGAGACGGGCCAGTCCTTGCTTACAGACAGCCCCCCAACCTGAAGCAAATACTCACCAGCAACCACACACCACACAACAGAACCACTAACCCAGGAACCTATCCTTGCAACAAAGCCCGTTGCCAACTCTGTCCACATATCTATTCAGGGGACACCATCATAGGGCCTAATCACATCAGCCACACTATCAGAGGTTCGTTCACCTGTGCATCTACCAATGTGATATATGCCATCATGTGCCAGCAATGCCCCTCTGCCATGTGCATTGGTCAAACTGGACAGTCTCTCCTTAAAAGAATAAAAGACACAAATCAGACGTCAAGAATGATGACAGGTTTCAGAGTATCAGCCGTGTTAGTCTGTATTCACAAAAAGAAAAAGGAGTACTTAGAGCATCCGATGAAGCTCACGAAAGCTTATGCTCAAATAAATTTGCTAGTCTCTAAGGTGCCAAAAGTACTCCTTTTTCTTTTTGTCAAGAATTATAACATTCAAAAACCAATTAGAGAACACTTCAATCTCTCTGGTCACTCGATTACAGACCCGAGAGTGGCTATCCTTCAACAAAAAAACTGCAAAAACAGACTCCGAGAGACTGCTGAATTGGAATTAATTTGCAAACTGAATACAATTAACTTAGGCTTGAATAAAGACTGGGAATGGATGAGTCATTACACAAAGTAAAACTATTTCCCCATGTTATTTCTCCCCCCCCCTCCCACCCCCCACTGTTCCTCAGACGTTCTTGTTAACTGCTGGAAATGGCCCACCTTGATTATCACCATAAAAGGTTTTCCTCCTTCCCGCCCCCTTCCTGCTGGTAATAGCTCATCTTAAGTGATCACTCTCCTTACAGTGTGTATGATAAAACCCATTGTTTCATGTTCTCTGTGTGTGTGTATATAAATCTCCCCACTGTATTTTCCACTGTATGCATCCTATGAAGTGAGCTGTAGCTCACGAAAGCTTATGCTCAAATAAATTTGTTAGTCTCTAAGGTGCCACAAGTACTCCTTTTCTTAATGAAAAAGTTATGATTTGTTGAATATGATTATCTTATTTGTATGCATGTATTTTTTTTTGTATCTGAAGTTATGAATAATGATTATGTACTGGTATTTGAAATGTGTTTGCTCCTAGGGTAAAATACACCAGGTAGTTTACATCCAGTCTAGGCAGCACATTGTGAAGGGATTATTCATGTTGATGGCCCATTAAAGGATACTTATCTTGTACAACAGACCATAAAAGAAGCCTGCCCATGTCCAATGGGCCTTCATGTGGATGTTTTGGCTAGAGTATGGATAATGGCTGCTCCTATGACTCATCAAAGCATGCAAGGGGATGTGATTTCCCCATGTGACCCTGGACTCCATCTTGTGCCTGTAATTTTCCACAAACTAAGACAGAGAGCACATGGGAGAAGGTATGAAAAAAAACAAAAACAAATAAAAAAAAAACAACAACCCTGGAAGCATGTCCATTTTGTCTCTTTCCTGCTCCCATCTCTGGACTATGGACTTACACTAAAAGGAGCATTACAACCAATGGACCGAGGACCTTCCAGTCTTTCGGAAGTTACCAGAGACTTTACAAGCCAGCAATTTATTCCATCATTGCTTCAAACCTGTTACAAGAACTCTGCATTGGTTATATGTATTTGATTCCTTTGACCATTTTAACTCCTCGTCCTTTCCTCATATACATAAACCTTTAGATATTAGATACTAAAGGACTGGTAATAGTGTGATTATTAGGTAAGATCTGACCTATATCAGCCTCGCTGTGTGGCTGATTTATTGGGATTAGCAGAACCCTTTGTTTGATTAAACTGGTTTTAAATAACCATTCATCATTTAAATCTAGTGTGGTGGGTGGTGAAACATGGACTGGGATACCTAAGGAGACTACATTTCTGACTCTTTATTAACCAGTGTGGTGAGACACAAGTTTACTTTTGATACTGGCTTGATATATCTTATGGAAGAATAACCACCACTTTGGGGTGGGTCTGCCCCATTTCTCAGTAGTTTGTCCTGAATCTGGTATTCTCAGCTGTGACCCACTGTGGTGTGATGGCAGCCATGTTTTACAACAGTGAAATAAATGAATGCCTACTGGAATGCACTAATGCAGTACTAATTTTATGAACTCCATTAGCTTCCATTAGAAAATTCTCTTGAGAGTTGAGCCATACTAATGAGTAGAAACTCAAATATTTCATGTACATCTCTTTTGTGATCTTTTTAGTGATACGGTATTCAATACCCATGGAAAGCAACTATGAGATATCAACAAATCTAGGACCACACATCTCTTGGCAAGGTCCTAGATTAAAGATTAAAGTTTGCTAGAACTTTGCTGACAGGGTGGTTATCTGTATGAGTTAGGCCCCAATGCAGCAAAGTACCTAGAGGGAGGTAGAGTTAAGCACATGCTTAAGTGCTTTGGTGGATCAGGACCTGAGAGGATTTTGTCAAAAATGCACTTTATTATTAAACAAAGTAGGAGCAATTCAACAGTCATCAGGAGAAAACCCTTAGAAAATAGATGATTTAATTTTTAAAATGATTAACAATAATTATTGTTGGAAAACTTGTTTTTGTAAACTGATGAGCTCCATGAACTGCAATTTCAGCAGCTTGGAGGAGTACAGACTCTGATCACTTGCTATCTAAGCACAACAGTTGGTTTGAGGAAATTGCCACACCAGTTTTCTAAAGGTTCTCCCTTCTGCTTATGTAACACTGACAGATCCCAGTCGATGGCTGGTGGGAATCAAACCTAGGACTTCTGAAGCTTAGTGTATGAGCCTCTACTGCATGAGCTAAAAACCACATGGCTCTTAACCAAGGCTGAAGCAGACTCATCAGTCTCTAGCTGGTCTAGCTGCAACAAGAGGGGGACAGAGCTCTACACCAAACAAGCATGGGTTACAATTATATTGTGTATAAGTGTGTTTTTGTAGAGGTTATTCTTGATAGAAATGTATCCTGTTAAGATATATTGCTAATTTCTCAGATATGTACAATATTCTAGTTGATTTGTATAGAGATTAGAAAGCAATTATGTCAGTACTTGTGCTCATGGAGTTTATTCCAGCACCCACAATTCTATTGTATCAGTATCTGCATTACTGTCTACAACCCCCATTCATATATAGCATTCTGGAGAGGCTTAGGTTTCTCTAAATCAGAATTAGGATGAGTATATACAGGGATTGCATCAAAAGAGAAGAAGGTTTTTTTTGCTCTTTCATTTACCCTTCTTTCTTCTGCATATCTCTAAATGTGAACTCAGTGCTCAAAGGGAGTGACAAATGTTTACTTCTCATTTGAAGTGAACATAATAAGACCAACAGTTTCCCAGTACAGCAGAGCCAGTGTACCTCAGACCTGATCTACAACATCTCTTTACTTTAGAAGGACCTAATAGTTATAATAGAGACTATTTGCTCCAAACTGTGTGGTAATTCTTTTTTTCAATAGTCTTTCTTGTTTTATCTTTATCTCTGAGGGAAAAAAATCCCTTTCTTGGTCTTTGTCTTGGGGGACTGAGGGACTGAATTTGCATCCTTACTAATGAGAAATAAGTTGCCAAGGAAGATATGGGGTTCAGTAACCCTAATTTTAGATTTAAATGCTGCACTGTGTGATCTTTAGAATAGGGCCTGTCCTTGCATTGTTTGATTGGTAACGTGCCTAGTATATGGGGGCCCAGATCTGTTGGAGGTCCTTAGGCTCTACCAAAACAGAAATAATTATTAACCAACTTTTCCCCAGATGTGAGAAGTTTTCTTCTGGCTCCATGGGCCTGCTCATTTACTGTTCCCCTTTGGGAGTAGGGGGACAAAACCCAAGCCAACTTCAACAGACTGAGGTTTAGGAAACGCCACATATGATAAATATTCATAGTTTCCTGACTCTGCTGAAGGAGTCTCAGGTAGGGAATGAATTGGTCCCAAAATATCAGGTCAGCAATCAAGAAGACTAACATGCTGCTGTGACTTACGATGAAAGATCGATTAGTTAACTGTGCCTTGGCTAATGAATGACTATGAGGGTGTATGTTAGAGACATTAAAACAATCTATAATTATTTAAGATGTGTAAATGCCAAGGAAGGAGAGAGAGACTTAGCATAAAACAAGGGAATGTAATTTAGAATAAGTGGATGAAAATAGATTATTTTGATTGATTTTAAAAAAAAAACAAACCCTTTCCTGACACAATCCCAACTATACTCTTCCAAAAGAGAACCTATCACTGCAAGGATCACCCATCAAACTATTATGAAAGGGAGATTACCTCAGTAAAGGCTGCAATGGCCTGCCACCTAAATCTGGCAGATCCTCAGAACACCAGGTCCACTAGCATGGAAGACCTGTGTCAGCATGGCTCCGGCTGACTAGTGCCTATGCAATCTGGCACAATACCTGCAGAAATGTCCTCATGAAGGTCTGGGCAGAAAATGTAGACTGGGCTATCTTCTCTTCTGACTAATGTAGAGGAGGATGAAAAGGAGTACTTGTGGCACCTTAGAGACTAACAAATTTATTAGAGCATAAGCTTTCGTGAGCTACAGCTCACTTCATCGGATGCATTTGGTGGAAAAAACAGAGGAGAGATTTATATACACACACAGAGAACATGAAACAATGGGTTTATCATACACATTGTAAGGAGAGTGATCACTTAAGATAAACCATCACCAGCAGCGGGGGGGGGGGGGGAAAGGAGGAAAACCTTTCATGGTGACAAGCAAGGTAGGCTATTTCCAGCAGTTAACAAGAATATCTGAGGAACAGTGGGGGGTAGGGTGGGGTGGGGGGGGAGAAATAAAATGGGGAAATAGTTTTACTTTGTGTAATGACTCATCCATTCCCAGTCTCTATTCAAGCCTAAATTAATTGTATCCAGTTTGCAAATTAATTCCAATTCAGCAGTGTCTCGTTGGAGTCTGTTTTTGAAGCTTTTTTGTTGAAGGATAGCCACTCTTAGGTCTGTAATCGAGTGACCAGAAAGATTGAAGTGTTCTCCAACTGGTTTTTGAATGTTATAATTCTTGACGTCTGATTTGTGTCCATTCGTTCTTTTACGTAGAGACTGTCCAGTTTGACCAATGTACATGGCAGAGGGGCATTGCTGGCACATGATGGCATGTATCACATTGGTAGATGCGCAGGTGAACGAGCCTCTGATAGTGTGGCTGATGTGATTAGGCCCTATGATGGTGTCCTCTGCATAGACATGTGGACAGAGTTAGCAACGGGCTTTGTTGCAAGGATAGGTTCCTGGGTTGGTGGTTCTGTTGTGTGGTGTGTGGTTGCTGGTGAGTATTTGCTTCAGATTGGGGGGCTGTCTGTAAGCAAGGATTGGTCTGTCTCCCAAGATCTGTGAGAGTGATGGGTCGTTCTTCAGGCTAGGTTGTAGATGCTTGATGCGTTGGAGAGGTTTTAGTTGGGGGCTGAAGGTGATGGCTAGTGGCGTTCTGTTATTTTCTTTGTTGGGCCTGTCCCGTAGTAGGTGACTTCTGGCTCTGTCAATCTGTTTCTTCACTTCAGCAGGTGGGTATTGTAGTTGTAGAAATGCATGATAGAGATCTTGTAGGTGTTTGTCTCTGTCTGAGAGGTTAGAGCAAATGCGGTTGTATCGTAGAGCTTGGCTGTAGACAATGGATCTTGTGGTATGATCTGGATGAAAGCTAGAGGCATGTAGGTAGGAATAGCGGTCAGTAGGTTTCCGATATAGGGTGGTGTTTATGTGACCATCGCTTCTTAGCACCGTAGTGTCCAGGAAGTGGATCTCTTGTGTGGACTGGTCCAGCCTGAGGTTGATGGAGGGATGGAAATTGTTGAAATCATGGTGGAATTCCTCAAGGGCTTCTTTTCCATGGGTCCAGATGATGAAGATGTCATCAATGTAGTGCAAGTAGAGTAGGGACATTAGGAGACGAGAGCTGAGGAAGCGTTGTTCTAAGTCAGCCATAAAAATGTTGGCATACTGTGGGGCCATGCGGGTACCCATCGCAGTGCTGCTGACTTGAAGGTATACATTGTCCCCAAATGTGAAATAGTTATGGGTGAGGACAAAGTCACAAAGTTCAGCCACCAGGTTAGCCGTGACATTATCGGGGATACTGTTCCTGACGGCTAGTAGCCCATCTTTGTGTGAAATGTTGGTGTAGAGGGCTTCTACATCCATAGTGGCTAGGATGGTGTTTTTAGGAAGATCACCAATGGACTGTAGTTTCCTCAGGAAGTCAGTGGTGTCTCGAAGATAGCTGGGAGTGCTGGTAACGTAGGGCCTGAGGAGGGAGTCTACATAGCCAGACAATCCTGCTGTCAGGGTGCCAATGCCTGATATGATGGGGCGTCCAGGATTTCCAGGTTTATGGATCTTGGGAAGCAGATAGAATACCCCAGGTCAGGGCTCTAGGGGTGTGTCTGTGCGGATTTGTTGTGCTTTTTCAGGGAGTTTCTTGAGCAAATGCTGTAGTTTCCTTTGGTAACTCTCAGTGGGATCAGAGCCACTATGGATGTAGAAGCCCTCTACACCAACATTCCACACAAAGATGGGCTACAAGCCGTCAGGAACAATATCCCCGATAATGTCACGGCTAACCTGGTGGCTGAACTTTGTGACTTTGTCCTCACCCATAACTATTTCATATTTGGGAACAATTTATACCTTCAAGTCAGCGGCACTGCGATGAGTACCCGCATGGCCCCACAGTATGCCAACATTTTTATGGCTGACTTAGAACAACGCTTCCTCAGCTCTCGTCTCCTAATGCCCCTACTCTACTTGCGCTACATTGATGACATCTTCATCATCTGGACCCATGGAAAAGAAGCCCTTGAGGAATTCCACCAGGATTTCAACAATTTCCATCCCACCATCAACCTCAGCCTGGACCAGTCCACACAAGAGATCCACTTCCTAGACACTACGGTGCTAATAAGCGATGGTCACATAAACACCACCCTATATCGGAAACCTACTGACCGCTATTCCTACCTACATGCCTCTAGCTTTCATCCAGATCATACCACACGATCCATTGTCTACAGCCAAGCTCTACGATATAACCGCATTTGCTCCAACCCCTCAGACAGAGACAAACACCTACAAGATCTCTATCATGCATTCCTACAACTACAATACCCACCTGCTGAAGTGAAGAAACAGATTGACAGAGCCAGAAGAGTACCCAGAAGTCACCTACTACAGGACAGCCCCCACAAACAAAATAACAGAACGCCACTAGCCATCACCTTCAGCCCCCAACTAAAACCTCTCCAACGCATCATCAAGGATCTACAACCTATCCTGAAGGACGACCCATCACTCTCACAGATCTTGGAAGAGAGACCAGTTCTTGCTTACAGACAGCCCCCCAATCTGAAGCAAATACTCACCAGCAACCACACACCACACAACAGAACCACCAACCCGGGAACCTATCCTTGCAACAAAGCCCGTTGCCAACTCTGTTCACATATCTATTCAGGGGACACCATCATAGGGCCTAATCACATCAGCCACACTATCAGAGGCTCGTTCACCTGCGCATCTACCAATGTGATATATGCCATCATGTGCCAGCAATGCCCCTCTGCCATGTACATTGGTCAAACTGGACTGTCTCTACGTAAAAGAATGAATGGACAAAAATCAGACATCAAGAATTATAACATTCAAAAACCAGTTGGAGAACACTTCAATCTCTCTGGTCACTCGATCACAGACCTAAGAGTGCCTATCCTTCAACAAAAAAGCTTCAAAAACAGACTCCAACTAGACACTGCTGAATTGGAATTAATTTGCAAACTGGATACAATTAACTTAGGCTTGAATAGAGACTGGGAATGGATGAGTCATTACACAAAGTAAAACTATTTCCCCGTGTTATTTCTCCTCCGCACCCCACCCTACCCCCCACTGTTCCTGAGATATTCTTGTTAACTGCTGGAAATAGCCTACCTTGCTTGTCACCATGCAAGGTTTTCCTGCTTCCCCCCCCCCCGCTGCTGGTGATGGCTTATCTTAAGTGATCACTCTCCTTACAGTGTGTATGATAAACCCATTGTTTCATGTTCTCTGTGTGTGTATATCAATCTCCCCTCTGCTTTTTCTACCAAATGCATCCGGTGAAGTGAGCTGTAGCTCACGAAAGCTTATGCTCAAATAAATGTGTTAGTCTCTAAGGTGCCACAAGTACGCCTTTTCTTTTTGCGAATACAGACTAACACGGCTGCTACTCTGAAACCTGTAGAGGAGGATGTAAATCCTCCCACTCCCCAAGTATGGGTCACAGTGAGTGGCCTTTGCATGATCTGGAAAGGGTGAGAGAAACAGTGTCATAGGATCACAATCTGGTCCAGTATGATCTACTTGGGGAACAGTCTTCCAAAAGAACTGTTGCAAGCCTTATTGCCTGAGGCATTTAAAGTACAAAAAATGTAGAAAGATGGCACCAAATGTGGACGGAAGCACAGGGATAATTTTGGTAATTAATTGATCTTCAAATATTCATGGTAAATAGGCCTAATGGCCTGTGATGGGATATTAGATGGGTGGGATCTGAGTTACCCAGGAAAGAATTTTCTGTAGTATCTGGCTGGTGAATCTTGCCCATATGCTCAGGGTTTAGCTGATCGCCATATTTGGGGTCGGAAAGGAATTTTCATCCAGGGCAGATTGGAAGAGGCCCTGGAGGTTTTTCGCCTTCCTCTGTAGCATGGGGCACGGGTCACTTGCTGGAGGATTCTCTGCTCCTTGAAATCTTTTTAAACCACAATTTGAGGACTTCAACAGCCATGCCCTTAGACCAGAACACGAACTAGAAAGTACACACTAGGGAATACGGTTACACTTGAGAGAGAGGTCATCTAGTGAGTCCTGACAGTACATTATTCACAAAATTTAAGAGATTTTTAGCTTGTATTATTGAGTGAATGCTGGCGTTTTCCAGATAGTGAATCTTTCCTTTTAATGACTGAACAGGTATTTCATGGGTCCATCAGATTTTCTACTCATTTGTTGCCTGCTACTTAGCTCCTTGAAAAATGAAGTCTAACTTTGCTGTTTTCTCTCCTGCCGTTCAGTTTCTCAGGATTGATTTAAAACCGCACTTTGGAATCTGTACTCTCAGGGCTACCCTTGATAAGGAATTGTGGTATCAGTGCCTAGTAGTAGTGACATGTTTTATTTGGCTTTCTAATGTTAAGTTTTTAATTTTTTGTTCATTTAGTTAAATACTTTCTGGCAACAGATAAGCTGAATGTAAAAAGTACCTGCACTAGCTCTTATAAAGTCCTTAACTGCAGACACTAGACATGCAGTATAAACCTGTTCACTTACTGGTTTATTGTGAGAGGAGAAGGGAAAAAAACGCAAATTAACTCAAGTGCTGCATAACTCTTCCAGGATCCTCTTATGATTTCTTTATCATAGCTTTGTGCTAAAGAAACTGAAATAGGGCTGCGTGGATTTTCCTATTAGGCTCCTAACCTAACTAATTCGGAAAAGAACTCCCCACTGTAGTGCTTTTAGACCTTTTACATACAAGCCTTTTGCACCTAAGTATTGTGGGATAATTAGTTTTCAGGCAAACACTTATTTTCATAAAACAAAATATCTGTTCCCTTAAGACATCCCAGGAACCTTCTAAATACTCTCTCCGTCCTCTTTTTTAAAATTCATTTTAAACAGTGAGATGCACTGATAGCCAAATGCTCGTGTTTGTGAGGAGTCTGCTGCTAATTAAAAACACCCATGCTGTTTTTCCTTTTTTAATAGGGTGGCTCTGCTGGACCAACTGGATTTCAGCAATTCCGTGAATGCGGGGTCTCTGAAGCAGAACTCAATGCAGCAACAAACATGCCTTTCATCTGGTCTTTTCAAATGCTTTCAGATGTTTGTAGTTTTAGACATAGCTCAAGTAAGTGCTACAGTGGCAAAGCTACAGCTATGCTGCTGTAGTGTAGATGCTTCAGATATTGACCAAAGGGGATTTTCTGTCACTACAGTTAACTCACCTCTCCATTAGGTGGTAGCTAGGTCGACTGAAGAATTCTTCCATTGACCTAGCTTTGTCTACACTGGGAGTTGGGGCGACTTGACCATGGTGCTCATGGTGGAAAATTTTTCACAGCTTACTAGGTCAATCTAAGTGTAGAACTGGCTTAAGAGTCAATCTTTGCTTAGCAGGGTGTGATGTTTGGGGATTATTCAGACCAGTAAGGGGTTCTGTTATTACCTGTTCTGTAACCTTGGGTGCCTTAATGGTATGCGGCTATGACTCAGAGCCCTGACGCCAGGACCCAGCGTACAAACATAAAGCTCTCACCCTGGCTTCCACCAGCCTAGTTACTCCTTGAAGGGTGATCCCAAGAGCCCTTTCAGTCCCAAGGCTCCCTAAATCACTTTACCTAGAGTTCTTATCTACCAGACACTCAGGTTTTCCCTCTGGTTCGTCACCCTGAAAGTATAAAACAGCCCCCAGTTATCAGTTCACTAGCACATACATTCCACATAGTTTGCACAACAGAGATTTGCATGAGGTAAAAATAAACAAAGCTTATTTAATAGAAAAAACATATCTCCAAAGATGGAATAGTTAGGAAAAGTAGTGAGTTCTAAAATGCCTAACCTGTCCTGGCTAGAGTAATTATCCCTATGGCAACTTTTTAAAAATATATCCAGGTTTTATGTTTCTACTGGTGGCGGACATCCACACATTACCTAGATGCACATAACATTTATTCTACATGTGGATGAAAAAAATTAGAGGGAGCATTGCTCATAATGACTATCATGGACAGCATGTGAACCGCTGACTGGGGGAGGCTAGCCTCCAGCCCTGCCTCTTCCACCTCTTCCTTCCATGCCCTTTTGTGCCCCCCGACCAGAGCCCAGAGCACCCCCACAGTGGCTGCTAGCACCTGCCCCAGGCTAGTAGCCCCAGTGCCCCAGGAGTGCGGGTTGCGCTGCCCCAGCCCTGGAGCCCCAGGAGGTCGGGGCTGTGTGGTCCCAGTGCCCTGAAGCCCCACAGCGCCGGGAGGGCAGGCTGCACTGCCCCAGCTTCCCTAGCTCTGGAGCACCGCAAGGGCAGGCAGCGCGGCTCCAGCCCGAGCTGGGGCCACCACAGGGGGTGCCACAGAAGGGTCTGGGGGTAAGCATGGGTGGGGCTATGCCTGGTTGTTTGGGGAGGCGCAGCCTCCCACAGCCTATGATACATGACTATCAAGTTCAAACCATTACAAGCTTTGACCTATTTGTACATACAATAACATTGTATATAGTCAGTTGGTTCTAATTCTCTTCGGGTTTCAGATCCCCTGTTTTCCCTATGTGGTGTCTGGACCCTGACTGAAAAAATTGTCTTTGTCCCTATGTGACAAAGATTTATTGGAGATACTTGGTCTCTTCCTCAATCTTTAAATCCTTAGAGAAAACAAAACTGAAAAGGGTGTATCCATTTCACTGTTGCTAGACAGAAGTATTTTAAATATCAAAGTTCCTCTGTCTGTCAAACAATAACTGGTAAACTTGACTAGTAGGTGTCACAAATTCAAAAATAATTCTCTTTAATACAAAGTGACTGCATTCATTAACAGGCACTTCACTATACATTTAGCAAGGTCTGGTCTCAATTTAAATTATTCAATTGATTCTTAGTACCCTGGAAAACGGGTAATAAAAAGTTTCACCCATCCTGAATCTACTCTTATGAAAAAAAATCCATAAAGTATAACTATTTAGGTTTAAATGAATAGGCTTCCACATAAATTCACTTGGATCCTATAGAAATTACTCTGGAAACCTATAGAAAATGAGATGCTTTACATAGGTTGTTTTAAATGATCCCTTAGAATGCTATAACAGGGATACAATTTTTGAACAAAATTCTATAGAATGGTCCAAAAATAATCAATGATTATGACTTTTCTTTTAAAGTTTATAGAACTTTCTAATAAGAGTACACTTATGGCCTTTCTGCTTTTTAAGGCTGCCTTGATTCAGTGAAAAAAATAGCAAGATGCAGAGCATGTCTTCTAGGAAACTGGAACTTATATTAGTTCTAAGTGGTTAAAAAAAAAAACAATGGACAGTGTAATCAGGTCAAATAGGATCTATAATCTGGGATATTGTAAAGTGACGTCCATCCCCAGAATGCTGGCCTAGGCTCTGAGTGCTACAAGAAGGATTTTAGCTAGTAACAATCCTAGTTGTCATATGAAAACTTTTTTTGTTTTCTCTCTCTGGGTAGAAAAATCTCACAAGGGAGCCTTGCCCTTCAAGAGTCAGGTCATTCAAGAGCATAGTAGCTTTCATTTCCATTTAGAATCCTCCACTGAATCACCAGACTGTTTCACAAAAAGAAAAGGAGTACTTGTGACACCTTAGAGACTAACAAATTAATTAGAGCATAAGCTTTCGTGAGCTACAGCTCACTTCATCGGATGCATTTGGTGGAAAAAACAGAGGAGAGATTTATATACACACACACAGAGAACATGAAACAATGGGTTTATCATACACACTGTAAGGAGAGTGATCACTTAAGATAAGCCATCACCAGCAGCAGGGGGGGGGGAAAGGAGGAAAACCTTTCATGGTGACAAGCAAGATAGGAAAAAGAAAAGGAGTACTTGTGGCACCTTAGAGACTAACACATTTATTAGAGCATAAGCTTTCGTGAGCTACAGCTCACTTCATCGGATGCATCCGATGAAGTGAGCTGTAGCTCACGAAAGCTTATGCTCTAATAAATTTGTTAGTCTCTAAGGTGCCACAAGTACTCCTTTTCTTTTTGCGAATACAGACTAACATGGCTGCTACTCTAAAGCAAGATAGGCTAATTCCAGCAGTTAACAAGAATATCAGAGGAACAGTGGGGGGTGGGGTGGGAGGGAGAAATACCATGGGGAAATAGTTTTACTTTGTGTAATGACTCATCCATTCCCAGTCTCTATTCAAGCCTAAGTTAATTGTATCCAGTTTGCAAATTAATTCCAATTCAGCAGTCTCTCGTTGGAGTCTGTTTTTGAAGCTTTTTTGTTGAAGGATAGCCACTCTTAGGTCTGTGATCGAGTGACCAGAGAGATTGAAGTGTTCTCCAACTGGTTTTTGAATGTTATAATTCTTGACGTCTGATTTGTGTCCATTCATTCTTTTACGTAGAGACTGTCCAGTTTGGCCAATGTACATGGCAGAGGGGCATTGCTGGCACATGATGGCATATATCACATTGGTAGATGCGCAGGTGAACGAGCCTCTGATAGTGTGGCTGATGTGATTAGGCCCTATGATGGTATCCCCTGAATAGATATGTGGACAGAGTTGGCAACGGGCTTTGTTGCAAGGCTAGGTTCCTGGGTTAGTGGTTCTGTTGTGTGGTGTGTGATTGCTGGTGAGTATTTGCTTCAGATTGGGGGGCTGTCTGTAAGCAAGGACTGGTCTGTCTCCCAAGATCTGTGAGAGTGATGGCTCGTCCTTCAGGATAGGTTGTAGATCCTTGATGATGCTTTGGAGAGGTTTTAGTTGGGGGCTGAAGGTGATGGCTAGTGGCGTTCTGTTGTTGTATTTCTCCCTCCCACCCCACCCCCCACTGTTCCTCTGATATTCTTGTTAACTGCTGGAATTAGCCTACCTTGCTTGTCACCATGAAAGGTTTTCCTCCTTTCCCCCCCCTGCTGCTGGTGATGGCTTATCTTAAGTGATCACTCTCCTTGCAGTGTGTATGATAAACCCATTGTTTCATGTTCTCTGTGTGTGTGTATATAAATCTCTCCTCTGTTTTTTCCACCAAATGCATCCGATGAAGTGAGCTGTAGCTCACGAAAGCTTATGCTCTAATTAATTTGTTAGTCTCTAAGGTGCCACAAGTACTCCTTTTCTTTTTGCGAATACAGACTAACACGGCTGCTACTCTGCAGACTGTTTCAGGAGCAGATGTGTACGCAGTTCATCTGCCTCTCTTTCTTAGCTATGAGGCAGGAAGGATGGTTTAAATGGCTACGGTGCCGGCCTGGCACTTAGGAGACCTGGGTTCATTTTCCTGCTCTAATACAGACTTCCTGGGTGACCTTGGGCAACTCCCTCAGTCTCTGTGGACCTCAGAGCTGTAAAATGGGGACAATAGTCTCCACTCCAGCGGTGGTATGAGGATACATACGGTCAACATTGTACATTGCTCAGATATTATGATAATGGTGGTGGGGAGGTCATATAAGTACCACACATAATGTTAAAACCTACTCTGTAGATAGTGTTGGAGGGGGGAAATTGGGCTGCTGGTACCTGTTTCCCATATAGCGAAGCCTATGGACAATGCAGTGAAACTACAAGTCCTTCCATCTCATTACATACCCCTGCAACAAGCATCAGAGACAGTATGTGTAATCATCAACATCAAAAGCATAAGTCCAAGAGAACTTAACATTTCTAAATTCACAAACCATAAGAGCATAACCAATTTTAATACCCCAATTACCCATAAACCTCCTATAATGAGAATAGTCAAGGAAACAAAATGTAGAAAGCCCAGTCAATAAAGAGATGGAAAAAATTCTTAGAGTTCATAGAATTTAAGGCCAGAAAGGACCATTAAATCATCTAATCTGACCTCTTATACATCACAGGCCATTATATTTCCCCAAGTTGCCTAGAGAGACATCCAGTCTTGATTTGAAGAACCCACCACTTCCCTTGGTAGTTTGCTCCAATGGTTAATCACCTCACTGTTTTTGGGGTTTTTTTCCTAAATAAAAAAGAATTGTGCCTTATTTCCTATTTGAATTTGTCTGGCTTCAAGCTTCCAGCCGTTGGTTCTTGTTATGATTTCCCCCGCTAGCTTGAAGAGCCCTTTAGGATCCACGTATTCTCCCCCATAAAGGTACTTATACACTACTCAAATCACCTCTCAGTCTTTTTGGTGAACTCAATCTGTTCAGCTTTTTAAGTCTCACTATAAGGCATTATCCCTAGCCCTTGAATAATTTTATAGCTCTTTCCTATACCCTCTCTCTAAATGGAAAAAGTGCACACCACAACTGTACACAGTATTCCAGCATCAGTCTCACCAATGCTGTATCCAAAGGTAAAAATCAGCTCCCTATTCCTACTTACTTCTCCCCTGTGTATACGTCCAAGGACCATAGTAGCCCTTTTTACAATAGCAAAAAACTGGGAGCTCAAGCTGAATGGCTTGTATTCTATGATCTCTAAATCCGTCTGAGTCATGCTAGTTATATAACTTTGCAGGTGGCTGTTCTTAAAACACATTTTATATGAATGGACCCAGTTTACCAAGGGATTAGTGATCTGTCATCGTTATTTACCACTCTGCCCCAAACCCCTGTCCCAAACCCCGTGGATGCATCGCTTCGCATCCCAGCTATCCATAGATACATAGATACTAAGGTCAGAAAGGACCATTCTGATCATCTAGTCTGACCTCCTGCACAATGTCTTTGTGTCATCTGCAAATTTTGATCAGCAGTAATTTTATGCTTTCTTCCAGATCATTGATGGAAAAGTTGAATAGCATCAAGCCTAGCACCAATCCCTGCAGAAGCCCACTAGAAACACCCCCATTTGGTGATGATTCCTCATTGACAACTACTTTGAGATCTTTGTTAGCCAGTTCTTAATCCATTTAATGTGTGATCTATTGATGTTGTATAATGCTAAGTCCTTCCCTAAGTCCTCACTGTATTGGGAAAGGGGCATTCAAATTTCTTATGTACTCTTAAGCTTCTACACATAGGTATTTTAATTATGATGCTCTCCTGGGGCAATAGTGAGCTTACTCCTGCAGGGCACATTACTTCAAATGGCTTCACTTGCCCCAGCCATGTGAGTTTGATCTAGGGCAGCTTCTCTCAGGAGGTGGGCTTGACCGCTCAGGAAACTGCAAGAATACCCAGCCCAGCGACACACCTTCACAGCACCGACTACATCACATAATTTAACTTTGGACGCTACTTTCTCCTTCTAACCTCTTTACACCATGCTTCACATCCAGAGTTTCTCTGTTCTTGTTATAACCAATAATCTAATTCTTGAGAAAGACCTTCCTGTGTGCAATTTTTTCTTTCCTGTTCAGTCATTCCACCAATTTATAAAATCCTGGACTCTACCTTGCTTCTGTATTTGGAACAGAGGGGTCTGGATCTGATTATGCTCATGGTATGTTGCATGGAACATCCATGTGTTCTCATGGATTTTTCCAGGAGAGGTACAAGACGTTAAGCTGGCTTCTGATACCTATAACTGAGTGACTCCTTTCTTGGACTTGAGCCTTTTGTAAATGTTTGATTTAATTCCTTTTGTTCATGTTAGTGTTGATCAGCACACTTTAAGAAAAACCTGACTAAAGAGAGTACGGCAACACACATCCCAAATGGAAGTCCGGATTGTGCTAAACAAAGAGAAGAGCTGAAGAATGAGGCATAGATACCAAAATAGATACCAGGGAATAGATCCCAAAAAATGCTCATGAATTATGATCCCTGTGAATATGGAGCTGAATACTAGTTTGTTCCATGCGGAGACAAATGTTTCTGATGAGAACATTAGTGGTTTTATTTTTAAGGAGCAGATAGTAAGATCTTGGTACATTATTTGATCACTTCTGCCATTTTTAGACCAAAAGAAAAAATATTTCATGTGCTCCACTTAAGTGAGGGAACCATCCAGAGGCACTATTTTTGTTCTGGTGTGCAGAGTTTTATGTGGGACATGCCAGTCAGTGCTGACAAATGGATAGCAGCAAGTAAGATGTTTGGTGTACATCTCTACACTCCTGAAATAGTTCTTATTCCACAGCAGCAGAGATTCAAGCAATAGTATGAGATATAGTGTAAGCTGCATAGTTGCAAGTGTGGCTCTTTCAGTTGTGAGTGATGGTAAGAACGGCCTAAGGGCAGAACTAAACATTATTGCAAGCTGGTAAATGATGTGTCTAACATGGTGAAGGACTCGTGTCAAGAAAGAAGAAACAACTTAAATTTCCAGAGTCAGTGCACCTTTAAGGCAACAGAGGCTGACAAATCTTCACACTGTGGTTAATTTACATTTAAGAGATCATGTTGTTTCAGAAAAGATTTTTACCTCAGTGTGTGTGTAATAGGGTCTTTAGTGGGTCAGGTGGCCTAGTGGTTAGCATCCACAGCCCCACCCATCTATGGATAGGGTTTGCAGTCCCGTCCCTCTCTGAATTAGAGGTGCACTGAGGCAGGCAGAAGGTCTATGTTCCTCCTGTATTAGGAGCAGTTTGTAGGGGAACCCAAACCCACTCACTCCACCAGGCTCTGACACATGGTTCTAGAATGGTCAACTGTGTCTGGTCCCTGAAGGTGCCTTCTGAGTTACTCTCCCTGGGTAACTTCCTACTGTCTGCCTTTGTCCTCCAGTCTGATATAAGGCAAAAGGAAAAGGCAACAAAAACAGTCAGCCCCAACTGGGCTCAACATAAAGTCTCTTCCCTCGGGAAGGCTTCTCTGGCACCCTTATCAGGAGCCTTCAGGGCAAGTCTGTGCTCCTTCCCCCCTCTGAGCTGGGTTGCTCCCTTTTCAACCTTTTTTCCAGTTGGAGCATGCTCTGTAGGTCTGGAGGGGCAGGGTTACCTGGGTCCAGTACTGCCATTTAACCCCCTCAGGCCCAATGTGGAGTCTGTACACCCCATCAGTGTGTGACCCACATGCTCACCAAAAGTATGTAGCGTATGGCTGCTATTATTTTTGAAGATCATTGACAGAATGACCATTTCATGCATATCCAAATGAGGTGATGGTATTGCTTGATATCCCTTCACAGTCCGTTGTAACATTGGTGGCCAAAAAAAAAAAAATCAGTTGAAGATTTTTAATCAAACATCACAGCCTAGTTTAAGTCACTAGATAAAATAAAAAATAAGAAGTAGGTCACTGTTCTGCCACCGATAGCAGACAGACTGTCTGGATAATGGCAGACCACCAGACCAGAACTTCCAAGCTATGTCTGTATTTAATATGAGGCAGCTATAGGCAGGTTTTCTGTTTTGTTAACTGTTAGCAGCATTATGACATTCTGCACTCACCAAATGTAACTGATATCAAAATGGAGCACTTAAATGTTGAAGTTATTGTAGATGCTGCAGTGGTGAGATCAATTTGACTTCTGATGTCTATTTCTTGACAATTAGGCTACAGCTACATGAGAGAGTTTACAAAGGCAAAGCTGCACCGATGCACTAGAGAGCTTACAGCGACACAGCTGGAGCCATGGTAAGCCGACAGGAAAGAGCTCTCCCATCGGTTTAAATGCTCCAGCTCCGCAAGTGCCGGTAGCCATGTCAGCGGTAGAAGCTCTCCTGCCAACATAGCACTGACCACACTGGCACTTACATCAGTGTAACTTATGTTTGGGGAGATTTATTCACACTCACACCCTTAGCAACATAAGTTGTGTGGTGGAAAATTAACCACGTGTTGTGTTTGGTTCAGAACAAACCTGACGCTCCTTTATTTAAGCATGCGCATACAGGGAGAGTCAGCCAGTACTGCTCTCGTGTAAACAGAAATACAGGAGCTTATATTGCTGAAATTGTCAAACCCACTTCCTTCAGCAGCATTTTTCTTATTTGGCATATAGTGCAAGCTTTAACAGTAGCTTTGCCTTACTTGGAGTTTAGCAAAACAAGCTTTACCTGTTATTGACAGGTGTTTCCTTTGCAGTTAATGTTTTTTTCTAACTTTTAGCAGTTATGGTGACATTTCTCAAGCTGTGCTGTTGCAATTGCCCCTCAATGGAATTTTCCTTACTCTCTTCTTATGCTTCATATACACAGTTAGCTTGACCAAAGTTTTAGGCCTATTAGTTTAGGCCTACTAGATTTTTCCTTCACAGTTGTGTCAACATAAGCTGTAGTGTAGACAAAGCTTTAATGCAGTGGTGGTTCACAAATTTAATTTAGGAACATGACAATACTCTGTCAATGCTTCTCTTATGAGGAAATCATACAGGCAGCACAACCAACTGTTGATCAAAGTAGAACCGAGCCACAAAATGGCTGTGAGCTAAGTAATGAGACTGACTCTCTCATCGCCTCACCCCATTATAGTTTATGCAAAGCAGACCTGCTGCATACTGTTGTCGGCACCAAGAGTAGCTGAGCAGAACACATTGCGCTACAATTTACAGGCCCTTGGAAACTATATCTGGGATGATTATAGCTTGATATTTTATATCAATAGTAACTGGAAAACCTAATGAAGATCCAAGATGTTTCATGGTAGCACTGAACAAGTCCCTGCATCTAATTGCTTAGTTTAAGTAGACAAGTCACATTCAGGAAGTGAGGAGAGGGATACAAGCAAATATATATACATTCACAATTCTTTTTATTCTAAATCAGAGGTCAGCAACCTGCAGCACATGTGCCAAAGGCAGCATGTGAGCCAATTTTTACTGGCACGCTGCTGCCAGCCAGGGTCCCAGCCACCAGCCCCGCTCAGCCTGCTGCCGGCCTGGGTGAATGGAATCCCAGGACAGCAGCAGGCTGAGAGGGGCCAGTGGACGGGACCCCAGCTGGCAGAAGCTGGCAGATGGAACCCCAGACCGGCAGCCTGCCGCCGATCTGGGGTTCTGTCCGCTGGCCCTGCTCAGCCCGCTGACGGTCTGGAGTTCCGGCCTCTGGCCTCTTGCCAGCCGAGGCCCAGGTCATCTGCCCCGCACAGCCTGCTGCCAGCCTGGGATACCAGCTGCTGGCCCCGCTCACCTCGCTGCTGGTCTGGGGTTCCTGTCGCCCGGCCCCTTGCCAGCCACGGCCTGGCCTCCAGCCTGGCTCAGCCCTCCTGCCAGCTTGGGGTACCAGCAACCAGCCCAGGGCTCTGCTTCTGGCCTGGGCCCAGCACTCAGCAGCCCTTATCAAAAATTATACTACAATTAGTTTAAAAACTTGAAAATTTAAAAACTTTACATATTACAGTAATCGTTAAAAATATATAATGTTAATAAATACATAGGTTTGATGAAAGAAAGTAGTTGTACTTATGTGCCTGTGCTTAATTTGTGTTTTTGATGATTTACCTTTTAAAAAAATCTCGTGTGCATTTTAATTTAATTTTAAATGAAGCTTCTTAAACATTTTAAAAACCTCGTTTATTTTACATACAACAATAGTTTAGTTATATAATATAGACTTAGAGAGAGAGACCTTCTAAAAACATTAAAATGTATTACCAGCATGCGAAACCTTAAATTGGAGTGAATAAATGAAGACTCGGCACACCACTTCTGAAAGGTTGCCGAGCCCTGTTCTAAATGGATTATATGAGCTATCTGTTGTCAGCTCCTGTATCTTGCCTCTGGTTGGCAGAGGTGTGTCTTGCTTAGAGATTGTACAGTTATAAATCTGTTAAGGGAAGGTGAATCATGAATAAGGGCAACATTGGAAGAAAGCACAGATTTCTACATGAGGTGGGTGAGGAATGGCGCTGTTGCGCAACAGTGAGATCGGCGGCAACCAAAATGAGAGAGTTGCTGGTAACTATCTGCTTTAAATGGATAGTGGTTGAACAGAACATACTTGGTTTTCCACCATAAGTGGCTAATGCAGTGGACAACTTACATACAGTAATTACTAGATGATTAAACAGAACAGGTCATCTCCATTAGTAAATCATTTGCCATGCCAGATATATTGGAGGTCTGAATGTAAAGGAGATAAATAACTCCAGAGTTTGTATGTCAAACTGCATGAAAACAAGTTTTAGTGTGAAATGCAAATGCTTAAACATTAAGCTTTCTCATCTGTTGCTATGCAATTAATGTGATTGGGTCAATGCAGGGAAAGTTTTGTGCATGGATGAGGTGAACATGAGGTGCATAAAGTATATCTGTCTCTGACTGTCTGCAACAATCAATCAGAATCAAGAAAAACAGTTTCAAGGGCAGCACTGTGCTGTTTTACATTATCTCTGAAACTAATGTCCAAAGAAATATATAGTTTATATATTACTATGAGTTACAACTTTTGAAGTTTCCCTTTTTGGTCTTGCATTGAGGAAAATTTAATGGCCCAGATTCTTCACACCATTAAAGCTCTCTTGTGATCAGGAATGATGCTGGCTTTGTTACCTTTGTGGCATCCAGTAAAAGATTTCCGAAATATACAGTATAAGTAAGAAACACTACAAGAGTGGTGTAATTCATATATATGTGAAATGTAAAATGGCAGCCTGCTTCAGCATAAAGTTTTATAGTTGAGAAAAGTATTCTTCAGTGGTAAATCAAGGTTTGGGTTTTAACTGCCTATTTAGGTTTTTTGCACCTTCCTCTGGAGTATCTGGTGCAGATGGCTGTCAAAGACAGACTAGTAGGCTAGATGGATCTCAAGTCTGATGCAATAGGACAAGTCCTATATTTATATATTATTTTGAGTTTATCTGAATTCAATTCACAATTTTCTTCAGTTGGACTTCTTTTCTATTTTATGCAGCTGAAGGAAGAAAGGCAGATTGGGAGGGGATGGGAATGTGGTATGAGAGTGGATTTTGCTCTGTAAGAAAGAGAAAAGCCATCAGTGGCCTCCTCCAGGATCCTGCTATAACTGGTTGGGTCACAGAGACCCCCTTGGGATTGCCACCTGATGTGCTGGGACTACCTCTGAGCCCATTTTCCTGGGCAGCTTTGAACTTCAGTACCCTGTCTTGTTGAGCCAGACATGCTAGCTTGCTACAAACACAGACCCAGGTCTGAACCACATCCCGCGAAAGCTGCAGACTTAACTGAAACAGCTAAAGAAGTGCTCCTGTCTCCAACACCCAGATACCCAATGGGATCCAAACCCCAAATAAATCAGTTTTACTCTGTATAAAGCTTATACAGGGTAAACTCATAAATTGTTCACCCTGTATAACACAGATAGAGAGATATGCACAGCTGTTTGCTCCCCCAGGAATTAAATTACTTGCTCTGGGTTAATTAATAAGTAAAAAGTGATTTTATTAAATATAAAAAGTAGGATTTAAGTGGTTCCAAGTAAGAGCAGACAGAAAAAAGTGAATTACTAAGCAAAATAAAACAAAAACATGCAGAGGAATTATTTAAGCTCAGTACAAATGTGGACACAAGAACAAATGGATATAAACTGGTCATTGGGAAGTTTAGACTTGAAATTAGCTGATTTCTAACCATCAGAGGAATGAAGTTTTGGAATAGCCTTCCAAGGGAAACAGTGGAGGCAAAAGACCTATCTGGCTTTAAGATTAAATTTGATAAGTTTATGGAGGAGATGGTATGATGGGATAACATGATTTTGGTAATTAATTGATCTTTAATTATTCATGGTAAATAGGCCCAATGGCCTGTGATGGGATGTTAGATGGGGTGGGATCTGAGTTACTACAGAAAATTCTTTCCTGGGTATTTGGCTGGTGAATCTTGCCCATATGCTCAGGGTTTAGCTGATTGCCATATTTGGGGTTGGGAAGAATTTTCCTCTAGGGCCGATTTGAAGAGGCCCTGGAGGTTTTTCGCCTTCCTCTGTAGCATGCGGCACGGGTCACTTGCTGGAGGAGTCTCTGCTCCTTGAAATCTTTAAACCACGATTTGAGGACTTCAATAGCTCAGACATAGGTGAGAGGTTTTTCGCAGGAGTGGATGGGTGAGATTCTGTGGCCTGCGTTGTGCAGGAGGTCAGACTAGATGATCATAATGGTCCCTTCTGACCTTAGTATCTGTGAATCTAAGTCTAGGCCTAATACAGTAGGAAACTAAATGCAGGTAAATCTCACCCTCAGAGATGTTCCAATAAGCTTCTTTCACAGACTGGACTCCTTCCGAGTCTGGGTCCAGCAATCACTCATACCCCCATAGTTACTGTCCTTTGTTCCAGTTTCTTTCAGGCATCTCTTTGGGGGTGAAGAGGCTATCTTCTGAGCCAGGTGAAGACAAAATGGAGGTGTTTCCAGGGCTTTTTATATTCTCTCTCTTGTGAGTGGAAATCCCTTTGTTGTCCTGTGCAAAATCACAGCAACAAGATGGAGTCTGTAGCCACCGGAGCAAGTCACTTGTCTATGGGTGATTCAGCTTTTTTCAGGCAGATGCCATTGTTTACATGTTAGTTTGAATGTTCCCAGGAAAGCTCAGATGTGGATTGGTGTCTCCCAAAGTCCATTGTCAGTTAAGTGTTTCTTGATTGAGCACGTACTAAGAATAGTCCTTTCTCAAGAAGCTTACCAAATGCTTCACTGAGGCTACTTAGAATCGAACAAATACATAGCCGATATTCATAACTTCAAATACAAAAATGATACACACGTACAGACAGCATAATCATAACCAGAAAACGACAACCTTTTCATAGACACCCCACTTGGTCTCCTCTGTACAAGACCTGGTGCAACCATAGGACCCTGGTTGCAACAATGATCTATATGGTCACAGTTCCTGTCAATAATATAACACCTGCTTGACTTTAGTAGTGGGGGGTTGGTCAAAAGGCCACTAGCAATCTCCTTCCAGATATCTTTGTAGCACATTAGAGGGACAAGGTGGATGAGGAAATATCTTTTATTGGGTCAACTTCTGTTGGCGAGAGAGAGACAAGCTTTAGAGCTTACTCAGAGCTCTTTTTTTAGCACATCACTTGGTGTGTAAATTCTTGTTTTGTTTTTCTCTGTTCAGGGTCTGAATTTTCCCATCTTTCTACACTCATAAAAGGTTCTGTAATGAAATTATCTCAAAATTCACATAGTCTATATTTTCCATATGAATTACTTCTCTACTTTTTCTAAAGCTAGACATTTTTCTTGAGAAAAATAGCTCTTGAGCCATTTAAATGTCACTTTCTTGAGATTTGTCAAATTCCGCTGAACCAGTAAATGTCTGTTTAAAATATTTTCCAAGCCATTTGTCACTGTTCTTCCTCTAAGTTAATACATTATAATAGACACCTTGCAGGCTACAATGATGCATATATAGGAGTGAGAGAAATTTCCATTCTATCCACTGTGTAATGGAAAAATAATTAAAAGAAATCCCTTTTCCTTCTTACAATCAAAGAAAATGATAATTATACGTATTTGTTATTCACCTGCAGATCTGGTAACCAAGAAAGAGATTCTAGAGGACATTAAAAAAATCATGAATTTATTTCCTAAGGCTACTGCAGAGACAAAAAATGCATAAAGGAGTCAGAAGAATCAACCAAGAGTTAAAAAAGGAAAAAAATCTGAAGAATCATGGGATGATCTGGAAAATACTGTTTGTATAGTTAGTGAACAAACAGCTTCTTTCCTTACCGTGTAATGCTGTGGAATGTGGACCCTGACTTTTACTCGCACATGGAATTTCTCACTAACAGACAAGTATTTCTTTTGTCACTAAACACAATAACTCGCTCTACTTGCTGATGACCTGCGGTCCCATTTCTGTAGTGCAAGAGTACTTGATTCTATCAGGCAAGTATCTTTAAACCACGGTATAGCTTCACGAGCCTCTAGAGAAATATGTCACGTTGCTACCAAAAGCATTTAGAACTGAATTCTCTCCTACAATATGCATGCACAACTCCTACTGACATTAGTGGGAAGTTAACATGTTTTTTTTTTGTTTGTCTATAGGGCTGAAAATTGCCCTCCAACACAATACCCCAGACTCTGATATTTGCAGGTAAGTAAGGCCCTTCTTTATTTTATTTTAATTTTTTTGCCTAAATTTTAGACCACTTAGATACATAAAAATATTGATTGTTAAGGAAATCCAATACATTTCAGTAGGTGTATGTGTTTATGCTAATAATAAACTAGTTGAAGTGCAAACATGAGGTTGCTTGTTAAATAAGACAATATAGTGACCTGTGTGTGCATGTGGGATGTACTATTAACGTATAGTTCATGAAACAAACCATAGAATCAAACTGCTTTTACTTCCTATTCTTTTTTCTCTATTTGTTGCTTTTTTTCTGTCCTCCTATCTCCTGATATTAATCCTGATATTAACCAAAGTTAATTAATTGCACCTATTTTCACACTTTTAAAAAAAGTTTGTAATAAACATTGATAAATTCCTGGGAATTTTAAACAAAATAAAAACTGAAAACAAAGGGCCATGCATGTAATGGAAAGTCAAACTGAATTCAGGATCACTTCCATGTTAGTTTTGGTAAACTGGTAAATTCTACGCCATCAATTTTTTTCTCAAGTGAAAGAAAGCTTAGTTGTACAGAGAGCCAAATTCTTTGCTTGCACTTTGTTCAGAAGCACACTTATATGCTGACCTTAAGAACCATTAGTGATTTTATGCAAGCTCACTTCATCATTGAATATCCTTTCATAAAAATGTCATAGGTAATGGTACTAGCTACAAATTCTCCTGACAACTGCATGTATGGACTACAGTAGCTGAAATAATGCTACTAGCTACAATCTTTTATCAGCTAATCACTGGCTGTTGTCTTGTACAAGACACATTTTCTGGTGACTGCTGATTCCATAATAAAGTTATTATGTAATGTTTGCTGTTTAAATTACCACTTTATCTGAACACAAAGGTTTCATGGGTGATTTATCATATAATTTTATTCTTTTCCTTTTCTTCCACATAGATCCCTTATAGGACAAGCTAGGACATACAGCTTCTGAAATACTGGCTAAGTCTTCCTGAGTTATAGTATGAGGGCTATCATAGTATTAGATTGTTCTTGACTGTGCCCTTCTGGTACAGCTTTAGCTGCATTGGACATATGAATAGGCTCCATAAATCTTTGAAGATGTTGCATATTATCATTTAAGACTGCTATATATCTCCCCTGCAGTTTGTTCTATTACTGGTAGCATTTCCAATAAAAAAAAAATTCTGGCTTTTTTGTTGGCTCATTAAATAACCAGGCACTATCAATTACATCCTATCTTCGTGTGGGTAGAGACAATTTCACAAATCAAGTCCTTAGTGCCTCCTATATTACAGAAGTGAAAATTACAAGAGAATAACCCTGTGTATTCCTACTCATCTGGACCCAAGAGGGGTGTTTACTCCTCTTTACCCACTTGTATGTAGTCATGTATTCCAAACCATTATCTTGTCCTGCTATTGCAATGCAGTAGGAGATTTCTCTTGTTAAATCTGAAGTATCTTTCCAGCTGGCCTGGAAAGGAAGTTTTACCATAAATATAGGATAGGGATCGGCAACCTTTGGCATGCAGCCCACCAGGGTAAGCCCCCGGCGGGCCGGGCTGGTTTGTTTACTTGCCACATCTGCAGGTTCAGCCCATCGCAGCTCCCACTGGCAATGGTTCACCGCTCCAGGCCAATGGGGGCTATGGGAAGCAGGAGCCAGCACATCCCTCGGCCCACGCCGCTTCCCGCAGCCCCCATTGGCCTGGGACGGCGAACCGCAGCCAGTGGGAGCCATGATTGGCCAAACCTGCAGATGCTGCAGGTAAACAAACTGGCCTGGCCCGCCAGGGAGCTTACCCTGGTGGGCCATGGGCCAAAGGTTGCCGATCCCTGATATAGGAAGAGAAAAGGAGCGCGCTGTCATCTGTAGTACCTTCCACCTTGTGCAGATATTAAATATGATTTGCTGGGCCCTTGTGACATTTTACTACCTGATTTTGAAACTTGACAGATACTATTTAAAGCCAAGTTCAAGTGGCTGCAGTAAAGTATAGTCATGAAGACACACCAGCAAACTTCTCAAACTTTCCACTGGATGAAGAGAGGAAGTTTACACCTGAAAACTTCTTCAGTAATATGGGCAATCAGGAAAATTCAGCACACATGGGTGACCTATTTTCCCAAAAGTGAACAGATTTACTCTGGTATAAATTATTCGGGCAGACCAGAACTCAGCTTCTGACTGGAAATTTTCTCCTGGGAAACAGCTAAATAGTTTAATAGACATGAGACCATTAGAACATCTTAAGAACTGGAGACCAATGTGCAATGTAGACACGCTTTAGCTAAAATAGGTTGCTAGCCTATATCAGTGAGCAGTCTATGGAAATCATTCTCATGACTGACACAGCAGGTGAAGGACTAGCAGACATTTCTTCACTCACTTGAGGAATTTAACCTGGATATTCTGAAATGACAAGGAAAAGGTTACAAAAACATAGTGATATTTTTTTTTAAAAAAAAGCAGAGATGATGACTCAGGAGAGAACTGAATTCTAGAGCAATTTATGTCTCGTGTGTCTGCCTTATCCTGACCCAGGTTGTCAGTGTTCATGCCCATTCCTTAGGCCCTGCTCATTCTTTCTTGAGTTGTTGCAGAACCTTTACAATCCATGTCCTTCACAATGTCTCTGGTAAACCTCGAAGGAGCAGGTGCCATAACTCCAAAGTAGCTTTCTGTCACTCATTGGGAGTGCATGATAAATTCTATGAAGACAATTCACTGTCAGATGCACTTCAAGAACTAGAGGAAGTATTCTAAAACCTATAAGCAGTTTCAGCTTCTGTTGTAGGCCCCAGTTTCAGAATCAGTCCCAACCATTTCTCTCAAAATAGTCTGAGAGGTAAATCTCTCTCATGGGTGTGATGCTATCTGATTAAAGATGACCATTTCTATCATTGTTGTTACCACTGTTGCACAATTGCACTAAATTTGATACAAAGAATCATGTAAAATGTCAAAAGGAAAAGTTTCAATCTGACAAGTATGATTATCCTGGTTAAATCCATGTATCATCACTGTCTCTGAAGTTATGAATATTAGCTATGTATCTAATATCAGGGGGTAGCCATGTTAGTCTGTATCCACAAAAACAAGGAGTCTGGTGGCACCTTAAAGACTGATAGGTTTATTTGAGCATAAGCTTTCGTATGTAAAAACCCCACTCTTCAGATGCAATTATGTATCTGTATCTCAGCTGTTTGTTCTTGGGGTAACACCCACAAGGTATCCAGTCTTGCCAACCCACTGTGAATGGACTATTCAAGCTTGATGGGCCAGTAAGAAGAATCAACTCTCCAGAAAGCTCTTCTTGAGGATGTCACACACAGCAGGAAGACAATGGCCACTCCTGTGATTCAGCAAAACATGTAAGGGCATGTGATATGAACATATGATATGGACATGTGACATCAGACTCCATCTTTTGTCAGTAACTTTCCACACACAGGGGCTCTGGGCTTTTGTTTGGGACATTAAATTTCCATGCACTTGGCAGAGGATATAAAGGACACCTGAGACTTCTCCATCTTACCTCATTCCTGTTCCAGTTCTCTGGACAGTGGATTTGCAGCTAAAAGGAGTATTTTGAACAATGGACTGAAGACCTTCCAAACTCCTGGAAGTTAACAGAGACTTTTGCAAGCCTGCAGTTTATTCCATCACTGCTACAAACCTGATACAAGGACTTTGCAAACGTTTGTATGTGTATGAACTTTTAACCATTTATAACTCCATTCTTTTCTTAATTCTTAGTTAGTTTACTAAGGATTAGCTGACAGTGTGATATTTGAGTAAGATCTAATATACATATTGACCTGGGGGTAAGTGTCTGATCCTTTGGGATTGACAGATCCTCTGGCATAGTGAATTGGGCTTTCAGTAACCTCTCACTGAACAAGATCAATTTGTCTGGGGGGGAATCAAGGCCTGGAATGCCTAAATGAGACTATGTTTTGGATTCTTGTTAAGCAGTGTGGTACTGCAGAAGCTCTTCTGTCACTGGTTTGATGAATCTAATTGTAGTATAAACCACCAGGTTTTGGGGATTGTCTGCCCTGTTTCTGGCAGTCTGCCCTGAGTGTGCCATTCTCAGGGTGGTCCATCCCAGGCACTTGATCACAGTGAGAATCTTATTTTCTGATACCAGTTTGATTAAACAAAAGGTTCCTCTGCAGCCAGGACTGGCACACATTTGGGCTATTTTCCAAAATTGAATATTTGATTGCTGGGGGGAGGGAGGCACAGAGGGAGAAGGACAGAACATCCCCTGCCCCCCGTAGGTAACTCTGGTGTGGCAGAGAGAGCCCAGGGTGGGGAGGTCGCTGAGCAGAGGAGACACATGGGGCGGTCACGTATCCTTCTCTTTAGATTGTGCACCCCCTCCCCCCCCAATATCAGGAGGTCATCTGTGCTTTCAAGTATGTTCTAAAGGATGCCACTGTGATAGTAACAGATCTGGATGTACCACCTGAATTCCCTGGAATGAGTAATCAAAAATGGAAGAGCTTATGAAAGGCATGATGAGCAAAAATGTGATCCAAAGCTTAAATTCAACCTGGATTTTTGTCAATACTTTGCTAAGCACAACATTATCCTCACTTCATGAGCAGCTTCAGCAATGCTCTGAATTCCAATATACATTTGGATTGTTTAACATCAATCGCAGCAACTTTTCTGTGGATAAACAGACAGGAAAGCATGAAGTTCTGAAAAACCCTAGTGGGCAAAAAGCCCGTTCCGACTTTCATTTCCAGCGGAAAAAGGCGCTAAAAATTTTGCTGAAATGAAACTTACAACATCTTCTTCACTGGATTCTATTGTGCGATTTCCCCATATATACCCAGGATGCAATGCATACTTTCCTGCCTGTCCATCGCTATGGCTTCTGCAGAGCTTTCAGAAACATTAATTGGATCCATTTCTACTTAAGATCTATAATGAGTCAGGAAAGATGACCAAGATTTGCCATGATCTTAGCAGGGCATGAATTTCCAGTAAGTCTTCAGAACAATGGACTGGTAGACAACTTTTGTGTGCAAAAAGTCAGTAAGGTCCCTGTTGAAAGTCTCAATTGTGTGAGGCTTAAAATGCTTACAGTTGTTTGAGGTGATTAGATTTGTAAACTCTGTTTAAAATTATGAGACTGTTAGTTCATATTAATTCATAGCAGTGATCCTGGCAGCAGAGGCGGATTTACAGTAAAACACAGGGTGCCTGGCACAGGGCACCCCAACAACAGGGTTGTCTGCAGCTGTGGGGGCAGAATCTTGGTCCTGTCGGCTCCTGGGGCTCCTGCTGCAGGCTCCGCACCCACCGGCAGCCAAGCTCCCCCCTCCCCCGACTCTTCCCCACCTACTCCCCCAAGCATGCCACGTTCCCACCCCTGCCTGTCCCTCCCAGTGCTGTTTGCTGGTGCTCAGGTCACTCCAGTAAGGAGGAGGAGGAGCAGGGCAGCAGCGCATGTGGAGGAGTTGGCAGGGAAGTTGTGGGGGTGGGGTCTTGGGGAACAGGGTGGAATCAGGGCAGGGTGGAGCAAAGGCGGGGCCCCCCACATTCCCCGTACACATACCCCTCCTGCCGTGAGCGGCTCAGGGCTGGGGGCTGGGGTGGGGCAGGGGGCTGGGTACACTCCCACAACCCCAGCCCACACCCCCAGCCCCCTGCCCTGATTCCTGCATCATCCTCACACATACCCAGCCCTCCCTGACTCCTGCACCCCCCCACATATCCAGCCCCTCCACCCTATGCCCTGACTCCTGCACCCCCCCACATTCCCACCCCCATGCTGAGCACCAAACGGGAGCTCCTGCACCCCCCGCCACATTCCCACCTGCACCCATCACACCAACCACGTAAGCGCTCCACACCCCAATCTCCTGCCCAAATCTGAGCCCCCTCCCTCACCTTAACTCCTGACCAGACCCTGCACCCCAATCCCCAGCCCGTTCCTGCACCCTAACTTCCTCCCAGCCCCCTGCCCTCCCTGACTCCTGCACCCCCCTCACATCTCCCCCTGCACCAAATGGGAGCTGCCCCAGGTAAGCGCTCCACACCCCGATCTCCTGCCCCAGCCCTGAGCCCCCTCCCACACCCTAACTCCTGGTCAGACCCCGCACCCCAGCGTTTTTTACATTTTTTTTTTATAAAGCGCTCTTATCCATAGTTAGCCAATGGTACAAACAATATTTAGAAAGATCATTAAGTGGTCCGCTGAGACCCTCAGTGATTTTCAAGTGGTCTATGGAAAAATAAGTTAGACTATAAAAACAATCAAGGTACTTCACTTTGTTTTAATTTACTTCTATTACTTATAGGAGGAGGATGAAGAAAAAAAAGAATGAATAATGGGGGCAGGGGGGAGATAAGAGAGAATATTCTTTTTCTTGGCTGGGTCCCAAGGAGGGGACCCAAAAATGAAGCTGAGCGCAGAGCCCCACTAACTCTGAATCCACCACTGCCTGGCAGAGAAGAATCAGCTAAGTGGTGTTGGAGGGCAGCGTAGGTGGAAAAATAGTTTGCAGGCCTGTCTCAAAATGCTAAGGCCATCCCTGTTTATATTGTTCCTCTTTAGCTCCAATGGTTAGCCAACATTTGGGATCTTGAGGTTTCTTTCCATGAGGAGGAGAAACTGGTGACGGAAACAAGTATATTTGATGCATTCCTGTCTATTTACAAAGAATGCACAGAAATTCCTGGTTCCCTGAACTTAGTAGGAATCAAACAGCAGGAGACAGTTCATTTGCTGACTACTTTAAGCCTTTTTCCAACCAGCTCTCTACCCAAAAATCTCTCTGAGCTTTTTCTCAGGGTCCTGCTACAAGTATTTCTGACGGTCTCTGAGGCTTCTTTGCTGCCTTCTGTTTGCTTCTCTGGTGTTTCTGCTGCTTGCAGGTGTGTGTGAGCACAAGCACTGCAATCAAATCAATCACCCACCCCTGCATTGTTATCAGACCCCAAGGAAACTGTTGAACTGCATAGCTCAGCCACTGCCCAGGCTTGCATGAGGTCTAATTCTTGGGCAGTAGTTTTTACCTATCACTAAACAAAGAGGCACTTACTTTTCTTCATTTAGCCTGACTGGAAGGCAGCTAGCATGCTCAATGAGTTTGTGTGATTACACAACCCCCAGCATAATGTTATACCAAGATCAATTCCATGCACAAGTCTGCTGGAAGTTTTGTAATGTTTCTTCCATGTCTGTGATTGACTTGAGTCTATCCTATGGAATCAGGGGCATCCGTCAAGCTCTGCAGAAGCCGGTTTCACTGTATTTCATAACAAGAGAGGCTGTATAATAGCTGAGATCTGTGCCCCACCTGGAAATGTCTAGGAGACAGTGTTCTGATACCTCTCTGTCTGGTCAGCATTGGCCTACTACATTATTAACTTTGTTATTCCTCCAGTTATTGAGAACTGCCTTGCTGTTTTATAGCTGTGAGGTTTTTTGTTTTGTTTTTGGGGTTTTTTTGCATTTCTATAACAATTTTAGAAGGGAAAAATATTTCCTTTATATCTAAGTTTTGTGGTTGCTGACCAAACAACCCAATCTCACTTCTAAATCTAAACTGCCAAATATCTGCAAATAAGATGCACATTTTTAACAGTGAAAGTAACTAACCATTGAAACAATTTACTAAAGATAGTGGTGGCTTATCTATCCCTGGCAATTTTTAAATCAAGATTGGATGTTTTGCTAAAAGGCATGGTCTAATACAGACAGAGAGTTTGGGGAAATCCTATGACCTCTGTTATTCAGGAAGTCAGATTAGATGATCAGTGGTCCCTTCTAGCGGTGGATTCAGTGAAACTGGTGAAGAAACTGGGCATGAGTCTATCAAGCCCTAACGAGATCTGTGGACTCGCACTGAGATTTGACTATCAAAAAACCAAATTCACTCAAACCAAGCGTTCTAGAATTTTGAGTATATGCAGCAAACTTCACACAAACAGAACTTGGAAGGGTATGAATAGTTCTGCTCATAACACCCGTTAACGTCATCTCCAACTAATAGGATTCACACATCTTTTCTCCCAATTCTCCCTAGCTATAGGTACTAAAAATAACCCAACAAACACTCTTGCACTAATGAAAAATAGCTTTAGAATGGATTTGTAAACCTATATAACCTGTCAAGTATTGAGTTAGGAATGAGAATCTTTTGAGGTTTGATGTCTAACTCAGATTTCCCACATTGTGTCCTACCATGATGGAGGGCTTGTGCTAAACCTGGGCTACATTATTCAGAAGCTCGCTACACTTTAGTTATTCTGAAGTCTTGTTCTAGGATATACAAAAGGAGGTGAGAATGTCTTTCTAGGACACTAGTGATGTATAAGACAATTGTGTCTCTGTGGTGGGGTTTACAGACCCCAAACAAATTATATGAGAGGCAAGAGGCATTACTGGGCCAAGAAGGCCTCACCCTTCAGCTGTGGAACATGCTCCATATGGAGGATCTACTTGAAAGGTGGGCTCCAACAGCCAGGTGTGGCGGGGAGGGAGACAGGAATGAAGGGAGGAAGCCAGCTTTTGGGACAGAGCAATCCATAGGAGAAGGGTCTGGGTTGTGGTTAAATCCCAACCAGGATTTTCCCCTGACCTTTTTCTCTTCCCTACTCCCTGCCTTGGGAGAATAGTGGGACACTGTGAGAAGTGAGCTGGGGAGTACCCATTTGACTTGAATACTCTCCACAGATGGGTGCAGAGTACTGTGATTATGCCCCCAAACTAAGGAGAGAAGGGGAAGGTAAGAAGTGGCCCGGGGAGGCTGGTCTGGTGTATCAGGAAGTGGCAACTCAGACACTCCTTAGTCTTCCTTGTCCTGCCCACTTGGGCCCTGGGCTAGGACCCGGTGGAGAGGGAGGGCCACGGTCCCCCTACCTTCTCCCTCCCCACATCCAGTCAGGAGAACTCGTAGAGCACCACAGAGCGATGGACTGCAACTCTAGCTGCCAGGCCTGCAGGCCACCGGCAAGGCTATCCCAGCACTTTGGGGACTGTTGAGCCACAGCCTGCCCACAAGGCCTGCTGGCCTCTGAGTGTGCCTCCTACAACCTCAAAACTAGTGCCCTGAAAACCAAATTAATTCGTATGCAGCACCATCTTCTTGTCAAAATAATTTATGCTTAATAAATGAAAACTGCATCCTTGTATACACATGAATTATGAAGCAACTTTTTTTACAAGAACCTGATTTTTCAGTTGTGTTACTATAGTCCATTTCTAAATAACACTGGCTGTTCATAGCCATGCTTGAGCTGTTTCTGATGAAACACACAGGTGGATGTCTGCAGCAAGTGACAGGATGTCAGAAATATGAGGGGCTGCTATCCTAGAATATTACTCACGTGCTGTATTAAACATTATAATGACTAAAAATCATTGATTTAAAGTAAATTTGGGTTTAATTTGTTTTTCTACTGTGAAATGTGACTCTATAGTTTGACTTTCAGTGACATAGAGAAAAAAGGCTGTCACATTGCAAGACCACACATGGGGGATTTATAGTGTAAACTCACCTTGAAATCTAAATTGGGACTTGTGCCCTTTCTGGTTCATGTGTAATCAGTAGAGATTGTCTAATTTGAATTTAGGCCCAGGTCAGGCTTTCCACCAGAATACCAACTATGTAGAGGATCTGGAACCTCCTGCAGGTTTCCCACCCCCACCCCTTGAATTTCCTTTCCTTTGCTTGCTCTCTCAGATGGTCAGTGTTTGGCCTCCCCTCCACTGAGTGGGAGGGAGATTGAGGATCCTGAATCTGAAGACTTTTAGGGATCCACTAGCAGCTATTCCATTGGCTGCTGAACCTGTAATGCCTCAACAGAGAGGATTCCATAAGGGATTGCAAACAAAAAGTAATAGTGACTCAGGGTGAACTTTTTGACAGGTTTCAGAGTAGCAGGCGTGTTAGTCTGTATTCGCAAAAAGAAAAGGAGTACTTGTGGCACCTTAGAGACTAACAAATTTATTTGAGCATAAGCTTTCGTGAGTTACAGCTCACTTGAAGTGAGCTGTAGCTCATGAAAGCTTATGCGCAAATAAATTTGTTAGTCTCTAAGGTGCCACAAGTACTCCTTTTCTTTTAGGGTGAACTTTGCTTCCTTTGGGTGTTAGAGAAGGGAGGGAAGACAGCAGATGCTTGTGCCTCTGGATCTCAGTCCCTCCCTGTGTGTGCATTCCCAATCCATTTGGTCTGAGAGAGTCCTTGGGGGCTAATGCCTCACAAGTTTCCATGCCCTCCACTAATGTATGTGGATGGAGCAGTTTGGACTCCAGTTAACAGTTCAGTTAATTCACAAGTCATAATAGAATCTATTCACTCTCTTTCAGTTATGCTGTTAGACTATAAGCTCTCTGGAGTAGGGGCTTTCTCTCTATCTGTTTGTATTGTGCCTGGCACAATAAGGCCCTGTTCCCAATTGGGCCCCCTATTATAAATGAGTAATAATAAAATGAGCTCATAATCTGGAATAAACAGAGGGAATAGATGGACTGAGTAAGAGGGTGCCATTTTATAATTTCTCCTTAACCATAGCCACATTTCTTAATGTGGAAATCATTCCTGTTCCATATGCAAACAGAACAAAAATGTGTTAGAAAACAGTTATATGCACCAACACACCAGCAAAAACCCCACATCCTACAAAGAACAAATCTTGTATTTTTGAAAATGATTAGTCTGCACATAAATTTCAGTTCATTTTTAAAACCTCATATTCCAGTTAGTTTTCCATTGCTAAGTGACTTCCAGTCATTCTAGCGAGATGTGAATTATAATCAAAATCTTAATATAAAGCAGTTTGTTAAAAGTCTTTCCCATAAAAAATCATAATTCATTATCTTAATGACATTTTAGATGACAACACCAAAAATTCTGAGAACAATTTTTCTTGGCAAGGTCATTTCATTACTTGTCAGAAGTGGTTTGTGTTTTTATAAATCACGTTTATGTGGAGCAATTACTGGGGGGGGAGTACTCAGCTGTCTTATTTAGAAAAAAAACAGGATCTGATTGCTTTTGTGCAGCAACAAAGGACTACACAAGGGCTCTGATGTGCCTTACAACCACCCCCCAAGGAACTATCCAGAATGAATTCTGCCTCAGACAATTAGAATTTCCCCTGAAGAGTGGGGTGTGTGCCTACTGTAGCACTTCAGGGGTTGTAACATACTCCCTGACTCCATGGTTGATCATTATGCAAGGAACAGTGCCTAAGGATTACTGATCTGTATCCCAAAATGTGCTCTATGTATTGGTCTAAGATGGTGTCAGACTACTTCAGCACACCATTCTCCCCCCCATAGGTAGATATGGTCGAAAGACAGGTTTCAGAGTAGCAGCCGTGTTAGTCTATATTCGCAAAAAGAAAAGGGGGACTTGTGGCACCTTAGAGACTAACAAATTTATTTGAGCATAAGCTTTCGTGAGCTACAGCTCACTTCATCGGATGCATTCAGTGGAGAACACAGTGGGGAGATTTATATACACACACAGAGAACATGAAACAATGGGTTTTATCATACACACTGTAAGGAGAGTGATCACTTAAGATGAGCTATTACCAGCAGGAGGGGGGAAGGAAGAAAACCTTTTATGGTGATAATCAAGGTGGGCCATTTCCAGCAGTTAACAAGAACATCTGAGGAATAGTGGGGGGGGGAGGTGGGGAGGAGAAATAACATGGGGAAATAGTTTTACTTTGTGTAATGACCCATCCATCCCAGTCTCTATTCAAGCCTAAGTTAATTGTATCCAGTTTGCAAATTAATTCCAATTCAGCAGTCTCTCGTTGGAGTCTGTTTTTGAAGTTTTTTTGTTGAAGGATAGCCACCCTCAGGTCTGTAATCGAGTGACCGGAGAGATTGAAGTGTTCTCCAACTGGTTTTTGAATGTTATAATTCTTGACGTCTGATGTGTGTGCATTTATTCTTTTATGTAGAGACTGTCCAGTTTGACCAATGTACATGGCAGAGGGGCATTGCTGGCACATGATGGCATATATCACATTGGTAGATGCGCAGGTGAACAAGCCTCTGATAGTGTGGCTGATGTGATTAGGCCCTATGATGGTGTCCCCTGAATAGATATGTGGACAGAGTTGGCAACAGGCTTTGTTGCAAGGCTAGGTTCCTGGGTTAGTGGTTCTGTTATGTGGTGTGTGGTTGCTGGTGAGTATTTGCTTCAGGTTGTGGGGCTGTCTGTAAGCAAGGACTGGCCTGTCTCCCAAGATCTGTGAGAGAGATGGGTCATCCTTCAGGATAGGTTGTAGATCCTTGATGATGCGTTGGAGAGGTTTCAGTTGGGGGCTGAAGGTGATGGCTAGTGGCGTTCTGTTATTTTCTTTGTTGGGCCTGTCCTGTAGTAGGTGACTTCTGGGTACTCTTCTGGCTCTGTCAATCTGTTTCTTCACTTCAGCAGGTGGGTATTGTAGTTGTAAGAATGCATGATAGAGATCTTGTAGGTGTTTGTCTCTGTCTGAGGGGTTGAAGCAAATGCGGTTATATTGTAGAGCTTGGCTGTAAATAATGGATCGTGTGGTATGATCTGGATGAAAGCTAGAGGCATGTAGGTAGGAATAGCAGTCAGTAGGTTTCCGATATAGGGTGGTGTTTATGTGACCATCGCGTATTAGCACCGTAGTGTCCAGGAAGTGGATCTCTTGTGTGGACTGGTCCAGCCTGAGGTTGATGGTGGGATGGAAATTGTTGAAATCATGGTGGAATTCCTCAAGGGATTCTTTTCCATGGGTCTAGATGATGAAGATGTCATCAATGTAGCACAAGTAGAGTAGGGGTATTAGGGGACAAGAGCTGAAGAAGCTTTGTTGGCATACTAAATGTTGGCATACTGTGGGGCCATGCGGGTACCCATCGCAGTGCCGCTGATTTGAAGGTATACATTGTCCCCAAATGTGAAATAGTTACGGGTGAGGACAAAGTCACAAAGTTCAGCCACCAGGTTAGCCGTAACATTATCGGGGATACTGTTCCTGACGCCTTGTAGTCCATCTTTGTGTGAAATGTTGGTGTAGAGGGCTTCTACATCCATAGTGGCTAGGATGGTGTTTTTAGGAAGATCACCGACCACCGTTCCTCAGATGTTCTTGTTAAGTGCTGGAAATGGCCCACCTTGATTATCACCACAAAAGGTTTTCCTCGTTCCCCGCTCCCCCCCTTCCTGCTGATAATAGCTCATCTTAAGAGATCACTCTCCTTACAGTGTGTATGATAAAACCCATTGTTTCATGTTCTCTGTGTGTGTATATAAATCTCCCCACTGTATTTTCTACTGAATGCATCCGATGAAGTGAGCTGTAGCTCACGAAAGCTTATGATCTAATAAATTTTATCGTCGAAAGAGTACCAGTGATTACAAGTCATTAAATGGAATGCGTCTAACTATCCAACGATGGAGCAACCATCACAGGAATGTTCTAGATAGCCTGCTGGGCCAACTGGGTAAAACCAGTCTGAGGCAGAAGGAAGTCTTCACACCTAGGCCCTGTAACAGAGACATCGCTGAGCACTCTAATCAAACCCAGACACACAGAGGGAGTGGCAGGCAATGTTCCCTCTAATTTTTGACAGGCCATGTATGCAAAAAATTTCTTCTGTGCAAATTGTTGTGCTTCTGTGCAAATTGTGCATGCAGTGTTTCGCCATGTGCATGGGGTTAGGATCTGTGTGTGCACACACACGCACAGCTTAGAGGGAACAGTGGTGGCAACTTTGAAGGGGTGTGGGGAAAATTTTCCTTTGGAGAGGAGAGAATAGCATTCTTAAAATGTCTGTATAGAAAGCACATTTTTTGCAGCTTGGGCTGGAGCTTGGGCTCTGAAACCTACCCCTTCCGTAGGCTTCAGAGAAGGAGCTGTAGCCCAAATCACAACTTAAAAGCACTGTTTACACAGCCATTTTAAGAATGCTAGTGCAAGCCCTGCTGGTGCAAGTCTGTTGACACAGGCTGGGAGGCTCACTTACGCAGGCTGTATACACATACCCTCAGAGACAAACTGAGACCAAGCAGCAGCCCAGGATGACCTTGGCTTGCTCAAAGAATTTAAGTTCAGTTCCTGCAACATAGGCTTAATTCTTATCTAACTTAGCTTGTAATGAAGTGCAGATAATACTAACTATACCTGTAGCTTGTGTTTTAAAATCCTCTTCTCTCTCTAATGCTTTGTTCCTACTGCTAAATAACACATACTTTGTTTCAAGAAAGCTGTTGATACTATCAATTGCTGGTCATAGGTTCCCAAAAAAAGGAAACGCTGGGGCCTGAAACCCAGATGGACCTGCAGAGTGGTAAGCAGTTGCTAGATGTAGGATGCTATAGTTAGATCCTGGTCTAAGTGTGAGAATCACATGACTCCACCCCGAGACAGATAAGGGTAAGACACCGATCACCTGAGGGGGTTCACTCAGAGTCCAGAAAGGGGATAAAGGTGCAGTTAGTCCTCTAACGGTGACATGTGACATGCGTTAAAGTCACTGCCTTCTTCTCCTTCACATTCCTCTTCAAATTCCATGTCTACTGCAGTGCCCATCAAAAATCAGCCAGCCAAGGTGGACCAGCTTGAGCAGTACTCAGATACCTGACTATGTAAAATAAAAAAGAAAAACAAACCCTTTCAAATCATTTGAAACCATCAAATTGTACAGAGTGTTAGCCTATGTAACTGCAGGATCTTATTACCCTTTCCCATTGTCCTCTTTTCCTTCATACTGTTTCTTCTCTTACTTGTGGCTGCCATCATGTAGGGGTTAGACATAGCTGACCTACTAAGTGGCCCCTTCCAAATCACTGTAGTAATTCTATGAAATGGGTCTCATTATATAATTGTTGTTAATATGGTGAATTTTGTTCCTATGAAATATTTAGGATAGTTCACACCAATAGGCCAACAGACTAGATTTGTCTCCTTTGCTATAGCAAATCTTCATATTCCTAACATGCCTTGCAGGTGCATCATGTGTGCATCATGTTTAATGTATCCTCAGAGGTATTTTTATGTGAATCCTTTAGAGTACAATTACACTAGTTTTATATGTATTGATTTTATGTATGAGGTTAATGCATAAGCTATTGGTACTCTAGGGCTGACATCACATATGAATCCTCCTTTTCAGAATTCTTAGATGTTTTCATAAATGTAAGAGCTTTTGACATGCAGTAAATGCATACATTTGCCTTTTTAGCTGAACAGTCCCTTGTGGGGGTTAGAAATAACTAGTGATGCATGGAGAAAGGAACAATTCCAGTAACGTTTATGTGAATTACATGGGGGGAAAAGTTTCAGAGTAGCAGCCGTGTTAGTCTGTATTCGCAAAAAGAAAAGGAGTACTTGTGGCACCTTAGAGACTAACAAATTTATTAGAGCATAAGCTTTCATGAGCTACAGCTCACTTCATCGGATGCATCTTGTTAGTCTCTATGGGGGGAAAAGTGTTCAAACCAGTGGCCTAAAAAGTTATAAAGTCGGCACCACTGCCCCCACCCACTTTCTGGGGAGTGAGGCAGCTGCCTGACTCATACTCACAAAAAACAACTAAACTGGCTGAGTCTGGGAGAGGTTTCCCCAGTTGTGGATTTGAAATAGGTGCCTCCCTACAGCCTTGAGTTAGGTGCCTATCTCTGAGACAGGGGCAGCACTTAGGACACTTACCTCTTGCTGGCATCTCTTATTGGCTAGTGTAGATAGCTCCCTCCCTAGTATGCTGCCTTTTGTGTATTGCAGTCTGACACCTATCTCTCCTCATGCATTGTATAGGGATCTTATGTGCCTACCTCAGGCTTTGTGGATCAGGGTTGTTCCTGTGATTTTTCTAAGCACCTAAAAATTAGGTGCCGTGATACTTAGCATTGCAATGCCTAAGTCCTTTTGTGATTCTGCTCCTAGGTTCCTCAGCTTCCATCATTCAAGTCCCCAAGAAGCTTGAATTTCAATTGCTGTGCATGCCCAAGCTGCCTCAGTCCTTAAACTGCCTAGCCACTTTGGGGCCTAATACACACCTCAGCTCCAGAAAGAGTCATAAAGTAGGTGTTTCCCCACCAATCTTGCCCTTGGGGCCCAATCCAGTAGACCTTCTGAGAGCACATCTAAATAGATGGAAAACAAGATCAACCTAGTTACTGAGAGCATTGTACTCATCTGAATTGGCTTTCAATGTCTTTGCCTTTGATTTCAAGGGCTGGGCTGTTGCTGGCTGAATACAAAACCTGTTTGGGGATACCCACCTAACTGTCTCTGTCCTTTGTTTGTTTGGAATAATCTTTGTTCCTCTGTGTCTGAGTAGGCATGCCAATCTTATGCACATTTGCAGGAATTCACTTGTTTACACTTCACTTCTTTATTGCACAGCAATATGCTTAAACTTACAGAAATTATAATCAATGCTCTATAGAAATGTGGTAGCATTTGAAATGTTTCCAAGCAAAATTCTGGCTTTGATTGTTTTTGATAGTAGTATCAGACAAACAGACCACTCTGAGACCACCCACAACACACATGTCCAAGAATGAGTGTTTGACAGCAACAGCAATGTGGTGAAGGGAGTGGAAAGACCAGTGTCATTCAAGGGCACACACAAGATGCTACTTACCTTGCTGATTAGATGCACAGTGTATACAAGTGCTTGTGCAACTCTATTCTTCCCTGATCCAACTCCTATGGGAGACAACAGAGCTTTCTCCATACAGTACATAGGATATGACTCCCTCCTTGCAACCTTGATGTCCATTGGACTCTGTGAGAATGAATATGGGCTGTTGAAATACCCCCAAGTGCCATCTGACATGTGATTCTTTGCAGCCAGCAACCTTCCTTGGTTTGGATTGATGGGAGTGGGACAAATCTCAGCTCAGTGGTCCCATAAATGTGTTGGTGAGCATCCTGAGGCAGGGCAGAGCAGAACATCTCTGACCGCTGCCCCTGCAGTGGTTGCTGGTGTCCCACATGTTTCTCCTGTTTAGTGGCATCTGGTCTATTCAGTTTAGCACTTAGTGATTGATTCACTGGCCTAGGTGTTTCTATTACTGCTGGGTGACTGAAGGGTGCACAGCTGGGGCGGAGAGAGTCTGACTACCAACACACAACAAGGGAGGTTGTGGCCAAATGGGTTCTTCCACCCCGTAGCTAGAAGGGAGATCTGCTGCCCTGGAATGATGATTGCCCCATCACCTATTGGGGCATAGCTGTGAAAGGCTGTGGTCAAGATAAACAGTTGGTAGGTACCTTTTCCCTAGTTCCCCACCCCCCTGAGGAAAGGGATGCAGCATGGCCTGGGCATCTCACTGCACAGGTGTTTTGTGTATAGGCATATAGCTTGGTCTGTGCTTTTCTGATACAGTTGGCAGATCTGCTCTTGGGATCCTTAAGAATTCTGCACTGCAGGGAACTCCGTCTGCGAGTTACAACACACTCTGCATTATGCACCACTCCTGCTCTTTCTGATCTAGCTCTAAATCAGTTGCAAGCCTTCTATATAGGTGGCTGCGCTTCAGTATGCAGATTGATGGCTGTTTGCTTGGTAGATTCCATTTCTGAAGTATAGAGTCTGGACTTAGTCCTACCAGACAGCCAATGAAAGACAGACCTTTTATTTATCCTTCAAAAATGGTTCTTCTTCAAGTGCCAGACCCTATGTGTATTCCAGTTGGACTCTGCCCTCGCCTGCCCCTGTTACTGAAGTGATACTGCTGAGTGGCATGCACCTCAGCCCACGCTTACAATGGGAGTTTGCCTGGCCCAGATCTGACTAGAACCAGGCAGGTTTTGAAGCCTGGAACTCTGAGTCCTGTACCGGGGAAGGGGCAAGCAGAGAGGGGGAAGGGGCCCCCAAATCTAACTATCCTGAAGGTAAAAAGAAAAGGAGTACTTGTGGCACCTTAGAGACTAACAAATTTATTTGAGCATAAGCTTTTGTGAGCTACAGCTCACTTCATCCGATGCATTTGGTGGAAAATACAGTGGGGAGATTTACATACACACACAGAGAACATGAAACAATGGGTTTATCATACACATTGTAAGGAGAGTGATCACTTAAGATAAACCATCACCAGCAGCGGGGGGGGGGGAAGGAGGAAAACTTTTCATGGTGACAAGCAAGGTAGGCCACTGTAGCTCACGAAAGCTTATGCTCAAATAAATTTGTTAGTCTCTAAGGTGCCACAAGTACTCCTTTTCTTTTTGCGAATACAGATTAACACGGCTGCTACTCTGAAACCTATCCTGAAGGTATTAACAGTATTTACCTTTTTTTTCCTTCAATTGTTACAGAAACAATCAGAGTTTCAATCTGCAGATAATGAAGGGTTCAGTCTCAGACCATCGGTGGTGAGAAAGGAAAGGAGAGGTGGCTGGTCTGCACCGCCCCTTATACCATTTGATCAAAGCATGAGGAGATAAGGAGTACAGGTGTGGCCCAACAGACACTACGAGTAAGAATCTATTGTCAAAGGGTTCAGCCAAAGTATCCTTGAAACTATTGATGAACAGCATGTACATAGATTCATAGATACTAAGGTCAGAAGGGACCATTATGATCATCTAGTCCGACCTCCTGCACAACGCAGGCCACAGAATCTCAACTACCCACTCCTGCAAAAAACCTCTCACCTATGTCTGAGTTATTGAAGTCCTCAAATCATGGTTTAAAGACTTCAAGGAGCAGAGAATCCTCCAGCAAGTGACCCATGCCCCATGCTACAGAGGAAGGCGAAAAACCCCCAGGGCCTCTTCCAATCTGCCCTGGAGGAAAATTCTTACCGACCCCAAATATGGCAATCAGCTAAACCCTGAGCATATGGACAAGATTCACCAGCTAGATACCCAGGAAAGAATTCTCTGTAGTAACTCAGATCCCACCCCATCTAACATCCCATCACTGGCCATTGGGCCTATTTACCATGAATATTTAAAGATCAATTAATTACCAAAATCATGTTATCCCATCATACCTTCTCCTCCATAAACTTATCTAGAAGTGATCAAATCTATCTGGTGTAGACTATCTAGGATGCAGCACTTTATGCTTAAGTGTGAATATCTACCATCAGGTAACAGCTCCTCCTTATAAAAAATGTTGAGACTATTCAATGTGAAATTCTGCAGTTGACTTAAGAAGGAAAATTAAAACACGAAAGAAAGATCAGTCAAACTGCAAAGATAGCACTTAATTAATGAAAAAAATCCCCTTGTTTCAAAGCATATACAACGTACACTGGAGAAGATGTAAGAAATAGGATGACACCTAATTTCAGTGTATAGTGGTGTGAATCTATATCGAGCAGACAGAAATAAGGAAGATTGAGGCTTCCAAGGTAAGAATAAAACGTGCAATTCTTGAAGCTGGGAGGGAAGCTTCTATGTTGTTGGATTTATGGCATATTTGGAAAAGGATAGCTGTATGTTTACTATTTCCCCACAAATCAATCCATTAGAATAAATAAAAGAGAGATCTGAGAGTGTCACTGGCTTTCAAGTGTAAAATACTCGTGTCCACAAATCCTTATTAGAGGCTCAATAGGCATTCAATCACTATCAAGAGTTGAATACAGACCTCAAGCTTGGACCAGTGTGAACCCATCAACATGGGATACATTAAGCTGTAGCAGGCTCCCTCAAGTAGAGGGACTGAAATGTTTTTAAACTAGCATAACCCAGAGAAAAGGTTTAAAAGGGAGGAAATACAGCAGTTTGCCAGCTCAAGGCACCTCCAACAACCAAAGGAGACAGCAATGGTCCAGGCCTGCTTTACATGCATAGTGTAAAAGAGGAAGGGGTTGCAAACACTTTGAAGGAAAGGAAAGAGCCACTTGTTGATAGAGAGGAGAACAGATATTGTGTACTATTCAGAAAAATATATATAGCAGCTCTATTCCTGGGGCCACATCACCCTCTATTCCTGCATGGGTTATTCCTGCAGAGGAAACCAGAAACTGTGCTTGTTTCAGGATTGCCGGGTGTCCGGTTTTCGACTGGAACGCTCGATCGAAGCAGGACCCAGGTGGCTCCGGTCTGCATCACCAACCGGGCCATTAAATGTCCGTTTGGTGATGCTGCAGGGCTAAGGCAAGCTAGTCGCTACCTATTCTGGTACCACGATGCACGCCGGAAGCGGCCAGCACATCCGGCTCCTAGGCAGGAGTGTATGTGTGTGTGTGTGGGGGGTCTCCACGCGCTGCCCCCGCACTGACGCTGCAGTCCCATTGGACAGGAACTGTGGCCAATGGGAGCTGGGGTGGGTAGTGCCTGCGGGTGAGAGCAGCGCGCAGAGCCTCCTGTCCCTCCTACCTAGGAGCCGGACCTGCTGGCTGCTTCCAGGGCACAGCACGGAGCCAGGACAGGGGGACTAGCCTGCCTTAGACCCACTGTGCCACTGACTGGGAGCCACCCGAGGTACGTCCGCACCCCAACCACAAGCCTCTGCCCCCGCCTTGAGTCCCCCCAAACCCAGAGCCCCCTCCTGCACCCTAAACCCCTCATCCCCTGCCCACCCCAAAGCCCAGACACCCAGCCAGAGCCCTCACCCCCTCCTACACCCCAACTCCCTTCCCCAGCCCAGAGTCGCCTCCCTCACCCTGAACCCTCATTTCTGGCCCCACCCTGGAGCCCGCACCCCGAGATAGAGTTCTCACCCCTTCCCACACCCCAACCCCTCAATAACTTTTTCCTTTTTCTTCGCTAATAAACCTTTAGTTAGTTTATTATAGACCTGGCTATCAGCATTGTCTTTGGTGTGAGACCTGGGAAGCAAATAGACCTGGGTGCATGACTGGTCTCTTGGGACTGGGTGTAACCTGAATATTTTGTGATTTTTGTTTTCATCTAAGTGGCCATTTATCATATAGTCCAGCTTGCCTGGATGGCAAGATAGATTGGAGTGCCTAAGGGGACCGTCTGTGACTCCATTATAAGACTATTGTGGTACTTTGGGAGTTCGCATTTGATACTGTGTTTGCGAAATCTAATTCTAGAATATACCATCAGTTTGGGGGCTCTGCTTTTGACAGCCTGCGCTGACGTAAGCACTCACAGTCATGAGCGATACCAGACAGCTTGACACCTTGCTCATTGAGTAATGGGCCTACCCCGTCCTTGGTCTTCCTCTTGCTTCTAATGTATTTTTAAAATGTTTTCTTATTACCTTTTATGTTCCTAGTGAGTTTAATCTTGTTTTGTTCCTTGGCCTTTGTCAAGGTTCCTTCCCTACTCTGAACTCTAGGGTACAGATGTGGGGACCTGCATGCAAGACCCACTAAGCTTATTCTTACCAGCTTAGGTTAAAAACTTCCTCAAGGTACAAACTTTGCCTTGTCCTTGAACCCTATGCTGCCACCACCAAGCGTGTTAAGCAAAGAACAGGGAAAAAGCCCACTTGGAGATGTCTTTCCCCCCAATCCCTACACCCCCTTTCCTGGGGAAGACTTGAGAAAAATCCTCACCAATTTGCACAGGTGAACACAGACCTAAACCCTTCGATCTTAAAAACAATGAAAAATCAATCAGGTTCTTAAAAGAAGAATTTTAATTAAAGAAAAAGTAAAAGAATCACCTCTGTAAAATCAAGATGGTAAATACCTTACAGGGTAATCAGATTCAAAACCTAGAGAATCCCTCTAGGCAAAACTTTAAGTTACAAAAAGACCCAAAACAAGAAATATACATTCCATTCAGCACAACCTATTTTACCAGCCATTTAACAAAAGGAAATCTAACACATTTTTAGCTAGATCACTTACTAATTTAACAGAAGTTCTGAAGAGCATTCCTGATCTGTTCCCGGCAAAAGCATCACACAAACAGACAGAGCCTTTGTCCCCCCTTACTCCCTCCAGCTTTGAAAGTATCTTGTCTCCTCGTTGGTCATTTTGGTCAGATGCCAGCGAGGTTATATTAGCTTCTTAACCATTTACAGGTTAAAGGGTTTTGCCTCTGGCCAGGAGGTATTTTATAGTTCTGTATACAGAAAGATGGTTACCCTTCCCTTTAAATTGATGACAACCTTTTTAATTTCTTATGTTTTCATTTTTGATTCATCCCTTCATAATTTGACCTTAGTTTCCACATTTTAATCATTCTTCTTTTTTGAGTTTCAGTTCACTGAAGATCTCCTGGTTAATCCAGGGTAGTCTCTTACCATACTTCCTATCTTTCCTATGCATTGGGTTAGTTTGCTCTCATGCTCTTAGTAATGCCTCTTTGAAAAACTGTCAAATATCCTGTACTCTTTTTTTTCCTTTAGGGCTGATCTAACTTTGTAATGTAGACCAATGTACATCACCTTGTGTCGACCTAGTTGTTCGTGTGTCTATGGCCATGTCTACACTACAAACTTTGGTTGACACAAATTATGTCAGCATAAAAGCCGCTGCAGTTGTGTGCATACATACTTGGCTCCTTCCATCAGCACAGTGCATACTCACCAGGAGTGCTTGTGTCCATGCACAGTGCATTGCACAATGGGTAAGTATCCCAGTGGGCAACCTGCCACCATCCAGTGCACTCTCTTTTGTGAAGTTTTGGTCATGCATAGTGGGGCAGAAATGAGTCACACAGGAGTGACAGGGAACAAGGGATTAATTTCTCAGTGTGCAAATGTCTCCATCCCATAACGTCACCTATATCCCATAATTTTTGCACCATTTTAAAAATCCCATGAATCCGTCCGGCCCTCCTCATTGTCTGCCATAAGAACATAAGAAAGGCCAGACTGGGTCAGACCAAAGGTCCATCTAACTCAGTATCCTGTCTTCTGACAGTGGCCAATGCCAGGTGCCCAAGAGGGAATGACTAGAACAGGTAATCATCAAGTGATCCATTCCCTGTCGCCCATTCCCAACTTCTGGCAAAGGCTAGAGACACCATCCCTGCCCATCCTAGCTAATAGCCATTGATGGATCTATTCTCCATGAATTTATCTAGTTCTTTTTTGACCCCATTAGTCTTGGCCTTCACAATATCCTCTGGCAAAGAGTTCCATAGGTTGACAGTGTGTTGTGTGAAGAAATACTTCTTTTTGTTTGTTTTAAACCTGCTGCCTATTAAATACTGCCATCTCTGACAGAAGCATGGAGCCTGCACTATTGTCATGAGTGTTGCAAGCAAAGAATGCACAATCCTCCATTATTTGCAGAGCCGTAAGAAGAACCAAATCAGCAGGGAACATGAAGATGTTTGGACAACGGATTGCTGTGGGACATAGTAAGAACCAATTCAAGGTTGTTGGTGGCATTCATGGAGCCGCTGCAGATGGTGGACCACTTCTGGTCCCGAGAAACGAGCACTGACTGGTGAGATTGCATTGTAATTCAGGCTTGGGATAATGAGCAGTGGCTGCAAAACTTTTGAATGTGCAAAGCCACATTCCTAGATCTGTGTGCCAAGCTCACCCCAGCCTTCCAATGCAGGGACAACAGAATAAGATCGACACTGACAGTGGAGAAGCGAGTGGTGATCAAACTAGAAATTTGTAACACTAGATTGCCACCAGTCAGTGGGAAATCCATTTTGAATTTGGAAGATCCACTGTGGGTGACATTGTCATGCAGGTGTGCAGGACTGTGACTCGCGGCAATATGCGGACATAGTGGATGGATTTGCAACAATGGGATTCCCACACTGTGATGGAGCAATAGAGAGCATGCATATCCCAATTTTGGCACAATACCACCTTGCCACAGAGCTCACTACCAGAAATGGCTACTTTTCCATGGTTATACTACCAATGGCGGATCATTGGGGATGCTTCACTAACATCAGCATCGGCTGGTTGGGGAAGGTGCATGAAGTTCGCATCTTTAAGAACACAGAAATGTTCAGAAAGCTACAAGCTGGGAATTTGTTTCCTGACTGGTGAATTACCATTGGCAATATTGAAATGCCAACAGTGATCCTAGAGGACCCAGATTAGCCCTTGCTTCCCTGGCTCATGAAGCCGTACACTAGCCTCCTTGAGAGCACCAAGGAAAGATTCAACTACCAGCTCAGCAGGTGCAGAATGACAGTTGAATGAGCTTTTGGTAGAGTGAAGAGACACTGGCATTGTTTACTCAGAAGACTGTATCTCAGTGAGAAAAATGTCCAAATGGTTATAGCTGCCTGCTGTGTCCTGCATAATATCTGTGTTTCAAAGGGGGAAATGGAGGTGGAGCAGGTGTTTGCCAAGTTTGAACAGCCAGGTACAAGGGCTATTTGAAAAGCTCAACATGGATCTATACGACTCAGGGAGGCTTTGAAAAAGCACTTTAACAGTGAGGCACCTTAATGCATTGCTTACCTGGCCCGGCTGTTTTGGGGCCTGTTGGGAATTGGTGTACATCTATGAATATAACACTGATAATGTACCTACTAATTTTGTGGTGCTTGCTGTACATTTATAATTATTATATTGTTTTTTATCACTGATCCTATGTGTTGTGTCACCCTGTACAATAACAAGTAAGTGGATGCTGTCACTACTGCTAGGCCCTCTACAGAATATGCTGTGAACTAATAAAGATGAATTATTTTCCAAATAATAGAATTTTATTCAGTAACAAAATCAGTGCAAATTTGTGCAATTTAAAAGCAAGTGCATTAACATCTTAATAAATTAATGGAACAGAACTTAACATAGGGAAAGAACATTCATGTCCATTTTATCTACACACACAGGAACTGTGGCTTTCACAGGTCAGTGTATGTGAAGCTGTGGTTGTGCTTAATGTTCCTTAGTATGGAGTGATAGAGGTAGGGATGTGCCATCTGATGCCATGTGGAATATTTGGGGGGGAGGGGTTCAGGAGGTGCTATGCTGAAGTTATTCATGGACTGTAAAGGGAGGGGAGCCTGTGATTGTTGAAGCTGTAGAACCAAAAGAATTTGCAGCATCTGTGTATATTGCCAGAGAAGCCCCATTATGTCCTGGTAGATCTCCATCTCCTTTTCCTGCCAGGATTCCTTTCTCCTGTCTGCTCTTTCCTTCTCCAGCTGTCAGCAATGTTCATGCTCCAGGCCCTTTGCTCACAGACTGATGCAGCACTAGCTTGCAGGATCTCATTGAACATGTCATCCTGAGTCTTCTTTCTCCTCCTTATCTGGCTCAAGCATTCCACATATATGGAGTATGAGCCCCTCAAAGTAACAAGGCAGCAGCTACAGATAAAACACACCAAGTTACCACTGTCAGTATAGTCACAGTGGAAGGTGAAAGTTAAGATTCAGAACTCCCTTGCCTTGCGCCCCTAAAGTTTTAAACCAGACATGCTCGTTGACGCTTCTGCTTTGGAATGCTTATGCATGGTACCACTCACAGCACCAGCCATGGGAACTGAGGAGGGAATTCCTTGGTTGCATGAAACTATGAGTATAGGGTGATGGCACTGAATACTGGCAACATTTTCCACTAGCAGTGGTAATTTAAGCTGATATCTCATTCCTAAGGGTAACAGAGAGCACAGCTGCTGGTGGTGTCCCAAAGCCAAGCAGGCCTGTATGCTGACTATCCTGTTTACTACAATGGTGCCTGCTGAAGTTATCACTGACTGGCATGGGAATGTGTCCTACTGCAGAGGAAGAAATAAGCCTACCGTCCCTAGAAACTTTCAGGAGAGGATTGCTCAGAACCTCCATGAAAGTTTAATCGAGATCCCTCAGGAGGATTCAAGGGACATCCTGTGTACCTAAACACACTGCTCCATGTGGTTCCCCTACCTAACTCTACAGAGGAATGAAAAGCAGATAACACTACCTCTCTTTGTTGTACCACTATCTCTTCTAGTATGAGTAAATTAATGGAAAGTCAATAGCTGTATTCTGTCAAGTTGGGGCTGCCATCAGGACATCAATGTAATAGAAAATACAATTACTCATTTCTTTGAGGTTCCTTCCCTTGCATCGGGCTTGCCTGTGCTCGACTGCTGGAACTGACTGGCCTGCGGTGGAATCTCAAATAGGTCCTGGCTCGGGGCATAGGCAGACCCCCCCCCGGTTGTATGTCCCCCATCCTCCACCTCCTCCTCATCCTTGCTGTTCACAGCAGAAGCCTGTGACTAGGGCACCATTGCTGTAAACAGGTTAGCAGCACATGGGCCTGGATAGCTTTAGGACACCAGCAGCAGCTGTGCTCTCAGTGCCTTTGTAACCCTCAGGAATGAGGTATCAGCTAAAATCACCAGTGCCACTGGAAAATGATGCCGGTATTGAGTGCCATTGCCCCATATTCATAGTTGCATGCAACCAAGGAACTCCCTGCTCATTTCCCTCTCCACTAGCCACCCATCCTCACCATTGCTGGTGGTGAGAGTGGCATTGCGCACAAGAAAAATATCTGCTTTTTTGTAAATAAACTTCAAGTCTGCACCTCAAGGAAACTTTGACCTGCTTTTGGGCCATGCTGTTAGCAATACTGGTATGGGAAACTGCCAGCTTGTTTACAAATGTAAATCTACTGACTTTCACCTGATTGTTATTAAGAATAAAGGTTTTAACTTTGCTTTTTTCATGGAGACAGCAAATAAGTAAAACTTTTCTTTATTTCATTTTAATATTATTTTCCTTCCCCAAAAATTATACTGAGCACATAATGTGTACAATTAATTATAGAGGGCTAATTAAAATGGTAATACTGAATTCTATTTCACTTTAATATTCTTTTTTTTCCCAAATTTTTTTTTACTCAGCACATAATGTGTTCAATTAATTATAGAGGACTAATTAAAACTGTAATATTGAATTCTATTTTCATTAAAAGCCATATGTTATTACTTGAAGCACTTCCATGGAACAATACAAATATTGCTCAGAGCATTTTGAAGGAATTATGCTAACTAAAAACTAAGCTACTACAATTTTCATATTTAGCAGGACAATTATTGCTGGGATAGATTTTAGTATAGTCACCAAATGAGTGCTACTACTTAAAATAAGATTTAAGAATCATCTTGTTAAAATTATAAGGGATACAATTAACAATAAGTTGTGTGGACTTGCAAATTCAGATGAATGATTTAATTACTGAAACAAGCTGATAATTAAAACTTCACAGTAAGAGAATGAGTTGCCTTGTGTATTAGCCAGCTGTTTACAATAGTATTAGGTATGATAATGAGGGAGTATTTAAAATACAGATGACGATTCTGTTAGATTTCAGAGTAGCAGCCGTGTTAGTCTGTACTCGCAAAAAGAAAAGGAGTACTTGTGGCACCTTAGAGCATAACAAATTTATTTGAGCATAAGCTTTCGTGAGCTACAGCTCACTTCATTGGATGCATTTGGTGGAAATACAGTGGGGAGATTTATATACACACAGAGAACATGAAACAATAGGTTTTATCATACACACTGTAAGGAGAGTGATCACTTAAGATGAGCTTCCCCCCACCCCACCCCACCCCATCCCCACTGTTCCTCAGATGTTCTTGTTAACTTCTGGAAATAGCCTACCTTGCTTGTCAGCATGAAAGGTTTTCCTCCTTTGCCCCCCCCCCGCCCCCGCTGCTGGTGATGGCTCATCTTAAGTGATCACTCTCCTTACAGTGTGTATGATAAAACCCATTGTTTCATGTTCTCTGTGTGTGTATATAAATCTCCCCACTGTATTTTCCACCAAATGCATCCGATGAAGTGAGCTGTAGCTCACGAAAGCTTATGCTCGATTCTGTTAGAGCTTTCCCTAGCTTGACACAGCTGTGGTAAGGGAGCACAGTTGCTGCACTGAGGCCATCTTCTGAAGATGTTTTGTTTTTGGAGGGCAGAGGTAGGCAGAATGTCTCTAGGGTACTGAAGAGGCTCATTAGTAGAGGCTCATTTTTTACACTGTAGCATCGTTCCACCAGGTTCAGCCTGTCAGCCATGCAGAAGGGAGTAGGTGAAGGAGGTAAGACCATAGCCCTACCTCTGTCATGCTACACCCTTTTGGAATACTTTGCACTACTAGTGGTGCTGTCGCTACCAGGTTCTTGAACTCAGGGATCACAAAGACCTGGACTGTAACTTCCCCTGTTCATAGGTGTGCAGGCTCAGGGGGAAGGTTCCTTCTGGCCATTTATCTTCTTACATAGTCAGGGAGAGGCTAGACACAATCTGGTCCTTAATTTGTTAAAAGCTGTAAAGTAGGAATTAGCTTGCCTTGGCTTAGAAGGTTTAGGTTCAAAGTATTTTCAGTTTGGACCCCAAAGTTAGGACAGCTCTTGACCTTTTCGCGGTGAAGTTAATACCTTGGGCTAATGAAGCAGTGCGTATATGTGAGGAAAGGTGGATCCCAATTTGAATTTCATATCATTGGTTAATGGAGCAACCTTTTAGGAGGGGATGCAGCCATCTCAGGTCAAAAGTTTTTAGTCCTGCTAACTAAACCAGCTATTTATACTGCAGCTATGAATGCCACTAGCTTGGCTAAAGAGTAAATGTCTGCTATGGATCACTAACCATGGCATTAAAGATGTTCTTAATTGTGACGCAGGTGCACAGGAGGCCCTGTTGCTGTAGTCTGATTTCATTATATTCCTTGATTACTCATCCACATCATCATGTTCCTTCTCCTTTTCTACATTTGCTGAAAGGTTTGTTTCCAAAAGATGCCAGCATGTGGGAATTTTCAGGGGTTATGGTATCCTTTGTTGAGATGGGAAAGTACCAGCAGTAGAGTTGAAAGATTTTTCCTTTTGGAATTTGAATCCAGAGTGACATCTCCAAAATGTTCCTGTTTTATAGTAACTTTTGAATTGTTTAAAAACAGTAAATGCAAATGTTAGAGTTCTCTTAGATCAAAAATGTCTTCAAAGTGATCCAGACTAAAAATGGTTTTCTATGTTACTGTTGCTCATTTCACTGGCTCTGAATTTAGAATTGGGTAGTAAAGGGCATGCTGTAGATCATATTTCTTGCCATTTAATTCACAGATGGTGCTGACCCAGGTTTGGAATAATATGGACAGAGATGACTGTCACTTTTGTCATTACAGTTGTCTCATGCTCATTTAAAATAATTGCACTCATTGCTCTTTCACTACCCTTATGATAGCAACCTGACAATCTCAGAATAGTGTAGGAATGGCTAATAAGACCTTTAACAGCAAGCATTTTCTAGTAGACCGCAAGCCATTCTTTTCTGTCTGTTTTGATATGGACTCTGGTATACTAATCATTCATTGTTGTCTCTTGCATTCATACAGAAAGCTGGCGTTCCAGTGCAAAGAGAATGCTTAATTAGATGTCTAGACAACATTTTGTGCTGCGTTATAGTTTGGTTAAGATACCATTTCCTTTGGAGTGTGATTGATCTGGTCCTATGATGATTGTTTTCACAGTATTGATGTACTGAATGTCTTGTTCCTCAAGAGAGAAATATCAACAAAAAACCCTGCAAAAGTGCTACCTATAAAAACTGAGTATTTCTATCTAGACTTACTGATCCTAAACCACCATCTGTATTTTTTTTTTGAGGGGAGAGGGGAAGAAATCATCCCACAAGAGTTGCACATAGACCTCTCCCTCCTTCTATGAAAGGGAAGGGGGCCCCTACGGTACCCCTGGACCTATAGAGAGCCCTCTGTAAGGAGCAGGTAGCAAAGACTGGTGCTCTATAAACTTTGTTCCCTTATATCATATGCAAACAGAGGTGGATCTGCTCAAAAGTTAAAGCCTGACACATGCATTCCCTTATCCATGACCCTGTCCATGTGCAGAACCCATTTTTATGGGACTCGGTTGGGGAGGGGGGGTTCCAGTGGTAGTAGTAGATAGGGAGTCTCTAACAAAGCAATGTTGCCAAAGGCATGGAAGTGGGGAGCAGAGGGCTCTGGAGCCATTATGAAGACACAGGGACACCTCACAAATGACTCTGGTCTAGGATGGGTCCCCTGAAATCCACTGTTCGTGGAACTTGACCCCCCTGCTACAATGGACAAACCCTGTCCCCCAATATAACAATCTAGAGAAAGTTCTGTGGGGGGATCGTCCCCCATGCATCTTATTAGTTTTCCATGGGAGGGGGAAATCTGTACCCCAAGCAGGTTCTCAGGAGACGGTTCTATCTTAGTGTCTAACAGAGTTGGCATATGACATTGTTTTTCTTATGAAGAAAAGGAAAAATGGAAAAATCACTGTCAGACTGACCAATGCTGTGGTGAAGAAAATCACCCAGGAGTCTGTGACTCTTGTGGTGGAGGACTAGGCCACAGGTTTGTTATAAGATGAAGTGAGTTATTTGTTGCCTGAGCTAAGCAACTTCTTGACTTTTCCCTGAAGCATCTGGGATGGTTGCAGGGGGAAAATATCTTACCATGCATATCCTAATACCTGCCAAAATGCTTTAGTTTTCAGAAACTCAGAACACTTAGGTTCCCTAACTACTCCTTCCACTCTTCAGTTGTCCTATATCTCTCCAATGTACATCCTTCAAAGTTCACCAGTTTTTGACCCTTTGAAGGAAAAAGGGACACTAGATCTCAGACTCTCAGAAGTCTCCATTTGTTTCTGATCTGAATGACTTGTGTCACATAAAACTATGAAAAGATGAGGTGATGGAAAGAGCCCAAAGAATATTTAAACCATCCTTACATAGACAGGGCACAAGAACTGTTGTGATTATTGCAATACTAATGAAAATGACATATCAATACACCAGGACTCTTCTGGCACTAAGTTGACTTACTATCTAGTTTCTTAAGCTAATAGGGGAGTTTTTACTAGATTTTGCTGTATTATGCAGCTAGCACAGCTGCTACTCAGATCTACAAGGTGACTTGTTTGTGTGCTCCACACTCAGTCACTATACCATTCACACATCTCAGTTTTAGATGTGGCAAGACATGGTTTACTTTACAGCTCTCAGGTTTGCTTTTGTTTACTGGCTGTACTGGCCTGTATTTGGCACGCCCTTGAATACAGGACTCCGTAACTCTGGCCCTTGTCCAAAGAAGTCAGTGGGAGTATTTCCATTGACTCCAGTGGGTTATGGATCAGGCCCTTTATCCACAAAGAATTACAGTCCCTCAGACTATGCCTACGTTTACCACAGCCAATATCTCAAGTGGCAAAGACTCAGATCCATAGTGGTTCTTGGCACCTGACTCCCAGACTTAAGTGCCAAAGACCAGTATTTAGGCACCACTATGATCTAGAAACCTGTCACTTGATAGCTGCCTAACACTGTAGATGATTAAATTCACTCAATGGCAATTTTCCTTGGCGCCTATGATCCTGCCTCTGAGCGTGCACACAGCAGCTTTCCTCTAGGTGTCTGTCTTCCACTTAAGCCTCAGAGCCACCCATGAACCAGGGGAAGATGAGTATTCACGGGCCAAACTTGCACATGGGACTGCCTAACTCCACACAAAATAGCTGGGAGAGGAGAGGAAAGAGAAGGCCCACCCTTATAACTTTTAGCCCTGTGGTTAGGGTATTCACCTGGCATGTGGAAGACCCCCCACTTTAAGTGTCCCTGTTGCCTACTGAAGAGAAGGAATTTGAACAATGATCTGCCACCTCTCAGCTGAGTATGCTAACCACCAAGCATCACAGGGAGTCTCACTCTCTGCCTCAATTAATATTTAATTATTCAATTAAAGTGGAACAATTTAAATAGGTGAAGTTGAAGGAGACCCATATCAGAATATCCCATAGCCCAGTGGTTTGTTGCCCTTTCCCAGCCCACGGAAGAGAGGGTCTGAGCAACAAAGGGAAGGCCTGCTGGGGAGAATCTGGTTCTTAGGTTGCAGCTCGACTGAATTGATACAGACGCCCAAGAAGGAGGGTTGTAGGAGTGTGGCTCCTAGGAGGAGACTCTGACTGAACCAATGTGGACTTCAAGAAAGAGGGCTGCAGGACTCCTGAATGAAGGAGAATGGTTAGAGCTAAAACGTCTTTGTTTGTGGTAAAGACTAAATAAATAATTCCCCACAAAAGGGGATGCTTGTGTAGCCCAAGGTCTAGTGTCCTTCAGCAGCAGCAGCCATGGGAACTACAAATTGTGGGCTACAAATTGTGGCATGTTGGGAGAACTTCCTAGTTCCTACCAGGAGGTACCCTCTGCCTCTTCCAGCAGGAAGTCCCAGCACTGACTGAAGCTGGGAACATGAGGCAAGCAAGTAGGGAGGAGGCTGCTGAACTGTAATCCCATTCTATGTTTCTTTGCAGAATAAAGCCTTGTTCCTGGTGCTTTGTCTGAGTGGGTCTGGTCTGAGGTGAATATACACTGGCACACAATGAAGAGCACACGGAGAAGCCTCAGGTCCAGTATCCCAAAGTTGTATAAAAAGTCACAAGGCAAACTTCCTCTATCTTGAACAAACTCATACTGGGCCAGTGAACAGGAGGGGGACTACACTTGTTTAAGTACTCCCATACCAGGAGAAGGATGTGTTGGAATGACAGTTGCCCTCTTGGCTTCACATGATCCTAGCATGTGTAATATGCTTCTCTCTACTTTAGTGTGACTCTGAGGACATTCAAGATGTCATCATACCAAATTTCAGTAATCTAAAATGACAGACATTATCATAAAGGCCTACCTAAAAATTAGTATCTGTGCTCTTGTATAGAATAAAAAGTTAAACCACTACCTAAAAAAAAACATAATTGCACAAAACAAAGGTAGTGTTCCATAAAACAGCCTTCATATCTCTGAATATTCAATAGCTAACATGTGTGTGTTTAAGAGAATGGAGACTTCAATAAGGAGCAGCATTGGGCCCTACATTATTTAACTGAAAAAAAATCTATAATAAAACATTTCTAGCTAAATTATCCAGTTAATCACTCCATATGAGACTTTGTTTTCCTTCTAGGAATCTTTTTGGAAGGGGAAGCATTCAAAGTGTGTGAAAAGAACAAAACTGAAAAGCTTGTTCTTCACTGTAATTAAGAGATTATGGTAGTTTATTATTTGCCAATGAATCTATTTAATCTAAATTGACTGAGTATCCATTGAAGAAGAGGTCAGATCAATGAGGTCTTTCTGCCTTCAGTATTTATAGCCCTGTGTTCTGTATTCTCAGATGTAGTGTTTTCATCTGTGAAGACTAGAATAATGGAATTTTCAGCAAACAACAAACCGCAGTAAAACAACTGAAAGAGGTTCACCAATGTGCATTGTTGTATGAATTGTTCATTTCAGATAGTAAAACCTCCAAAGTGATTTTTTCCCCCAAACTGATTTGAGCTGTAAATCTGTAAAGATCTGAAATCCGTCTAAAGCTTTGAATTTTCAAAAACAGACTGTCAGTTATGAACATATTGGGAGCCCTACTGAAATTACTGCCCATTCTACATATCTCTCAGGCAGAACTCCTTCTTTGTGTGCGTTACTTATACAGGTAGGCACAGGGGCTGCCGTTAGGACCCATAAAACTGAGAATGGTGGTGCACCAAATCCTGAGGTTTTCTGGCCATTAGGCCAGTCTCTGGCATTAAGCAGAGCAGCCTCAAGGCAAATACACTTTATACCTAGCAGTCGGTGGCCCCAAGGGGCTATTCTGACCACTGGAGATGTTCCCAGCACATAGAGACAATCCCTTTTTCTTGACCGAGTTGCATTCCCTTCTGTAGGGACTATAGCTACTTCAATTTTCATCACTAGAAAAAATGCATTATGCATGGGACATTCTCTGCTAGTCAACTAAACTGGCTTTAAGACTACTTTTGTGTTCCTAGTTGTGCAATGCAGCCTTAACAGGACCAAGAATGTGGAGCTTAGGTTCCAGTCCTCTTTCAGGGCACTTTAGGGCTAGGTCAGATCCCTGAGCCCAGGGAGAATCTTATTAAAGTTGCGGGGAAGGAGGGGCATTGCTCAGTTCAGCTGAACACTCAGAAGTTTATATGTTGCTTATCCAAAATCTCTCTGGACTGCAAAATTGTGCTAGAAGTATGAATACAGTGGATTTCTGGCACTTCTTACTTCCAATTGAGACAGGCTTAAAGACTGCAAAAACAGCCTTGTACGTGTTAGTTTAGTAGCTTTTCTTCCTGTTACTTGCTGCAGAACTAGAAAATGAAGAGGATGCTGAAGTATACAATACTGAAGAAAAAAGTAGTAGTATATTCTTAGCAGGGCCGTTCCTAGAGATTGTGGTGCCCTATGCAGCCCCTCTGTAGGGGGACCAGCCCCAGCCTCCGAGGCAGGGGGGGCGTCCCAGGGGCTTTGGGAGGCACAAGCAGCCAATGCAGGAAGGCAGCAGGGGTCAGGCCTGCACTTGCACTCACAGGGCAGCGGGAAGTGGAGCGACCCGGCCCCAACCTGCTCTGCTCTGCTCCACGGCTCCCAGGCTTGGGGAAAGAGGGGGAACTGCCCCCCCAGCACTCACCGGTGGCATGGCTAGGAGCCGGTGTAGTGTAGCGGGTTGGGGCCAGGTTGCTCCATTTCCCGCCACCCAATGAGTACAGAGTGGGCCCAACCCCTACCCCTGCTGCAATCCCCAGGGATACATAGGTCAGGGGATGGGATTTGGGGAGAAGGGGTGGAGATGGGGCAGAGCAGGTGTAAGCGGGGGCATGGTCCCGCTATTGTGGGGAACTTTCCTGGCTTCTGCACTACCCCGGTGAAGTGGGCTAGCAAAAGGATCTGAGTCCTCGCTCCTACTCCCTTTACCCAGAGGCCTCCCTGCCCTTGAGGCCTCCCCTTCCGCTCTCCTGTCTGGCAGTCCTTGTAAGCCCAACAAGGCTGGGCCCAGGATTCCTGGGGGGCTCAACCCCCCAACCCTGCTGTGGTCACCTAGGACAGGGGCTAGGGTATCCCCACTCCGGGGTACTCTCTCTGCACTAGGCACTTCCCTGACCCCCTGATCATTTCATACAATTTAAAGCAAATACAAGTTGTTTAATTAACAATTAATTTAAAAAAAGAATAAGTAAAAATGGGAAAGGTTAAAGAAAAACACATCACCCTGCTCTTTGGCAGGGAACATTACAAACAGCGTCTCTGGACATCGGGGCACTTCACAGTCTGTTCCTTGTAGGTCCCAGGTTTCCTTCTCAGGCCCTAGCTATGTTGCAGGGATGCTGCGGCACCACACTTGCAACGGTGGTGGCCACACACCTCCGGGCTTTGGGTGGTGGGACCCTTCTTCCCAAAGTCAGCCCCCCGTCAGGTTAAGTTCCCCCTCCCAGTCTGGCCTGCAAGGACCATTGGCTGGGGGTGTCTTTCTGCACTGGGCCTTTTGCCCAAGGTTCCCCCTTGGCTGGCTGCAGTTGCTCACCACATCTGGCTCTGTGGCTGCAGCACAGAATCTGCTCTCCCTGGGCTGCTTCTGTGACTGCTCCCAACTCTGACCTGCTTCCCGGGCTGCTTTTCTGGTCCCTGTGGATCTGGCATGGCTCTGCTCCCAGCTCAGTTTGGGCCCCTGCTTTCTCCTTAGCTCAGCCCACTCTGTCAGACCCAGGCAATTCCAGTTCACACGGAGGACAGGACACCCCCCCCCCAGCCTCCTGACTCCCTAATTAGCCTGCCTGCCCTGTCATTCAGGCTGACCTGGAGCATTGGCCTCTCCCCATTGTTCCTGGGGACTGTCAGTCTCAGGGTCCTGATTTCCCATCGACCCTTCCTCTTTCTTTTGGTACTGGGAGCTAGCCAACCAAAACACCCCCCCCTGAATATTAGTAAGGGGGCAACAGTCCCCTTACAAGGATGGGAAGAGGCGGGGCGGGGGCTGAGGGGAAGGGGTGGGGCAGGGCCAGGAGCAGAGGCAGCTTTCCTGGGCTCTGCTGTGTGCAGCCCATGAGGGGCCGGTTCAGCTATCTGGGGGATTAGGCTGACCGCTGGAGCTGGATGCAGCACACAGCTGCGTAGGGCACCAGGAAATTTGGTGCCCTACGCAGCTGTGTAGTTTGCGTATGGGTAGGGATGGCCCTGATTCTTAGATCTGCACAAATGAGGACTGGTTTGAGTTTGGGACAGAGATTTGGGTCAGTTCTTAATTTCTGATTTTGTACAGGGCATGTTTATGAATAAAACCAGTTACAGCTGTTGGTATGTAATATAGTGAGATAAATAAACAAAGACCTGGTAACTTACAAATTGAAAGATCATTTTGATTTTTAAATACTGGGCTAGAAGTCTACGGCAAAATAATGCTTTACCTAACTTAAGGAAACATTATTAATGATCTTCAGTTCTCTGTTTATAAAATTCAAATGTTTGATTAACCTATATTTCTAAATGATTCTGAAGATTCCACAAAGGTAACTTAGTCTAACTTTCAGGGTGCAAGGTGTTTGTTAGAATTTAGTTTGATTAATTGTGTAAGTGATAGGCTGGTCAACAGAATCATTTATTTGCAGCCAGCATATCACTTTGTACATTATAGTTATTTAAACAGAACATCAATAGCACACTCCAACCTAGAAAGTATCACCTCTATGAATATGCATACGCAGTTGACATATATTAAGTATATATTAAATGGATTCTATTAATTAAAATGCCATTACTGTGATTCTTACATTGCCATCTTGTGGAAAATCAATGCAATTTTAATCTCAGGGAACTGACACTGAAATTATCAGTTTGAGAGGGATAGTTTTGTAGCCTGATCTATGGATTGTGTATTAACTATATTGATTACATAAGAATTTCCAGTTATCACTCTAAGGTTTGACAGGTTCTTGTTCCAAGATCAGGCCAATATTATTAAAATTAGTGTTCAGTTGGGAACCCTGATATGCACATTTGCAACACTCACATTTTAGGAATACTGTATAGCAAGACTACAACAAGGCACAAAAAAGAACTAGATAAGTTCATGGAGGATAGGTCCATCAATGGCTATTAGCTAGGATGGGCAGGGATGGTGTCCCTAGCCTCTGTTTGCCAGAAGCTGGGAATGGGTGACAGGGGATGGATCACTTGATAATTGCCTGTTCTGTTCATTCCATCTGAAGCATCTGGCATTGGCCACTGTCGGAAGACAGGATACTGGGCTAGATGGACCTTTGGTTTGACCCAATATAGTCATTCTTATGTATTTGTAATAGTTTATTAATGCATTTAGCAAAATCACAAACACTCTAACCCAGCAAGGTAGATAGAGATAATACAGAATGTACATCTGAACATCCATATACTCACACCATCCCTTTAGAATAACCTGATATGTTAGCTGTTATCTTCCTTACCACCATCACCTTCCTCATCGTCACCAATGGCCATCATCCTGGCACCTCTCAAGGGCTACATCTCTCTCTCCCCTGCAAACAGGCTGGGCTAAAATTTTTATAATATGTTACACTGGCACCACTATGCCTAATGCATATTTAGTAGGGGTGTCTCCACTGTTCTTTATTTGTATTTCCTCACCCTACTAATGTTGGGGTGCCCTTCTTCTATAGGTTAGGATATTAATTATCTCAATTTATTATCAGATACGTCATGGCACTCTTGTGGTCAGACATTTGCAGATTTCCTATCCTAAAATATGCAAAAGCTGGTGTTAGCTCATGTTCCTGTGGTTGGCAGGTGTCGTTATGGATAAACTTCTGCCTTAAACACTCTATTCCCAGTTCTCCAAAATTTAGGGGTGACCATTGGGCCATTAATCTGTGCCAAAGTTCATAGACCTCAAGCCTTATGCTAATTGCTGAAGCCAATGTCTTACAGGATACCAGTCTGTATGTTCCTTGCATTAGTGCTTGAATATTATAAATGCTAAAACTAGCTCTATATGCACAGTTTAAGGGAAGGAAGGATGACCCAGTACTTGGGGGCACTGGCGTGGGACAGAGGAGACGTAGGTCCAATTCCCTGCTTGGCAATGAATGTCCTGGATGACCTTGGGCAAATCAATTAGCTCCCCTGTACCTCAGTTCCCCATCTGTAAGGGGTTCCAGGGAAGAGATGGGCACCCCCAGGTAAAAAAACCACCCATTGAAACATTATGAAAAATGACATCCCTGTGACCGACTTGGCCGAGATACGTAGAGAAAGGGTAGTTGGAAGTTAATAGGAATACCTATTAGAGAAAGATTATTTTTGCAGCAAAGACAAAACAAAAACAAGTTTTGAGGGGATGCAATATTTCTCAATGAGTGTTTCTTTCCCCAGCATGTTTTCACTTGGCATTTCTCTAATTATAACCAAAATGCATTCAAGAGCGGAAACATTTACAGTGCATTGTCTGGAGCAATAAATGCATTTAAAATACAGTAATTTACTTGATTTCATTGGAAAACCTAGAAGGAATTAAAGATTTGAAACAATGCTTTAAAATCATAAATATTTGAATTGCTTATCTCCTACAATTAGAATAATGGCTGTCTTGTCCGAAAACATACCTTATTGAACATATCAAACAGTATTCACAGGGTGAAATCCTGCCCCCCCTGACATCAGTGGATATTTTGCAAATGACATCGATGTGGGCAGGATTTCAATAAAGCTGAAATTTGCCCTATTTCTCACTTCACATATTTGGGTGACCTCTCTCCCAGAGAACTCTATGGCTTTCTAAACACCTTCTCTTAAAGGGGATATTCTACAAGAAACGCAGAAGGTGTTCCTCCCTAAGAGTTTTCCTGCCTTTCTCTTCCCCTCCCATGGGTGTCTCTATGAATAACAGGAATTTGCCCCAGGAATAGATTTTTTTTTTTAATGCAATTTCTTAATTTGGAAGAAAACTAGAAAGTGGCATTAAGATTTTTTTTAAATCTCAACAAAAGAATGGAAACAAAATTTTGCCAACTCTTCATTAAACAATCCCCACCACCACCAGTTTCCAATCAGCTGTAGTTATCATAATCCAAAGACTTATTTTTCTATAAATGAAAGCTTGGATTCTGGAGTACAAGATTCAAGCATCACAGGAAAGAGCCGGTTCATTGAGATACTGCAAGCAAGATCAAAGCAATCCATGCCACCAGTTAAAATCTAGAGACTAGGAACTAGAGATTGTGAAATGAAATGCCAGCATTTAATTTTCTTTAACAAACTCCAAGGCAAATGATACTGAGCATCAGGGTAGTGACTCAAACCATGTTAGAAATAATGCATTGGTGTTATGGGGCCTGATTCGCCACTGTGTTCTTCTAGTTTTACACCAACATAACTCCATTGAAATCAATGGAGTAGCACAGTGGTGAATCATGAACATTGTCTATAAAAAATCAAATATGGTGGAGAAACCTGGACAACACCCTGACGACTGTATTCTTTGTGCCTCTGTGCAATCATAATAAGCATTTTAACATCATATTTTAAAAAGATTCTCGTATGTGCCGTATTCACAGAGAAATAGGTAGTTTACATTATAGGAAAATTCTTGGTGTTATATTTTTACTGCAAAAAGGTAAACATGCATGAATTTAAATCTGGTTTGCCTGAAATTTCATATGTTCAGTTCTTGGTACAATCAAGGAAAGAGATTTGGCTTGCACACTTTATCCATCAGTTGTTTTAATTTTTACTTGTAATTTTCACTACAGTATGTTCCTATTGCAAAAAATAATCTCCTCTCCCATGGATTCTAATGAAAGATTGTGTGCAGCCTAATGGTTTATATTGCAAATCCAATGTGTTCAAATCTGATAGGAGGGGGTGTGACTTTCTTACAATTTCTTTGTATCTTTTTTTCCTCTCAGAATCAAAGGGCTTACTAATGCACTTAAAGCTCTATCCTGTTGAAAATATCTGTGGCTCTAGCTGTGAAACAAGCCAGCCTATTCAGTAGCGAGGTTGTCCTGCTCCCACCTCTCATACAATGCAGCGACCCTTTTATTCCCAGTGAGTCTGTCATTTTGCTGAGTACATACAGCAGTCGTAGGAAGAAAAGCTCTGGGCCCTTTCTTGGCCCTACTGTGTAGCAAGACAGATTAGTGTTCAGACAAAGGAACACCTGGAGAAGCAGAGGACTTTGTTCTTCATTTCTGTAAAACTGTCCTATAATGCGGAACCATCAAAGGGCCAAACTTTATACCACAACTGAAGATGTGAGGAAACTGAGGAAGGGAAGGTGTGGCAGGGTGCTGCTAGGAAAGCCCTTAATCAGCTCCTACCATCCCAGCCCCAATCGAGGGAATGGATTGGGGCTGGGTAAATAGCCAGTGCTTGCCTGGGAACTGCATGCACCCACCAGCCTCATTAGCAGAAGTTAAAAGACTGGGAGGAAATGAAGAAGGGGTGAGGACCAGGAGGGAAGGGAGGCTCAGGGAGAGGTAGGAGCATGCTACTCTGTTGCTGACCAAGCCTGTGTTAGGCCAAGCGATTGTAAATAGCCAGTACATAGTAGGAAACTGGTGGTGGCAAACGGACACAAATAAAGAAAATGGGAGTTGCACCAGCTTGGAGTGTCCCTGAGTCTGTGAGGAGCGGGGCCAAGGGGCTGGATACACAGGGTCGCAATAGGCACCCTGTTACAGAAGGCCAGTATCCATATGCCAGCAGACTAAACAGATAGATAATTCTTTCTCTGGGAGACTATGCTCCAAACCCTGCTTATGTGGATTTCCCAAAGTCAACTGCAGCCAAAGAACTTGTTCCAAAGAGATCATATGACAACAATATCCCCAGAAGGTAATTGTCACAGGAGCCAATTGGAGTTGTTCAAACACAAGGGAGGGTTATTGAAGTACCATCTTTGCACCTAGACTTTGACGAGGCACCTCCAGATAAACTAGAGAGAAAATACATTGAAAAAAGGATCTCTGAGGAATTTGAGAATTCCTTCTCCAGGTATGACCTATATTGTGAACATATCTTTGGGTTACCAATAAGATCTGGTTTCAGAGTAATAGCCGTGTTAGTCTGTATTCGCAAAAAGAAATAAGATCTGGCTGGAGGATGACAGTCCTGTCAGACATAGAGCCAGAGGAAGTAGTTTTTGAGGATTTGCATTCAACATCTGTATGAACTAATGGTCAAATTAATCACTGAAGAGCCTGACAGTCTTTATATACATCACCAGTAATAATTCTCTGAAAGAAATAGGTAGTTAAAGAACTCTCTTTAAATGGTTATGGACTACTACATGCTTTATCATTTGACTTGACTTATAAAGATGCCTATCTGTTTCCATGAATAGAGGAGGTATTTGCCATGGTTTCTTGTTCCCATCTGGCATGGGCCACTGTCACAAGACAGAATAGTAAGCTAAATGGACCGTTGGTGTGACCAGTACAGTCATTCTTACGGTTTTCTGTCCAGAATTTAAAGGGTGATTTACTACTATGTGAAAGTGGAGAAAGAGATGTAAGGACAGACTTATCTACACCTGTGGGGATCCAACAATTCAAGAGGAAGCCCCAGGTATTGACAGATACCCTAATTGTCTTCTAAAACATGATGAAGTAAGTCATGAGTCTCAAAGATGCAGTTACCTCCTGAGGTGACTCAGCCTCTCAATAGTGGAGTAATATACGGGTCACCTAGTGAAGCAACTATGTGATCATGTGCTGAACTTCTCCCCTTCAAAATGCAAACTGTTTCAAAGATCTGTCAAGTTTTTGGAACACACAAACTCAGAAGACAGGATAAATAAAACAGCTGTGACAGAGGAACGGCTAAGGTTCATTATTTCCAGGATCTGCTCTCCTTCTTGGGATTTGCCAGACGCTACCTGTATTTTGCCTGAAGTCCTCTGCCATTGCAGAACCACTGAATGCCTGGCTGGAGGGACTAAGCTGTAAAACAAAAGGAAAAGGCCTGAGGAAGTACATCAAAAAAGATATCATAGGTTTCTGGACAATGGAATGCTAGCAGGCTTTCAGTAAATACCTGGTAAACTAAGTTAATGTCTATACTAGCACAGGCATTTGGAAGTTGCCTTATCCTGCATACTGAGGCAAGTTTCCCAAGATTGGAAGCAGCATTTCTGTCAGATCCAAAAAAGTAAGTTTGTAAATGTAAGCCATGGACTGATCTGAAGTGAGAAATTGTATTGTCCAAAAGTTCAATTTCTTGCACAGAAACGGGGAGAGAAATTTCATGTCTTATCTATCTAATATGGTATAGAATTTGAAGTAACCACTGACAACAGTTCACTAATATACGTTCTCATTATAGTCAAGTCAGATGCAGTGAGCCATTAATTGCTGGCAGCACTCTCACCTTTTCGTTTTGACATCCAATGAAAGGTTGGGATCCAGAATGGTGATTCAGAGAGTTTGTCAAAGATCCCACAAGGGATGTACGAAGAGGACTATGACTCAAGAGAAGAGAAAGAGAGGCTATGAAGGATGATCTCCACAGCAGGAGAACTATAAGACTATAATCGCTTCACCTTTTGTGGTTCTCATAGATTTAAGTGCGGTATGGGACAAAGTTTTGAGTGACAAGCTAGGGTCAGGGCTAGAAGATTTCTCATGAAGGAAATACTATGCTAGAAGAATATAAAGATCCAGAGAATAGCCAGATATTCCCTTTAGTTTACCTGAGACTCCACCTACTGAGTGAAGGCAATTCTAAAGGAAGGACAAATACATCTTAATTTTCAGTAATCTTGTTATTGAGAAGGGTCAGAAAACAGATGAGAAATATGAACCCCATGACATGCTCTTGTAGTGGAATGAGAGATGTTATACTGGATAGTCTGTGATGTCCAACAATTTGGTCCAGCCAGTTGTGATGCCTCCATATGCAGTATAAACAAATCTTTTATGGAATCCATGATGCCAAGGGCCAACGGGGGGTCTCTTATCACCAAGAATTGTTGAGGTGAGGTTCTCTGAAATCCCACCCCCAATCTCAGTTTGGAGATAATGAAATGTTTAATCCAATAGGTCACTCTCCTTCAGTCCGCCAGGGAGAATCCTGCTCTTTGAAACCATTCCATTATTGTTGATTGCTATAGAAGACAATCAGAGGGGATGGAGTCTGAGAATCCACCACTGGTAGGGCTTCATAGAGTCCAAGGCTAGAAGGGACCATTTTGATTATCTCTAATCTGACCTAAGTATAACACAGGCCAGAATATTTCCCCCAAAATAATTCCTTTTGAACTGCTGTCTTTTAGCAAAACATCTAATCTTGATTTAAAAAATTGCCTATTGGAGAATCAACTAAACAAACCCAATTTTTTTCAATCTTCCCTCAGAGGTCATGTTTGCTAGACCTTTAATCATTTTTGTCGCTCTTCTCTGGACTTTTTCCAATTTGTCCACATCCTTCCTGAAATGTTATACATTTGTCTGCTACACTGAAGAGTCCATTATCAATTTTCTGTTCCCCATGTAGGTACTTATAGATTGTGATCTTAATCTTTTCTTTGTTAAACTAAATAGATTGAGCACCTTGCATTTATCACTATAATGAATCATAGACTATCAGGGCTGCAAGGGACCTCAGGAGGTCATCTAGTCCAACCCCCTATTCAAAGCAGGACCAATCCCCAATTTTTGCTCCTGATGCCTAAATGGCCCCCTCAAAGATTGAGCTCACAACCCTGTGTTTAGCAAGCCAATGCTCAAACCACTGAGCTATCCCTCCCCCTTTAATCATCCTTGTGGCTCTTTTTTGAACCCTCTCCAATCTATCAACATCCTTCTTGAATTGTGACACCAGAATCGGACACAGTATTCCAGTAGTAGTCACACTAGTGCCAAATACAGAAAAAATAACCTCTCTGCTCCTACTAGAGATTTCCCTGTTCATGCATCCAAAGATCACATTAGCCCTTTTCGCCACAATGTTGCATTGGGAGCTCACATTCAGTTATTTATCAACCATGATTTCCAAATCTTTCAGTCACTGCTTCACAGGATAATCTTCCATCCTGTAAATAGGGGATACATTCTTTGTTCCTAGACGTATACATTTACTTTAGCCATATTAAAACATTGTTTGTTTGTGTCACGTTTACCAAGTGATCCAGATCACTCTGTATCAGTGACCAGCTCTCATTAATTGCCACTCCCCCAATTTTTGTGTTGTCTGCAAAATTTATTGGTGGTGATTTTGTTTTCTTCCAGGTCATTGATAAAAATGGCAAATAGGGTAGGGCCAAGAACTTTTCCCCAATAGAAACACACCTAAAGTGAGTGACAATGCTAAAATGTATTAATATTTAAGAAAATTTGCAGCCTCTTACATAGAAAGAGTTACATTTTAAAGAAAATTTTGTTGCACTATAAATAGCAATGTTATGACTGTAACTGATACTTTTGTTGTCCTTCATATTTCTTTCCCCAAAAACTAGCTAGTACATAAAATCTAATTCTCATTCAGCTAGGTAAGGGATCAGAGTAGAAGCCGTGTTAGTCTGTATTCGCAAAAAAGAAAAGGAGTACTTGTGGCACCTTAGAGATGAACAAATTTATTTGAGCATAAGCTTTCGTGAGCTGTAGGACCTTAGAGACGAACAAATTTATTTGAGCATAAGCTTTCATGAGCTACAGCTCACGAAAGCTTATGCTCAAATAAATTTGTTCGTCTCTAAGGTGCCACAAGTACTCCTTTTCTTTTTTTCTAGATAAGGGAGTTAATGTAATAAGTCTTAGTTCTGGGCTATGGAAGCACTGTTTAACTTTCTCCTAAATTATGGTGCACCTACCATACTCACCCAATTGACACATACATAACAGGATGAATCTAGGCTTAAATATATGGTCCTTGAGTTTGCGGAAGATGTAGGCAATGTCCCTGAGTGTAGTGCGTCATGAAACTGTGAGCCATAGTTTCTTGAACTCTTGTGATTAAATCCCTTAAGGGTTCACGAGAACCCTTACTACGGTTGCCCCTTAGGTTAGTTCCTCACTGCACATCTCAAAACATCCATTAAAGAGCAAATATAAAATAAGGGAGACAAAAAGAGTAATAATTCTACAGATAAGGCTGACTGGAGAGGAGGGAGAGAAAGCTTTTCCAACAGCCAGTAGAATTGCTGAAATTGAAGATAAGGTGAGTAGGGATGGGAGAACCAGTTTGGATAAAATAAGAACTGACCAAAACTGATTTTTTGAAGTTCAAAGAGGTCAGAAATGAACTTATTTTAAATTGATTTCCTTTTTACATGCCTCAGTATATCCTGGCTTAAGATGGAAATGAACCAAACCTCTTGTGAACCTAGGGTTCATACTTTTCAAAGTCTTAAAGGTGACTCCCATAGGCTTGAATTTGAGGTTGGAAGGATGCCAGTGAAGTTATATATGAGACAGTGTCAGAGAGGAAGAATATTTTGGGTGCAATATTTTAAATAGACTGTAAAACTGAGAAATCACCATTGCATGGACCAGGATTGTAACAGATAAAACAAAGAGGAATGGGGTAGATTTTTATAATGTAAAGGTGCAGGATTTGGTGAGAGCTAGGACTACCAGGAGGAGCATTGAATGACAGAGAACAGTCAGAGATGACCAAAGATGTGAATCTTCCTGAGGGGTAAGATAGTTCAATATTTAATGGTGACTGAGAAGGCGTAGGAGATAAGGAAGCTCAGATTTGTTTTATTTAATCTGAAATAGCACTGGGTTATCCAGGCTGAGATACCTGAGAGGTGGGCAGTGCTGTGATAATGGTCAGATGCAGAACAATCCTGGGGAGAGAGCTAGATCCTTAAGTTGGCAGCAGGCTGGTGTAGTGGTTGAGGGGCTGAGATCATAGGAGTGGGACAGATCACCAGACAAATGGGTGTAAAGTGAAAAAACAAGGATTGCCCCAACTTAAAATACAGTCCTCTTCTCACAAGTACTCCTAAAAATGAGGTCTTCCATATCCGTTATCCTCAGTGACTTCCACATTGAAATTCCTCAGCTGACAAGTAAAGAGATATTTTAAAAAATGTTCAGCCCTTTGATTAGCCTTATTTTGGTTGCATAGGTTTAACTGGAAGCATAACATGTTCTGCAGCAGCTTTATTACTGATGATGATATGCAGGAATTAAAATAATGATAATCATAAAAAATTTGACTTGGAGAACCCAAGACTACTTTGCAAGGCTGGCATTTAAAATTATATTGTAAATTGAGAAAATTTGCTATGAAAATCATTGAGAGACAACAAACGTAGACTACCACAATACCATTTTTATGCACGCTTTTGAGAACCAGACTCTAATTTGTGTTACAGTTGTATACTGATGGCACACTACCCTTAAATTGGGTTTGATTCACTAATGTTGGTGAGTTCAGTGAAATAAAGTTGTAAGTCATTAGTCAGTACAATGCCTAGCAGTAACAAATCTGCCTTTCTGTGTTCGTAAGTGTCCAGCATGATTGAATGTGTGCAGTCTAGCACAACTAGATTAAAAATTTAGAGTATTACATGTAATAAGCCTCCTAGGTAACTAATACATTTGCTAATGTTTGAGACCTATTGTTTTAAATGACAGAATTTCCCTAAAGGTCTAGGGACTTGATATCTATTTCCCTGATAGATATTTAATTGGATGCCATTCATGGATTTTCTCAAAATATCTTGGACTATAATTTAATAACTGATTCTTGTGGGGCTTAGTCTGACTCACACAGAATACTAATTGTTATTTTCAATGTAGCTGTAGCCATGTTAGGCCCAGAATATTAGAGAGACAAGTTGGGTGAGGTAATATCTTTTACTAGACAAACTTCTGTTGGTGAAAGAGTCAAGGTTTTGAGCTTACACAGAGCTCTTCTTCTTCAGAGTAAGCCCAAAAGCATGTCTCTTTCACCAAACAGAAGCTTGTCTTCTGAACAAAACATTATGGTTGTTCTTTCAAAAGTTTACAACTGAACATTGACTTAATAATACAGCTTTGAAACTTTACTATGCAGAAGAAAAATCTGGTTTTCCCTTTATATTTTTAGTAATTTATGTTTCATACAGTACTGTACTGTATTCACTTTTTCTTTTTCTTTTTTTTTTTTTTTTGGTCTCTGCTGCTGCTGCCTGATTGCATACTTCTGGTTCCAAATGAGGTGTGTGGATGACCAGTCAGTTTGTAACTCAGGTGTTTGTAACTTGGAGGTTCTACTGTATTAAGTTTCTGATGCATTGAACCAAATTCATAAAAGGGGCAATTAGGTGTTTGAGGCCAGATTCTCAGCCCCTCTAATTCCTCTTTGCACCACTCCAGCAGTGCAAAGGAGACTTCAAGCTACCCTAAATGGGCAGCTGTGGAATCCCTGGAATGGGGAAATCCCCAAATGGGATAAGGACAGCATAGCTGGCTCTGTGACACCCTATCTTAGCCCCACTGGTGTAGGGGCTATGCATAGAGTACACTGCACTTCAGCAATTGTCACTCATGTCATGGCCCTTAAAGAGCCATTAAAAGCAAGCACAACCTAATGCTGCTCTAAATTGTAATGGGCCAAAAAGACACCTTTGCCCCTAACCTCCCAGTTATGCTGATTGAGACTCTGAGGCTCAATAAATGCCATTTCTACTTTCAGTTACTTTTGAATTTTCTTCTTTTATTTTACCAGCTATTGTAACAATAGGAATGCAAATCTCATTCTCAGTGAAGTAAGACTCAGTCACACCTACATATTTGCGCAAATAAATATTTTGCTGTAGGTTTGACAGAACTCTTTTAATCCTCTCACAGGATTGCAAAATAACTAGGGAAAAAAATATAACCATAATCCCTCATCCAAAATATTCCTCTCAGTAATATCCAACATATTCAATATCACCAAGTAGGAAAGGGGAAATTATAAATAGTATAATATCAAGATAATATAAGATCAAAAATATAAAGATTTTGCTACAAGCTTTGGGGAAACTGATTCACTACTCATCCTGGAGTCTTAGAGAGAACTAATTTTTATAGTCTTTAGTTTAAAATAAAGCAATGGAGGAAAAAAGCCTGCAATTCCTACCTTATTGTTTAATATATTACAATAAGGCCTAGCGGCTACAGGCAGGGTCTAGATCCCCATCATTCTAGGTGTCTAGAAACAGGTAGTGAAGTAACAGTGCCTGCCCTAGAGTTTACAATCTAGGTTATTGATAAGAAACATCAGGTGAATGAAACCAAGAGGTAGAGGTGGAAGTATGGAGGGGGTATGGAAGGGATAAGCATGACCGAGTAACAATCATATGGCCACATTTTTAGGTAGACTAGTGTGCACACAAAATAGCCTAACGCGTAGCTAATTATCAACTGATTCTTCTATAGACATCAAAGCAGACATGAGTCTAAAGGAGGGATCTGACGGAAGATAAGGGTGTGGCTTTATGTGGGAGGCTATGCCTCACATAAGGAGGCAGCATGGGAGAAAGCGCAGAGGTGTGTGTAAGAGAAATAGGCAGTAATGGCTGGCAGCACTGGCATATACTAACTAAATGAAAACACTAAAATAAAGCAAATAATTTTAAAGCTATTTCCCCTACCACTTTATATAAGAATTAATAAACTTGACAACTCCCACGTTTAAAAAGCTCAACTAGGGACATAATTAACTATATGAAAGTAATCTGTATAGTAAGTAAACTTGTACCTTGAGACTATAGAGTGACATTAAAAAAAACTAAAGTGACAATAAAAGCCACAGCCACTGATTATGATTCAGAAGAACACTGCAACCAGATTCAGCCTAGAATGGGAGACTGGAATTGGCTATGTTGAGAGAAAGGGGTTGTTTGCCCTCCGTTATTTTACGTTTCAGGCACCTGATATATTAGTTTAAAAAACTGCTGATGTTGTATCTGAGCATTTTAACACAGTTTAGTATGAAAACGTATCATCTCCTAACATAGCCAAGCATGAAGCAATGCTTTAAAGCCCTTTTGGCGTGGTGTGATGTGAAGACAGATGGAGAATGTTATGTGCAGTTTTAGCCAGTAATATGCTATGCCTTCCAAAGTTCAGTAAGTAGCTTAGAACCATTGCAATAATAAATAAATAAATCTCAGGAAGGCTAACGGCTTCCCCTCAGTCTTGTTATACCCCCTTCAACTTCTCAAATTTTAGAATACTCCCCCTTCCAACATTGTCTGATGTCCCCCATCCCACAGCTCAGTAAAATAATCACAAAAAAGATTACTTGTTTCTCTTTATATTGAAATGCCTGCACTTGCTCTTTATTTTGACATTTTATTGAGCAATACAATGACATCGCAAGAAATTACTATCTTCTTTTTTATTTCAGGTGCATTAAGGAGGACTCTAAAATGACAGGCTGTCTCGGAAGCTGAGCAGTAGGACATAAAGGAAATGTGTTAGAATTGTGAATAGTCTTGGTAAGAGGGTAGATCTAATAAGCTTAAGGCTGGGTGCATCAAACTTCTACTAGGAATTCGCTGGGCATGGGTGTATACATTTGTCTTCCTTTTTTTCCCCCCTAGCACCTCAACAGTGCTTTCCACAAGAAGGGACATATAAAATATATAACTGCGAATTGGCACTGACTGTGGTTTGGGTGATCACTTATTCCAACAACACATTTGTGTATGGCTAAAGACCTAGAGGGTAGTATTCAGAAAGTGCACGTCTGTGTTAGATAGCTTATTCCTTCACTCTCCAACTTCCCTGGTCCTTCTCGCATGAACAGAGAGCAACAATACCCGAAGTCCGAAGGTGCAAACCATTTGATGTTTACTGGGGTTAACTTCCAGCAAGCTTAAATCCAAGTTCCTTTTTCCTTATTTTCGAATCCCAACTTACCTCCTGTTTTCCCCTAATTTATATAGTAATATTCTTAGCTATACCTTACCTAATCATTCTACTGAAATTTACCTAATCAATCCTAACATACTGTAACATGATTAGCTAACCAATTATATCCCACCACCTTAATTAGTTTACACCCAGCAAAATTAATTATACAGCAGACAGGAACCAGAGAGAGACCATGCAAATAAAAAATAGCAAAATGGGCAAAACAATACAGAAGTGAGGATTTCACGGCTACATCTATAAAGACATAAGGGTTTCCCAGCTGTGTCTATTGATAAGTGAGTTCTTACCAGACAGAAAACTATCAACCTAAATTTCCTTTTACATCTTCTAGGCTCTTCCCTTTCTCCAGAGGTGATAGATCGGATCACCTTGCTAACAGCCCCATATTGACTAGTTTGGAATGTGAGGATGTGACCGTTCGCTTCTCACCTTATGGCTGCATCTGCTGCTTGGCCAAAGGCCTTGGCCTAAGAACAGGGCCGCAGACTGTCACAGTGAGAGAAGGCTCTTACACAGATTCTTTCTTATATACCTCTATTACTATCTAAATGATAAACATATACCTACATTCTTAAAGTATAGGCCTTTACAGGCAGGCCTGAATATCTATATCCTAACAGGTTTCAGAGTAGCAGCCATGTTAGTCTGTATTCGCAAAAAGAAAAGGAGGACTTGTGGCACCTTAGAGACAAATTTGTTAGTCTCTAAGGTGCCACAAGTACTCCTTTTCTTTTTATATCCTAACAGTCTGCCTTCAGGGGTCACTTTTGGATAGTTAAAATGTCCTATTATCTCATTGCTGTGTAATGTATAATTCAGGCTTGATCAGTTAGCAAGAGCAAATGGGACATATACCCACTTTTGTCTAAATAATGGGAGGTACATGCGGGGAGGGGGTTGAACAGCGATGCCAGCCCTGCTTGGGTGGGGGACAGGCAGGGCTCGGGCGAGCAGCGATGCCAGCCCTGCTTTGGCGGGGGACAGGCAGGGCTCAGGCGAGCAGTGATGCTAGCCCTGCACAGGGGAGGGGAGGGGCTCGGCCGAATGACTCAGGCCAGCCCCATGTGGTGTCCCATTTTCCCTTTGGGATACATGGTCAACTTAGCTATGCCTTTCTCACCTCCAGCTTGGCTTACCAGGATGGGTTCTACTTTAGGCTACATACAAAGACCATTTTGAAGTTTTAGGCAGCACAAGATGTGGGTCCCCATTTTCAAACAGGGAGCATATAACATTTGTGCTCCATAGTCTGCACTGACTTCCAATTTCTAATTGTAAATTAAGATGTTAGTTTCAGTCTATAAAGCCCTTTACAGTGTGAGTCCTGGGTACTTTTAGACACCAATCTTCTATTTGTGAGAAATGCATGATTTGAAGTAAACCATATGTGTGCCTAACCCATTGATGGTACTGTTCTCTAACAATTCAAAAATTGCATCACTATCCTGCCAAGCTCAGTGAGTCCTTAGGATATCTGCCAGTGAAGCCAGTCTCTAGTTGAGGGGGAGGATACAACTGGATGTCTGAGATGACAGAATGGAAATCCAGTTCCTCTTGTTAAATCTTTACCACTCAAGTCGAGTAAAAAAAAGCCAAATTGCATCTTAAGGCATTCTACTTTTTTAAAATTTTGCATAATTTTGCTATATCCTTTTCCCCACCCTTGAGCCATTATCCTGCACTTTGTTTTGGTTGTGTCTGTTCATAACTGATATATACAGCTACGCAAGACCCAAAGTTCAGGTTGCCACAGTCTCATTTTATCAGACAAGATACATGTAATTGATTGCTTTTCCAATTGAACTATCTGTAAACAGAACATACAATTCAGTTAGAATAAAGCCACAATCTTGTTATGCAGATAGTTGATTTAACTAGTCTGTATATTTAAATGAATATTCACTACAATGGACTGGTTTCAGAGTAGAGGCCGTGTTAGTCTGTATTCGCAAAAAGAAAAGGAGGACTGGTGGCACCTTAGAGACTAACAAATTTATTTGAGCATAAGCTTTCGTGAGCTACAGCTCACTTCATCAGATGCATTCAGTGGAAAATACAGTCGGGAGATTTATATACACACACAGAAAACATGAAACAATGGGTTTTATCATACACACCGTAAGGAGAGTGATCACTTAAGATGAGTTATTACCAGCAGGAAGGGCGGAGGGGGAGGGGAGGGGGAGGAAGAAAACCTTTTGTGGTGATAATCAAAGTGGGCCATTTCCAGCAGTTAACAAGAACGTCTGAGGAACAGTGGGGGAGGGGGGGATGACCAGAGAGACTGAAGTGTTCTCCGACCGGTTTTTGAATGTTATAATTCTTGACGTCTGATTTGTGTCCATTTATTCTTTTACGTAGAGACTGTCCAGTTTGACCAATGTACATGGCAGAGGGGCATTGCTGGCACATGATGGCATATATCACATTGGTAAATGTGCAGGTGAACGAGCCTCTGATAGTGTGGCTGATGTGATTAGGCCCTATGATGGTGTCCCCTGAATAGATATGTGGACAGAGTTGGCAACGGGCTTTGTTGCAAGGATAGGTTCCTGGTTAGTGGTTCTGTTGTGTGGTGTGTGGTTGCTGGTGAGTATTTGCTTCAGGTTGGGGGGCTGTCTGTAAGCAAGGACTGGCCTGTCTCCCAAGATCTGTGAGAGTGATGGGTTGTCCTTGATAGAGATCTTATCTCTGTGTTTGTCTCTGTCTGAGGGGTTGGAGCAAATGCGGTTGTATCGTAGAGCTTGGCTGTAGACAATGGATCGTGTGGTGTGATCTGGATGAAAGCTAGAGGCATGTAGGTAGGAATAGCGGTCAGTAGGTTTCCGAAATAGGGTGGTGTTTATGTGACTATCGCGTATTAGCACCGTAGTGTCCAGGAAGTGGATCTCTTGTGTGGACTGGTCCAGGCTGAGGTTGATGGTCGGATGGAAATTGTTGAAATCCTGGTGGAATTCCTCAAGGGCTTCTTTTCCATGGGTCCAGATGATGAAGATGTCATCAATATAGCGCAAGTAGAGTAGGGGCATTTGGGGACGAGAGCTGAGGAAGCGTTGTTCTAAGTCAGCCATAAAATGTTGGCATACTGTGGGGCCATGCGGGTACCCATCGCAGTGCCGCTGATTTGAAGGTATACATTGTTCCCAAATGTGAAATAGTTATGGGTGAGGACAAAGTCACAAAGGTCAGCCACCAGCTTAGTCGAGACATTTTCGGGGATACTGTTCCTGACGGCTTATAGTTCATCTTTGTGTGGAATGTTGGTGTAGAGGGCTTCTACATCCATAGTGGCTACCATGGTGTTTTTAGAAAGATCACCAATGCATTGTAGTTTCCTCAGGAAGTCAGTGGTGTCTCGAAGATAGCTGGGAGTGCTGGTAACGTAGGGCCTGAGGAGGGAGTCTACATAGCCAGACAATCCTGCTGTCAGGGTGCCAATGCCTGATATGATGGGGCGTCCAGGATTTCCAGGTTTATGGATCTTGGGTAGCAGATAGAATACCCCAGGTCGGGGATCTAGGAATGTGTCTGTGCGGATTTGTTCTTGTGCTTTTTCAGGGAGTTTCTTGAGCAAATGCTGTAGTTTCTTTTGGTAACTCTCAGTGGGATCAGAGGGTAATGGCTTGTAGAAAGTGGTGTTGGAGAGCTGCCTAGTAGCCTCTTGTTCATATTCCGACCTATTCATGATGACGACAGCACCTCCTTTGTCAGCCTTTTTGATTACGATGTCAGTTGTTTCTGAGGCTGTGGATGGCATTGTGTTCTGCACGGCTGAGGTTATGGGGCAAGTGATGCTGCTTTTCCACAATTGCAGCCCGTGCACGTCAGCGGAAGCACTCTATGTAGAAGTCTAGTCTGCTGTTTCGACCTTCAGGAGGAGTCCACCCAGAATCCTTCTTTTTGTAGTGTTGGTAGGAAGCTCTCTGTGGGTTAATATGTTGGTCAGAGGTGTGTTGGAAATATTCCTTGAGTCGGAGACGTCGAAAATAGGATTCTAGGTAACCACACAACTGTATCATGTTCGTGGGAGTGGAAGGGCAAAAGGAGAGGCCCCGAGATAGGACAGATTCTTCTGCTGGGTTAAGAGTATAGTTGGATAGATTAACAATATTGCTGGGTGGGTTACGGGAACCACGGTTGTGGCCCCTTGTGGCATGTAGTAGTTTAGATAGCTTAGTGTCCTTTTTCTTTTGTAGAGAAGCAAAGTGTGTGTTGTAAATGGCTTGTCTAGTTTTTGTAAAGTCCAGCCACGAGGAAGTTTGTGTGGAAGGTTGGTTCTTTATGAGAGTATCCAGTTTTGAGAGCTCATTCTTAATCTTTCCCTGTTTGCTGTAGAGGATGTTGATCAGGTGGTTCCGCAGTTTCTTTGAGAGTGTGTGGCACAAGCTGTCAGCATAGTCTGTGTGGTATGTGGTTTGTAATGGATTTTTTACCTTCAGTCCCTTTGGTATGATGTCCATCTGTTTTCATTTGGAGAGGAAGATGTATCTGTCTGTATCTGTACGAGTTTTTTTATGAAGTTGACAGATTTCCACTCTATACGGTTAAATTCAGTGCCTTGCATAATGACAGGTTTCAGAGTAGCAGCCGTGTTAGTCTGTATTCGCAAAAAGAAAAGGAGGACTTGTGGCACCTTAGAGACTAACAAATTTATTTGAGCATAAGCTTTCGTGAGCTACAGCTCACTTCATCGCATGCATTTGGTGGAATATACAGTGGGGAGATTTATATACACACACAGAGAACATGAAACATGTGTTTTATCATACACACTGTAAGGAGAGTGATCACTTAAGATGAGTCATCAACAGCAGAGGGGCGGGAAAGGAGGAAAACCTTTCATGGTGACAAGCAAGGTAGGCTATTTCCAGCAGTTAACAAGAATATCAGAGGAACAGTGCGGGGTGGGGTGGAGGGGGAGAAATAACATGGGGAAATAATTAGTAGTTCTGCAATTTCATATTTGAGTTCCTTCAGAACTCTTGGGTGAATACCATCTGGTCCTGGTGACTTATTAATGTATAATTTACCAATTTGTTCCACAATGTGGGACAGTTCCTCAGATTTTGTCACCTAAAAAGAATGGCTCAAGTCTGGGAATCTCTGTCACATCCTCTGCTGCGAAGACTGTTGCAGAAAAATCGTATTTCTCCACAATGGCTATCTTCTTTGAGTGCTCCTTTAGCAGCTAGGTTGTGCAGTGGCCTGATTGATTGTTTAGCAGGCTTCCTGCCTCTGATATATTTAAAAATTAATTTGATTTTACTTTTTGAGTTTTGGCTAGTTGCTTTATGAATTCTTTTTTGGCCTGTCTAATTATACTCTTGTATTTTTAAAATACGAATGTTATTATTTAAAAGGGGAAGACAATTTTTAACAACACTGTCCACTGCTCTGTCTCAGGGAACAATTCTCAGCTGTCATGCTGTTTAGAATACACAGCTGTCTCTATCCCACATCCCTCACAAAAGTCTTTAAAGCAACTCTTAAATATAGTGTAGTCTATTAATATGTTCTTAGTTTAAAAACTCATAGGAATAATGGGATAGTGGGGACAGTTTTCAAAAGCACCTTGGTGATATAGGCCCTTTTGAAAATATGACCTCATTAAAATATATGGAGATTTAAGCTTTGTCTACACTATAGACCTTACAGCAGCAGGCTGTACTGCTGCAGCTGCACTGCTGTAAGGTCTCCTGTGTAGCCGCTCTATGCTGGAAAGAGAGCGTTCTCCCACCAACATGATTAAAGCCCCCACAATGAGCAGCGATAGTTATGTTGGCGTGAAAGCATCTCCTGCCAACACAGTGATGTTCACACCAGCACTTCAGTCAGGGGTGTGGTTTTTTTCCACACCCGTGACTGACATAAGTTTGACTGACAAAAGTGCTAGTGTAGACAAAGCCCTAGGGTCTGATTCTCTGCTCCACTGAAGTCACATTGACATAACTGTTCTACCGGAATGAAGAATCAGATTCTTACATTTAGCGAAGTCCATTAGAGATCTTACATTTCAGCCCCACTCAGTCTATTGTATTTCAGTACTTTTCTATTATAATGAAAGGTTCTTTTACTGAAATACGTAAGTTCTACACTACTGTACAATACAATGCTAATATTCTTGAGGAAAACAGTACAAAACATATTACTGGATGGAGATACTTGGAATCAACTTGAAAATGTACATGTAATGGTCGATAATAGTGAGCAAATAATTTACTCAACAATTTGACTTTTCAGTTCACAGAATGTCTGCATGCAGATTGTGATGTCCCTCTCATTTGTTCATTATTTGATTTAACTCAGATTTATTTTGCAAACTTATTTAATCTTATGGATCAGGTGTGTGCAGGGTATCACAAGTATTTAATATTTTATACTCTAAATTCAAGTTACATTAGTTAGTTGCCGTTGGCCACATAAGACACATGATGCCCTTTCTGTTTCCTGACTGGATGAATGTAATTCTTATAATCAGGACATCGCAACAAAGTCATGGGGGCTTTGTTTGGTGTATGCCTTACTTTCTATATGGTTGAGAAGAGTGTATATGTGGTTGCCTATATTGTAACTTAGAGGAATTCGTGGAGTTCTTGCAAATGTGTTCACAACCATTTTAATTGGATATATCATACAAAAAAGAAATCCGGCTTTTCCAGCTGTACTCTAATAGAGGCATCTCACCCTCCCTGTTAGACAATGGAACCCAGACCTATTAGAAGACAGGACAGAGCTATACCATTACTGTATGCTTTGATCTCACTTGGGAACCAGGTTTACAATTTATTTCCTGCTTTGATCAGCCAAGCATTAAAAGGGGGGTGGGGGAGAACATTTTAACAAGCATAGGAATAGCTAAAGATATGGCTATTGAATATGCATTGCAAAACTGAGCTGTTGCCAAAAGCAGGCTACAAAAAATTAGCCCCCCCCCCAAAAAAAAACAATTTGCAAATGTGAGGAGTACAGGATCAGTATATTTTCAGTTTCTACTAAAACAGGCTGGTTGAACAGCACAGTTTACGAAGCACTGTAATTTGAATTTTTTTAAAACTGAAATTACTTCGATATGTGACTCAAAACTAAAAAATATCTAGGGAAGCATCTCTCCCAACCTAGTGAAGTCTATATTTAGCCCATCTTTCCCTCCTTCCATCAAATGTTTGCTAGCTTGAAAATTAACTAAATGAATTTCCCCCTCCTGCACTTCTCTTTCTTTCTTTCTATCAACCCTCATTATAGGCTTTCGTAAGAAAAGCAATTGTAATTCTCTCATACTCTTCATTGGTTTCAGAGTAGCAGCCGTGTTAGTCTGTATTCGCAAAAAGAAAAGGAGTAATTGTGGCACCTTAGAGACTAACAAATTTATTTGACCATAAGCTTTCGTGAGCTACAGCTCACTTCATCTGATGCTCTTCATTGGGTTACCATCAATATTCTTACATTTGTCTGCTGGTATTACTGTCTGGCTTGAGGCTCTTCACTATACTGAGACAGTAGAGATATCACATCTGACCTGTACTGAAGTGCTGAAGATTAGAAGTGATTTCACTGCACCTGCTGCATGGTATACGAGTGTTGTGTGTGATCTCACTGTCTGTCTCCATTAGAGTATGGTGAAGTAATGTTTGAGAGGTGACATAGATGCCTATTTTTAAAAAAAAATCTGCTTAATGCTGTTCTCATTACATTAACACATACTGTTTAATCCTCTAAAATTCCATTCATACACTTCTGATTGCATAAGGGCTGTTCGAATGCAAACTTATTTTGAGCTTCTGGTCTGGTCCATACATGAGGATTAATCTGCAAAGTGTACAAATCCCACCCCAATACCTGAATTTAGCCATATGGAGTGGAAGTCTATCAACTTCATGATTTTAAATTTGTTAGTCTCTAAGGTGCCACAAGTACTCCTTTTCTTTTTAGCTTCAGGAGAGATTATGCTCCCTCTTTTTCCTTTTTTTACAACTAAATCAGATTTAAAATACTCTTAATTGGAGATAAAATAAAAGGACCCAATCGCAAAAACCCTTACTCAGTTCACCTATTCATTATCCTGGTAAGATGGGAGTGATTCAAGCAACATCTGCCTAACAAGTCTATGCAAACATGCTGAGGAAAACTACTATTCTCAGTTGTAGAAATGCTACAGCTCCTTATGCTTCTCGTCCTTCTTCCTTCCCTCCCTCAGTGCAGAGGAGATGTATGGGACAGACATGCAGGATCACATGCCTCCCCAGATTCAGTAACACTAGTGAAGCAGCTGCTCTCACGCTAGGACCCCCCCCCCCCGCCTGCCCCAACTGCTCTGCAGTCATTTCAATGAGATTAATGGCAAAGTACAGGTGAATGTGTTGCCCTGAAGAACACATGTATGCACTTCAGTAACTGTGAATGCAGCTTGAGCCTCACCCTCTCTATCTTGTTAGGGGTGCAGTAGCTGTGAGCAACGTAGCTACAATGAAAATGCATTGATAGGAACAACATTAACTTAAAGATCACATCTCTATCTGATTCTTTTTACAAGCAACGCCAAAGATTACTATAAAATGAACATAATCACAGAACAGAAATTCTCGATTTTTCTCCATTTTGTTTACTTTGTGCATCTGGCAATACTGAGTATAGCAGTTTCACTCTTTCCCTCATGTAGACAGTTTGTGTTTCCATGGATTGATTGAAAAAGGTGGCTGGTGACATAAAAAACAGGAAAACTGTATTGTAAATCCACAAATTGGGGCATCAAAATTGGGGCATCTAGAGCAGCGTTTCTCAAATGCAGCCACGGTGGCTACATGCGGCCACCAGCGGCTTTCCTTGCGGCCACAGCCTTCTGGGTGGTTATTGTTGGGGGCAGGGCAAAGCAGTGGCCCCTCTCTGGAGACACAACAGCTGGAGGAGCAGGCAGCCAGTGAGTTCTCCACCTTCCCAGAAGCAGTGGGGTCAGGCTTCAGCCCTGGAGGGGGCAGGTGGCAGGCTCCAGCCACAGGACTTTGGCCTCCGTTCCCTAAGCTCACAATCCCTACTATCACATCTGGCCCCTGCTGCCTTCCCTAGTGCCCCATTGTCCCTGGTCCCGCTGCCTCCATACCCACCTCCCCATTCGCGGCTCAATTTGTTCCCAGGATTGCCAGGGCTGAGTTAGTCTGCTGTGAAAAATGATGTTAACAAACATACAAATATCACTTTTCACAACAGACTTAGTAGCTACCAAGTCTTTCAAAAAAGGAAAAAAGGGAAAAGACAAGAATGTGCCAGAAAAATTGCCTGAGTCCACCAAAATATTTGTTATGAGAACCCCTGAAAGAGCAGACCCAGACAAAAGATAAAATGTGATGTAGCTTGAAAAAAATAGGTTTGGTGAAGAAGAAAGGCTGCTGTCTGTATCCTGAGACTCAGAACTATGTTCATGCATCAGGTGGGTGTTCCTGCAAGAAGCCTGCTAAAATTTCTAATCTCAATTCTGAAGTGTGTATGGCAAAGTTTGTATGCAGAATTTGTTGAGTCAGACTTGCAGTTCCACCTAAATTATTGTAGTTATGCAAAACAAGGTAATGTAGCTCAATGTCTCTAAATGACATTGCATAGTCTCTGTTATCTTATACCTTGCTTTTTCAGGACTTATTCATTATCCACTTTGTCCAAAAATGAAAATTACATCCCATTTGTTAATCAGATCTACAGTTCAAGGAGAAAATTGAAGATGAGCAATATATTTTTGGTGAGACAATTCTGTCTTTTTAACCCTGCTGCATATACACCCTTCTCTGAAGAACTTCAGACCAAGCTTCAAAGAAATATTCTCTAATGTTGCTTCATAGTTAGAGAATGTTCCAAATTTTACAGCCTCCTAAATAGCAAGGGTGAAATCCTGGCTCTACTGCGGTCAATGGCAAAACTTCCATTGACTTTACTGGGGCCAGGATTCCTTCCTCTAGTCTTATGCAGTAGCACTGCCTTGAAGATTCTGTTTATATATGTAATGCTAACATATGGTTTATGAGATTAAGAAGAATTTTCCTAAGTAACCTCTGGGCAATATCTATTCTGTTATAAAAATCACAAGTGTCTAAACCCTGATAGATTAGAGAACCATTTAACAAAAGTAGAAAACTGCCCTACCATACACAATTTCTATCTATCTCTTCAGATTGCATCTTCTCTTCACCTTCCTACTGCCCTCTGGTTAATCATCCCAATTTTATTAATGAGTTCAAAAATCTTCTGTGACTTTTTTGCTTTCCTTAGTTACAGCAAACATTCTTTTGAGACAAGCAGATATTTTAACAACATATACGCATATATTGGAGTGTACATAAACTACCTGTATAATTAAAAAAAAATAATAAATCTCTTCACTCAGCTAAAAATATATCCTCTAGGTCATAATTTTTGTTTTATAAATGCTTCAAATGAACTATAGTATACATTAATGTGTAAAATTCAAAGATATGTCTTACTACTCCTTCTCCTACAAATGACATGATTTATGGGTATGAATAAGAAGTGTCGCACATACCCAGTGTTGTTCCTTTGTATCACAATAATTCAGAGCATAAAGAACTGCAGCAATTAATTCTCTTAAATCAAGAAAGAAAAATGAACAGTGCACAGGTAACATCAACATAACATTTACTCCTCAGGGAATTCTGCACCAAAAAAAATTAAAAATCTGTGTCAAAAAATTGAAATACTGCAAAATTGACGAACTCCTATAAGCTTGCAGCGTCCAGTGGGTATAACTGGACACTGCAAGACAGAGGTTCCTAGGGTTCTGTCTGGGACCGGAGATATTGGCTAGTGTAATTCGACTGCACAATCCAAGCAGCGTCTGGCCAAAAGTGCTCACTCATATAACTGGGAGCAGCTTACATGCCAAAGGCTGTGCATCAACAACCCAGGACCGGAGGTTCTCACAGCAGAGCAGGGTAAGGCTGGCTCCAGAGTCAAGGATTGGAGTGACTAGCAGATCACCGGTCCAGATAACACCAGAGGAACATCACATATCTGCATATTTTCTCAAATAAAGCAATATAATCACTCCAGTTGCAATTATTTTGGTAATTTATTTAAACAACAATACAGAAAAAAGTCACAATAGCTATTCAGCATTTCTTAAACACATGAAAGTTAAGTTACAAATACTTGCTAACCAATACCTTGCATTCCAGTTATAATCCTGGCTGGCTACTTTTGGAAGTGCTTTGTTCTGACTGTCCTGACATTTTATTTGCCCTCAAATTCTTTTTTTTTAATGGGTAAGTAAAATAGATCCTGAGCTGTAATCTAACCCCATTGTGCATCTCTGGTATAGGAAAAACACAAGAAAGCACATAGATCATCCTAGCTGAGGATTCCCTTGCTGTACTTTACAATAAGGCTCCTTTACACCACTCTGGCAATGTAAATTTTATGCTCTTGTGGGAATTCACTGAGAATGGGAACAATCAGCTTACAACAATAGGAACAATTAAGCAGGCAGGCTGCTACATTTTCTGCTTTGCTTGCAGGGACAGAGCCTGCCTCATACTTATCTCCAAACACTGAAGCTCTACCGCTCCACATCAGGTGCACCATAATAGCGAGCAAGAGGGACAGAGCCTCTCTTGTTGCATGTGTAATTCCGTTCCCCCTATGTTAATTGACATTTCCCCATACACATCCCCCCCAGCTGCTGCAAGCACTCAGACGCCTAGACTGCTGGGGAAGGGGCGCACATCCCCCACTGATTGCTTTGCTTCCCCATTTTGCTGTGGGGAAGCAAAGAAATCTGCAGGGAAAATGAATTCTGGGCACACGTAGTGATGCAGAATTCCCCCAGAAGTAAACATTATGTCTACTACAATACACAGAACATCATTTTGACTGTAATTTACATGACTATTATATTCCCTAATTTACACAGGATGAGAATGCTCCTTAAATGCATTACTATAATTCAACCTTCTATTTCATGGAAAAAATGTTTAAGCTAATTTATCATGAAGTCAAGAATTTTTATTTACACTTAAGGTTTTGTCTAAAATTTAACAAAACAAGTTTTGGACTGTAACTACTTAACAGTGTCCCTGCAAATTACACAGTGGTGGTAATCTGCCAATCTACAGCTCTCATGTCTCTCAATTTAAGGCAGTAGGGACACAGACAACAAAGGAGAGGTGATCCTGTAAAAATGAAGATACATTGCCCAACAGAGGAAATTTTATACATTCTCATGTCAAGAAGCTTTAAATTTTTAAGTTGATGACCACAACCAAGACCAAGGCCTCATTGTACTTGGCCCTGTAGTGATATATGGTCCAAAGAACTTACCAGCCTACCCAGACAAGAGTGGAAGAAAGGAAGTCATTCCCACTATGCTGGTGAGATTAAATGATTTGCCCAGGATCATATAGAAAGTCTGTGCCAGAGGCAGGAATTTAATCCAGAACTTCTGAATCCCAGTCCAGGGCCTAACCCCAAAACTATCCCTCTTTTCCAGCTTTTTGGAAATTGATTAGCCTAATTATTGTTTTCTGTCTGCTGCTACATGAGCCTTTCTAGTAAAAGCTGTTGCCTCTAATGCGGCAATCAGGGCCATACTCCCAGCAACACGGACCCGAACAAATACTACACCCATGTGCCTATTATTTGTGGAAGCTTACCCCCACCAAACTGAACTATGAGATCCTGGGTAGGGAGCTCCTAGCCATTAAGACAGCCTTTGAGGACTGGTGACATTATTAAGAAGAGGTTTACCATCTGAAACAGCCTTCCAAGGGAAGCAGTGGGGGCAAAAGACATATCTGGCTTCAAGACAAAGCTTGATAAGTTTATGGAGGAGATGATATGATGGGATAACCTAATTTTGGCAATTAATTGATCTTCGACTACTAGTGATAGATATGCCCAATGGCCTATGACGGGATGTTAGATGGGGTGAGATCTGAGTTACTACAAAGAATTCTTTCCTGGGTGTCTGGCTGGTGAGTCTTGCCCATATGCTCAGTGTTTAGCTGATAGCCATATTTGGGGTCGGGAAGGAATTTTCCCCCAGGGCAGATTGGCAGAGGCCCTGGAGGGTTTTCGCCTTCCTCTGCAGCATGGGGCACGGGTCACTTGCTGGAGGATTCTCTACACCTTTAAGTCTTTAAACCATGATTTGAGGATTTCAATAGCTCACACATAAGTTAGGGGTTTGTTACAGGAGTTGGTGGGTGAGATTCCGTGTCCTGCGTTGTGCAGGAGGTCAGACTAGACGATCATAATTGTGGCTTCTGACCTTAAAGTCTGTGATTCTATCTAGTCCAACTAAAGCTGACCACAGAAACCTGGAATATCTGCTCAAAGCAAAGACATTAAACCACCGGCAGCTCTGGTGGGCTCTATTCTTTTCATAGTTCAGCTTCACTATCATTGCCCCAGAACCAGAAACAGCATGGCTGACGCCTTGTCCAAGAGCTTTGATACTGAACCACATGGACCTTGCTGGGAACTGGCCCACATCCTCAAGCCCCACAACTGCCT